>NC_056629.2:158658364-159305864 GCF_002870075.4 Lactuca sativa | reverse complement strand
CACCACAAAATCTGAGTGTCATAAGGTTTCTCTCCTTCATGAAAATGATTGTGAGGAAACGCTTTCACTAAGAGAGATTTTAAAGATAACATTATGTAATTTGCATTTCTCAAATTCGATTATGATTACGACATCTCTCTTCATAGTTCAAATTGTGGGGAATGGCAAATGGGTCTGAACATTTTAGACTTATTGTTATAAGTTCTAAAAATTTTTAAACACACATATATGTTATCTAAGGAAAGGTGTTTGAGTTCGAGAAGCTTATATAAAGGCTTATCGAAGCATCTCGGTTTCAGAAATCTGAACTTTTGTAAATAAAGTCAATAATTATTGGTTTCTAGAAGTCCAACTAATTTATGAATATGTGTCGAAGCTAGTGGGAGCATACGTGTTATGCTTGGAAAAGATATAATCATCATGTGAGTGGGAGCATGATAATTATGGTAAGTATTGTGATATTGCAATATTAATTATAGAAAACAAAAGGTTCAATTCACAATGTTGCAAGGGTTGAAAAGTTGTTTTGCTATAATTAAGGGAGATAATTTTATACTTCATTTTAGTTCTATAAGCTTGGATTGATTTTATATCTAATTTAGTCATATAAAATTAAGTTTGTGTTCTCAAATTCGATTATGATTACGACGTCCCTCTTCATAGTTCGAATTGTGAGAACATGGCAAATAGAGATATTGTAGCAAAAGACTGGTCAAGTATCACGTCTTTATGTAAGGCATTATGAATCGTATCCCATATGCTTCAGGCAAAGGGTCGATTGCATATGCTACAATATTCGCGTGTTCTAAAATTTTCCAAATGCCTAGGGCATTAAGAGGGAAAAAGGATTGGAATCCGATATGACGAAAGGTGATTAATCAACTGTCAAGAGGACAATCTCATGTTCGTTAAGGATTGGTCGCTTATGAGCAGTTGGAAGTATAGTAATGGAAGGAATGCACTGTCATTATTATTATTAGATATGATTCTATTAATAATGAGTTGTAATATGGTAAATATGGAATTGTTTCCATATTGGGAGTTGGACTTTAAGAATCTCGATGTAGATTAGAAACTTTTATGCAAGAAGGTTGTTCAAAGGAATGTACTTTGAATGTGAGACTTCATGCCTATGGAATTGTCTTGCAACAATCTCCAATAGATGACTTTGTAATTTCATAGGCAAAGTGTTTGTGACTTTGGCGTTATGACATTATGAAAGAATCGTTGCATAAAATGTTAAAATCTAACATATTCTATAAGTGGCAAGAATTAGGTATTCTCACACTTGTGGTAAGGCTTAAGAATTGTGAAATGAGTGTGATTGAAAATGTTATTCAATTATACTATTTCACAAAGTAAGGACCATAGGTAAACATAGTGTGCATGCTAAGAGCATGGGACTATTGTTGTTATAATTCAAGTAATAAGTTGATTACCCGAAACAATATACAATGAATAATGTGTAATCAATATGGTGATTAAATAAAAGGAGTTTTATTTATACTCAAAAGTTTGGGGCCATATTGGGTTCGATTATTCTTGTGTTTCACTATGCATGTTTTGACTTCCCTGAATAATATGATTATTCGAACATTCCACAGTCGCTCATACTTTGGGATTAGGTATGAAAGAAGATTGTCATGAATTGGTTTGTAGATTGCCTAAAGTGAATTAGACATAGCAAATGTTTGCTGCAATGTTCATGAATGCTTATGAATATGATTTGAGCATTGGATTAAACCTATGCTCACTGGGATCGCTTCATGGATTTTATCAGGAGTGATTGGTGAGCCGATCATATCTTATATTCTTGAAACCGAGATGTATGAGTTGTATCTTGCGAGTCGGTTACACATTGATGATATGTAAACGCACCAGTAACTTGGTGTTATAAAACATATTGTTGTGTGTGATTCGGTGAGTGAGTACAAACGAGCATTGAGTTGAAGTTTATCCGTTCCTTTTAGCCAAAATGGGATAAAAGCGATATATGTGGGCCCCTCATTGATTTAGTGATAACACCTAAGTGCTTGGCCAAGTTGGGACTAAGTTGATGTGTTCAATTGTAGTCTGTTGTCAGTCGTCATAAATTGGAAATCGAGAAACAACACATAAAAAGAGAGTATGATTTAAATCCATGTCTCAGTTCAAACAATATCTAGAATGGAGGAATATATGATCCCTTATCTAAAGGACAGGCTTCTTGTAACACCCTGTTGTGAATCAATTCCTAGCCTGAGGGTGTGGGGCGAATATCAGACATCATAAGGATTAGAGCCTTTGAAAAGGTAGGATCTAGGCCCATTTGGGAGCGGGTGATGTATTAGAAGTGACTTGGGTGTTCGGTTCGTGTTTTGGAACCTAGGGGTATTTCTGTAAAGTGGCAGTTCGGGCCTTTAGTGGAAAATGGATTTTTGTTCGGAAGGTCTTAAGAAAGGTTTGATTTGTTAGAAGTGTAGAGCTTCTCGTCACCTTCCCGTGGATATAAGGATCATCAGAATCTGACTTGTAATGAAGAAGTTATGGCCTTCGAAAGTTTCGTGGTTTTCAGGCTTAGCCAAGTACGTGGGGCGTACTAGGGAAAAAGGGATTACGCTGGGCGTAATGATGAGAAGTGGTTGCGAAGGTTCTCTGGAGTACGTTGGGCGTAATTCCGTCAGATCAGAACCCTATTTTAGGGTCTTGGACCCTATTTAAACTCCTTATATCAAAACCAAACCCTAATATCTTCAGCCTCAACCCCTCTAAACACTAGAAATCGTCATATAGCAGCCATGGTGACATTTTGGAGCTTATGGAGTCCATTTTTGGGATATTTGGCCCATTTTCATGAAGATGGAACTTGTTGCAAGGAAGGGAAACAAGGAGGAGCTTATGGATCTGGCTTTTAGGACTCATTTTTAGCTTGATGAAGGTATAAAGCTTTAAACTTGATCATTCATCTCTTAGATCTACCATTTTTGGGTTTTGGTTCCTTTCGGTCCCAAGGTTGAAGCTTTATGGTTCCAAAATCCGTTTTTAGGCTTGGGGTTGCCACCCTTGATGCTATTTGAGTCCCTAAGGCAGAAAGTTGCCATCTTGATGGTCTTAATGGGTTCATGCTTGAGTTAGGGTCACTTTTATGGAAGTAGAATGCCATTTTTGGAGTTTGGATTTGTTTGGGGAATGTAAAGTCACCAAGTCAGTGACTTTATGGGTTTAGACGTTAAGTATAGCTCAGATCTATGATTTGGGCTTATTGGATCATGTATTAAGCACTTAATGTATGTTGTGAATGAGCTGTTCGTACGTTGGGCGTACTATGTAGTACGCGGCGCGTACAATCCAATTGCTCAGTACACTAAGCGTACAGAAGAGGTACGCTGAGCGTAGGCTCTCAGGAGGACTTGGGCCTTTGTGGACTTCGGACCTTTAGGCCCTAATGGTTTTGGGCCTGGAATTGGTGATAGGTTGGCCTGAATGCATCTTTGGGCCAATAATGGAATAGTTGGGCCTATTGAGCGTTGTGGCCCAATATAGAAATGAACTTCACATTATGGGCCTCGAGCTGGGCCAATTCTTGGATTGGGTTGTTGTGGGCCTTTGTGGGCCAATTGGGTCAGGATTATTGACTAAAGAGAATATTGGGCTTTAGTATAAGGTCCATTATAAAGGTCTGGGCCCAATTTAGAAAATTGGGCCATTGATGGATTTATGGACATTATAGTGTTGGGCTTTTGGTTTGGGTTTGGGCCTTAGTTTGAATCATACAGGGCCAGGGGAAGAATGGTCATTTCACCCAATACATGTATTAAGGATTATGCTATGGACCCAATTTCTGTGACATCCCCAAAATCTCGGCCAGAAAAGACCGATTTTCATTTATGCTTTTAAAATAATTTCAGAGTAAATCCTTTTGATTTGAAAGAGTTGCGGAATTTGTTCACAAAAACAAAACATGATAAAACAATGTTTACCAAAGCATTTCATAAAAGAAATGTATTTTCATTATATAATCAAAACTCGGGGTGTCATGTTCCGATACAGACCAATAAGCATAAATGATAACATTACAAGTCATTCAACAAATATATACATATACAGACTTGTAAACAAAACAACTTGATGGTTCATCCATCTTATGCCCTCGCGCCACTTCCTGTAATACAAATAAAACTGAGTGGGTTAGGCTTGGGAGCCGGGTGAGCATATAGGGTTTTCAACCCACAATAAATAATTATATTTAATTTCCACCAACCAACAATAACCCAATTACCCATTCCCGTTATTCTCACTTTATGTCCCTAAGACAACTAACATAAGGGACCTAGTCTAAGAATATTTCATCGGGGCGACAACACATGCTTCGGGGGTTCCTTAGCAATATAAGTCAAATAAGGCAAACATGAGGGGGATGGAGTACAACGAATGAACACCCAAGTTCATTAACACCTACAGGTGGCGAACCTGCTAATGTTCCACAAGACTGTCTAGAGAAGTCCGTGGTCATCATCTAAACTCCACTAGATGACTGAATCAAACAACAACGGGGCCTCTCATCTGTTTATTACACACCAACTATCTACTCATGTTCTACCCAACATATTAGTAGATAAAAATATACATTTTTATACATAGATAAAAACCTGTATAGCATGCTTTGATCAATACATATTCCACATAACAGATGAGGCACACACACATAACACGTATTTCATAGAAAACAAATCAGATCCATGAGATAGAAGAGAGTGAATATACATTCACACATATAACACAAAATATACACATAACACGTATTTCGTATAAAATACTTCATAATTATGCGTTAGAAGAAAGTGACCACACACTCACACCTATAAACAACAATATACTTAATACACTCGAACTATACTTGTATTATTATCGTGTTTATGAAAGGTAGTATACACTCACTTGATCAGAAGATGATCGGACAGCACTACGACTTGCAGAAGTAGTAATCCTCAGCAGATCTGGAAGATCTTCACAAAAATCGAACTTTTCGTGGGCAGAGCTTCGGCTCAGGAACCGCACTTCTCGGGATCTTCGGGATCTCGGGACTTGCTTCGCGGTTCGAGAATAATACCGGGGCTTCGGGGTATTTCTGGGACGCAAAACGATGCAAAACGGGAGAGAGAAGAGAGAAAATAGCAAAAGAACTCGGCTACCCTCGCATCCTATTTATAGGAGGCTGGAGCCTCGGAGTACGCGGGGCGTACTGCAGTACGCGGGGCGTACTGCTCTGAAATCGTCACTGTGTTTGTCATCCGAAGTCCTCGAGTGCGAGTGTCGACATCCTCAGTGTACGCGGGGCGTACTTCGGATGAGTCCGATGACTCGTCCTCGGATAATACCGGATTTTTCAATTAAATTTAAATACAAAATATTTAATAAACTTCGGAAATTCATATCTTCTTCATACGAACTCCGTTTTCGACGTTCTTTATATCCACGCGAAGGTGAGACTACGCTCTACAACTTTCGTTTAGACTCCGACGGCTAATTTTAATTTTATTTTTATTATTTATTTTTAATAGGCCGGGACAGAAAAACTTCGTTATAAATTCATAACTTCTTCGTTTGACGTCCGTTCTCGCCTAACTTTTCATCGCTTCGAGACCAACAACGAGACCTTCGATCCTCGTTTAGATTGCTTCGGTTAAAAACCCCTCGATCTCAAATCGAGTATAACAGGCTGCATACCGCTAAGCCGAAACTTCGATAAATCATAACTTCCTCATACGAAGTCAGATTTGGGCGTTCTATATATATTCGGAAACCTCGTTTCAACTACTACAACATTATCCAAAGATATCAAGTTTATTTTACACTTAAATTTTGACGCTTATTTTTATTCTTAATTAATCAAACCACATAATTAAGCAATTAAGCACAAAACACATAATACTCAAATAATACACTCTTATTATTTCAAAACGGGTTACAAATGTTAACCTAGACTATTACATTGCTAAAAATGGCAAGCCCGGAAACACAGGCGTTACAATTCTCTCCACCTTAGAATGATTCCGTCCCCAGAATCACACATCAACAAACAAATGCGGATAGCGACTCAACATGTCACTCTCGGTCTCCCAGGTGAGATTCGGCCCATTCGTGTGTTTCCATCGGACAAGCACTAACCCAACCATTTTGCGTCGCAACTTCTTAGTCTTTCGGTCAACAATTGCCTCTGGTTCTTCAATCAACGTTTTGTTCTCATCAATTCTCAATTCAGAAATTGGAATTATGTCGGGAACTTCTCCCGTGAACTTCCTCAAATAACACACATGAAAAGTGTTGTGAATTCCATTCAGTTCTTCGGGTAATTCGAGCTTGTAAGCTTGGTTCCCAATCCTCTGAAGAACTTTAAACGGTCGAATAAACCTTGGACTCAACTTTCCCCTTTTACCAAATCTTATAAGTCCCTTCCACGGCGAGACTTTAAGCAAAAACGAATCTCCAACCTCAAAAGTCATCGGTCTTCGCTTCTTGTCAGCATAGCTCTTTTGACGATCTTGAGCTGCTAACATTCTTTCCCTAATTATTTTCAACTTTTCAGCAGTTTGATGAACCATCTCCGGTCCCATAAACTGCTTTTCCCCAGCCTCAAGCCAACAAGACGGCGTACGACACTTCTGTCCATACAAAGCTTGATAAGGTGCCATCTTAATGCTCGAACTATTATTG
This sequence comes from Lactuca sativa, assembly GCF_002870075.4. Lineage (NCBI taxonomy): Eukaryota > Viridiplantae > Streptophyta > Magnoliopsida > Asterales > Asteraceae > Lactuca > Lactuca sativa. The sequence continues at coordinate 159,299,171 of NC_056629.2, read as the reverse complement.
TAGGAAAATTCTACCAATGGTAAATGTTCATCCCAATTACCTAGGAATTCCAAGGTACATGCTCTCAGCATATCTTCAAGTGTTTGTATTGTTCTTTCACTTTGACCATCAGTCTGCGGATGGTAAGCTGTACTTAAACATAACTTGGTACCCATTTCCTCTTGTAGACTTTTCCAAAACCTTGAGGTGAAACGACTATCACAATCCGATACAATCGTTAACGGAACACCGTGAAGCCTTACAATTTCCCTCACGTAAGAATTCGTAAGCTTTTTCATTGACCATTTCTCCTTGGCTGCTATGAAATGCGCACTCTTAGTGAATCGATCAACGACCACCCAAATCATGTCGTGACCATGCTTTGTTCTAGGCAGTTTAGTGACAAAATCCATAGGAATGTCTTCCCACTTACCCATAGGCACAGGCAATGGTTCTAAACTCCCGTACGGTTTCTGATGTTGTGTCTTTACTCTCGCACAAGTCACACACTCAGCCACACACTTTGCAACATCAAGCTTCATCGTCGGCCACCAGTAGTAGGGTTTCAGGTCCCTATACATTTTAGTGCTACCGGGATGAATCGAGTACATGGTCTTGTGAGCTTCTTCCATCAGAAGATCTCTGATTCCTCCTGTCTTAGATATCCGAATCCGATCTTGGAACACCTCCAGTCCATGACTGTTTACACCGAACACCAACGTTTTGCCCAAACGTTCCCCCTTTCGGTCATTCTTCTCAGAAGCTTCCTATTGAGCTTTCTTTATACTTTCCACAATGGTCGAGACAACTTCAATTCTTAACGCTCTTGGCCTTTTCCTTTCAAGATTGACTTTCCGACTGAGAGCATCAGCATCAACATTAGCTTTACCGGGGTGGTAAAGTATCTCGCAGTCGTAGTCTTTAAGTAATTCTAGCCAGCGTCGTTGCCTCATATTCAATTCCTTCTGATTAAAGAGATATTGGAGACTCTTATGATTAGTAAAAAGTTTGCACTTTGTGCCATAGAGGTAATGCCTCCATATTTTCAGAGCGAAAACTACCGCTGCCAACTCCAAATCATGAGTCGGGTAATTCTTTTCATGCTCTTTCAGCTGTCGAGACGCATATGCTATCACCTTTTCTCTTTGGGTCAAAACACAACCCAATCCAACCCCAGACGCATCGCTATAAATAGCGAAGTCTTCAACTCCATCGGGTAGAGAAAGTATCGGTGCCTCGCATAGCTTCTTCTTTAGCTTCTCGAATGCTTCTTTGTGCTTATCACTCCAACCATAAGTAGCTCCTTTGTGGGTCAAAGCTGTCAATGGAGTAGCAATCGAAGAAAAGCCTTGGATAAACCTTCGGTAATATTCGGCTAATCCTAAAAAGTTTCGAATCTCCGTGGGACTTTTCATTTGTTCCCACTTCATCACAGCTTCGATCTTCGCTGGATCAACCATTATCCCTTCTTGGTTGACCACGTGACCCAAGAATTGGACTTCACGAATCCGAAAATCACATTTGGAGAACTTCGCATACAGCTTCTCCTGTTTCAAAACTTCCAACACTTCTTGCAAGTGTCTGCCATGCTCCTCTTTGCTTTTCGAGTAAATTAGAATGTCATCTATGAACACTGTCACGGATTTATCAAGGAACGGATTACAAACCCTATTCATTAAATCCATGAATGCTGTTGGAGCATTGGTTAGTCCAAATGACATAACCAAGAACTCGTAGTGTCCATATCTAGTTCTGAATGCAGTCTTCTCGATATCTTGCTCTCTTACTTTTAGCCGATGATATCTTGACCTAAGATTGATCTTCGAGAAATAGCTCGAACCTTGCAATTGATCAAATAGGTCATCAATCCTCGGCAACGGATATCTATTCTTTATTGTTGCCTTGTTTAGCTCTCTGTAATCAATGCACATTCTCATACTTCCATCTTTCTTCTTTACGAATAACACCGGAGCTCCCCAGGGCGATGAACTAGGTCTAATGAAACCTTTGTCCAATAACTCATGAAGTTGCATCATCAGCTCCTTCATCTCCGTCGATGCTAATCGATAAGGTGCTTTTGCTATTGGCGTGGTTCCTGGTAACAAGTCAATTCTGAACTCCACTTGTCTATCAGGTGGTAATCCAGGAAGATCTTCGGGAAATACTTCCGGATAATCACACACCACTGGTATACTCTGCATCACCTTCTTTTCCTTCTTAGCATCGATCACGAATGCTAGATATGATGTACACCCCTTGGTCAAACATTTTCTGGCTTTCATTAGGGAAATGATTCCAGAATTCACTCGCCGTTTGTCCCCATACACCATAAACGAATCTTTCCCAGGCGGGTTTAGTTTAACTATCTTCTTCTTGCATAAAATTTCGGCATCATTGGCGCTAAGCCAATCCATTCCCAAAACGATGTCGAAACCATTTAGTTCGATAGGCAATAATTCCTCGTGAAACTTATTCCCATTAAGGTCAATTAAGATGTTTTTCATACGATGGCTAACAGGTACAAACTTGCCACTAGCTACTTCGACTAATAAAGCATTATCTAGTCTATCAATAGGCAAAGCTGGCTTTCTACCAAACTCATGCGAAATAAAGGAGTAGTTGGCTCCAAAATCAAACAAAATTTGAGCAGGTAATTCGTTTACGAGAAAGGTACCTGAAGCGACATCAGCTTCATCTTTAGCAGCCTCAAGTGTCATCTGGAAGGCTCTCGCCTTCGGCTTTGGTGGAATGTTGGGCCTAGCTGCCTCCTTCTTCTTCGGACAGTCTCTCAAAATGTGCCCCTCTTCATTACAACCAAAACACATCCTTTTGTTGTTCGGACATTCATTGGCAAAATGTCAAACCTTTCCACACTTGTAGCAGGTTACATCCTCGCTACATTTCCCAAAGTGCTTTTTCTTACACTTATCACACCACTTCGCTTCGCCTCCTTTTCCTCCAAACTTTTTCGAATCAGATTTCGAAAATTTTCCTTTCTTACCGGAACCAGATGTTCCCTCAAACTTTCTTTTCTCACCAACCTCAACCTTGTCGGTGGTTCTCCCCTTAATCATGTTCTCAACAGACTTAGTAGCCCAGATAGCTGCCTCTAGAGTATGTGCCTGACGTACTGGCACCTCGTACTTCCATGGGAGTCCATTTGCATACCGGTCCACCTTTGTCAGCTCGTCTGGGATGATACGCAAGGTAAACTCCATCTTATCGGTGAATTTATTGGTGTATTCATCAACTGACATGCTGCCTTTCGTCAATGTCAGAAACTTGTTCTCTAGTTCCAACAGATTTTGAGCCGAGCAGAACTTGCGCTTGAACTGCACCAAGAATTCTGCCCATGACAATTGCAGTGGATCATTAGGGCTTAAAGTCTTCCCTAGAGTTTTCCACCAACGAACGGCTCCACCTCGGAACCGACGCACTGCATAGATAGTCTGCAACTTGCCTCTGCAACCACAAGTCATGAAGGCTAACTCCATTTCGGAGATCCAATCCATCACTCCGATCGGGTCCTCCTTTCCAGTGAAGGTCGATGGTTTGCAAGTCAGAAAATCCTTATCACTCCGAAACGTTTACATGCTAGTTCTAATATCGTAGACGTACGCTTAGAATCCTACACACATAAGGTTTCTAGATCCGATCGGCAACAGACCATAGATCCGAACAAATAATATCATATATGGCAACATATAACATTTAGCACATAAAAGCATTTTAGGCAACTTTCCTAAAATAAACTAGTGCTCGTGTCTAAAATATAACAGACACACATCTCAAAATTCCACTTAGCATTCTAAGTTTAAGTCTAGAAATCCTACAAATTCCTAGTTCGCTTAAACCAATGCTCTGATACCAACTGTGACATCCCCAAAATCTCGGCCAGAAAAGATCGATTTTCATTTATGCTTTTAAAATAATTTCAGAGTAAATCCTTTTGATTTGAAAGAGTTGTGGAATTTGTTCCCAAAAACAAAACATGATAAAACAATGTTAACCAAAGCATTTCATAAAAGAAATGTATTTTCATTATATAATCAAAACTCGGGGTGTCATGTTCCGATACAGACCAATAAGCATAAACGATAACATTACAAGTCATTCAACAAATATATACATATACAGACTTGTAAACAAAACAACTTGATGGTTCATCCATCTTATGCCCTCGCGCCACTTCCTGTAATACAAATAAAACTGAGTGGGTCAGGCTTGGGAGCCTGGTGAGCATATAGGGTTTTCAACCCACAATAAATAATTATATTTAATTTCCACCAACCAACAATAACCCAATTACCCATTCCCGTTATTCTCACTTTATGTCCCTAAGACAACTAACATAAGGGACCTAGTCTAAGAATATTTCATCGGGGCGACAACACATGCTTCGGGGGTTCCGCAGCAATATAAGTAAAATAAGGCAACCATGAGGGGATGGAGTACAACGAATGAACACCCAAGTTCATTAACACTTACAGGTGGCGAACCTGCTAATGTTCCACAAGACTGTCTAGAAAAGTCCGTGGTCATCATCTAAACTCTGCTAGATGACTGAATCAAACAACAACGAGGCCTCTCTTCTGTTTATTACACACCAACTATCTACCCATGTTCTACCCAACATATTAGTAGATAAAAATATACATTTTTATACATAGATGAAAACCTGTATAGCATGCTTTGATCAATACATATTCCACATAACAGATGAGGCACACACACATAACACGTATTTCATAGAAAACAAATCAGATCCATGAGATAGAAGAGAGTGAATATACATTCACACATATAACACAAAATATACACATAACACGTATTTTGTATAAAATACTTCATAATTATGCGTTAGAAGAAAGTGACCACACACTCACACCTATAAACAACAATATACTTAATACACTCGAACCATACTTGTATTATTATCGTGTTTATGAAAGGTAGTATACACTCACTTGATCAGAAGATGATCGGACAGCACTACGACTTGCAGAAGTAGTAATCCTCAACAGATCTGGAAGATCTTCAAAAAAATCGAACTTTTCGCAGGCAGAGCTTCGGCTCGGGAACCGCACTTCTCGGGATCTTCGGGATCTCGGGACTTGCTTCGGGGTTCGAGAATAGTACCGGGGCTTTGGGGTATTTCTGGCATGCAAACGATGCAAAACGGGAGAGAGAAGAGAGAAAATAGCAAAAGAACTCGGCTTCCCTCGCATCCTATTTATAGGAGGCTGGAGCCTCGGAGTACGCGGGGCGTACTGCAGTACGCGGGGCGTACTGCTCCGAAATCAACACTGCATTCGTCATCCAAAGTCCTCGAGTGCGAGTGTCGACATCCTCGGTGTACGCGGGGCATACTTCGGATGAGTCCGATGACTCGTCCTCGGATAATACCGGATTTTTCAATTAAATTTAAATACAAAATATTTAATAAACTTCGGAAATTCATATCTTCTTCATACGAACTCCGTTTTCGACGTTCTTTATATCCACGCGAAGGTGAGACTACGCTCTACAACTTTCGTTTAGACTTTGTCGGCTAATTTTAACTTTATTTTTATCATTTATTTTAATAGGCTGGGACAGAAAAACTTCGTTATAAATTCATAACTTCTTCGTTTGACGTCCGTTCTCGCCTAACTTTTCATCGCTTCGAGACCAACAACGAGACCTTCGATCCTCGTTTAGATTGCTTCGGCTAAAAACCCCTCGATCTCAAATCGAGTATAACAGGTTGCATACCGCTAAGCCGAAACTTCGATAAATCATAACTTCCTCATACGAAGTCAGATTTGGGCGTTCTATATATATTCGGAAACCTCGTTTCAAGTACTACAACATTATCCAAAGATATCAAGTTTATTTTACACTTAAATTTTGATGCTTATTTTTATTCTTAATTAATCAAACCACATAATTAAGCAATTAAGCACAAAACACATAATACTCAAATAATACACTCTTATTATTTCAAAACGGGTTACAAAGGTTAACCTAGACTATTACATTGCTAAAAATGGCAAGCCCGGAAACACAGGCGTTACAATTTCTAATTGGGTATATTGATTGGTAGTGACAGCTCAGGAAGCTGGCGAGGCAACAACTAATGATTTGATGCGGGAAGCTTCTGCAGTGCGAGGTGAGTCTCCTCACCATACCAATGGGTCTAAGGCACCAACGCCGTCCCATTATGTGTTACGATATATGTGTTATCCATTCTGTGAATTTATATGCTTTTTGATTATGCTTGCATGAAAGACCTCGGGGGGTTCCCGGGGCACTTAGGTGTAAGACCTTGGAGGGTTTCCTTGGCATCCTAAGTCGAAGACCTTGACGGGTTCCCGAGGCATTGGGCTATGACCATGTAGGGTTTCCCATGGCACCCGGAGTATGACCTTGCAGGGTTTCCAGGGCTTCCCTATGTGTTGGCATGCATGGTTTATGCGTTCTGTATAGCTGTTTAGCTAGTATGATATGTTATACATGATTGTGTATAGGTATGCTCTGGGGAACTCACTAAGCTTCGTGCTTACAATTTTGTTTATTGATTCAGGAATCATCGATTTGGAAAGGAAGGGCTCAGATTGATTGCAACGCACACACCCATGATTTCCACAATAATAGATTTTGGGAGGAACTATGATAAATGTTTTTAATTAACGATGTTTTGGAATGATTGAAATAAATGATATAAATGTTTGGCTATACTAAAAATGAAATTTTTACCTTTGATTTTTGGGTTGTTACAAGTTGGTATCAGAGCCTGAGTTTGAGGGATTCGGACATACATTCGGGTGTGTCTGAACTCAAACTGAGGATCTGTCAAATTTTCAAAAGAAAAATGTTTTAACTAAAGAATTTCTAAGACAAGAAAGGGTGTGGTGCATGCAATCAGCCGAGCTCAAGTAAGTTTCCCAGGATACTCACAATTATTATCCGTTATGATTTGATTTATGAATTTGAGAATCGCATGCTAGTTAGGGCTAGGGGAGATGCATGTATATGTTGTATGAGCTGGTAGACTAGCATGCTAGTGCTGAGAAGTCAGCGATAGATTGGCCTGATATGTGATGCTTGTAGCTTTGGAGATACTGGATGACATGCTAGAATGAGAATGAGTATTTATATTGGTAACTGCTAAGTGTATATTTTAAAATTTGTATACGGTTAGGACTCGTTTCCTGTTCTGTGTATAATTTGCATGCATAAAGGCAGCCGACAACGAGGGTGGAAGTGGACAGCATGGGTTGTGGTATGTGGGCCTAATGTTCTATGATAGCTTGTGGGTCGGAGATTACCCTACGGTGAGCCTAGGATGAGATTCATGACATGAGTCACCCAATTGAGAATTATATGTATAGCTAGAATTGTCTAATTGGAATATCTTGGTTAGTTTTCCTGTTGTCCGAATGTTGCTTGCTTTATGCTTTGTCGGAGTTTTAGCAATGTGAGCTAGCTACTAAGTGAATATGCTAGTTCACATATGTACATGCCGTATAATCTCAGAGTGATGGATTTGGCCCTATTGCACAGCTCTTGTTTGAGTCCACCTGTTCTAGGGTTGAGTCCTTTACTTGAAGGGTTATCTGATCTCCGCTACATGTGGCTATATTCATGAGGTAGCTAGTTGACATTACTGGGAATCTTTCAGCAGCTGAGGACTGGGTGGGTTGGGAACCTAGGAGAACCTAGGAGGTGCCTCGGTGGATATTATGTTGCTGTTTAGCAAACATTTAGTAAATCATTAGAGTAGGTGACTTAGAGGATTCATGATGATTCTGGAGGAAAGTATGGATAGGTGTGGAAGGTACTATTAGGCCCGTACTACTGAAAGCACCGGATCCATACTCGAATCGGGGAAAGTCTTGGAGAATCTAAGAAGCTTGGGAAGGAGAATTCTTGGTTACGATTGGACCGTGGGGATATCTGTTGTGCTGAATGCGGAGGCGCACGCAAGAGGAAGGACCAGGGTTTGGTCCCGGCTCAGGTGGTGAGCCAGTTAGCAGAAGGACTGCTAGGATTTGGATTTCGCCTTTTATCTCTTGTATCAGGAGGAAGGATTGATCGTGCTATCTATTGCACTTTTGGGATTAGAGACTATGTTTTGGGGGTAGTTAGTAGCCCGATTTGGAACAGAGATTGGCTATTGCAGTGTAGCCGTGACGATTGAGCTAGTAAGTGGATCAGGGTGCGAGACCCTGAACATTGTGGATCCTACAGCCCAAGGGTGGAAAATCGGTTGGGAGTATCTCAAGAGGATAAGTTCAGGTTATGTGCAGTTAGTGGGAGTCTCGGGAAGAGACCTAAGAGTTCAGATCAGCTTTTGAGAGGCCAGTATGTTCGGGATTCAGTGTAATGATTGTGGAAACTACACAGGGGAGTTTTGTTCCAAGGATTTGGATTGTCATTGGGATTGGAAGGAAATGTTGCATCATGTTCCTAGAGTGGTCGAGGTAACTCAGGAGGAAGTGGTTAGGATTCCTCCAAATGTTTGCGGATATGCTATATTCGGCCATTTCTGGTGGGTATCGGAAATTTATACTGCTTGGGAAGCGTGATAAGTTGGATCTCAGGTTGGTTTTTTTGCTATCTTCTGGGCTAGCAAGGGTTGTCAGATGCCTTTCAGCATGTCGAGGAATCTTTGAGAGATCTTTAGATGGATGTATCTTGCAGAGTGGATTCCGCGTGTACCGTGATTGCTCTGATTCGTTGTCAAAATCTGTTTAGTGATTTGGGTTGATATAGTTGTAGCAGGTTTGGCCACGTCTTCAGGGATTGCGCACAGGGGGCAAGCCCGTTAAAATTTCGTTGTGTTCAGGTGGACGCCAAGGAGTTCGACTACCTGACGACCAGGGAGGAGCAGTGAGGGAACCGGATGCAGTTATCTTAGGGTCGGTCCAAGGGCTAGTATGAGGTTGTTGTGACTAGTCTTCAGTACCCTGAATAAGTGTGTTTAGAAGAACAATCGGGATTACCGAGGGAAGAGAGAATTGTTGCTGAAGTTTTGGTTAGAACATCTGTTCTTTAGTCAGCGAGAACTGAGTATGTCATTATTTTAAGCATCTGAATCCATTGATATGGTTGGGATTCAAAGATGCTAGCAAATTTTTGGAAGTTGTGTTGTTTTGGGAAGGGTTATTCATGGTGTTCTAGCTTTGTTAGGCACCGCCCCTCAGCAGATTGATGATTGGAAAGAGAGAGGATTTGGGAATCCTTCAATTTTCATGTGCCAAGCGGACCTACTCGAATCAAATTTGGGGAGAATCATTTAGATATCCAAGATAAAAGAGAGGGTGAGATGAGGATGCATCTCACATTCTCCTTTTGGGGAGGAAAGGCAGCCTTAGGGGCCGACTGAGTGTCGGATGTCGTGGGATGGGAGTTCGAGAAACTCGCTGGCATCTGGATCGCGTCGTTCTGACATCATATTGCAAGTTGCGGGGGAGAGAACCAGGTAGTCCTCCAGTCAGTATTTGCGTTTAGTTAGGAGGATAGACTGCGTGGGTGCTCAGCATTAAGATGTGTTTGGACAGTCAGGGTGAAAGTGTTGTAAGACTATGGGGTAGTTGTAGCATTCACGAATTCGTTCGGGAGATTGAGGCTAGGGTAGACCAGTTCGCAAGGTTGTGGGAAAGCCACACCTTAGGTAGAATCAGGATCGGAGGAATTATTTGATCGATTATCCATGGGCAAGCCCAGTTGGTTATGGGAATTCGGAATGGAAATGGTAGAGACCGTTGAGTCAAGGTTTGGATCTCGTGTTGCAAGATGTTGTCAACAAGTGGTATGTGACGCAGTATGGCTACGACTGGGTAGTCCTGATTTTTGACCTCTTGGGAACCTGGTGGTTGGACCGGGCGTGAGACAAGTAGTCTCAGGGATCGACTAAAATAATATCTTTTACATATCCTCTCAGTTTTTCAACTTTTGGGGAAATGGTAGCAAGGTGGATATCGTTGTCTACATTAGAAAAACTCTTCGCTGATGCACTATACACCGAGTGGCTTTATACCAATAAAGAGAAAAATAACAACTTGGCCTGCAACCAATTGCCCTTCTCGTTCTCATCAAACAAAAGACAATCACCTTTTGCCGGCAAGCTAGCCTTGCCTACCTCATCTATAGGCATTTCTATCAGCTCGCGCGCGAGATCAGATCGACTAATCGACTACCATCATGCCAAATTTATTCAATAGGAAGGGAAATGAATAGCTTATTCATAATCTTAGATGCCCTGCACCGCTGCATTCAATTGCTCTGTCATAAATAAAGGGAAGGAAATCTTTTTTTTGATCAATCGCCTGAACCTGCCTTTCTTTCTTTACCAGGAGGGGTGGGCCAATCACTAATGGATCTCTCAATGAGAGCCTCATTCTGTCTAGAGGAAATTAATTACTTATCGGTCAGGAAAGGGACGTCGGGAGTTATAGTGTATTATGGATCTCGAGGAAGTAGCGGGGTATTGACTCATTTCGGAAAGGATTCTGAATCGGGGTTCGTGCAGGTTCAGTATTGGATTTTGTTTCAGTGAGATGAGATTTGGAAGCATAAGGATGCCAAGGGCATCAAATGTAGGATACCAGGGTATCGAATGGGTTTGGTTCGATGGTAGCTCAAGCCATCACGATTTGACTTGATTCGATTCTATCAGTAATGGGACCACGACATGTTGAACTAGGAAAAGACAGGTCAATGGAGGCCGGGTATGATGTAAGACCACAGTTGTTCTTGTGGCATTCATTTTTGTGTCGGATTCAGTGGCGACGGGTTTTCAGCCTGTCGTGATCGAATGGATCAAAGCATGGAAAAGAGTTGAGAGAAGAGGTATCGCCAGGGTTGTAATTGTCAGACGAGGTGTCCTTCGGAGGTCATGTGGGATTGTGGAGCGTGTGTCTCTGGCTCAACATTCAGGAAGGTGTCTGGTGTTTCGGATAGTTGGCAGGCAAGTTGGGATTAGGAAGGTCCCGACCGTTCTTCAGGAAAGCAGCCATGTGGTAGCAACAGGAGTAGGAGCGAATTCAGTGAATGGGGTTTGTGTGTGGAATTGTTGGGTATTCAGTAGTCGCAGTGATTGGTGATTTCGTTCTTTAAGGAGCCTTAAGATATTACAGGTGGAAAGTATTTTATTTAGGCTGGTTTTCTTATAGAATCAGTTCGATGATGATTCGGTGTGGGCAGTATGTCAGAGAGACAGACCATCTCAAAAACTTCAGATTTTAGGTGGAGCAGATGTGATCAAGTTGCAAGGAATTCGTTCATCTCCAGGTTCTAGGATCCTTCAAGGGTTGGTTTCAGTTTCCTTGTGAAGGTTGTGGTAATCTCGGGTATGTGGTGGTGTGGCTCAGGTTGTCTGGTACGTCGGGGATGGTAATGCATGATTTCGAGGGCGAAATCTAATTTAAGTGGGGGAGAGTTGTAAGACCTTGTTCTGAATCGATTCCTAGCCTGAGGGTGTTGGCCGAATATCGGTCATCATAAGGATTAGGGCTTTTGAAAATGTAGGATCTAGGCCCATTTGGAAGCGGGTGATGTATTAGAAGTGATTTGGGTGTTCGGTTCGTGTTTTGGAACCTAGGGATATTTCTGTAAAGTGCCAGTTCGGGCTTTTGGTGGAAAATGGATTTTTGTTCGGAAGGTATTAAGAAAGGTTTTATTTGGTAGAAGTGTAGAGCTTCTCATCACATTCCCGTGGGTATAAGGATCATCGGAATCGTACTTGTAACGAAGAAGTTATGGCCTTCGGAAGTTTCGTGGTTTTTAGGCTTAGCCGAGTATGCGGGGCGTACACAAAGAGTGTGTGGGGCGTACTAGAGAAAAAGGGATTACACTGGGCGTACCTAGGGTTACGCTAGGCGTAATGACGAGAAGTGGTCGCGAAGGTTCTCTGGAGTACGCTGGGCGTAATTCCGTAAGATCAGAACCCTATTTTAGGGTCTTGGACCTTATTTAAACTCCTTATATCATAACCAAACCCTAACATCTTCAGCCTCCACCCCTCTAAACACTAGAAATCATCATATAGCAACCATGGTGGCATTTTGGAACTTATGGAGTCCATTTTTGGGATATTTGGCCCATTTTCAAGAAGATGGAACTTGTTGCAAGGAAGGGAATAAAGGAGGAGCTTATGGATCTGGCTTTTAGGACTCATTTTCAGCTTGATGAAGGTATAAAGCTTTAAACTTGATCATTCATCTCTTAGATCTACCATTTTTGGGTTTTGGTTTCTTTTGGTCCCAAGGTTGAAGCCTTATGGTTCCAAATCCGTTTTTAGGCTTGGGGTTCCCACCCTTGATGCTATTTGAGTCCCTAAGGCAGAAAATTGCCATCTTGATGGTCTTAATGGGTTCATGCTTGAGTTAGGGTCACTTTTATGGAAGTAGAATGCCATTTTTGGAGTTTGGGTTTGTTTGGGGCGTGTAAAGTCACCAAGTCAGTGACTTTATGGGTTTAGAAGTTAAGTATAACTCAGATCTGTGATTTGGACTTACTGGATCAAGTATTAAGCACTTAATGGAGGTTGTGCATGATCTGTTTGTACGTTGGGAGTACTATGTAGTACGTGGCGCGTACAGTCCATTTGCTCAGTACGCTAAGCGTATAGAAGAGGTACACTGGGCGTACGCTCTCAGGAGGACTTGGGCCTTTGTGGACTTCAGACCTTTAGGCCCTAATGGTTTTGGGCCTAAATGTATCTTTAGGCCAATAAAGGAATAGTTGGGCCTATTGAGCCTTGTGGCCCAATATAGAAATGAACTTCACATTAGGAGCCCCGGGTTGGGCCAATTCTTGACTGGGTTGTTGTGGGTCTTCGTGAGTTAATTGGGTCGGGATTATTGACTAAGGAGAATATTGGGCTTTAGTATAAGGTCCATTAGAAAGGTCTGGGCCCAATTTGGAAAATTGGGCCATTAATGGATTTATAGACATTATAGTGTTGGGCTTTTGGTTTGGGTTTGGGCCTTAGTTTGAATCATACAGGGCCAGGGGTAGAATGGTCTTTTCACACAATGCATGGATTAAGGATTTTGCTATGGACCCAATTGCTAATTGGGTATATTGATTGGTAGTGACAGCTTCGGAAGCTGGCAAGGCAGCAGCTATTGATTTCATGCGGGAAGCTTCTATAGTGCGAGGCTTGTCTCCTCACCATACCAATGGGTCTAAGGCACCAAGGCCAGCCCATTACGTGTTACGATATATGTGTTAGCCATTTTATGAATTTATATGCTTTATGATTGTTCTTGCATGAAAGACCTTGGGGGGGGGGGGGGGGTTCCCGGGGCACTTAGGTGTAAGACCTTGGAGGGTTTCCTTAGCATCCTAGGTCAAAGATCTCAGGGGGGGGGGGGGGGGTTCCTGAGGCACATAGGTATAAGACCTTGGAGGGTTTCCTTGGCATCCTAGGTCGAAGACCTCGGGGGTTCCCGAGGCATTGGGTTAAGAACATGTAGGGGTTCCCATGGCACCCGGAGTAAGACCCTAAAAGGTTTCCAGGGCTTCCCTATGTGTTGGCTTGCATGGTTTATGCGTTCTGTATAGCTGTTTAGCTAGTATGATATGTTATACATGATTGTGTATAGGTATGCTCTGGGGAACTCACTAAGATTCGTGCTTACAATTTTGTTTATTGTTTCAGGAATCATCGATTCGGAAAAGAAGGGCTCGGATTGATCGCAATGCGTGACCCATGATTTTCGCAATGATAGATTTTCGGAGGAAGTCTGATAAATGTTTTTAGTTAACGATGTTTTGGAATGATTGAAATAAATGATATAAATGTTTGGCTATAATAAAAATGAAATTTTTACCTTTGATTTTTGGGTTGTTACTCTTCTGATAAGATTAGAGTTGACAGCGGCTTTTGAAAGCCACAATTGCTGATCAGGTTTGAAGTCATACGCATAATAGTTGTTCGACTTATCCAAGTGGGAGACCGTTAGATTAGTGTCTAAGTCTGTAACTATTTTGGTATATACTTGACCCGATTGTGTGCATGGTCCATTTGGGTTGCCTTCCCCAAAGCAACTTGATAGGATGATTTGTGGAGAAAGTGATTAATTATGATTTATTAATATATTATATGAATAATATAGTAAAAGAGAAATCATATTGTTTAATTAATATTAGTCAAGAATTAATAAGAATTAATTTTGTGGCTAAAAGACATTAATTAAATAAAGGGAGATAGAACTGTCAATTGTGTGATAGTTGGATATTGGGCGAATGGACTCCATAGAGGTTGGAGTGGACAAAATCTATGGGCAAACCCATGAGAATTTGCCCAAGGCCTCTATGGAGGGAGTCAATGGGCTGCTTTGGGCCTATGCAGTCAGATTAGGGTTTCCTAGTTCAAAACCCTAATAGCCTCACTATATAAAGACCCCTAGGGCACTGAAAGATGTGGCTAAGCATTCCTTGGAGTTTCTTGGACGTTTTTGGTGCCTCCTTCTCCTCTCCCAAGTCATCCTCTTGCTCTTGGTGTTTGTGAGCCATTAGAGGTGTGACACTTGTGACACTAAGCTTTCAGAAGCCAATTACAGGAAGGAATAGATTGTTATTGCTTCATAACAATCAAAGGTAAGATCTAAACCCTATATTATGATAATATTGATTATTGTATGCTAGATCTAGGGTTTATGGCTATGGATGATTATTGCATGTTCATTAGACAAAGTGGAGCTAAAGCTTTAGGGTTTGCATGTACACCATAGGAATGATGTAGTGCTCAAAACCCATCAAAAGATTCTTCTTCCAATCCTAAACACACCAAACAAGAATACCCACACGAATTAGGGTTTAGAGTGTTAACGGGTGGTAAAGGGGAGGCTGGGGGAGCCCAATGATCCTTTAAATAGGGTGCAATACCCTGGAATTTAGGGTTTTCCTCTGTCAGCTCCTACTTGTCGATTCCCTTCTTGGACTCAATGAGTGGGTCACTAAAACACATGGACCAACCTGCTACTACTCGACGAGTACGGCAACCAACTCGTTGAGTAGACCTTGAAGTTAAGAAAAATCTTTTATAAAAATCCATACTTGAGAATCAGGGTATTACAATTCTCCCCCACTTGAACTAGACTTCGTCCTCGAAGTCCGCCGCAGTGAACAAGTCTGGATAGTGCTCCTGCATCTCTACCTCTGGCTCCCACGTCTACTCGGACCCCCTTCGATGCTCCCATTGTACCTTCACCAAAGGTATCTCCTTGTTCCGAAGAACTTTCATCTTCAACTCCAATATGGCTACAGGCCTCTCCACGTAATTCAGGCGCTCATCTACTTGAATATCATCCAATGACACCACTGCCTCCTGATCCATAATACACTTTCGCAACTGCGAAACGTGGAAAGTGTTGTGGATGCGACTAAGCTCCTCTGTTAGCTCTAACCTGTATGCCTCCTTTCCAACCCTGGCAATGATCCTGAACGGTCCAATGTAACGGGGGACCCAATTTCCCCCTCTTCCTGAAGCGAATCACACCCTTCCAGGGTGAGACCTTCAGGAGTACCATATCACCCACTTGAAATTCTAACTCAGATCAGCGTCTGTTGGCGTACTCTTCTGCTGACTCTGAGCAGCCTGCAGTTGCTGCCTAATCTATTGCATCTTCTTGGTAGTCTGTAGGACTACCTCTGTCCATCCCATCACCTTGTGTCTGACCTCACCCCAACAAACTGGGGTGCGACATCTACGTCCATACAACAGCTCGAAAGGTTGGGCACCAATGCTGGAATGATAGTTGTTGTTATAGGAAAACTCTGCAAGCGGTAGGTAGGAATCCCAGCTCCCACCGAAGTCAATGACACACGCCCTCAACATATCCTCGAGGGTATGAATGGTCCGATCACTATGATCGTCTATCTGCGGATGGAAGGTTGTGTTGAAGTGCAATCGCGTGTCGAGTTCCTCGTGGAACTTCTGCCAGAAACGCGAGGTAAATCTAACATCTCGGACGGAGACAATGGAGACCGGAACCCCATGACGAGTAACTATCTCGCGGACATATATGTCGGCCAACTTCTCGGCCGACGAACTTTCCTGTATCGCCAAGAAATGGGCACTCTTGGTCAATCAATCCACGATGACCCATATAACATTAAATCCTTTTGTCGTCCTCGGCAACTTGGTAACGAAGTCCATCGTGATTTGTTCCTATTTCAACATGGGAACCTCTAGAAGCTGCAACATACCATGCAACCTCTGGTGCTCGGCCTTGACCATCCTACAGGTCAAGCACCTCTCAATATACCAAGCGATTTCTCGCTGCATACATGGCCACCAATAACTCAAACTCAGGTCTCTGTACATCTTGGTGGCCCCTAGGTTAATAGATAAGTGAGACTTATGAGCCTCCTCAATGATTGTATGTCTGACTCCACCAGACATCGGAACCCATACCCGATCGCATCGAGTCAATAATCCCTGGCTATCCTGCACAAACCGGGTATTCTCACACTTGATCCTTTCCGACTTCTAGTTCTCCAGTCACACGCCCTCAACGTGGGCATCCCTAATCAAGCTCACAAGCGGAGAATCCACTGTTATCCTCATACACATCGTCGGGGTGGAAGACCCAGCTGACTTACGGCTCAAGGCGTCCGCCAGCACATTCACTTTAGCGAGGTGGTAAAGGATCTCGCAATCATAGTCTATGACTACATCCAGCTACCTGTACTGCCTCATGTTCAGGCCCGACTAATCCATGATGTGTCTCAAGTGCTTGTGATCCGTGTATATGGTACAACGGACCCCATACAGGTAATATCTCCATATCTTAAGAGCGAACACCACCGCTCCCAGCTCCAAATCGTGTGTAGGATATCTCGTCTCATGTGGCTTTAGCTGCCGCGACGTGTAGGCTTTCACCCGTCCTCTCTGCATGAGGACCGCCCCCATACCTGTGATGGATGCATCACAGAAGACCACAAAATCTTCCACTCCCTCCGGAAGTGTCAAGATTGGAGCCTCACACAAACACTGAAGGAGAGTCTCAAACGCCCTCTACTGCTTAGGGCCCCACCGGAAATCCACCCCTTCCTCGTCAGACGAGTGAGGGGTACTGTTATCTTAGAGAAATCACGAATAAATCTCCAGTAGTACCCTGCTATTCCCAGAAAACTACTGATCATATCTGAAGGAGACCTCGACACATCCCATTGCATGACTACCTCGATTTTGGTCGGGTCGACTACAATCCCCTCCTGGTTAATGAGATGTCTGAGGAACTGGACCTCTCGCAACCAAAACCCACACTTCGAGAACTTGGCATAAAGCCGTTCTCGTCTCAAAACTCCTAACAACTCCATGAGGTGCTCTTCATGCCGCTCTCGGGTCTTTGAATACACCAAGATATCATCTATGAACACGACGACCGAGCGATCAAGCATCGGTCTGTAGACCCGATTCATCAGGTCCATGAATACTGCTGGCACATTGGTGAGCCCAAATGGCATCACAATGAACTCGTATTGACTATAACGAGTGTGAAACGTAGTCTTCTCCACGTCCTCCTCTCTAGCCCGGACCTGATGATATCCCGACCTCAAATCAATCTTGGAGAACCAAGATGCACCATGTAACTGATCAAAGAGATCATCTATCCTAGGGAGCGGATAACGGTTCTTCACCGTCAACTTGGTCAGCTCCCTATAATCAATGCAAATCCGGTGCGAACCGTCCTTCTTCCTGAAGAAGAGGATCGGTGCTCCCCATGGAGAACTGCTAGGTCGAATGAACTGCTTGCCCAGCAGTTCCTGCAGCTGTGATGACAGCTCCTGCATCTAGGATGGCGTCAACCGATACGGCCCCTTGGCGATAAGAGCTGCACCTGGCACCAGGTCGATCCGAAACTCGACCTGCCTCTTCGGAGGTACTTCTGGTAACTTCTCCGGGAAGACGTTAACAAACTCCCTGACCACTGGAACCTCTGAAACTGAAATCTGACCTCTGTCTCGCGTATCCACCACATATGCCAGGTAACCCGCACACTCGTGCTGAATATACTGCCGAACCCTAGCAGCTGAACAAAACCCTGTTCCCACTCTGTTGCCCTCGCCATATACAATCAGTTCTCCCCCACTTGGGGTTCGAACTACCACCTGTTGACCCTCACAATCTATCATGGCACCAAATCGACTAAGCCAATCCATCCCTACAATCACACACACCTCCCCCATGGGAATCGGTCTCAAGTCTATCAGAAAGGATACTCCAAAAATCTCCAACTCACATCCTCGGTAGACCGAAGAAGCAGAAATCTCGTGTTCGTTGGCGATGGAGACTCGCAACGGACACTCTAGCTCACCTACTGGCACACTAAACTCCCTACTGAAAGTCTAAGATACAAACGAACGACTCTCCCTCGAGTCAAATGACACCAATGTAGGCAAGGATTTCACTAAAAACGTACCTAATCACAGGTACAACATATAAGCATATAACAAATATAGCAAATGAGAATAAGGATAGAAACATACCAGCAACCACATCTAGTACTGCCCTGGCCTCCTCGGGTGTAAGCTGGAAGGCACGGACTTGAGCCTTTGGAGGCTCTGCCTTAACTGGTCTCCCATCCGTGATCCTCAATGTAGCCGACGCTGGAGCCTGCGCCGGCTTGGCGGATAGTAACGAACATTGGGCCTTCATATGGCCCACCTGCTCACAATGATAGCAAAGCCTGACTCCGAAAGTCGGAGTCAGCTGCCTGCAATCCCTGGCCAGATGGCCCTGCTTGCCACATCGGTGGCACCCACTCCCTACTCGGCACGTCTCTGAATGATCCTTTCCGCACTTCGCACAACTACGACCTGGTTGTCCCACAGTCCTGGTATCAGCGGTCTTGGACCGCTTCGGCACCGGCTACGACTGCGCCGGGGCCTGTCCCTCAACTGCATCTCAATCTCTAACTCGAACCACCTGGCGGCCTCCTGCAACCCCAACAGAGTATGGTATCTCTGAGTGGCAACAAACTGACAGATGTCAGTCTTGAGCATGCTCAGATAGTGTGTCATCTGAACCTGCTTCGAGGTAAACCCCAGGAAAAACATCGCCCTCTCAGTAAACATACGGTGATCTCCGTCACTGACTCCGTACCCTGCTTCAGGTCAAAGAACTCCTGAGATAACCGCTCACGCTCGACCCTCGGAATGTAGCGAGCATGGAACAAGTCCCTGAACTGCTCCCAAGTAACAGCAGTTCTCTTGTCATCTGTATACAACCCAATTATCAATCTCCACCAGTCCTTTGCCCCGAACCTTAGTAGGTTCAGGGCACATCATACCTTCTGGTCAGTAGGACATGAACATGTAAAGAAACACCTCTCTACGTCCGACATCAACCTCATGGCTACAATGGGATCCTGAGTACCATCAAAATTCGGGGGCTTCGTGTTATCAAAGTCCCGGTACTAAAAAATCCGGCCCACTTTTCCCCCTGCCGTTGTTACAGCCGTGGTAGCTGCAGCGGCAGTCATCTCAGCAAGAGTTGCGTATATGTCATCAAAGTACTCCATCATAGCGGACTTGATAGTCCCAAACAACTCCGGAATCTGACTCCAGACAATCTCGACCACCTCCTCGCGGATGATCTCCCTAACAAGGTCCTCTAAAAACACTAGCCCCTGATCGCCCTGTCCTGATCCCGATTCGGATCCTGTCACGAAACGCCTCGTAACCACCATACTGAAAATATAATAGGAAGATATCAGACAATCTACATAAATAACTGGGAATCAACTCCCCACTAAGCCCTAGGGGTTGTGTCTTCCTTGCTACGCATATGGGTCATGTTCTTTGAATAGTACGGGCCCATACTACCTTCCACACCTACCGATATTTGTCTCAAGTATCACCACAACACCCTAACAATATACATACACATGGTGGTTGCTCAACCTCACTCCTAGAGGAAGGCTAACTGTCTCACATCTGACCTACCGACCTCACACAACCTACCCATCCATGAAACTTCCACCAACTCTGTAGCACTAGTGTATGATAGCCGTACATAACGCTTGACCCCATATACTTTCGAATATCCAATCCTACTTTAAGCTCCCATTCAAACAAGAATAGAACATAAATCCAAATCAAACATTCTCAGACTATAAGATCTTAGTTATGTATAACCATGATGCATACACTAAGCAAGTACAATAATGATGTCAATCTCATATAAAGGAAACCCTAGGCTAGCAGGCATCATGTAATTAGGAAATTCTATCATGCAATTCCTGAAGATCCCTAGCCTAGCACTATTATGATGTTCTAACATATCACATAATCAAATACTATATGGTATTTTAGGGTCTACATACTGGCTTCGGCTGATCGTACAACCTGCATCCTCCTTTTCTTATTTTGAATACATTAAAAAACTCATTTTAGAAACTTTTCCTTGATTTGAGACTAGATTCACTTGAATGTTTCTCTAATTCAGTTAAACCAAGGCTCTGATACCAACTTGTAACACCCATAAAAATCATGCCAAATTTTAACTTTTAAAAACATTTCAAATCTAGTAACCACTACAAAAATTGCTCTCAAAATGTATTATATCAGAGTATCCCAGAAACAAAATCATAAAAAGTGAGGAGCTGTACGATCACATCTTTGCCCTGCCATGATCCCCTGATGTACCGGAAACAATAAACTGAAACTGTAAGCCCGAAAGCTTAGTGAGTTCCCCCAAAATACCTATACCCACAATAATACACATATAATCATAACAGCATAATATGGTTCCAGTCAACCATCGGGTTGGAATACCCCAGGCCCTCAACCATCCAGTGGGAATGCCAACCTACTATGGGTCCAATCATCCTCGGGAGGGAATACCCCAGGCCCATAACCAACAGGTTGGAATGCCCACATACAATGAGTCCAGTCATCCTCGAGATGGAATACTTACGGCCCACAACCAACAGGTTCAAATGCCTAGGTCTATTGGCTTTCGCACAAAGCAGACAAGCCTCCACCACCAAACAAACATGTTCACATATAATAGATAATCACATAAAATTTTATAGACAACAACTGATCTAACGGATCATACCACATACCACATAATATCATCCTACCCTTTAGGATACCGATCTAACAGATCATACTACATATCACGTAACGAGATAACAATCCAAAGGGTCGCCCTTGGTGCCTTAGACCCTTGAGTATAGTGAGGATATCTCACCTCCCAGTGTCGACTCGAAGATAACTCAAACTCTCGTATTTCCGGTACAAACTCCACCACCTAAATGTACCATAGAACCATTTTTGTAAATTCCCAATTTCCCAAAATGTCCCAGAAGTCCAAAAGTCAACCCTTGGTCAAAGTCAAAGTCAACTATCAAGGTCAACGGTCCATGTTGACCTCAACTCGTCGAGTACCCTGAGCTACTCGCCGAGTTCCTGGCATAACTCGCCAACTCGCCGAGTCACTTGAGTGACTCATCAAGTTCCTAGTGTCAGTGGTCGTAAACTCATTGGCCAACTCTTCGAGTTTTCCCCTTACAACTCATCACGTTCATACGTTCCAAAAGTTGGGAAGACCCTAGCCGACTCGCTGAGTCACTCATCTGACTCGCCGAGCCCACGGCGATCTTCACCGGACTCGTCGAGTCAACTATGCGACTCGCCGAGTCCCTTAAGTCCTTCATCCATACAAAGGCTTTTTAAGCCATGCTAAGGCTCCAAATTGTAGATCCAGCTTCCCAATGCATGTTTATCACGTAAAGTTGCAAACTTTAGGTGCATCCAAGGCCTTAAAGTCTTAAAATGACAAAACTAAGCTTGTAAAAGAGTCTCATACTTGAGGGAAGGCTCATACTTATCAAAGCTGATAACTTTAAGGACCTAGAAGACAAAGAGAGTCCAGATCTGAAGTTGCAACTTCAGATCTTGGCTCAATCACAAGAAACCCTTCCTAAAACCCACCCAAAAGAGATTTAAGATGAAATGAGCCAATGTAACAACCTAATACCTTCAAGAGAATGTTAATTGAAGTAGATCTTTGATCCCCACGAGTTCCTTGCTTCAATCCACTTGTTTTCCCCAAGTTCTTCCTCACAAAGATTCTTCTTTCAAGCCTAAACACACTAAACAACCATACCCACACGAATTAGGGTTTAGAGTGTCAAGGGGCTGTAAAGGGGAGGCTGGGGGAGGGCAATGATCCATTAAATGGGGTGCAAAACCCCAAAATTTAGGGTTTTCCTCTGCCAGCTCCTACTCATCGAGTCCCTTCTTGGACTCAGCGAGTGGGTCACTAAAACACGTGGACCAACCCGCTACTACTCGACGAGTAGGGCAACCAACTCATCGAGTGGAGCTTTAAGTTAAGAAAAATCTTTTATAAAAATCAATACATGAGAATCCAGGTGTTAAAACAATAACTAGTATATACTTCTTCTTATTGAGTAAATCAATAGTCGAAGGAACACACAAGTCAATGTGAAGAAGTTTCAATGGTTCAATGATCTTTGAATCAATTATGATTGGATAACCCTGACGATGTTCTTTTCCCTATTCACATGTTGTGCATAATGAATCACTGTCAAATTTCAAAACAAGTAAACCACAAACAAGATCATTAAGAACAAGTTTATTTAAATTCTTAAAGTTAAGATGAAAAAGATGTCGATGCCATAACATCCTGAGATCCGAAGATTCTTTCGATAGCAAGCACACAAATTGGTTTCATGTCGAGAGTAAATATTTCTCCTTTGTTTTGACTTTGCAAAACTGCCTTCATTTCTTTGTTTGAAATTGTACTACCTTACTCATCAAGAAGAACTTCATTGCTTGTTCTGATAACCAGCTGCGAAACACTAATCAAATTATGCTCCAATCCTTCAACATAAGCAACACGGCTCACCGAGAATTTCCCATTAGTTACTTTTCCATAGCCTTTGACTTTACACTTTTGATTATTTACAAAATTGACAACCCCAACATTCTCTAACTTTCGAAAACCTCTCATATTTTCTTTCCTTCCAGTCATGTGATGCGAGCATCCATTATTGATATACCAACTTTCGGCATATTGTTCGTCACATAGTACCTACAATCAGTTAGAAAAATTTAGGTCCCCAAGACATTATGGGACCGTGGACATTAGTTTAGAGCATATTGCGTAAATACAAACTTAAAACATGTGACATTCCCATTTTTCATGGCCAGAAAAGACCGATTTTGTTTACACTTTGTAAAAATCAGAGAACTTCTTTTCATAAAAATGTTGCAGAATTTATTCCCAGAAAAACACGATAAATACGTTATCAAAACATTTTCGAAGAAACGTGTTTTATTCATTTTAAAACGTTTGGGATGTCAACGTCAATACAGAAACATAAGCATAAACGGAACTTACATTTATTTACACTAGTGATCTACATCTCTTTAATCTCTTAGTGTAATGTGACTTGATATCAACACCTGTGATATAAATAAACTGAGTGGGTCAGGGTGGAAAACCTGGTGAGTACATAGGGTTTTTAACCCACAATAATATAATTATTATGTTTAACAATCAAACAATCAACCTAATTACCCATCCCCATTATCTTCTTTACTCTTAAGGATATATCCTAAGAGTCATCTATCCAGCATTCGTTTATTCCGAAGTCCCTTGCTTACAGGGTTATAGGACTGGCACTAAATCCATAGATGCCAATGCTCGTTCATAAAGCACTAATTCCATAGCTGCTATAGTTTATTCACCAGGTACTAAATCCATAGCTAACAGTGTTTATCTAATAGGTACTAAGTCCATAGCTACCAATTCCTATCAGGTACTAAGTCCATAGCTACCAGTGTTTGTCCAATAGGCACTAAGTCCATAGCTGTCGATGTTTATTAGGCACTAAGTCTATAGCTGCCAATGTTTACTCACATCATCTTTTATCTCTCATCATTCATCTACCCATGTCATACCCAACATATTTGTATATTTAAAATACGTATACAGTTTAAATTATTTAAAACATTTATAAAACGTTCATCCAGCATAGACAACAAGTATTCAGATAATGTGCACACATAACACATAGTTTATATAACATACTTCATATCTATGTGTAAGGTGAAAGTAACTATGCACTCACCTGGAAAGGTGGTGAGTCGGCATTCGGACATCACTTCGTTTCTCTTAAAACAATTATCCCTTTAACGAAACCTAGTATATTACCACTAGAGTTTAGTCTAATGTTTGACGAGACTAATTAATAGTCTAGCTATTATTACTATTATATAAGCGTTAAACAATACTTATATAACCCATAATAATAGCCCAACTCCTTATAAGGTCCTAATAACATTACTGTATTCAAACATAAGCAATGTTAAAGATATGGTAGACATAGCTCACTTACAGCGGGTTTTATTGAAAACTGGGCTTCACTGGAGCAGTGTTCCCGAGCCGAAAGCTCTTCTTTTCTGAACCATTGGGCGCCCCGGGGCTTCCGCCTCGTGCTAGGGGGTTCCCTAGGCTTTTTTTTTTTTTTTGGGGGGGGGGGGGGGGGGGTTTAGGGCTTAGAGATATGTTCTAGAGAGAGAAAGAAGGGGGGAAAGGTGTGAAAAAAAGAGGCAGCCTCGAGCATCTATTTAAAGGCCTCCAGGGGTGTCACCATGTCGTGGTGCCTCTCACCACGTCGTGGTGTTACGTAGGCTCCAAGTTTTTACATGGTGCTGACACGTGGCATCGCACACATGGTAGAAATCAGATGATTTTCTAAAATTCATAACTTTCACATACCAGCTCCATTTTTGACGTTCTTTATATCCACGCGTAGGTAAAAATAGGATCTACAACTTTCATTTTGACTCCGTCGTTTAATTCTTGACCGATCTTCAATTTAACAGTAGGAGGAGTTTGGACTATTAAATGACTGTGAAGAATTCGTAATTCCTTCATACAGACTCCGTTTTCATCTGTATTTTTACCGTTGAATTCCTATTAATGAGATCTTCAACTCTCATTTAGGTCGCGTAAGCCAAAAACCACTTGAACTAAAATTCGAGTTTCGGGTCGTGCACCTAAGCCGAATCTTAGAAAAATCATAACTTCCTCATACGAAGTCAGATTCTTTTTATGGATGTTCTCAGTTTAATGTATACTACAACTATATTTTAGATCACTAAGGCTAAAAAGTCCTCCATCGTAAATTCACTATTTACGTCTCCCGGTGTCGTGCCGGTTTTGCCGTAAAACTTCGACGAGCCATAACTTCTTCGTTATAACTCGGATTTCGGCGTTCTTTATATGTACGGAACCCTTGAGACATATTCTACAACTTGGTTAAGATTATTTATTCTAAATAATCTTTTGTCGAAAAGTCGTTTTCGACCCCTATTATCTCTAAATTGACTAGCCCGGATCTACGGGCGTTACAAAACCCAATTATGAAAATTTGATTTTAAATTGTCAATTAAGTCAACTTCATCAGCTTTAGGCATCAATATATAATTATGCAATGACAAAGTTTCTACTTTTATTTTCTCTTTTTACACCTTTTGCTGAGAAACATTAGTTTTCTTCTTTGGAACACTTTTCCATTTTTGCACTTTTGGAGTAGATTCTCGAGATGAATAACTTCCACTCATCGAGTGACTCAAATATTTATCGTAAGCATTCTGAATTTGTTCCTGAGAAAATTTTTGTGATTGAAATTGTTTTCCCATTCCTTGAATCCAATGATTGAAATTCTTGATATCATTGTTTTCTTTAAAAAATGAAGCTTTTATCTTTTACTTCAAATTTTGATTTTGAAAATTTGGATTATTAGGCTCAAAAGGCACATTTTGCTCTCCTTTAATATCCATTTTCTCAAAATGTCTTGTGGGAAATGATTTTGATATCTATTTTGATAACCAAATGTGAATGTTGTTGAAAAGCTTTCTGATTTTGAGAAAAATTCCTTTCTCCATCATTTTGAGCAAATTCTTGAAAATTTTGCTTTTCAAAATTGATCTGTTGACGCCAAAAGTTTTTTTGAACTTGCTTTTGACCTTGTCGAAAGTTATTTTGAATATGATTTTGATTTTGTTTAAAACCATTTTTCTATTGATAAGATATGTTTTTAAAATTCTTTCCATTTTTCAAAACCTCATGACACTATAGTTTGAAAACTCTTTGTTTATGAAAATCTTTTTCATTTTTCCAATACACCTTGTTTCAAGCTATTCCTTTCGAAATTCCTTTTTTGAAAGCCAATTTTTCCCCTATTCTTTTGAAAATTTGTGTCTTTGCCTCTTGATGTTTTGGATCACTAGACAAGGATTCGACATATTTTTCCTTATTTTTATTTTCAACAACATATTTTTCTGGTTTTATTTTCCAAACACATTTTATTCTGTTTTGACATTGAAATTCTTGTGGTGGTTTGTTCAGGCCATTTTCAAGAGTTCGTTGATTTTAATAAGATCATCCATCTGTCACGTTTGAATTATCTTCGTTTACCAACTTGCTCAATTCAGGATTAACGTTATCTCCATTTACTTTGTTTACGAAGACTTGATTTTAAAAAACAAAATTATTAGTATCCTTAAACTTTGGTTAAACAACTGAATTTGAGTCAAGATAATGTGCTTCTTTGTCTTTTAACATTTTCGTATATTCTTTCGAGTCTTCATAGACTTGAACTTCACCACTCGTGGAATTTGTTTCTCATTAGAAACTTGCTCATCATCACTCATATAGTCCTTAACAACAACAATATCACGAAAATAACAGTTTGTGGTTATCGAAAATTGATCATTTTTTAACTTTGTCATTGGATCATTGTTATCATTGCCTTTAGCCAATCAATTGAAATTAATGACTGAAAATATTGAGCAATCAACACATTTCACTTCCTTAATTTCACTAATCTTATCATAATTATCTTCAATATCAACGAATTTTTGTTGAGAATTTAGTGTCGACTTCTCAGTCATTTTCAAAATCTTAACTTGTTCATTTTCCGTTAACGTTTTATTCATAATTTTCAAAAGATCATTCCATTCAAACGTCCATCAATATTGATAATACCATATGCATACGATTCATTACGTATCTTATCAAAATAAACTATCTTACTTTCACAATTATATGTTGTTTCATTAATTTGTTCTCTTTTATATGAAAGGAAAGGAACTAACTTCCAATGATGTTCATCAAAAATGTCAGCAGAATGATAAAAATCAGTTAGTTTACCATACAGATGTTTACCTAGGCCTATGGACCAATGGGCTTCGCCCATTAGGGTTTTAGGTCTGATCCCTCAAGTACAAATAGGGATGCATGCTAAGCCATTTGTGTGTCTCGGGTTTTAGATTTATAGGCGAATCTCTGTGAAATTGTACCTGTAACCTCTATTTAAGAACACCGAAATAAAGAATATTTCCCCTGCCCATGTACATAGGTCACCTTGACTGAACCATGTAAATATTGTGTCTTGTGTGCTTTTGGTTTTGCTATTTATCCATTTTACTTCCTAACAATAATAATTTTACATGATTACTTAGGGAGGTTAAATGTGTAATATCCTTATGATGAATTAGTAACTTATTAATTAAAAAGAGGAATACACTTAGAGGTGAAAGGGTAGCAAACTAGATTAAGGTGTGTATCTTATCCGGGTGATATAATGGCCTAGTACGTTGAAAGATACCTATAGGATAAGTGCTTAATCTAACACTGACATTGAGTGATTTTCCTAGGACTAGAGTGTGCACAAACACTATATAGGATTTGGGAGGTGTAACATGATGGAATTGGCACCGATTGTATCAATCCTTAACGACAACGTGTGTATTATTATACGCAACATCGGAGAAGTAGACGTATCAACAGCCGGGGACAATTTTAAGGGTGAGATTTATGCATCACTTAGTGCATTGGGTCGTGTCGGTCACGTTAGTAGCGGACATGATACTTACCTTAGGATTATTGATGAATATATAGACCCATAAATAGGAAGTATTATAGTAACAATTTCAAAGTTGATTAATAGAAGAGCAATTTTTAATGATGAAAATGAAGATTAATATTATCTTATAATATTATAGTGATGTATGAAGTAATAACTAGTTACAAAGATGAATAATGAAGTGTGACGAAAAGTTACAGCTCTAAAGAAGAATAACAATAGAGAATTTTTATGATGTTTATTTAATGTATCTGAAGTCATATTATGTGAGTGTTTGAATGCATATTTATATGATATTTTGTTTGACCCATTTGGGTTATGTGTGTTCCATAACACTATACTTATGATTGGCTCACTTAATGTATATGTATACTTGTTTCTTTACTTGTTGTTTGCCTTACATTGGAACATGTAGCGTAATCTAATGGCTTGGTGAGGATGGGGTCTCTTGGGGAGTTATATTTAGTCTATTTTTCGTAATGATACCATTTTGGTCACATCGTGCAGTTTTCATTACACTTGGTTTTTGATAACTAGTTTTGAGTTGGTTTTATGAACTCTAATTTTGATGAAGGTTGATTTTGGTAATAAAGTAACATTGGTGATGTTTTTTATAAAATTCAAAATAACACTTCTGCTAACGTATTCTGGTTAAAAGCTGACTTGTAAAAAAAAATGGGTGAAATATTGTGATGTTATACATATTGTCTCACAGCCAGATATACTAGATGACATGGGTATTTTTTTTCTTTTAAATAAAGTTCCTTCAGGTACCTGAACAACAATTAACCAATCATTCTACTATTACTACTCCTAAAGATACAATTTAGATTCCAGTTAAACGCATATTTTCAAGATCCGAGTCTAAAATTGATCAAGAATTACCCAAAGAACATATGGGTATGCTACACATACATCACCATCTCTACTTCCCATGTAAAATTATTGGACTTAAGTAAAATGAGAAGAAAAATATAATCTACAACATACTAATAAACGTCTGATGTTAAAATGCTTAAAACCTTCTAAATCACTTTATCAAAAACTAGATCATTATTTTTATAGTATATATATATATATATATATATATATATATATATATATATATATATATATATATATATATATATATATATATATATATTAGATCATTGATAATTGATTATTTATAAAACCTAGAATTTAATTCCTTTTGAATAAAAAATCAAGGGGTGCTTGTTTAAAACTTACCGAGCTAAATATTTTCCATCCAAGCTAATTGACATTACACAAGCATGCTCTAAGAACCCTTTTGAACCCAATTTTGTATGATGTAGAAAGGTCCCAGATAATTGTGATTAATTTATTTTCTACATTTATAATATATCATCTATATAGTTCAAAAAACGTTACAAAAAATGGGTTTATAATATCCTTTACACAAACACACATAAAGTAGACATATATGAAAACAAACTCAAGAGGAAATCATATTTGACCTTGATGTCTGAACAATCATTAGTGAAATTAGTAAAAATTCCAACTTACATGTGAAATTAACGAACCAAAATGGTTGGAGGAAGCAGAAACTAGTATGGAGCCCTAGATCATGTTGATAGAAAGAAGAGAAAAGAAACAAACAGGAAGTAACAAAAAAAATAAATAGAGGTACTTGATTTTACTTTACATTGGAAATAGATTAGGGCTTTCATAGAGAGAATGAGAGAAGGAAAGGAGGAACTGAGGTAGTGGGAGACAATAGTTTGAGTTGATTAGAGAGACCCACAAAGAGAAGTGACGAGAAACATGAAATTAAAAGATAATGGTATACATAACTCCGACAATGGTGTGCCTATTGTTGCCTTGATCGATGTTGAAGATCGGGAGAGTAGGTGGCGTCGTTCGAGGATGTGGGGAGCGCGAAGGAATCAACGTCGACGACTAAGTAAAAGAAAGAGTGAAACAAGAGTGGATGAGAAATAACGAAGGCAAGGTATTCTAATTTTTCAGATTTTCTTTTCCCGTTGTTTACTATTAAAGATGAGGATGCACTTACCCAGAAAAAAAATATAAAATGACATTTTAATTTAGGACACGCAAAAATGTGTATCGTAAATTCTTTAAATTTTACAAGAGATGACAATTTTTTACGACACCCACTTTTACATATCATAAAGCTAGTGTGTGTGTGTGTCATAGTTTATGTATCACAAAAGGCTATTTCTCTAGTACTATCATAATGTTGGGCATTTGGAATCATTTTAGAACTTCGGTGACACCTATTGGAGGAACAAATCCTGAGACTTTGTGACTAACAAGAGATTCTTCTTAAAGAGGTTGAATTAAACCAGGGACACTTTAGATCATGTTTCTAAATTCTCTAAGTTCTTTTTTCATGATAGGGCTCATCCCAACATATTGAACAAATGGAGGAATGTTGAAGATTCCTCTAAGATTTTGGGAAGCAATACCTCTTGTGCTAGGAGTATCACTAATATTTCCCAGATTAGTCATATATTCGGAGTATTTATCTTAATATTCAGAATTTAATTTATATAATTAAAGATAAAAGATACTTAAAATGATTTCAACTGAATAAATATAGGAACATTTGTAGCTTGGAGCAAAAGGAACAAGATGGTGCTGAAATTAGCTAAAAAGACGAAAACAGAAAAAAACGAAAATATGTCAGAAGTTCGGAAAGACGCATCGTGCCCTTTAAAAGGTGTGTCGCTCCCAATCCAAATTCTGAAAAGATCAGTACATCAAAAAGATTGTGGCTGAATTGAAAGAAGAATACGGTTAGCACTGCGCTTACCCACCTTGCTGCTAAGTGTGACAGTCTATAAATATCTGATTTTACAACCCTAATTTGGTGTGTGGTTAAAGGGGAAACCTTTTGTATGATCAATATTCATCCAAGAACCATTTTTTTATTGATTTGAAGGATGAAGACCACGATATGAATATCGTTTTGAAGAATGAAGCTTGGAAACATTATTTAATCATCGTTTGTTTTAGAAATCATGTTTAGAAATATTATAACGATTGTTTTTGTATTTCAGTAGATACTATGGGCTAAAACCCTTTTATTTTTGCTTAGATGTAGATGATTCTAAGATACTATGGTTTGATTTGCTAGATGGATTTGTAAATTTTAAATATTTGTGTAAGACCGATCGTTTTTCTTATGTAATAAAGTTTCGATTTTTGTTATCTATATCTAAGTTTATTGTAGTTTAGAGGACCAATATATCTATATGAACATGTATTTTAACATTTTTCGACCATAAACTGTTAGGGCTAGAGATTAACCAAATCCTAGTGTTAGATAATATAATTGTTAATTTTAATAGATATAAGAAAGTAACAGATATCCATGTTATGCTAGATTAATTGTCATGACCATTGGTAAGTAATCCTTAAATCAATTCATAATTCAAATATTTAATTAGCAATTGAGTTACCTATTCACATGACCATTGTCTTAGACTCTTAGTTGAATTATAATTAATTGTGTTTGTTCATCTGATCCAGATAACTAATCGTTATAATATCCAGTAACCAACTTATCAATCCATTACACTCTTATAAATCAACCATAGGAAAATATGATGATTTGAAATCCAAGTTGAAGTACTTTAAATTGATTAATTTAAACTAAGTTCTTTGTGTTTGTTTGCATTTGTTCGGTTTTACAATCAAGTTTAATTTAAGTTAAACAACCCCCCCCCCACCCCACACCCTTTACTAATTTTTTAGGATAATTAATTGCTCTTATATCTAAATTAAAGCATACTCGATCCCCAAGAGTTCATCACCCTTACTTATCAAAATTGTACTACCATATGATTTTGCCCACTGCTCGGTAGTGTGTTAGTGTGAGGTTAGGTTAAATAAGAATTTGCACATTTAAATCTTCATATATATATATATATATATATATATATATATATATATATATATATATATATATATATAAACACGTCAAGCACCATCTGTGAATATTGGAGTATGACAGTCCGAAGATGCTCTAACTTCAAAGTTCAAAGTTTTGGGCAACAAAGAAGAAGGTGGAGTAGGAAGAATTCTCCTTGTATCCAAGCTTAGTTTTTCTAGTGGTTCGAACATTATTTTCTTGGTTTCAGTTTGCTAATGCATGCATTGATCCATTCTAGACATAATTGATATGATCTCAGTGTTGGAGATCAAGGATGGTGCTCCCTTTATTATCTTACTTCCTAGATTCAATAGTGGACTAGCCAAAGATGTAAATGTAGCCTTTTTTGTAGTTGTAGGATTTTTCTTTGAGGGATTGATAGTAGGTGGAGGTGATAGGTCCAAACTCGCATGAATAGAAGGAGTAGTGCTAAATGTGGATTTTGGTAAAGTCGACATTTTTTCTATAAAATTAAAGTTATGGAAAATCACAAAAAATAAATTAAACAATCTTAAGGAAAAGTAATAAGACCACTTGTCCCATGGCTGGTGCCAAATTGATATGATCAATAATTGATTTTGTAACTTTGTAACCAAATAAGTAAATTAAGTAAATATGGTGTGATAGTTTAGATAAAGATCTAAGTAAAACAGATTTGTAAAGTACTGAAGATATTAAAAGATGCTTAAGATGATCAGTTAAGATCTTGAGATTAATGTAGTAATGTAGATATTTTTTAAATAGATTATGAATAAGAAGATCGTTTGAAATGTTAATTTAACCTAAAATATAAACACATATATCTTAGAAATTGGGGCAAAAATAGTGTTAAATTTGTCAAAAAGAGCTAATAAAGGTTTTAACATGTTTAGAAAAACATGTATTAGTTTTAAAATAAAATAAACAACAATGTAGAAGTAAGAATAAGTGCAAGAATATGAAGATATACGAGTAAAACCCTTAATCCTTTAGGATCTCCAATATAAAACATTTGGAGGTGAAAATGTCACATTGTCTTAGAACTTTATCAATGTATATTGAAGTTACAAGTGCAAGCTGATCGAGTGAGATGTAACCGGACGATTTCAGGATCTTCCCTTATTCTTGCTTGACTAGGTTTTTAGGGGAGACTCAAAGTCTTTTCCTATTTACCAAATGCTGCATTGACTTGGTCTATGCTTTGTGAGATAAGCTTTTAGTCATATATAAATTAAAAAGAAATACATTGGCAGTCCTAAGATGTTGGCTTCTCCAATATCATAAACCGTTTAAGATGTTAATGCAAGTTAAAGAAATTAAGTGTAGTAAAAGAAAGCTAAAATTATTACACATAATATACATACACACACACACACACACACACACACATATATATATATATATATATATATATATATATATATATATATATATATATATATATATATATATATATATAGTTAGTTAGTTAGTTTCATATTTGGATGGATATCTATTATGCGGACGTTTGTGGACAGTGATATTATGCGAGAATAACTAAGAAAATATGTTGTATGATAATGTGAATATCATTATTATGCATTCTTACTAATTAAATTGTCTATAAGGGTAGTCTAACTTTTTTATGATTTTCATTATGTCAGAATGTTGTCAGTATGTGTCCTTAATAATCGTATTTAAAAAAAAATGAATGAATAACGATGTGTGTAAATAAGAATGAATGTGAATTAGTGAGAATTCATGGTAATGATAATAGGTGTGTGATGTTGAAAGCATACAAATTACCAAACAACCTATACTCTTAGTGATTCTCACAAAATAGCATTCTACATAGATGTCTGCACAATAGATGTCATCCGTATTTGAAACCTTATATATATATATATATATATATATATATATATATATATATATATATATATATATATATATATATATATATATATATATATATATATATATATATATATATAACAATTTTAATGAAAACATAAATTGTAAGTTTCATACGTATTTCAATTATCTAAGTACAAAATGAGCGAAAATCATTCATGTGTGAGTCATTTGTAAGTTTGTAATTCATCTCGTGTAAGTCATTTAAAACTTTGTAATTATCTCCTTTAATCATAGGCGAAGCCATAAATTTTTTTAAGGTTTTCCTTATATATATATATATATATATATATATATATATATATATATATATATATATATATATATATATATATATATATATATATATATATATCACTGTTATAAAAATCTCGACTAGGTCCCGATTAATCTCCAATTAATCCCTAGGTGATACTTGACCGATTAGAAGGCGCCTAACGATTAATTCCTACATACATAATGAGTGAAACAGTATAAAACGATGATATTTTAACATTTTGAAGAAGTTTTATCTCAATGGAAACTATTTAATGCATGATTAGTGTTGTATTACTGGTATTAACCTATTTTGTTATTATATTAGTGGTATTTATGAACTTTGATATGAAATTAGTCATATTTAATTTTTTTTAAAATTCAGCAAATTAGCAATTAATGGTCCCGATTAATCTTCGTCTAGCCGATTAATCGCTTAACCCTAGTCCACCGAAAAGTTTACGTCGAACGTTTTTTACAACCTTGATATATATATATATATATATATATATATATATATATATATATATATATATATATATATATATATATATATATATATATATATATATATATATATATATATATATATATATATATATATACATACAAGTTTAATAGAGAATCATTATTAATCAAGCAAGCAAGTAACCAATCTACAGCATCGGATTTAAAGCGATCAACGGAAAAATGAAAGTTGAAGGATTTTACAATGGACGCACATGCACCGGATTATAACAAAACTCACTTTATTATTTTCTTTTAATCTTTTATGCCATGTTTTTTATCAAAAAAAAACTATATATATACAATTGTTTATGATTTTTCGTCCGCTTTCCATTGAGATCAATATTGATATACAAACCCACTTCATTTCGTTGTTTTGTTTAAGTCAAGAGGTTTTTTTTTATCGAAATTTTTTAATAAATATATCAAAATTTATATTTTTTGGTACTCTTTAAATAT
Source organism: Lactuca sativa (assembly GCF_002870075.4). Classification (NCBI taxonomy): domain Eukaryota; kingdom Viridiplantae; phylum Streptophyta; class Magnoliopsida; order Asterales; family Asteraceae; genus Lactuca; species Lactuca sativa. The sequence continues at coordinate 159,264,266 of NC_056629.2, read as the reverse complement.
AGATTAATATTGATGTAAAAAAACGCAATTTCAGTATAAAATCACATGGTGAATCGACTCTGACTCACAATGTGAATAATTGTAAGTCAGATTCACATTGTGAATGCTAAAATTAAAATATTTATAGTTCAGATTCACACTGTGAAAGTACACTAATCGAGGTTTTTTTTAATTCATGTTGATGTTAATTAATAGTGGACAAAAATTAAAAATTTTCGTATAATTAATTTTGTTTGCATAAAAATAAACTTAAATATTGAAAAAAAACAACAAAATGAAGTGGGTTTTTTTTTTTAGAAAAATGTTTATTTTTTATATAGTAATATGGATCACTACAGAAAGATGACGAAAAATCGTGAACAACTGTATTTTCCGTTTTTTTTCCGATAAAAGAAATTGCTTAATAAAATTTAAACGAAAAAAGAGGTGAGGTTTTTGGTTATTATGTGGGTTTTATGGTATAATCCGATGAATGTGCGTCTAATGTACAAATATACATCCATTTCCTTGACCGTAATTGGTTCCTTGTTAATAATATTTCCTTGTTGAACCTCACTATATATATATATATATATACATATATACACACACACACACACACTAGTAGAGAACCCGCACGATGCGGCGGTGCCAGTTAGTACCTTTCGGCAGATAGTTTTCAAGCGACGACTAATTTTTTTTTTCGTGTTAGGTAGTTCGTATCAGCTTTTTGATGGATTGTTTGTGTCTGATAGTGTCTTTGACAAATAGTTTCTAGCTATAGATGTAGATGTGGGGGCAGAATGGTTTCATATACAGTATCGTATACTCCTCTGGTTGTTATTTTACAATTATATTAAATGTAAAAATATGTGTAAGAGTTACCAATCCATATATATATATATATATATATATATATATATATATATATATATATATATATATATATATATATATATATATATATATATATATCGTCTAAAGTAAATATGATAGAAAATAAAATTTTAAAAAACTAGATATATTGTGTATGTTTTATAATAAATAAAGGGCTATAACTGTAACTTTTATATTAAAACCGATATATTGTGTAAGTTTATTGTCGTTTCATTTAGAATTAGTTGTGAGATCCATATGTTATACGGGTTGTATAAAAAAAATATACGAAGGTTTAAACTAAAATTTATTTAAATTTGAAATTTAAAAAGAAACATATTAAATAATATATGAGTTGTAATATTGTAATTTATTGTTTATTTTCAATTAAGGCAATTATTAGTTAAGTTGTAAATATGATGTGTTAATTAAGAAAGTAAAAAAATGAGAAATGACAAATGGAAAAAACATTTATTCAAAACTACCACAAAATGACAAGTGTTAAAACTCATGAGAGATTGACATGTGGCAAAAAAACCTCTATTTATTAAGGAGTAGCCTAGTAGAGTAGTATGTATAGTTGTCTTTGTGATACTTGCATGAAAGACCACGGGGTGGCCCTTGGCACCTGTCTGTATGACCCAGGGAGTGGCCCCAGGCTTGACCAGGAAGACCACGTGCGGCCCGTGGCATAACCACAAAACTATGTTTGGCACATAGCACCTTAGCAAGACTATGTTTGGCACATAGCACCTTAGCAAGACTATGTTTGGCACATAGCACCTTACTTGATTATAGATATGTTGGTTATGTATGGCTCTTGGCTATGTATGGCATCTATGGATCAGTTGGGTTGTATGGTATGTGGTATCTGGGGAACTCACTAAGCTTCGTGCTTACGGTTTTTTCAGTTTTGGTTTCAGGTATTTTGTTTTCAAGGAAAGGAGTTGGCTCGATCGCAGCGCATCACACTATGTTTTCCGCACAAAAGATCTTCGGGATTACACTCTGATATGGTTTTATGATAATATGTTTTGATTACCGACACTTTGGTTTGTCACGAGATATTATAATGAGTGTATTTATACTGATGGTTTTATGTAATAACTTATTTAAAAATGAAATTTTTGGCCTGAAATTTTGGGATGTTACAAGTTGGTATCAGAGCCCTGGTTTGAGGGATTCAGACACACCTTCGGGGTTGTCTGAACTCAAATCGAGGGATTAAAGGATTTCGAAAAAGAAAAGGTTTTTTAAAAGATTAAGTAAAGAGTCTTAAGAAAGAACGAAGTGTGTGATGTGCGCGACCGGCCGAGCTCAAGTAAGTTTTCCCAAGATACCCATACATGTTGTGATACGATATGATTATGAAAACTGCATGCTAGATTAGGGCTAAGGATCTATGGGGGATGCCTTATGTGCCTGTTATTTGTGCTTGAGCTGCATGATAGTGCTGATTAGACAGTAGTAGGATAGCCTGTTTAGGTTATGCCTGAGTTTATGAGCTTATGTCGCATGCTAGTACATATTCTTGATATGAGATTATGATTGTTGAGTGTGTTATGGTTAGATTTTTCCCTTGTCCGAATGCTGCTTGCTTTGTGCATTGTGGGATTCTAAGTGACGGGAGTTAGCCATTAGGTGAATACGTCACTTCACGTGTGATCAGGGTTGAATAATCTCAGAGTGCTGGATTTGGCCCTATTGCACAGCTCTCGTCTGGGTCTAACCGTTGTAGGGACGAGTCTTCTACTCGAAGGATTATCTGAGCCTCGTCACATGTGATGGTATTCAGGTGATGTCTAATTGGCATCACAAGGAGGCCTTCAGCAGCTGAGGACTAGTTTGAGTTGAGTCAGAGGTTTCCTAGGGTAAGCTTAGGATAAGAGTAGCCGAGATCAGCAGTGGTAAAAGGGATATGGTGGAGTCGAGGCAGTCCTTGAGGAAGGTACGGATAGATGTGGAAGGTAGTATGGGCCCGTACTACTGAAAGCAGAGGATCCATACCCGAATTGAGGAAGGCTAAGACAAGACCGGGGAACTTGTAATAGATGTGATCCCTTTAAAGATATCAGTATCACTAATAGTTGCCTGTATGTATTGCAGAATGGTGGTACTAAGGCAGAGGCCGGTAGTTGGCAGTTCAGGAGAGGGATCGGGTTCAGGTTCAGGCTCCGAACCAGTGGATGAGAGGTTACGCGAGTTCATCGCGTCCGAGATCATGAGAGGTATCCTTGATGCGACGCCGGTTATCTTCAGGTCGATCAAGGAAGGGATAGTTGAGCTGATGGAGGATCACCTTAGGGCGTTCAGGAGTGATATGGCGTCTGGCCAGTCAGGATCTCGCACACTGTCCTTTAAGGACTTCAGGGGTAGTGGTGCACCATATTTTCATGGGTTGAAGAACCCCATTGCTGCTAGGAGATGGATCGCAGACATCGAGTCTACGCAGTTGACGAGCTTCTGCCCGAAGGGGTCAAAGGTCCGCTTTGCGGTGGGATGTTTGAGAGACAGAGCCATAGACTGGTGGGGGTCAGTTGGTGATTCCTTGGGAGCCTCAGCCATTGAGGCTATGACCTGGCCTGACTTTGTGACCAGGTTTAAGGTGGAGTTTGCACCGGCGGTGGAGCTTCAGCAGTTGGCCAGAGAGTTCCTAGACATGAGACAGACGACAGAGTTGGTGGCGGAGATTACCGCCAAGTTTCGGGAGAGGGCCTTATTGGTGCCTCAGTATGTAGGCGATGATGAGATGCAGAGGACCCACGATCATGACATGTTGAGAGTGGATATTTGGGATCATGTCAGCTTCTCGACATGCCCGACCTTGGACTCTATGATTGCGAGGGCGTGGGAAAGGGAGATTGAGCACATTGCGAAGAGGAGGTCGGATCAGATGTATAATTTGGAGGGTCCCGGGAAGAGACCCAAGACTTCAGATCAGCGGATAACAGACCGGCAAGGCCGGAGTCAGTGCAGCACGTGCGGGAAACGGCACGAGAGAGTTTGTCGTTCCAGGGTTCAGGCTGCTACAAGTGTGGCAGTGATGGTCACGTTAGCAGGGACTGCCCACAAGGGGCAAGCCCATTATGTTTTCACTGCAATCAGGTGGGCCACAAGAAGGCCGACTGCCCGACGATGAGGTGAGAAGCGGGAAAAGCGTCTGCCCCGACAACTTTGAGGTTGACGGATGGGTGAGAGGGTAGGGCCTTGCAGTGGCAGATGAGGGATATCTGGATCACAGCAGGGAATGTTGCAGGTATGTATCTATTGCTTTTTGGATTTCATTTGTATTAGGGTTGTTCTTGCCCCGAACTCTGGTAATAGTATGTGTGAGTTGTCTCTATGCTTGTATTCGGATTGTACTTTCAGAATTGTCTTATGCCAATTGCATACTAGGAACTATTAGTAGCTAGTGTAGGGTCATCTCTCACTTCAGGTTCGAAGTGTCCAGTATTATCCCGATTATGACCAAAAGCGGTTCAGGAGCGTTGCGTGGAGGACGATGGGCAGGGTATGGGGAGTAGCCCTCCACCATTATGAGGGTTTGGTGGCTCTGGTCTTGGTACTTGGGAAAGCTTTGGGAAGCATCAAGGGAAGTGGTCTATCACTGATGGAGTTTCTCTGAGCATTAGTTATTCGGACCTTAAGGGCATGAGATGGAGGCCAGGGGATTATCAGTATCGGGATGCAGGAGGTGTTCATCTAGTATTCGGTAATCGTGCGGTATTTGGAATAGGCTAGTGGTAAATCGCTAGTGACATCAAGGTGATGGTAGTTATCATGCCTACTGTGCAAGGGAGGAAGGAATGGATTGCAAATTGTGAGATCGCATTCTCGGGTTTCCCGATAACTGATTGTAGAAGAATCGATTAGGAGTTTCAGATAGGACATGCGTACAGCTCGGTGGTACTAGATTGTGCTGATATGCTCGACTATGGGTTAGTCGTAGCATCCACTGGCAGCCAGTCGGTGTGAAAGGTGTTGTCAAACTACCGGATGGCCATAGCATTCACCAGTGGTCAGATAGTAAGAGGAGTGTAGTAAGATTGCGGTTTGGCCCGTAGCAGAGGTTTAGTAAGACTGCGGTGTGGCCCGTAGCACTGGTTTAGTAAGACTACGATGTGGACCGTAGCACTAGTATAGTAAGACTACGGTGTGACCCGTAGCACTAGTTTAGTAAGACTGCGGTGTGGCCCGTAGCACTAGTTTAGTAAGACTGCGGTGTGGCCCATAGCACTAGTATAGCAAGACTACAGGGTGCATCGCCGAAGTTTTGTAAGACTATGTGGGTGGCCCGTAGCATTCCCTAGTTGGCAGAGCGAGTATAGTGAGACTACGGGGTGGCCCGTAGCATTCCTCGGTCCCTATTCGATGGTGCGAATATATCAGGTGTGTGATTCATTGGTCGGGTTTCTCAGATAGTTAAGTTCAGGGTGGGGCAGCCGCCCAGGTGTTAGTAGGCCACATTATGTTTGGGTCCAGGAGACGATACGTCATTGAAGACCAGGAGTGGCGTAAGACTACAGGTAGCCGTAGCTTTCATTGGTAGCTTGGTTCGCGGAGAGTGTGCGAAGGGCCCGTATCTCCGAGGTAGCATGGGGGAAACCGGTATTCCGGGTAATGGTAGATCAGTCGGGATTGGGGCGGCCTCGGTTCATCCGGTAGGCGGATAGGAGTCAATAGGGCTTCAGGCAGGAATGATGGTAAGGATTCGGTGTGAAAAGCCGTGAACTGATCGGATGATGCTAAGCTGCTCATCGCGAGATCAAATGATCTCAGAGTAAAGGATTTGGCTCGGTGGTGCCGTTCTCGTCTGAGCCTTAAGCGTAGCAGAGAGGGATCTGCTACCCGAAGGATTGTCTGAATTCTCATGATAGGGTGGAGCCTTCAGTATTGAGGTTATTCTGTGAGTATTGGTATGATGGCCGGCACTAGGAGTGGCCGGAATTGCGGTTTCAACAAAACATCGGTCCTCGGAGGAAATTGGGAAGGTTGTTGCTTGTGGAAATACCTTAGAAGGGTAAACACCTTGCGAATCAAGGGTAAGTGTAACAGGAGTATCAATATCTTTACAGGTTGGATAAAGGTGTTGTACTCAAGGGTAGTAAGGAAACGGGTTATTCTGAAGATGACATCTTCAAGTTTTGAATCGGATGGGCGGAGGGTGTACCTAGCGGTTAAGTGGTGATCAGATGGTAAGGTAGTTGGCCATGACAGACTTCGAGGACGAAGTTTTTTTTAAGTGGGGGAGAGTTGTAACACCCATAATTAGAAAGACCAAGAAAGAAAGGAAAACCCTAAGTCAAGGGGGTTAACTCGTCGAGTCCAAGGAGGAACTCGACGATTCATAGCGTGATCCGTGTCGCGGCTTAAGTAACCGACTCGGTGAGTCGGGGAGACTGACTCGGCGAGTCTGGTCTAGGTTGGGAAAACCCTAGTTCCGGGACTTGTACCCTATTTAAGCATCTCATTCCTCTTCTATCAGCCTCATTTGTATCCCCCATTGTCTAGAAGTTATCCCACGAAACCTTAGTGCTCTCTTTGAGTGTGTGAGCCAATATTGAAGGATTTTGAGTGTTCTTGAACCCTAGAATGAGAAGAAGGAGTTGAGGGTTCAAGAGGAAGGTTGTGGATCTAGAAGATTCATCTCTTTTGCTGCTCATTTTGGTAACCAAGTTTCCTCCTTGTCTTGTTATTGTTAGATCTCTTCATGTCCCTCTTTATGAGATTTTGTGTGGCAACCGAAAGTTTATTCTGCTATATTACCCCGTTTCCGTTAACGGAATAGTCCACTCTATAAAAGTTCCGTTAATTTAGGGTCATCAAATAAATAAATGTTTTTTTTATTTATATTCTATGTCGTTATCGTCGTGATAAAATAAATAAAAACGCGTACTTTACATTTCCATTTAATTGGAAAAAGTTAATTTTTATTACGACCATTTATCCGGGTAAAAAGCTTAAACCTCGGTAAGCTTTAGTATCGGGTAGTTATATACCGGGTGCAACACCCAAGGTGTGTATATATATATATATATATATATATATATATATATATATATATATATATATATAGGAAGTTGGATACTCCATTGGATGCTTTTACCACCCTAAACCCATTTTCTCCCTCTACTCTCTCTCTCTCTCTCTCTCTCTCTCTCTCAAGCTCGTTTCTGACTCAAAACCGCGAATTTCCGCCTCCATAACGTAAGTCCCCCTACCCTAACTTGTTCTAGACATCATTGGGTGTGATTATAACCCAAAAATCGAACATGAAAGCTGTTAATGAGGAGTTTACGGCCTAAGAACCTCCTTAGGCCGTAAACCCCTAAAATGAGGCCAAAATGTCCCAAATTTGTCCCTTTGAGCTTAGAAACTAATTGGGGATCTAACCTAGGAGTGTTTAATCCATAAAACAACAATTTTTGGGGCATAAAAGAGGGTTTACGGCCCAAGCACATGCTTAGACCGTAAACACCCTCTAAACTTGTAAAATCAAGTCCAAAACACTCCCAAACCACCCTTAGACTTAAAATATGAATTAAGGACTTGCTATTTCGGGTTTGGAGCAATTAAACACAAAGATTTGAGGGATATAATAGAGTTTACGGCCCAAGCATATGCTTAGACCGTAAACTCCCCCAAACCATGTCAAATGAGAGTTTAAGTTCCCTAAATGGCCTTATACCTTCACTAGAATTTACTAGAAATGAACCAAGGACTTTAAAATCAAAGATTGGAGGGAGAACAAGAGTTCACGACCTAATCCAAGGGGCTTACGGCCGTAAACTCCCAAGGAGTGGTCATTTGGGCCGTAAACTCCAAGGGGGTAAACTCTTGGACCCTTAAACACCCCTATAGCCTTGTACAATTTCTTAAAACTATTTCTAGAACCACATGGGACTTGAAATCATCCAAAAACACTCCTCCCATGATTTTACTGCCATAAACTCATGGGGGATGTGGCCTCCGAACCGTGAACTCACATAAAGTGAGTTTTAGGAGATTAAACTCCTTATCCAAGCCATACCCACCCTTAAATGTTACCCGGGACACTCGAAGCACTTAACCAAAGTGTTTTCCACACTTTAGGATGCGTATACTTGTTTAATTAGTAATATATTTACTAATTTTATGTAAACATAGGTTATCATATGTTAATAGGTCACTAAGTGTGTTCAAGTCTTTACTTGACACCGAGCACCCAACCGGCACCTTCGTCGGATTCACTCACAACAGGTAAGTTCATACCCCCTGAATTAACCTTTTTAAATGTTTTTACATGTTTTATGGGGGGGGGGAATACAAGTTAAACATGCCAGTTATCATATCAATCACGTGTGACTGATAAACCGCATGCACAAGGATTTACTACACTGTAAACTGTTTTACCGAGTATGATACTATAAATGGTTTTCTAAAATGTCTTCACTTGTTCAAATCTCTTACTTATATTGTTTTATCAAAGTTTCATTTAAAACTTATTTATGAAAGGTTTCCAATGGATTTCTAAAGGTTTTCAAACTCATTTTACAAAAGAGTACCAAGTCGTGATTTTCTTAAGTTATAATGGTTTTCCAAAAGTTACATCAAAGTTTTCTTCCATGTTTTATTACTCCTATTTGTTAGATGCCACTGCTTCGTTATACTTTTACTTAGTTAATACACCTACTTAGTTAAATGCTCCTACTTTGGTAACGCATCTACTTCGTGATACTTCTATACTTGTTAACGCTTCTACTTCACTTATACTTGTTAATGCTCCTACTTCACAATACGCTTATACTTCACGATACACTTATACTTCACGATACGCTTATACTTCACAATACGCTTCTACTTCACGATAAGCACCTACTTGTTAACACTTATACTTTGGGTAACACTTCTACTTTGTTAAACACTTAAGCTTCGTTAAATGCTTCTACTTAGTTAAATGTATGTCTGTGCTTGTATATATATATATATATATATATATATATATATATATATATATATATATATATATATATATATATATATATATATAAGAAATGTTTAAAGGACTTAGGAAGGCTAGTTCGCCCTATTTCCTTTTCTGCGTTGAGATGTGGTCTGGTGGGATCGGATATTCGTCCGAAGGTCGTTTGATCATTAGTTATATATTATGTATACAAGCATAGACATATATGTTTACATTAGTCAGTTCAGTTGTGAGTCTCTATCTTCAGTCCAGTATTTTACATCAGATCTCGCTATACGAGATACATCTTCAGTACACGGCCTTCTCCGTTGTCAAGTTGGTAACCAGAGTCTCTTGTAGGGAGAGCGGACATTGTGTGTATAGATCTATACAGGATTGACACCCCCACACCCTGACTGCTAGCTACAGTCCACGGCCTACCAAGCCAAGGGGTGACAAATGTCACACTTACACTGACGCTTGTAGGGCGTTAAGTTCTCTAGTGTCTATCAATATGGTTATGAGTATCTCGGGGTTACCTTATAATTCATGGTCTTAAGGTAACGGGTTTTAACACTGTATTCACTGTATTCACGGTATTCACTGTATTCACCGTATTCACTGTTTTTAGACCTTGCTAGACGTATCCTTCAGTTGATACTGTCTGGGGTCTGTGTTCACTGTTTTTGGACCTTACTAGACGTACCTTTCATTTGATACCATCTAGGGTATGTGTCTCCTTTTGTTAGACTGATCCAGGCGTACCATTCATTCGATACTCTCCTGGAGTCTATGATTTCTTTCTGCCTTAGTCAGCAGTCTTCACTGCTGAGGCATATGTTATTTTCCCTGATATCCTCCTACTTTCTTTAAAATCAAACACCGTATTTTGGTAATGATAGTGTTTAAGGGAAAATTACTTTTTACAATATAACTCTGTCCAATCTTGGTAGAAGAGTGCTTTTAATTAGAAAATATAGGATTTTCTGGAAAGGACTCTAATTCACTGTACACTTTAAAACTACTACTTATATAAATTTATTGGGATAAAATGACACTAAATGCTTATGAACTCACCAGCATTTGTAAAATGTTGATGCTCACTTTCAAATAACTTGTATTCTTAGGTCAGCAATAGACAGGTACATCTCAGGCGCTTTTGGTGAAGGCCGTTTAGTACCAAGCTGCATCTACATTATTACTTGTATTACTTTGATGTTTCTATGTAATGTAAACCCTGTAAAACTATTACTATTAATGCAATGGTTGTTGTACTTTGATTGCTATACTGCATTTGTTGTGATACTTGACATGACGTCATCCACCCCAGAACGTTTCCGCCGTTCCGATTTTGGGGTGTGACAGATTGGTATCAAAGCATTGTTTATAGTGAGCTAAGTATATCAATTCATAAAAGATATACAGCCTATAAATAAATAGGGATAAAACACTCTGACCAAGAATTATACTTTAAAATATAACCATATTTTACCAAAGTATAAGAACATCCAGAATCTAAATACTCGAACACAAGTATCACAAGAAGAACAAGAATAAAAGTCTTCGGATGTTGAGCATTACTGCCAAACCTGGGCAGTTATGTAATCGTAAGCTGGAATAAATGTAACCTGATCAACTACATTTATTCGAGATGCGATGAACGTGTTCTTGGGAGTGATAGTGGTGTTGCAACAGGTCTGAAACTTGCCAACTAGGAATGCTCGAGCCAAACATAAAGTTTAAAAATACAATAGGAGTATTTTGGAACACTAAAAGACTCACATTAATCCCAGAATCATAATAAGAAGATAAGAAACAAACAAGAATTAAAATACCCTAGGGGTATTTTAGGATCCATAGATAACCCTGTGTGAAGAACTAAAAAGATCCTTATTGATATACCTACAATTACAGAGGGTATACTCACAAGGTTATATATAATAAGGATCCCATAGGCTAAGAATCTGTGGTTTCGCCCTACTTCCTTTTCCTCGTTGGGATGTGGATATAGAGTAGTATCACATATTCAAAGGCCTATCGGATCTAAGCTATATATGATTTGTATACCCTATGTAATTGTAGCAGGACTCGATATGGATCACTCAGTGAAATGTTAATAATCTCTTAGGATTCTTTAGACATTTCCATTCTCGCGCGAACCCTGTAGAAAACCCTATCCACTTCAGTACTCGGCAGAAGAGTTGAATTAAGACCCCGAAGAGGTTCATTGAGAAGATTTTCGGTCGGAAATAAATGAACTGGGTCTGGACTATTGAAATCACCAAGTGCCTATATCTTTTTAGGGACATCGGTGAGAAATTCGCCTAAACTTTCGAGATTTCCAGTCATCTATCATGAAGTGATGACACCCCGAGTCGGATTCGGAAGTAAGGCGGAGGAGAGATTCAATACGTCCATACGAGAAAAGAACCCTAGGTAACTACCCGAAGGAAACCAATGCCGGTCCCGGTCGGGGATACGAGAAAGATAGAGGGAGCCAGTACATGGAACCCGAGAAGTGTCTTTTCCCTCGTGTTCGTCACGCTAATACACCCATAAAATAATACAATTTAGTGAGTTAGTGGCTACACTACTCACGCTATGTGTTACGTAAATCGCCTTTTCCCGTTGCCAGTAACACGTTTAGATCGGATCCCAACACCTCTATTGAGAATGTTTAGCCATAAGTCTTCATGAGCCTTTTCTTCCCGCAGTCTTCGTTCCGAACTGTTCTCAAATCTTTCCAGGCCGGAGAGTGAAACCTTTCCCAGTATAAAGGTAACTTAGTAGGAACGACTCGCATCTTATGGCTTTTCCGATACTCATACTCCTACCTTGCATACCAGGACTACATCATAGGGATGTAGGTTGACACTCAGACAACCAATACCCGAAGCATGGGAAAAAAATTTAGGCCTAACATAGTAAGGATAGATACGTCCAGGGCTAACCATCGTCTCTCATCAGCTCGTGTTCTTTTCCGTGTAGGAAAACCATGCCTCCGATGAAGCGTAACTCATCCAATAACAAGAAATCGGCTCTCCTATTCGATGAAGCTACGTTCCAAGCTGCAGTCTCGGCAGCCATAGCAGCTATCCTGGCTCAACTAAATGCTAACAACGCCAATGTTAGCAAGAGCCCTATTGGAAATTCTAATCCTAGTAATGGACAGCAACAACCAACCTCTGCATACCCAGCCACCCAAGAACCTCACTCAAATCCACTGAAGAGGAAAATCAAGACCTAGGAGGGAAGTACCTCGGCTCAAGGACCTTCCGAAGGGCAACGAGCGGAGACAGTCAATATCCCTGCCAACCCTTCCATCCTTACACCTAGGAGACCATACCTAGGAAACCTTCCCCACTGCAGCAAGTGTAGCTACCATCATCATGGTGTATGCCGGGAGCTCTATTGTACTAGGTGCCACATGATGGGGCATACTGCTCACGTCTGCAGAACCCCGGTTGAGTTTATTACATCAACCACCAATGTGGCGGCCAATCCAGTTTGCCGTCTATGTGGTGAGATTGGACACTTCAAGAAGGACTGCCCAACCGAAGGAAAAGACAAGGACACAGGAGGAGTCTAACTATAATGCTTAGGGAGAAGCATCAAGGAAACCGGTAGATTTTGGTACGTCTCTCGATCTCAGATAACTAACCGAGAACAAAAAAAGGGCTAATTCTAAATGTAAATATTTCCCCGCTAAGGCGAAAGTCGCAGCACTGTTATGAAATTTAAAATTTCATCAGGTAAAACTATAATGGCTAAACATATATGTTACGGCCATGTATAATTGAGATGGATAGACCTAGAGTGAGTGAAGGCCGCCTCATTTCCTGTTCCTCGTTTGGTTATGGATTTAAGGCGGAGTCGCTCAGTCAACAGTCGACCCCACCTTAATTATAAATGACTAGTATATGTGAGGCGATTATAGAAATGCCTCGTGAAAATCCATTCATGAAAAGATACTCTATTCAGAAACATCAAGGACTCTCTATAGTTCCGTGTCGACTCTATCGGTCCAAGTATCCACGGCAGTGATACACCGGATGAAACCCGAGACGCCTAGAACTTGTGGGCCTGTTCGGCACATGACCCTATCGATCCTCATTCTATGTCATGTCGATGTATGCCAACTTCGACGCCCCTATCGATCATGGTTTGACTTCATGCAACCATGTGTAAATCCTTAGTGCTGTGTAAAAATAACTTTCTCCATAGCCATTCGGCAAATAAAGGTTCTTTCGAACCTAAACAAAATAAAAATAATAAAAGACTAATATAATCCGCCAGTCGTCACTCTTATTTCAACCTTCCGGAGTACCCGGAGAAGGGTACCGCGCGCTGTTGACTGACCCCTCTTAGCCAGATGGAAAGCGAAGCTGAAGACACTGCAAGATACTCCAGAAGACGATAACCACCCGAAGCATACCTCGTAGATTCCCTAGAAAGACCCTTCGCACCTCACAATCAGGTTCGTGAATCAAGAGGATAGAACTCATGAGACTGACCACTATAACTGAGTATATGCATAAGAGTGGTATATAATTGAGATCAAAAAGATTTAAGATGTGTGCTTCCTCCCTACTCCCTGTTCCTCGTTGGGTTATGGGTCTGGGGTGGAGTCACACAACTGAACATCCTGCCGACCTCAATTATATACGGCTTGCATACACCAAGTATTAGTGGTTAAGCCGAGTATGAGTTCAACCACGAACCCCATAGAAAGACCCTTCATCCTATCCCATGGAACGGGAGCTAGAGTCAAGAGAACCCCTACGGATTGAGTTACTATAATGACCACAAATCCGAAATTGCTGTCATCCCGGTTAAGCCAACATAGTAGCTAACACCCTCGGTTGGTGAAGACATATGAGTCGTAAGAGCCAAGGACATTGACTATGACCATCCATTCACGCTTAATCCCCCGAATTAAGCATCTCAGCGGATATCCCGAAAATCCGAAAGCTGCGATGATGTTAAACTCTGAGAAGAGTGGATGAGGAGATTAAAGTTCCGAGTAATGGAACCCTATACTCACTAGATTTGACCTGGACCGAGAAAAACTCAGAACCTTCGAGAGAGTAGTTGTTGAATATGTTCGCACTACTCAGGCACTTTGTCCACCCCGTTACAGACGAGTAGTGCCTAGGATCCTCCGCCTTCTCGCATGGAGGAACTCACCGCCGCCTTGTAGGCGATAGACTGCATTCTCCGAAGTGAACACTAGAATACCGAGAACCACAGGATAACCTCCGCAGCCAAGAATACTTGATCAAAGTGCGAAAGTAGTTATGTTAAGCCTTATAACCCAGATCCCGAAGAGATTATAGGCTTGACACCAGTCCAAGTGTTAGTCGATGGGTTATACAGGAGCACGCGCGTTCCGCACTAAAATAAACTAACGCCTTGGAAATTAGGGCATGTCTTACAAGATTCATTGGACTATCAGGTGTTCCACGAATACTATCTCACGCAGAAATAGTAGAACCACCTCCTGAGATAGTCCAACACTCATCTAGGGAAACTTTATCTCCCCGACCCTGAGGGTTTCGTTAGGAATATCTCAAGATTCATTAGTGCAGACCCATTTTGCACAAGATTGAGATAGCCACTCTACAATAAAAGATACCGTAGGCACACAACCCATCCAATGATCTAGAAAGTCTCTAAAAGCCAAGTGACAGGAAACGCGAAACCAAGGACAACCCGAGCTTCCTAAGAACCCACCCTGAAGGACTACACTTCCAGTATGAGAGAGAATGTTTGGAAACTTCAGAATGGCGATCACGCCAGTGATGATCTCGCCATAGAAGTACACTATGTTCTAAGTACTGAAAAACTCTACCCTTCCTAGAGCTTAGGACCATCCGAGATTCTTTACGGAGATTGGTCCAACCCTCGTCAGACCACTACTACTTTCGGAAATTCCACAAGCTCCACCACAGGTCGATCCACTGCTTAGACTTGACAAGTGCTTGCCCGATGTCACACTTTGTATCCCACTCACCTTGATAGAAACCATTGAGAACCCTAACTCCGTAGACATACCTGTAGGAAATCACTAACTTCATGTGACGGAACCCACATCCCGTAAGCGATGGTTTGTTTAAATGTCAGACACAGACCAGAGATCACTTGGGAGTGCGAGGCAAACCAAATAGGAAGTACCCACCTGCCTCTACATGGTCATTCATACCTACTTCCTTGCCTACACCTGAATTTCGGGACGAAATTCCCTCTAACAGGGGGATGATGTGGCAACCCAAAGTTTATTCCGTTATATTAACCCATTTCCGTTAACGGAATATTCCACTTTATAAAAGTTCCGTTAATTTGGGGTCGTCAAATAAATAAATGTTTTGTTTATTTATATTCTATGTCGTTATCGTCGTGATAAAATAAATAAAAACGCGTACTTTACATTTCCATTTAATTGGAAAAATTTGGTTTTTATTACGACCATTTAGCCAGGTAAAAAGCTTAAACCTCGGTAAGCTTTAGTATCGGGTAGTCATATACCGGGTGCAACACCCAAGGTATATATATATATATATATATATATATATATATATATATATATATATATATATGTGTGTGTGTGTGTGTGTGTGTGTATATATATATATATAGGGAGTTGGATACTCCATTTGATGCTTTTACCACCCTAAACCCATTTCCTCCCTCTACTCTCTCTCTCTCTCTCTCTCTCTCTCTCTCTCTCTCTCTCTCAAGCTCGTTTCCGACTCAAAACCGTGAATTTCCGCCTCCATAACGTATGTCCCCCTACCCTAACTTGTTCTAGACATCATTGGGTGTGATTATAACCCAAAAATCGAACATGAAAGCTTTTAATGAGGAGTTTACGGCCTAAGAACCTCCTTAGGCCGTAAACCCCTAAAATGAGGCCAAAATGTCCCAAATTTGTCCCTTTGAGCTTAGAAACTAATTGGGGATTTAACCTAGGAGTGTTTAATCCATAAAACAACAATTTTTGGGGCATAAAAGAGGGTTTACGGCCCAAGCACATGCTTAGACCGTAAACACCCTCTAAACTTGTAAAATCAAGTCCAAAACACTCCCAAACCACCCTTAGACTTAAGATATGAATTAGGGACTTGCTATTTCAGGTTTGGAGCAATTAAACACAAAGATTTGACGGATATAATAGAGTTTACGGCCCAAGCATATACTTAGACCGTAAACTCCCCCAAACCATGTCAAATGAGAGTTTAAGTCCCCTAAATGGCCTTATACCATCACTAGAATTTACTAGAAATGAACCAAGGACTTTAAAATCAAAGATTGGAGGGTGAACAAGAGTTCACGGCCTAAGCCAAGGGGCTTACGGCCGTAAACTCCAAGGGGGTAAACTCTTGGACCCTTAAACACCCCTATAGCCTTGTACAATTTCTTAAAACTATTTCTAGAACCACATGGGACTTGAAATCATCCAAAAACACTCCTCCCATGAGTTTACGGCCGTAAACTCATGGGGGATGTGGCCTCCGAACCGTGAACTCGCATAAAGTGAGTTTTAGGAGATTAAACTCCTTATCCAAGCCATACCCACCCTTAAATGTTACCCGGGTCACTCGAAGCACTTAACCAAAGTGTTTTCCGCACTTTAGGATGCGTATACTTGTTTAATTAATAATATATTTACTAATTGTACGTAAACATATGTTATCATATGTTAATAGGTCACTAAGTGTGTTCAAGTCTTTACTTGACACCGAGAACCCAACCGGCACCTTCGTCGGATCCACTTACAACAGGTGAGTTCATACCCCCTGAATTAACCTTTTTAAATGTTTTTACATGTTTTATGGGGGGGGGGGGGAATACAAGTTAAACATGCCAGTTATCATATCAATCACGTGTGATTGATAAACCGCATGCACAAGGATTTACTACACTGTAAACTGTTTTACCGAGTATGATACTATAAATGGTTTTCTAAAATGTCTTCACTTGTTCAAATATCTTACTTATATTGTTTTATCAAAGTTTCATTTAAAACTTATTTATGAAAGGTTTCCAAAGAATTTCTAAAGGTTTTCAAACTCATTTTACAAAAGAGTACCAAGTCTTGATTTTCTTAAGTTATAATGGTTTTCCAAAAGTTACATCAAAGTTTTCTTCCTTGTTTTGTTACTCCTATTTGTTAGATGTCACTACTTCGTTATACTTTTACTTAGTTAATACTACTACTTAGTTAAATGCTCCTACTTTGGTAACGCATCTACTTCGTGATACGCTTATACTTGTTAACGCTTCGACTTCACTTATACTTGTTAATGCTCCTACTTCACAATACGCTTATACTTCACGATACACTTATAACTCACGATACGCTCCTACTTGTTAACACTTATACTTTATGTAACACTTCTACTTCGTTAAACACTTAAGCTTCGTTAAATGCTTCTACTTAGTTAAATGTATGCCTATGCTTGTATAGATATATATATAAGAAATGTTTAAAGGACTTAGGAAGGCTAGTTCGCCCTATTTCCTTTTCTTCGTTGAGATGTGGTCTGGTGGGATCAGATATTCGTCCGAAGGTCGTTTGATCATTAGTTATATATTATGTATACAAGCATAGACATATAGGTTTACATTAGTCAGTTCAGTTGTGAGTCTCTATCATCAGTCCAGTATTTTACATCAGATCTCGTTATACGAGATACGTCTTCAGTACACGGCCTTCTCCGTTGTCAAGTTGGTAACCAGAGTCTCTTGTAGGGAGAGCGGACATTGTGTGTATAGATCTATACGGGATTGACACCCCCACACCTTGACTGCTAGCTACAGTCCACGACCTACCAAGCCAAGGGGTGACAAATGTCACACTTACACTGACGCTTGTAGGGCGTCAAGTTCTCTAGTGTCTATCAGTATGGTTACGAGTATCTCGGGGTTACCTTATAATTCATGGCCTTAAGGTAACGGGTTTTAACACTTTATTCACTGTATTCACGGTATTCACTGTATTCACCGTATTCACTGTTTTTAGACCTTGCTAGACGTATCCTTCAGTTGATACTGTCTGGGGTCTGTGTTCACTGTTTTTGGACCTTACTAGACGTACCTTTCATTTGATACCCTCTGGGGTTTGTGTCTCCTTTTGTTAGACTGAGCCAGGCGTACCGTTCATTCGATACTCTCCTGGAGCCCTAGCATGGCTCGAAAAGCCACTATATGGATTAAGAATTGAAGCGACTCGGCGAGTCCTTCGAGTGGACTTGGCGAGTAGTATGAAGATGGGGATGAACTCGACGAGTTGGATGAGCAACTCGGCGAGTCTGTTGAAGATGGCCTTGGACTCGACATGTTTGTTCTTGGACTTGACGCGTCAAGTCGCGAAACCCAAACCCTTCGAGTTAAGACTCGGATCAGTGAGTTGAGTGGGGACTCAATGAGTTGGACAGTGCAGGACTCGCAAATCAGTAGACTCGACGAGTCAGGGGCTGACTCGGCGAGTCGAGTCGTGAATGAAAGGTTTCTGAGCGTATGAACTCGGCGAGTCAGTAGGTAGACTCGGCGAGTACGGTTGACCTGGAAGGTTGACTTTGACCAGGACTTTGACTTTAACCAGATTTGACTTAGTTTGTCTTCTAGGGTTCAGTTTGGAACTAAGTGTATGTCGATATTGGTAGCTGGTGGAGCTAGTGGAGCAGCGGCTCAAAGAGTTGTCGGTCAGCAGCCAGAGGATCATCAGCAAAGTTCAGCAGTGCGAGGAGAGTCTCCTCACTGTTTGTTTGGGTCTAAGGCACCAATGTCGGCCCATTTAGTTTATGTATGCTAAGAAGACCCGGGGGGTTAGCCCTATGCATCATGCATGAAAGACTAGGAGGCGGCTCCTGGCACACAGTATGTTTTTTATGTATGATAGGAAGACCCGGGGGTTAGCCCTAGGCAATATGTATGAAAGACCAGGAGGTGGCTCCTGGTGCAATATATGCCATTGTGTATGAAAGACCAGGAGGTGGCTCCTGGTACACTATATGCGGAGTAGCCTAGTAGAGTAGTATGTATAGTTTTCTTTGTGATACTTGCATGAAAGACCAGGGGTGACCCTTGGCACCTGTCTGTAAGACCTAGGGAGTGTCCCCAGGATTGACCAGGAAGACCACGTGTGGCCCGTGGCATAACCACAAGACTATGTTTGGCAGATAGCACCTTAGCAAGAATATGTTTGGCACATAGAACCTTACTTGATTATGGATATGTTGGTTATGTATGGCTCTTGGCTATGTATGGCATGTATGGATCAGTTGGGTTGTATGGTATGTGGTATCTGGGAAACTCACTAAGCTTCGTGCTTACGGTTTTGAGTTTTGGTTTTAGGTATTTTGTTTTCAAGGAAAGGAGTCGGCTCGATCGCAGCGCATCACACTATGTTTTCCGCACACGAGATCTTCGGGATTATAGTCTGATATGGTTTTATGATAATATGTTTTGATTACCGACACTTTGGTTTGTCACGAGATATTATAATGAATATTTTTATACTGATGGTTTTATGTAATAACTTATTTATAAATGAAATTTTTGGCCTGAAATTTTGGAATGTTACAAATTATTTTAATCTACTATTTAATCTTGTATTTAACATATATTAGAACAGAGGCAAGCGATGATGCAAAAACAAAAGTAAAAACTAATACAGAAACCATAAAACAGGAACCTACATTACACTTCAATTGCAATAACAACTTTAATAAAAAAATATGCAAATAGCTGTACAGCAATAACACCAACTCCGTCAAGCCTCTTTTTACCTTAATAGCTCAAAATAACAACTTCATCTGCCATATCTTTCGGAAATTTTGGGATAATAAGCAAATCCAAAATCAAAAGGCCAAGTAACAAATCCAAAAACAGAAGCAAAGAGACATCGGCACTCAACCAGACCTGCCATTTAGGACTCATTTAAGCATAATACGCACCTTCATTAAATGAAAAAAAAATACTAAAAACCATATTTTTTATAAAAAAGGAAAACCTTTTTTTGGATTTCTTTAAAGATTAACAGACAACAACCTTCTAAAAATTAGGTTATTTTGTCTAAATCTTGAACCAGAGTCCTGTTTGAAGAGTCTCGGTTAAAGCTGAAACCCAAAACTAAATTCAAAAATCATTAAACCCAAAGAAATGTGAAAGAAAAAAACCTATATTGTAAACCTAAAAAAACAAAATCGATATGTAAAAATTGATCTCAAATAGAGATTGAATGAATATTGATATCCAGTTGGGGGTTCTTGAATCGACACAAGTCCACAAACATATGGATGTCAAAATCGAAAAAGAAATAGAGAAATCACAAGAGAGAGAGAGAGAGAGAGAGAGAGAGAGAGTGAGTGTGTGTGTGGAAGCCATTGTTGTCTCTACAAACCAAAATCGAAGATGTTAAAGTCAGAAAAGTAAAAATACAACGATGATGCGGTGTCTCATAAGAATCCACATAAGAACAAAAATCAAGAAACAAAACCTGAAGAGGTGAAAGAGTAAGAACCCTAAGTTTTAGATCGAGATGCTTACTGCTTCATTCCTCCTGCTTGAAAAATAATAAAACAAATAAACACGAAGAGAAATCAAAAACACAGTTAAGCCTGTGAAATAAATAAAAATAAAGAAAGACCAAAATCAAAAACCAAGTCTTAGAGATCGATTTTGAACCAAAAAGAGTTGAAGGTGGCAATGATGTTGGCTAGGATTGATGGTACCGGTGGTGAATGCAGTTATTAGTTTGTAGACAAATGCATGAAATGGAACAGAAACAAAAACAAAAAGACTACCTTGGTAACCACAAATAAAAGTATGTTTCTATCAACTGCATTTGTGCATTGCTGGGAGAAGACCAACAACAACTATCATCAAGATGATCAAGAGCATGTTAGTCCGGTCTACTAACCTTTTAAGTTGTGATGTTCATGGATGAAATTTGTCTCTGGTTCACTACAGCATCAGCCAAACAGCAACTTTGGTTTTAGGATCTAAATCAAGAGAAAATAAGCATTAGAATGAAAAGAAAAAAGGTAATTAAAATTTGGTAAAAATTGAAATAGTAAAACATTAACATAAGTTTTTTTATATTAATTTCATTAAACTTTGGTGAAGTTAACTGCTATACTGAAATGGAATGGTTAACAAATTATTAAATTAATTCATTCTTTCCCCTGCATGCTAAAATCACAAATATTCAATCAAGCTTTATAACCCAATCTCATTGGACGATGATCAGAGAAAGACTAAATTGCCCTTTCATCTTGTTTTTGCAAATGCCATCAAAATGCATAAAAGGACCATAATACCCTTTTATAATCTTATCAAACCATGGTTTTATTTAACAGCAATCACCGAATAAAATCACTACACCTGCAATAACTTGGGATTGTAACACCTAATGGTCTGAAGGAATTTCTAACCATTAAACTGCAATCATCATAAAGATCATAATAAAGACCAAGTTACAAAAAAAGCACCAATTAAAGCAGAATTCACTAATCTTAAACATGTTACACAAAACAAAATGGCATTTTGACATGCGAAAGCTTTCTTAAGATAAATTCTACCAAATTAACACAAGCACCAATTATAGGTTTTTTTCTTTCACATTTCTTTGGGTTTAATGATTTTTGAATTTAGTTTTGGGTTTTAGCTTTAACCGAGACTCTTCAAACAGGACTCTGGTTCAAGATTTAGACAAAATAACCTAATTTTTAGAAGGTTGTTGTCTGTTAATCTTTAAAGAAATCCAAAAAAAAGGTTTTCATTTTTTATAAAAAATATGGTTTTTAGTATTTTTTTTTCTTTTAATGAAGGTGCGTATTATGCTTAAATGAGTCCTAAATGGCAGGTCTGGTTGAGTGTCGATGTCTCTTTGCTTCTGTTTTTGGATTTGTTATTTGGCCTTTTGATTTTGGATTTGCTTATTATCCCAAAATTTCTGGAAGATATGGCAGATGAAGTTGTTATTTTGAGCTATTAAGGTAAAAAGAGGCTTGACGGAGTTAGTGCTATTGCTGTACAGCCATTTTCATATTTTTTATTAAAGTTGTTATTGCAATTGAAGTGTAATGTAGGTTCCTGCTTTATGGTTTCTGTATTAGTTTTTACTTTTGTTTTTGCATCATAGCTTGTTGCCTATGTTCTAATATATGTTAAATACAAGATTAAATACAAGATTAAAAATAATTTCATGTTGTTGATTTATAAAATTGTACAAACTTTCATTGTGTGAAACAACGGTATATAAATATTTAGGTGTCTTTGAGGCCTTTTTATGTAAAATATCATTTTAATGCAACATGTAAGTTTTGTTAAAATTTGCTAAAAGCATGATGTTTTCGAAGTTCGTCATTAGTTTGTAGTTTTGTAAGTTATCAGAATGAAATTGACAAACCAAAACTAAAAGTGAAACCAATCAGATGGATAAAAATTGCAAGTTTAACGTTATCGATATAAAAGAAACTACATTGTTTTAAAGATTAAATTATCACATTGTGTATTTGAAAGGAGTTTCATCATCGATATTTTTACCATTTTTGTAGTTCAATTTTACAAATTACACAATAAAAAAAATACAATCCATAATAAATCGATTCAAAACAATTGTTTTTTATGAAACATAAATTGCACTTAAATAAATATATTCCTTATAATTCTTTTTTACCAAACTACATCTGAGTTGTTTTTATAGAATCTTTATTTTTTGTTATTTTATTATATTAAATTAATATTTAGTTAATTACACTTTAATATAGTTGTTTTAATTCTAGATGAAACGACAATAAACTTACACAATATATCCGGTTTTAATATAAAAGTTACATTTATAGCCCTTTATTTAATATAAAACATACACAATATATTTCGTTTTTTAAAATTTTATTTTCTATCATATTTACTTTAGACGATATATATATATATATATATATATATATATATATATATATATATATATATATATATATATATATATATATATATATATATATATATATATATATATATATATATGGATTGGTAACTCTTACACATATTTTTACATTTAATATAATTGTAAAATAACAACCAGAGTAGTATACGATACCGATACCGTATATGAAAGCATTTTGCCCAGGGGCGGATTTAGGGGGGTTCCGGGGTGGCACCGGCAACCCCTAAATTTTCCGGCCGCAGTAGAAAAAATTTCGAAATTTTTTAAAATTTTTATTTTTTCTACTATCGTGCAACCCCTAATCTTTCCGTGCAACCCCTACTATGAAATCCTGTATCCGCCCCTGATTCTGCCCCCACATCTACATATATAGCTAGAAACTATTTGTCAAAGACACTATCAGACACAAACAATCCATCAAAAGGCTAATACAAACTACCTAACACGAAAAAAATTAACCGTCGCATGAAAACTATTGGCCGAAAGGTACTAACTGGCGCTGCCGCATCGTGCGAGTTCTCTACTAGTGTATATATATATATATATATATATATATATATATATATATATATATATATATATATATATATATATATATATATATAGAAGAGCGTTCAATCGAAAATATTTCTTATTGAGATAACATTTGAAACAAAAAATTTTCTTTAATGTGCAAGGTGAAAATTTTGTAATTAAGTCAAAAATTATAAAATAATATTCATATAAATCAAAATATAGTTAAATACAATTAGAAACCCAGTAACCTACACCACTCACCATCCAACCAATACCACCCATAACCACTATCTACCACTCATCACCACCAACTATAACCTACCAACCACCACCACCACCACCAACCACGCATCACACAACCAACAACCCAACACCACACCCACCACCCCCACCACCATCACTCACTGTCACCACCACCAAGAACCACACACCTCCAACCACCACCACCCATCACCATGACTTGCCTCCACCACCTATCAGCACCACCCGCCTCCACCACTCCACTTATCACCCACCAAAAGCACCACCATCTACACCACATGTCACCAACCACCGCCACCACCACCACCCACCACCATTACCAACACCTGCCACTACCACCCACCACCATCCATCACCACCAATCACCCACCAAAACCACCCACCACCATTTATCACCACCAACTACCCAGCACCACCCATCACCTACCTACACTTCCATAACCACCCACTACTACCACCCACCCACCCACTACCACTACCTGTCACCATCATCACCACCACCTACCACTACCAACAACCACCCACTACCACTACCCACCCATATGAGCACCACCTACCACAATCATTACCCACCATCATCACTAAACATCACCACACGCTACCATAACTCGTCATCACCACTCAATAACACCACCACCACCGACCCACCTACCATCTATCGTAACCACCACTCCCACCCCCACACACCACCATTCACCCCCACCAACACCCACAACCACAAACCAACTATCCCTCACGACCCCCATCACTCACTACCCACCGCCCTCCTCCACCTCTACCACCACTATAACCCACATCTCACCACCACTCATTTGCACCACACGACCAACACCTACTACCTACAACCAGCAACACTATATGTTATAAAATGCATATAATGATATAAATCATGTGTGATTATATGTATTTAATCACATAAATCACATGGGATTAAATACATATAATCACATGTGATTATATGTATCTAATAACATATGATTTTAATAAACAAGATTTGTTTTCATTGTTTCCATTCAATATTTTTTCTATTATATTTAATCATATATGATTATATGTATTTAAAAATATACAATTATTGTAGACAAAGATTTGTTTTCATGTTTTTTATTCAATAGTCGTTCGCTTGTATATAATCACCTGTGAGTATATGTGTCTAATCCCATATAATTTATACGAACAAGATATTTTTTTGTCTATATAAACCATATGTGATTAGATACATTTAATCACATATGATTAGATTTATTTAATCACATATCATTAAAGTTGACAAAAAATTGAAAACGTGATATTGTTATTATATGTATTTTATCAACTATGATTCATGAGAATAATATTTATTTTTTCGGTTTCGATTGAATAATGTGATCATACGTATATAATCACATATGATTTGAGCTAGATAAGATTCATTTTTGCATTCTTGATTCAATAGTTGTGCTCCTCTACTTAATCACATGTGATTATACATATAATTACATGTGATAAAATACATTAGAACAACTATTGAATCGAGAAAGTGAACATAATTTGTGTCCACATAAATCATATGTGATTTGATTCATATAATTACATGTGATTAGATGTATTTAATCACATATGATTAATGTGGATAAAGATTTGTTTTGGCGTTCATGATTCAATATTTGTTATTGTGTATATAATCTCATGTGATTATATTTAGCTAATAATATATAATTTATATAAACAATATCTGTTTTTCCAAATAAAATTACATGTGATTAAACATATAATTGTTGGATTAGGTGTCTAAGCCCATAACCATAATTGGTATGCACTTGACCCGATAGTAGCATGGTCCTTTTGGGTTGCCTTCACCGGAGCAACTTGACAGGTGGATATTTGAGAAAGAGGTTATTTGTGATTTATTAATATATTATATGTATAATATATTAATTGAGAAATCATATTATTTAATATTGATCAAGAATTAATTTGGAATTAATTTAATGATCAAAAGAGACTGATTAAATTTGCGGGGACTGATTAAGTAAATCAGTAATACTTATAGTTTGGGCTAATGATCCATGTTGATTAAAGACGGGCTAAACCTATATGAAGGTTCAATCCATAGGGCCTATGAAATATGAAGATTCATGGTGAATTTGGGTTTGCATGGAAGAAACCCTAGCAATGCTAAACTATAAAAGTAACCCCTTTACACCTAAAATCGGCTAAGGGCATCCTAAAGGAGAACCATAACCAATTTTGTGCTTCCTAGCCTCCTCTTTCTTTTGGTATCTGTGACACATTAGAGGCATCACATTTGAGGTGCTAAGCTTTTGAAAGGCCAAGAAATACAAGCTATAAATAAGAGGTATTCTTCTAACTAGTTTTTTATGTTGTACATCTCCAATTGCATGCTAGTTCGGGTATATACTTTGGAAAATAAAATTGCATCTATAATTAGAGAAAACTTAGATCCAAAGCATATAGGGTTGTATGTGCACCATAGGGGTGTTGTAGTACTTAAAACCCAACAATGGTATCAGAGCTTAGGGTGTTTTTTGTTATATTGATGCATTGGTTGTTTTTCAAAGCTGAAAAAATCACATTTCTGGCCTCTGAGTGATGGACTCGACGAGTCCAATTATTTGACTCGACGAGTTCACTCACAGACTGACAACTCGACGAGTTCAGTTCATGCACTCGACGAGTAGGATCTTCTGCTTGCAGATTTTCGAGTTTTTTTTTGCCAAGAATTGGATTATGATCATTACCACAAAATGTTTTGTGTCATAAAATTCATTTTTTTAGATGGTGATGATTATCCTCATCCAATTAAAAGAAAATTATCAAATTTTAAGATAATAAGTTGATTATTTGTATTATTTGATTTGAATTGCCTTCCTATGTGAGTTAAATTAGGTCAATTTGGTAAATGATAAATTATATGATAATTTTATTAGTTAAATTTGATCTAAAGGTTTCTTGAAGAGTTTCATAACTTGTCCTCAAGTTATGAAATATAAAAAGTCTCGTTCGTGAAACATTAACTCCTTAAGTTATGGAATTCAAGAGGTTTTGAAGAGTTTCAAAACTTGCCCTCAAGTTTTGGAATTTGAAAAGTCTCATTTATGAAACATTAAAGCTCAAACCCTAGAATTTTAAATGTTTAAAATTCAACCCTTATACTATTATAACATTAATAGTTTAATACTTATATATATGTATAAGACAAGTCAGTCTTGTCGTTAGTATGCCTCATTCACAAAGCCGATCTATAGGGGGGTATAAGGAAACTGCCTATAAAATGGTGGTTGAATGGGTTTCCACTCTCACCTACCGCTTCCTTGATTAGTGGAGGGTCGTTAGCCGAACGAGTAGGATAGGACATTAATTCTCATTCAAAAGTATAATGATAATTATAAAGTAACTAAATGTTTTATAAATTCCCAATCTTAGTTACTTTAGGAAAAATGCAAAAATGGTGCTATTCCATGAAATTGCGCTTTGCACCTTACCAAGTCGTTAGTGGAGCGTGTGTGGTTAACCGGCATGTTGATTAGGTGATAAATGACATCAAGAGTACCAAGCACATTTGCATGGTTATTCACACCTTGTTTGTGATCCTCAGTATCCCAATCAAAAACTTGAAGGGCACAATCGAGATTTAAACATGCCATTGAAAAGTTCAATGAATCTCAAAAGAATCTAGTAATTTCTATTCATTTAGAACTTAATATTCTTTTTCATTTTTCAAGGTGGAAATTGGTAAATCATTATTTACCTACCTTCAAATATTTTTCAATTGGATTACAACAACCCTCTTCCGAATTGTGAAATATTGTGTTGGATCCTAGCCTTAGTATTTCATTTGGGTGTTAGGTTAAGGATTATTATCTAATCAAAACTTTCTCTTTCTTTTTAGATGTCTTCCAACACCGCTTTTGGCTCCAACCCCTCTAACTCTGACTCCCTCATGAACTTGTGTGGGAGGGTTATTTTTGATGGATCGAATTTCAATGATTGGATCCGGAACATTCGGATGGTCACTTGTTACGAGGACAAGGAATATGTCATATATAAAGACCTTAATGAGGTGGATGAAGCAACTGCTACTCCTAAAGAGTTCGATGAATATAGGGATCATGAGAAGGACGCGACAAAGATGTCGTGTGTCGTGCTTGCCACTATGACAGCTGAACTCCAAAAGTCCTATGAGGACTACTATCCTTTCGAGATGCACCAAGACTTGATGGAAAGGTACCATCAAAGTGCTCGACAAGAAAGGTATGAAATCATTTCATCCATGATAACAACAAAAATGAAGGATGGAGACTCTATCACGGCCCATTTGCAAAAGATGCAAAGATTTGTGGACCGCTTGTTGAAGTTGAATGTCAACTTCGATGAAGAGTTGTCTATTGACAGTATCCTACACTCTTTGCCTTCTTGTTATGATCAATTCCATATGACTTATCATATGAACAAGGAGTAAGTCACTCTTAGCAAGCTTCAAGGCCTACTAAGAACTGTTGAAAGTAGTTTGAAAGCCAAATCTATTGTTCTAACTCCTACCACTACAACTGCCCATGTCCTGGCAAGTGGACATGGTAAAGGGAAGAAAAGGAAAGCTCCTTCAAAGAATCACAAGGGAAAGTATCGTGATGGATCCTCTTCTAGTGGGTCCAAAAGTGGTTTTGTTGCTTCCTCTTTCAATCCAAAAGAAGCAGAGTGCTTCTACTGTCATGACAAAGGGCACTGGAAACGAAGTTGCCCCAAATACTTGCAGGACATCAAGGATGCGAAGATAAAGCCCACCTTCATAGGTATTTATACTATTTATTCTAATAACTCATCACATGCTAATTCTTGGGTCGTGGATACAGGATGTGGTTTTCACATTTGTTCTAATTTGCAGGGTCTAAAAAGAAGTAGGGATGTGGAGAAAGGGAAGATGAACCTGATCATGGGGAATAGGAAAGTGTCGTCTGTCACCAAGATTGGATTTTATTCAGTATTGCTTAGTAGTGGGTTAGAATTAGATTTGAATAATTGTTGCTACTCGTCTGATATGACGAGAAACATTATTTCCTTTTATGCTTTGTATAAACAAGGTTTTAGATTTTCATTTAACAATGAAATTGGTTCTATTAATGCTTTTTATAATGGTAAATTTTATTTTCAAGTATTGCCTTGTAATGGTGTATATGAAACTGTGATGGTTGTAAACAACTTACGAAATAATGTATTGCATATTGATTCGTCCAAAGGTTTGGACAAGGCATGCTTGTGGCATTGTCGTCTTGGACATGTCAACAAGAAGTGCATAGCCCAACTCCGAAAGGATGGAGTGTTAGAGTCATTTGACTTAAAGTCGGATGACACATGCGAATCTTGTCTGCTTGGAAAGATGACCAAGTCCCCCTTCACTGGTACTTATGAAAAAGGTGAGGGTTTGTTGGATCTCATACACACCGATGTGGGTAGACCCTTCAGATCCGCTACAAGGGATGCTAACCGCTTCTATGTGACTTTTACCGATGATTACAACATATATGGGTATATCTACTTAATCAAGCATAAGTCAGAAACCTTTGAAAAGTTCAAAGAGTTTAAATAAGAAGTGGAGAATTAACTGGGCATGAAGACAAAGATGCTTCGATCCGATCGAGGTGGTGAGCATCTTAGTATGGAGTTCCACAACTATCTTAAAGAATGTGGAATTGTCTCACAATTGACGCCACCTAGGACACCACAGCTTAATGGTGTGGCTGATAGGCGCAATCAAACCTTGTTGGACATGGTTTGTTCCATGATGAGTCGGGCTTCATTAACTATCTCATTCTGGGGGTATGCCTTAGAGACTGCCGCCTATATCCTTAATCTAGTCCCAACTAAAAAGGTTGCCAAAACACCTCACGAGATGTGGACAGGGAAGGTTACCTCGTTAGCACATATCAACGTTTGGGGTTACGAGGCTTTTGTAAGACGAGAGACTCATGGCAAGATCAAACCTCGAATTGAGCATTGTATTTTCATTGGCTACCCACATAAATCCTTTTGATATCTCTTCTATAGAACGAGTGACAATGTTTTCTTTGTTGCGAGGAGAGAAGTTTTTAGAGAGAGAGAGAGAGAGAGAACTCATTTTCCAAGATGACAGTGGGAGGAAAATTGACCTTGAAGAGATTCGAGATTTAAGTGATGAAGGAACCTCAAACACTAGCGCTCAACCTACGGAGGAAACTCCTGTTGAACCAGTTGACGAGTCCATACCTCTGAGACGTTCCACTAGAGTTAGTGTTCCACCTGTGTCATATGGTTTTCATATAACAGCTGAAGGTGATACGTTTATCAGTGATAGTACATTGATAAATTTGGACGAACCTAACAACTACAAGGAAGCTAGGCAGGCCCTGAGTTTGCAAAATGGAAAGAGGCGATGGACAGTGAGATTCAGTCCATGTATGACAATCAAGTTTGGAACTTGGTTGACAATGTACCAGATCGTAAGATAGTCGCGTGCAAATGGATATTCAAGAAGAAGACCGACATGGATGGGAAAGTTCACACATATAAGGCGCAATTGGTTGCGACGGGATTTACTCAAACTCATGGAGTTGACTATGATGAGACCTTCTTACCAATAGCGAAGATTAAATCTATAAGGGTTATGTTGGCCATAGCTGCATTTCATGATTATGAAATATGGCAAATGGATGTCAAAACCGCTTTCCTTAATAGGAAGTTGGCTGAAAATGTTTACATGAGTCAGCCAGAGGGTTTTGTCGACGCAAAGTACCCTAATAGAGTGTGTAAGATTGAGAAATCCATATATGGATTGAAACAAGCATCTCACAAATGGATCTTTATTTCGATGAGAAAGTCAAATAGTTTGTTTTTTTGAGAAGCAAGGATGAGTCTTGCGTATATGTCAAAGCTAGTGGGAGTATAGTTAGCTTTCTTAGATTGTATGTAGATGACATACTGCTCATAGGAAACGATGTCCCAACTTTGCAGGATGTTAAGTCCTAGCTTGGGAAGTGTTTTGCTATGAAGGATCTTGGGGAAGCTGCTTACATTCTAGGGATAATGATATTGAAAAATAGAAGTAAAAGACTAATAGGACTTAGTCAAAGTACCTACTTGGACAAAGTGTTGAAACGTTTCAACATGGAGAATTCCAAGAAAGGAGAATTACCTATCTAGAGCAATACCAAACTGAGTAAGACTCAGAGCCCGAGTACTGATGTTGAAACAGCAGAAATGAGTTGAATACAATATGCTTACGCAGTTGGCTCGATCATGTATGCTATAACATGTGCTCGCCCTGATGTGGCCTTTTCTTTGAGCATGGTCAGCAGATTGTTGGAATAGTGTCTAAGACTGCAACTATATTAGGCAAGTATTTGACCCGGTTGTGCATGGTCCTTTTGGGTTGCCTTCACCATAGCAACTTGATAGGATGATTTATTAAGAGAGAGTAAATATTATTAATATATTATGAGAATAATATAAAGAATAATATATTGTTATTTGATTAATATAAGTCATAGAATTAATTGGAATTAATTTGGTGACTTAAAGAGATTAATTAAATAAAGGGGTATAAACTGTCAATTGTTTGATAGTTAAGCTTTAGACTGTAAATCCTTATAGATATACAAGGGACGAATTCTAGAAGCTAAAGGATAGCTGAATTCGTCCAAGGCTTATCTATGGAAAGGATTTGGATAGCCTTAAGAGAAGATTATCCAATTAGGGTTTAGGTTGTAACCCTTAAGGAGTCTACAACTATAAATAGACCCCATAGCTAAGGGAAATCAGCACCTCTCCTCAAGCAAGAGAACCCTGGCCGATTTCCTCCCATCTCCTCTCTCCTAAATCATCTTCCTTGCTATTGGTGTTTGTAAGCCATTAGAGGAGTGACATTTGTGACTCTAGAAGCTCCAAGACCTCAAGATCAACAAGGAACTCAAATGTATGATTCTAGATCTGTTTCAATGTTGTTATTTAACCTAATTAGCTATTAGAAGTCTTGGATTCAAAGCATGTTTAATTAGAAAGCCTAGATCCAAGCATTAGGGTTTTGCATGCGCACATAGGAAAGTTCTTATGGCTAAAACCCATCACAGATATCAAGGGAAAACTGGTAGACCTCACTAGACTACTGTAAAAAACATTCTTAAGTACTTGCGGAGGACTAAGGATTGGATCCTTACCCTAGGTGGGAGTGATGACTTGAGAATGACAAGTTATAGTGATGCCAGCTTTTAGATCGACAGAGATAATTTCCGCTCTCAGTCGGGCTGATTATTTACCCTAAATGGAGGAGTAGTAACATGGAAAAGTTCCAAATAGGAGATTGTGTCTGATTCAACGTGCGAATCAGAATACATAGCAGCAAGTGAAGCGTCGAAGGAGGCAATATGGTTGAAGAACTTCATCGGAGACCTTGGGGTTGTACAAGCTATAAGGAGCCTATGGAGATTTTTTGTGATAAAGAGGGTGCGGTCACATTAACCAAGGAACCAAGGGATCATGGCAGATCCAGGCACATCGAAAGAAAATATCATTTCATAAGACATCGAGTAGATGGAGTCCTCGTAGTGAAGAGGGTATCGTCAGAGGAGAACCCAGCAGATCCCCTTATGAAGGGACTGGGTAGGGTTAAGCACTTGCATCATGCTATGAGTATCAGACTGAAAGACGATATTAGTTTTAATGATTAGATAAATATTTAGAAACTTGTAATAGCTAAAATGTAATTGACATTTGATGATTGAATAAAAGGAGTTTTATTTATAAGTAAAGTTACAATCTTGTGTCAATTATTTACTAGTGTTTCATTCTGTGTTTTTGACTTCCAGAATAATAAGATTATTCAAACTATCCATAGTCGATCATACTTTGGAAGTAGGTATTGAGACAAGACTATCATGAATTGGCTTGTAGAATGTATAAAGTGTTTAGACATTGCAAAATTTTGCTAAAACATTCATGAGTGCTCCTGAAATAAGATTTGAGTATTGGATTAAACCCACGCTCACATGAATCACTTCATGGAATTTATCACGAGTCATTGTTAGACGATAATATCGTATAGTCTTCAAACCAAGATATATGAGTTGTTGATTACGAGTTAGTTGAGCATTGATATTACGAAAACGCATCAGTAACTTGATGTTATAAAATGTGCTGTTGTGCATAATTTAACAAGTAATTAGTACAAGCATATAAGTCGAAGTTTATCTGATCCTTTTATCCTAGGAGGATTAAAATCAATATCTTTGGCCCCTCGATGATTTTGTTTTGCCTTATGTGTAGGGCCCTTTCAGGACTCAATTGATGTGTTCAATTAAGTTCTATGTCAAACAAATCAAAAATCGGGAAACGAACTGCTGGACAATAAGTATGACTGTGTTCCATGTATTTGTCCGCATGATATCTTGAAGAATAGAGGGTTATATGATCCATTATCTAAAGGATGCATCATTGACTAGGTTAGAGTTCGACAGCGACTTTTGAGAGCTACAATTGCTAATTGGTTTCTGAAGTTACATTGGCAGTTATAGTTATTAGACTTATCCAAGTGGGAGATTGTTGGATTAGGTGTCTAAGCCCATAACCATAACTGGTATGTACTTGACCCGATAGTAGCATGGTCCTTTGGGTTTGCCTTCACCGGAGCAACATGACATGGTGGATATTTGAGAAAAAAGTTATTTGTGATTTATTAATATATTATATGAATAATATATTAATTGATAAATCATATTATTTAATTAGTATTGATCAAGAATTATTTTGGAATTAATTTACTGATCAAAAGAGACTGATTATATTGGCGGGGACTGATTAAGTAAATAAGTAATACTTATAGTTTCGGCTAATGATCCATGTTGATTAGGGATGGGATAAACCTATATGAGATTCCATGAAGGTTTAATCCAAAGGGCCTAAGAAATATGAAGAGTCATGGTGAATTAGGGTTTGCATGGAAGAAACCCTAGCAATGCCACACTATAAAAGTAACACCTTGACACATAAAATCTGCTAAGGGCATCCTAAAGGTGAACCATAACCGATTTTATGCTTCCTAACCTCTTTCCCGTAAGCCTCCTCTTTCTTTTGGTGTTTGTAACACATTAGAGGCATCACATTTGAGGTGCTAAGCTTTTGAAAGGCCAAGAACTACAAGCTACAAATAAGAGGTTTTTTTTATGTTGTACATCTCCAATTGCATGCTAGTTAGGGTATACGCTTTGGAAAATGAAATTGCATGTATAATAAGAGAAAACTTAGATCCCAAGCATATAGGGTTGTATGTGCACCATAAGGTTGTTATAGTACTTAAAACCCAACAATAATGACATCTGATAAAATGTATTTAATCACATATGATTAAAGTGGAAAAAACAAGTATTGAATCGAGAACACGAATATAAATATTTTCCATATAAATCATATGTGATTATATGTATTTATAAATAACCGGAATAAAAATTGTAAAATAAAATAAAAAAACACTCACGGTTATTCTCATGTGAAACCCACTGGCTCTTTACCAATACCACCAAAAAATCTTGCATCATTTTGACCTATATGAACATGGTAATGAATTAATGACATGTAACATGATAAGAACATAAAATACATACCAAAAAGCATTCCACCATCTCCAAAACCCCTTGTATATACACTGAAGCTAAGATTTAGTTTTGGAGATTGGCATTTTTTATAAGAATGAATAATAAAAAGGAAAGATTATTGAACCTTGTAGGATACATTCCTACACCAGGTTGTGGATAAATATCCCCCCAACCAAAGCTAGGATAAACATGAGGCATAACTACCTTGCATTTTAGTAAAAAAAACATTAGGAAATGATCAAATGATCATTCATATTTAAGGCAATAATGATAGTAAATCTTCAACTATAAGAAACACAAATAACCTGAAGGGTGGTAAGGATCACAAGGATCTTTATGTCCAAAAGGTCTTGTTATAGTTTGATCATTATCATTGTCTTGAATGCTTTGTTTAGAACTAACAAAAGAAAGAATAAGTTCAATTTTTGTAGAAGACGCTAATTAATATGGCTAAAAAGAAAGAATAATAACAAGCTAATTCAAGGATGATAAAGTAGTTTATAAAGTAAATGAAAATTGGTAAACTTCATTACTTTTGTGAAACATGGACTAGTTAGTAGTTACCTTATATAGTTACATTGGATGTGCTTGTTGTTAAAGAACCATTCAATTTGGAAATGACATATTTGTTGACGTAATTTACGAGATTGCCCAAGTTTTTATATTGTGAATTGTATTTGGTGTCATCACTTTCACCAATGAAATCGTCAATTCTGCAAGGAAGGGACACAAGTTAGGTACATGAGAGCTAATGAAACAAAAACAGATACAACAATCATTGGGCGTGAGGATATGCTTCAAAAAACATCTATCAAGTGAACTTTTGAAGAACTGAAGTCATAATAACATGCTAGCTAATTGCAGAATTCAAGATATATATTTGGATGAAGAATATATGCAAGTATTCACAAAATACATAAAGATAATTTACTTACTTGATTTAGATATGAGTGGGATTCGAAAACCATGTAATGGAAAATTGTCATTAGTTCTTGGCCTCTCTTATACACTATTATCTTCAAATTCACATGTTTGAGTGAAGCAAAATTAACAGCAAACCATGGTACAACAACATTTATAGAATAGTTCATGTGATTTTCATATAGATTGCATAAAGTCTCATGAAATTCTAGAAGAATCTACCTTGTAACTGATTGGTCGAAGCCACTTGGCAAGCTTTTTTAGTTTTCCAATTTGCTTAATGAAAGGAGAAAATCTCTGGTATACGAAATTGTTGGTTCCTAAAACGCCCAACACAACACAAAACAGAAAATCAACCCAAATTAACATCAAACTAAAAGAGAATTTCAACAGAGAGGTTTTTGAAAATTTTATGAATTACTTTTCATATTCTTGAATCGACTCAAAAGCCTCCATAACTGAGCCTCGATCTTCGTTTACAACACCTCTATACCCTATCAGTAAGCCAACAACGATTAATAGAGGCTAGTAAATAGGATGATAATGGAAAGATAAGTTGTTATGAACAACTCATGTGTTTTTATGATCAAGAAACTAGTTCCTTTATAAAGCCATAAATAAAGAACAACTTCTTATCATGGAAGACTTGGAAGTCAATGGAGAATTTGTATATACAACTTTATATTCTTGTGGTCCTATTTTTCTTTTTTCTCTTGATCAAAGAAAGTGATTTATTCCCTGACAGATGCAATTGTATTTCGGGGTAGAATAGGATTATTTGTAGAAAGGACATTTTAGACATTTATCAAATAGTGAAATTAGATTATTAACAACAAAATGTTATGCCTTACCTGATTGATCACCTTTCTTGCCACAATTCCATGAGATTTGAAATCTTGTTTACAGATAGTCCTATTCTACCCCGAAACACATTCATCTAAAGATCTTTGCTCAATACATAAATCCAAAATCTTGGGTTTTGTATTTGTTCTGTATTTTTGTTTCGTAATCTAGAATCAAAAGGATCCAAATCCATAGCGTTGTGTTTATAAGATAATTTAGATCAAAGAAATAGAAATTCGGAAGAATTAATCGAATCCTGATAGGAGAATATAGACCATTTCTAGGGATTCAAACGGGTTTTGCTTCGATTGATCGCTAATGATCCAGATAATTTCGCAGGTAAAACCATTTTGGAAAGAAATCATTTTGCATCTAAAGGGAGAGGTGGGATGGAAAGAGGTTGATTTTGGTGACCGTTACGTGGTTCCATCATTTCTAGCTTTTCGTCGGAGAGAAGAGACAAAGGACATGGTTTCCGACGTCGTTCCGGTGACTCCGACGGTCAGCTTCAATTGCGATCGAGAGAAAGAAGAAAGGACATCCAATTTTGATACAAGTAGAGTGTGTGGGCTGGGGAAGGGGTGCGGTCGGAATTGTTCTCAAATTTAAAATTGTACTCGTTTGAACATGTTTATATATATATATATATATATATATATATATATATATATATATATATATATATATATATATATATATATATATATATATGGGAATTGTTCTCAAATTTAAATTGTACTCATTTGAACATTTCAACATGTTTATATATATATATATATACACACTAGGTATAAGACCCGTGTAATACACGGGTTTATTAAAAACAAAAATTTAATATCAATATTTAAACATTAAATTTAATATCAATATCAATTTTAGAGCTCTCATTAATTATGACATTTATTACATTATAAATATATGAATTCTTTTTCAAGGAATCATTTATTTCTCTCAATATTATAACTGAAATAAATTATGATATGTGAACAAATCAGAAAATTACATGTGGAAATAAATAAATTCTAAAAATCTATTAAAATGTCATGTGTCTAAATCAATGAGGACATGACATGTGGCAGAAAATGGGTTTTATTTATTAGAATATATATATATATATATATATATATATATATATATATATATATATATATATATATATATATATATATATATATATATATATATATATATATATATATATATATATATATATATATATATATATATATATATATATAATTTTATTTTATTTTCCTTGAAATTTTGAGGTTGAGTTTGAGCCTACCCTGGCTCATAGGTGGCTCCGTCCATGCCTTTAATGGAAACCTATTACAATTGAATATGAAATAGACATCATCATCAATGTAAAGAAACATATACTTGCTGACCATATTATCGAAATCCTCGACTATTATCAAGCTATCAGTTTTATTTAGGAAGACATAACAGCATCGATCATGTAACAATCGTTAATTATTTTTTGCATTTGAATACCAACGAATTTGAATTCGGTTATAAAAGAAAATTCTAATCGCTTGAACGACAACTCTAAGTTGCCAAATGATAATCACAAACGCTGATGTGTGATTAATTCAACATCTGTCCAACTTCATGCAACATGATCCAATGAATAAAGATTAAGTCCACTAACTTAAAAGATACGTCTATACAATATCAAAAGGTTGAGGACAGAAAAAACTATTTTTTTTTTCTTGTAAACGGTGTATCACTAATCTAACTTTGCTAGCATTTGATTTGGCATTCATCTAATTTTTTTTTTTCAACGGCAAACAAATTAAGTGATTCATGTGCATACTAAATGTTATCTTCTCATGCTATATTAACAAATAAATTGTTGAAGTTCATTAACAATGAAAACCAAAATTACTCACCGAAATATCTAGGAAAACAATATCTTTGTAGATCTAATACAACCAAAAACATAAAAATAGCTACCAAATAAGTATAAAAGATGAAAAACTTGTGAAAAATGTTGTTTTCGCAAATGAAATCTTAAAATGCAACCTGTAAAAACAAGATTTCTGCATGTAGATAATGTTGTTTTTGTATGTATAATACAAAAAAATGCCACATGAAACTTACAAAATATATAACATCCCGTTCCCGAGTTGAACTTAACGAGAGAAAGGAAAGGAAATGGGTGGAAATGAGAAGAAAATGAAAAAAATTGGTGTTCCCGAGTTTCATTAAAGGAAGGAAGTGGAAGGAAGTGGAGAGAAATGAAATGATCACTTTCCCTCCTATCTTTCCTTCCGATTTGGGAGGATTTGGAAGGAAAGAAGAAAATGATTAATTTTCCTTCCACTTCTCTCCAACTCGGGAACACAAAAGAAAATTTTGTTTTTCTTTCCTTTCTCTTCTTTTCTCTCGTGACTTTCTTTTCTTTTCTTTTGATAAACTCGGGAACCAGGCGTAAAGGACAGAAGAAAATTATTGTAAGTGGCAGATGTTGTGGTATTGTTCTGACTTTTCGAAAAGAATTTCTTAGTAGATTTGAATGAGAAATAATTTTTTTATAGGGACCACAGCCGGACTCATTTCCCAGCCCAGAAAATGTATCTTCACGGTTTTTTTCTAGCTATTGATGTTTTTCAGTCCATTTAATTATTTTGTAGATTTCTTGCGAAATCAGTAGTTATTTGTATTAATTTTAAATTTTTATTTAAGTATTAAAAAACAATAAATGTACTCGTGATTTGTTTCTTTTTTCCTTGGTAAAATACAGTATTATATATTGACATTACTTGAAAATTTATAAAAATAATAATTGTAGGCATGGAAAATAAAAGGTGATGGAGTAGTTTCTTTTCTGACAGGGTAGCATAATTACCAAACTGCCAACTGATACATAGATTCCTTGTACCCATTCCCCCATGATACAATTTATCATTTAAGTTTGCCTTTTATTTCCATAGTGATTTCATAATTCCTTTTCATTCACAACTTTATTCTATGATAATATGTTAAAGTAATTGGTTTATATAAATATCATCTAACACATTGTTATTGAACATGACTTTGTTTGTCATTATTATAAGTTTTATAACCATTGTGAGGACCTTAGAATATCTATAACAGAAAAAAGAAAAAAAATGATGTGTTTTCAATGAAAAACTTTATTTTATCTCTATGAGTTTTTTAGTTTGTTTATTTATGGAATTCTTGTATAAGTGTTTTCAATGAAAAATTGATGTGTTTTTAATGAAAAACTTTATTAATGTGTTTTCAATGAAAAACTTTATTTTAATTTTTTTTAAACATATAGCAATAACTTGTTAATTAATAATCTTTTTGAAAAAACTTATGCAATATCTTTTTTTATTTTATAAGTTTTTTAGGATGAATTTTTTTCTGAAAATATATAGTTTGTATAGCAAAAAAGGAATGTAAGACAATAGCACGAGATTTTAACAAATGAATGTAATTTCAAAAAAGTAAATTTACTAGAATATCATACTTTGATATTTACTTATTAAAAGATTTAAACAAAAAATAACAATAATTTTTATATATAAATATAAAAATGACCGGCCACTGTAGCTGAACGACGGCTGTCCACGGCGCACAAGGAATGAGCACTAGACGAAGGATGGAAGCAGATGAATGTGTATGTGTTGAATATGACGATGAAAAAATAAATATGTTCTTAAACCACACAAAATTTTGATTGATAATTCTTATCGTCACAACTCTTCGACCCTCAAAACACTTGTTGGTCCTCATGTAACCTCAAAACCTCCTATTTCTCTACGACAATGTCCGTCCTTTTATCCTTGCAATGCGCAAACAATGTTTGTAACCATATTACTAAAACTTTATGAAACATGGTTATATTTAAATTCGAGCTTATTGT
Organism: Lactuca sativa; assembly: GCF_002870075.4. Lineage (NCBI taxonomy): Eukaryota > Viridiplantae > Streptophyta > Magnoliopsida > Asterales > Asteraceae > Lactuca > Lactuca sativa. Next base: position 159,224,484 of record NC_056629.2, on the reverse strand, counting down.
AGCCAAAGAAGGATAGCCAAAGCGGAAAAAATACATTGAAAAGATGCTTTGAGTTGTGTTATAAATCTTTGTTGGTGATAGAAACCAATTTGAGATGGCTAATCTCTTAAGAATAAGAGAAAGACGCAAAGGGTTTGATTCAATTTTTAATATCATTCATAATTCCATACATACGGCTATAGTGGATTAAATATGCATCTAAGCTAACCTACATGCAACACTAAACAAATAAATGGGAGAAAATAAGGGAAATCATGGTCACTGCCTTAATAGAGAAACAACAAGCTAATTATACAATATATTAAATTTCTCTGGTCTTAACTACAGTATTTTTTACTCTCTTTTGTCAAAATCCATCCTTCTAATATGCTGTTCTTACTGTTGGGGGTTTGCCATCTTTTTAACTACTTTGTTATGCATTTTCCCTTATCTATTTTGTTTTTCCTTTTTTTTTTGTTTACCTCTCCTTGCTGACGCCTTATTTCCTATGAGACGTGTCTTCTTCCTCGGTTCTACTTTCCACGTGTTTCTTTTTTGCTTCTTTCCCTTTCTTCTTCGCTGGATCTTCACCGACTTGCCTTCTCCTCTGTCGATCTTTTCTTTCTCAGGTAATCTCTATCGCTTTTGTCTTCCTTCACCGCCATAGAAGAAACCAACGTCGCCTTCTGCTTCTCAGATATCAAATCAATTTCCTAATACCTAAAATCGATTTCATTCTGAGCAAGATTCTATAGCATAGGTATGACATGGTCAGCAGTGATTCGAAAACAATTTACATTCAAGGGTTTTAATCAGAATTTTCAGTAAAAGTCAAATTGATTGAAGCTACCTCTTCTTCTTCTTCGGAATCACAATCGTTTGACATGAAATTTAGACAAAATCTTCATAAATTTCATCGGCCACCATCAGATCGACTCTTTGGTTAAAGTTAAAGAAGACATTGCGCATGAATATTAGGTGTTGAGTTTATATTTTCTCTCCTTTTTTCCACCTTATATTTTAATTTTTTTTTCTATGATTTTGGAAATTAGGATTCTGATATTATAGTTATCTTTTCCGTAGAATTTTTATGCAGCGAGTTCTCCATGGCGAACGACCTTTTTATTCATAATCGTTTGTGGTTAGGTACTGTATCTAATTCTATATAATTGAGATTTTTTTTAAAGGTTCCATTACATTTTTTGTTTGAAGTTTTGTAAGCCCATTGGTTTGATTGGTAGTTGTGATTATATGGATTCAGTAATTGGTTAATTTCTTGGATTTTTTTTGTTTATAGGATGGTTTTTCGTTTCTTTAAGTTTTAAGGTTGTGTTTCTTGGTTCTTGGCTTTTGTGGAGTTTTAATTACTTTGTTTTACTAATTTTTTTTTATATTGTAGTTTGTTGATAGATTATACAGGTATTGGAACAATTAGGAATGGTATGCTAGGTTTGATTAGATGTTGAAACATTTGCCCAACAACTGTTTGTTAAAAGTTTTTACTGATTGCTGATATTTTTTATGTTGTCTCTAACTAATACTGATCATCTATTGGTTTATGATTTCTGTTGATGCTCATGTTCAAAAACTAAAAAAGTGTATTAATAGTTTCACCTGTAAAATCTGATGAAGAATCCAAATCATAAATTGGTGATAAAGGGTAAACAAAGTTAATAGAGGTATAAAAGTTTTTTTGGGTTCGCCTTCTTAGTGTTATTCATTTGATATATGGAAATAAATAAAAATTAAAAAGATTGATTATAAAAATTTACAATAAAGATTTTTTTTTTGATGTTTCAGATTTTCTTGGAGCAAAGAAGAATGTGTTTACCAAAGCATCAGGTGCATGATATGAGGAAATAAGAATGTCTTTATCATAAGGACTCTTTCACACGGTTATTATTATTCTTATTATATATAAGACCTACAAAACAACATATTTCCACTTCACATTTATCGCTTCTTCAAAATAATAATAATTTCTTTCTCTGGATAAATGCCATACTTTTAGAATATTAATAACCTTTTTTCATTAAACTCTTTCAAAATGGAATACATTAGTTTTGGATGGCCGCATTCATAACGCAAAACATTTGAGAGTATGGAAGTAAGTTTCTAACTCTCTGGAGGGTATTTTAGGTCACACTTTTAAGGTGGTTCTAAAATAGTCTTGTGGGCATGTGATAAGGTTTTCAATGCGAATGATGAAGTTTGTCCTGTTGATAAAGAATTAAACAACCATTTAAATGGTATGATTGAAGTATTGGCAAATGAACCTCTTTCAACCCTTGGCCTTTATTATAAGCAATTAGGAATTGAATTCCATTCCGAAGATGAGTTTCCATTTGAGGGGTATATTTTGATTGGCAAATGAAGCTCTTAGAACTGTCGGCCTTTGATTATATCTATGTATAAAGTAACTACAAAAGATTAAGAAAATCATGTTATTTTTCAAATCCATTTCAGGTTTATCTCCAAGAACATGTGAGATGTCACAATACAAAGGAGAACAAAGGATAGAGTACAGAAAACCAATAAGCTAGAGTTGGTATGGGCTTACATTTTTATCACCTGTTTATTATTATTTTTACATTTTCATTTGGTTCATTTTCTATTTTTTGGTTATAAATGCAATAAATAACACTCTACTTTCTATTTACATATTTTCCCTATGCAATCTATGGCTATGGTGATGGAAATTGGAGTAATTTTAAGGAACTCCAACCCCCTACTGTAGCAGATCATTATTCTATATCCCATCATTATGCCATATTGGGTCTCACCATGTAAGCCTTTAACATATGATATCATATTGGCGGTGCTTTCTGATTATTAAAAAAAATAAGAAGTTACTGACAGTGTGAATGATCTGATTCAATATATTGGGACCTATCATGAAGACATTGTTGAGCAAGCTGTTGATCTTATGTAATTTTTGCTAAATAATGATTTTGACAGACCTGTTATTGCATCTGCATTTAATTTTTTTTATTAAGGCAATATACTACCTAACTGTACTCTGTTATTATAAAGTTCAGCCAATTTACTTAAAAGACAAAAAAGATTTGCCACTACATAGTAACAAACATGACACTTTCTTTTTTACAATATTGATATAGAAACCACAATACAGTGCCTTTCCGCTACACAATACACATAACCGATAAATAGAAGACCAAAACAATGAACAAATCCAAACCCCGCGTAGCGGGGTATCCCACCTAGTTTATTCTAAATCAAATAACAATTATAATTATTTTGCTAGAGACCAGCTTTATCTCTTTTCATGCAGTGGATAATTAAGGAAACAATATTATTGACATACTACCGAAAGGTGACCATTATTAACTTATATATATATATATATATATATATATATATATATATATATATATATATATATATATATATATATATATATATATATATATATATATATATATATATATATATATATATATATAGGGAAATGATCAAATGAGAACACCTAAAAGGTTGAGAACGCAAGAACAAGTATATTCATTCGTGATTTCATGTATTTATTTGTGGAGAAATAATAATTTTTACGCACAAACAACATGAATATGTTTTTTCTCTTCAACTGAAATTAAAGGCGTAAAAATTTATCATTTCTCCACAAATGAATACATGGAATCGCAAATGAATATACTTTGTTCTCGCGTCCTCAACCTTTTTTAGTGTTCTCATTTGATCCTACTCCTATATATATATATATATATATATATATATATATATATATATATATATATATATATATATATATATATATATATATATATATATATATATATATATATATATATATATATATATATATATATATATATATAAAATTAAGTTTCAGAGCAAACTCATATGCCAGGAGAGAATCAACGAACCAAATAACCGCCATCCGATCATCTGATTCAATTGATCATCTAATTCATTTGATCATTAAGGCAGACTAAAAGTATTCTAATCATAAACAGAGTCACATAAAATTAATGTATCCCAATACAAATAAATGATTTATTTTATCAATTTTTACTAAGATTGCAAGTTAAGGACTTTTGAAGAATTGATTATCAAAATTCTAATTTATAATATCTATGTATTCGATTACAACGAATTGTTTAACAACCGATTCTACTCAAGATCTTTAATGCATATAATCAATTAGAGATATTTGAAGTTAATTTAAAGTCGTTGAAGAAAAAGCTAAATTTGTGAAGAATTCCATTGTTTGAAGTAACCAATGACTCTTTAGTCGATTGTGATGATTTTGCGATTAAATGTATTTGATTCTAATTTGTTCATAATTTTAATAATCAAATGAATCAACTAGCATAATATTCAAATACACAGATTGGATCATGTGTTAATGAGAATCATACAAACATATCTACACATATGTATATGCATTTCATATGTTCATAGGCATATGCATTTTCATATAAGCATATGTATATGTACATATGCATATGCATTTTTATATGTGCATATGAATATTCATTTTATATTTTTCATATGAATTTGTATTTTAACATATGAATATGCATTTCATATATGTATATGCGTATACATATTAGAATCTGTATATATGCGTATGCACATACGAATATGCCCTTTTCATTTATACGGGTTTATATGTATCTCAATATGTTCATACATATGTATTCACATATACATATGCATTTTGATAAGTGTATGTGCATATGTATTTTGATATCTGCATATACATTTGCATATGTACATATGCATATTCATTTCATACATGCATATGTTGGATTAGTGTCTAAGTCCATAACTACTTTGGTATGTACTTGACCGATGGTGCATGGTCCTTTTGGTTTGCCTTCACCAAAGCAACTTGATCGGATGAATTATGGAGAGAGTGGATTAATTATGATTTATTAATATATTATGAGAATAATAAATTAAAGGAGAAATCATATTGTTTAATTAATTTAATATTAGCTAATAATTAATAAGAATTAATTTTGTGGCTAAAAGAGATTAATTAAATAAAGGGGACTAGAACTGTGAATTGTGTGATAGTTGAATATTGAGCTAATGGACTCCATAAAGGATGGAGTGGACGAATTCTATGGGGAAACCCATTAGAAATCATCCAAGGCCTCTAAGGAGGGAGCCCATGGGTTGCTTATGGCCTAAGCAATCAAATTAGGGTTTCCTTGTTAGATAACCCTTAAAGCCTCACTATTTAAGGATCCCTAGAGCACCAAAAACGTGGCCAACTAACTCCTTAGGGTTTCTACATGTTTTTTTTGGTGCCTCCTCTCTTATCATTCTTCATCCTCTTGATCTTGGTGTTTGTGAGCCATTAGATGAGTGACACTTGTGACTCTAAGCTTTCTAAAGCCATTACAAAAGAGGATTTGAGATTGTTATTACTACATAACAATCAAGGTAAGATCTAAACCCCAATCTTATGTTAATATGATTAATTGTATGCTAGATCTAGGGTTTATAGCTTTGGATATTCAATTGCATGTTCATTAGACAAACTAGATCCAAAAGCTATTAGGATTTGCATGTACACCATAGGAATGATGTTTTGCTCAAAACCCATCAGCATATGCATATGCATCTCAAATATGCATATGTATATGTATTTCACGTGTGCACATGAATATACAAGACTCAAATGCATTCACATGTGCATTTGCGTCTACTATTATGATGTTTAAAACTATAAGAAATTTGAATATAAAGTAATGTTAATATGTTCATGAGATGGGTTTTGTTATTTTTTAGATATAATACTTGAAAGACCACCAACTAAGATATGCATATGCATGTACAAATACATATGCTTATATAAATGAATATATGTATTTGTTTATATAGTGCACATCTAAATATTATACACATGTGACTGTACATACACATATTTTTTTGTTTGGAAAAAAGATCCATGTCTCTAACAATTTATAAAATAAATAAAATGAATAGTAAAAGTTAAAATCCATTAATTACAAGATTTTTTAAAGATAATTGCTTCAAAAAAATCATTGTTGGAAAAAGGTATCTTATACAACTCACAAATCTCAACCTTGTGTCACTACTAAGCTTTCAGCACATTTATTCAGAACTTCAAAGAGTGTACATGCCTTTAAAAAACAAACAACCATATGAAATATCATGATATAACAAAATGAGTGATATAAATGTTTAAGTGTAAGTTGCAACATGTCACTAACCAACTTATGTGATTACATAAACAATAGATCACCGTTTACATTCCAATCAACAGGAGAAAATAGATAATTGGGGGTAAAATAGTATAGTGTTATCATAAATCTCCAAAGTGGACTATAAATATCTATACAACCAAGTAGCAACAATCCTTAATAATGATCATCAATCTACAACCACCATCATAAGCACCAAGATAAAACTTTATGATAGTTATTAACCAAACCATTACCAAGGATAAAATCGTTCGTACTCCGTCTACATCTCCATATGAACCAAAATATGTATGACTCCATCCTATAACAATCCTCGGTAGTACTGATTTCCTAATAATCAACATTACAAATACTTCAATAAATAGTAACTACATGTCACACCCTTAGTTGGCGGTTGTGACATCCCCAAAATCTCGGCCAGAAAAGACCGATTTTCATTTATGCTTTTAAAATAATTTCAGAGTAAATCCTTTTGATTTGAAAGAGTTGCAGAATTTGTTCCCAAAAACAAAACATGATAAAACAATGTTTACCAAAGCATTTCATAAAAGAAATGTATTTTCATTATATAATCAAAACTTGGGGTGTCATGTTCCGATACAGACCAATAAGTACAAACGATAACATTACAAGTCATTCAACAAATATATACATATACATACTTGTAAACAAAACAACTTGATGGTTCATCCATCTTATGCCCTCGCGCCACTTCCTGTAATACAAATAAAACTGAGTGGGTCAGGCTTGGGAGCCTGGTGAGCATATAGGGTTTTCAACCCACAATAAATAATTATATTTAATTTCCACCAACCAACAATAACCCAATTACCCATTCCCGTTATTCTCACTTTATGTCCCTAAGACAACTAACATCAGGGACCTAGTCTAAGAATATTTTATCGGGGCGACTACACATGCTTCGGGGGTTCCTCAGCAATATAAGTCAAATAAGGCAACCATGAGGGGGATGGAGTACAGCGAATGAACACCCAAGTTCATTAACACCTACAGGTGGCGAACCTGCTAATGTTCCACAAGACTATCTAGAAAAGTCTGTGGTCGTCATCTAAACTCCGCTAGATGACTGAATCAAAACAACAATGAGGCCTCTCATCTGTTTATTACACACCAACTATCTACCCATGTTCTACCCAACATATTAGTAGATAAAAATATACATTTTTATACATAGCTTAAAAACCTGTATAGCATGCTTTAACCAACACATATTTCACATAACAGATGAGGCACACACACAAATAACACGTATCTCATAGAGAATAAATCATATCTATGAGTTAGAAGAAAGTGAATACACATTCACACATATAAACAACAATATACTTAATACACTCAAACCATACTTGTATTATTATCGTGTTTATGAAAGGTAGTATACACTCACTTGATCAGAAGATGATCGGACAGCATTACGACTTGCAGAAGTAGTAATCCTCAGCAGATCTGAAAGATCTCTACAAAAATCGAACTTCTCGCGGGCAGAGCTTCGGCTCAGGAACCGCACTTCTCGAGATCTTCGGGATCTCGGGACTTGCTTCGGGGCTCGAGAATAATACCGGGGCTTCGGGGTATTTCTGGCACGCAAATCGATGCAAAACGGGAAAGAGAAGAGAGAAAATAGCAAAAGAACTCGGCTGCCCTCGCATCCTGTTTATAGGAGGCTGGAGCCTCGGAGTACGTGGGGCGTACTGGTCCGAAATCGTCACTGCTTACGTATCCGAAGTCCTTGAGTGCGAGTGTCGACATCCTCGGTGTACGTGGGGCGTACACAAGTACGCGGGGCGTACACGAGTACGCAGGGTGTACTTCGGATGAGTCCGATGACTCCTCTTTGGATAATGCCGGATTTTCCATTTAAATTTAAATATAAATTATTTAATAAACTTCGAAAATTCATATCTTCTTCATATGAACTCCGTTTTCGACGTTCTTTATATCCACGCGAAGGTGAGACTACGCTCTACAACTTTCGTTTAGACTCGGTCGGCTAATTTTAAATTTATTTTTATTATTTATTTTTAATAGGCCGGGACAGAAAAACTTCGTTATAAATTCATAACTTCTTCGTTTGACGTCCGTTCTCGCCTAACTTTTTATCGCTTCGATACCAACAACGAGACCTTTGATCCTCGTTTAAATTGTTTCGGCTAAAAACCCCTCGATCTCAAATCGAGTATAACGGGCTGCATACCGCTAAGCCGAAACTTCGATGAATCATAACTTCCTCATACGAAGTCAGATTTGGGCGATCTATATATATTCGGAAACCTCGTTTCAACTACTACAACATTATCCAAAGATATCAAGTTTATTTTACACTTAAATTTGACACTTATTTTTATTCTTAATTAATCAAACCACATAATTAAGCAATTAAGCACAAAACACATAATACTCAAATAATACAATCTTATTATTTCAAAACGGGTTACAAAGGTTAACCTAGACCATTACATTGCTAAAAATGGCAAGCCGGAAACACAAGCGTTACAATTCTCTCCACCTTAGAATGATTCCGTCCCCGGAATCACACATCAACAAACAAATGTGGATAGCGACTCAACATGTCACTCTCTGTCTCCCAGGTGAGATTCGGCCCATTCGTGTGTTTCCATCAGACAAGCACTAACCCAACCATTTTGCGTCGCAATTTCTTAGTCTTTCGGTCAACAATTGCCTCTGGTTCTTCAATCAACCTTTTCTCATCAATTCTCAATTCAGAAATTGGAATTATATCGGGAACTTCTCCCGTGAACTTCCTCAAACACATGAAAAGTGTTGTGAATTCCATTCAGTTCTTCGGGTAATTCGAGCTTGTAAGCTTGGTTCCTAACCCTCTGAAGAACTTTAAACGGTCCAATAAACCTTGGACTCAACTTTCCCCTTTTACCAAATCTTATAAGTCCCTTCCACGACGAGACTTTAAGCAAAACCGAATCTCCAACCTCAAAAGTCATCGGTCTTCGCTTTTTGTCAGCATAGCTCTTTTGACGATCTTGAGCTGCTAACATTCTTTCCCTAATTATTTTCAACTTTTCAGCAGTTTGATGAACCATCTCCGGTCCCATAAACTGCTTTTCCCCAGCCTCAAGCCAACAAGACGGCGTACGACACTTCTGTCCATACAAAGCTTGATAAGGTGCCATCTTAATGCTTGAGTGAAAACTATTATTATAGGAAAATTCTACCAAAGGTAAATGTTCATCCCAATTACCTAGGAATTCCAAGGTACATGCTCTCAGCATATCTTCAAGTGTTTGTATCGTTCTTTCACTCTGACCATCAGTCTGTGGATGGTAAGCTGTGCTTAAACATAACTTGGTACCCATTTCCTCTTGTAGACTTTTCCAAAACCTTGAGGTGAAACGGCTATCACGATCCGATACAATCGTTAACGGAACACCGTGAAGCCTTACAATTTCCTTCACGTAAGAATTCGCAAGCTTTTCCATAGACCATTTCTCCTTGGCTGCTATGAAATGCACACTCTTAGTGAATCGATCAACGACCACCCAAATCATGTCGTGACCATTCTTTGTTCTGGGCAGTTTAGTGACAAAATCCATAGCAATGTCTTCCCACTTACCCATAGGCACAGGCAATGGTTCTAAACTCCCGTACGGTTTCTGATGTTGTGTCTTTACTCTCGCACAAGTCACACACTCAGCCACATACTTTGCAACATCAAGTTTCATCGTCGGCCACCAGTAGTAGGTTTCAGGTCCCTATACATTTTAGTGCTACCAGGTTGAATTGAGTACATGGTTTTGTGAGCTTCTTCCATCAGAAGATCCCTAATTCCTCCTGACTTAGGTACCCAAATACGATCTTGGAATACCTTCAGTCCATGACCGTTTGTACCAAACACCAACGTTTTACCCAAACGTTCCTCCTTTCGGTCATTTTTCTCATAAGCTTCCTCTTGAGATTTCTTTATACTTTCCACAATGGTCTAGACAACTTCAATTCTCAACGCTCTTGGCCTTTTCCTTTCAAGATTGACTTTCCGACTGAGAGCATCAGCAACAACATTAGCTTTACCGGGGTGGTAAAGTATCTCCCAGTCGTAGTCTTTAAGTAATTCTAGCCAGCGTCGTTGCCTCATATTCAATTCCTTCTGATTAAAGAGATATTGGAGACTCTTATGATCAGTGAAAAGTTTGCACTTCGTGCCATAGAGGTAATGCCTCCATATTTTCAGAGCGAAAACTACCACTGCCAACTCCAAATCATGAGTCGGGTAATTCTTTTCATGCTCTTTCAGCTGTCGAGACGTATATGCTATCACCTTTTCTCCTTGGGTCAAAACACAGCCCAATCCAACACCAGACACATCGCTATAAACAACGAAGTCTTCAACTCCATCGGGTAGAGAGAGTATCGGTGCCTCGCATAGCTTCTTCTTTAGCTTCTCGAATGCTTCTTTATGCTTATCACTCCAAGCATAAGTAGCTCCTTTGTGGGTCAAAGCTGTTAATGGAGTAGCAATCGAAGAAAAGCCTTGGATAAACCTGCGGTAATATCCGGCTAATCCTAAAAAGCTTCGAATCTCCATGGGACTTTTCGGTTGTTCCCACTTCATTACAGCTTCAATCTTTGCTGGATCAACCATTATCCCATCTTGGTTGACCACGTGACCCAAGAATTGGACTTCACGAATCCAAAAATCACATTTGGAGAACTTTGCATACAACTTCTCCTTCTTCAAAACTTCTAACACTTCTCGCAAGTGTCTGCCATGCTCCTCCTGGCTTTTCAAGTAAATCAAAATGTCGCCTATGAACACTATCACGGATCTATCAAGGAAAGGATTACAAACCCTATTCATTAAATCCATGAATGCTGCCGGAGCATTGGTTAGTCCAAACGACATAACCAAAAACTCGTAGTGTCCATATCTAGTTCTGAATGCAGTTTTCTCGATATCTTGATCTCTTACTTTTAGCTGATGATATCCTGACCTTAGATCGATCTTCGAGAAATAGCTCGAACCTTGCAATTGATCAAACAGGTCATCAATCCTTGGTAACGGATATTTATTCTTTATTGTTGCCTTGTTCAGCTCTCTGTAATGGCTCGAACCTTGCAATTCATTGTTCACGTGTTTATGTGAGGCAAGTGAAAGACTAATGGTTCTAGTAAATATTGATATGAAGTTTCGAAATCCACCATAAGGGATGATAACTTTATTTTTCATGATTTAGTGATGCTTCAATAAATATGGTTTTGTTTATAAGGTTAACCATAATTCTAACACTTTTGAAAAGTTTAAAGAGTAGCAGAACGAATAGAAGAATTTATTAGGCAGAAAGATAAAGGATTCTCTAATCTGAAAAAAGAAAGGAAAACACTTTACTATCATGTTTTATGAGTATTGTAGTAATTGTAGCATTATATCACAATTAATCCTCAAAGAAAATCTTAGAGCATTCATATGACTAAGAATAGGAATCGAACATCGTTGGAAATGGTTTGATCGCAGATGAGTCATACTTTGTTCCTATCAAGTTTTAGAGCTATGTTGTAGTTACTATAAATCATATCTTGAAACTCATTTCAAACTAATAAGGTTGATAACAACTTGTAATACATAGAGTAATAATGTTTTCTTACTCTAGCACATCTAGAATTGGATTTTTGATGTTTTCATTGATCGAGAAACAAAGATCAATTCTATGAAGTGTTTTTTTGGCTGGAATCCTCACGAACTTTTAAATATTTATTTTAACTGGTCAAGGAATGTTCCTTGAGAGAGAAACTTATATGTCAAGAAGTTAGTGGGAGTTATGTTGATCTTGAGTTGCAAGAGTTGACCGATAATGAACATTTTAGTTATCACTAGGACGTGACTTGAGGTTGAAAACATGTAGTGTATTAATTGCCATATTCTTATTTCTGCATAATTCCAATTGAGTTGGCAATGAATATGAATTCTATGCTCTTCATTTAACTTCAAAAGGAAAGCAAGTTTGTCAGTGAAAGTACATTGATCAATATGGGTGAGTTGCTAACAACATGGAAGCACTAGTGGTCCCTAGAGTTGCCTGAAGGCAAGAAATTAAAAACTAGTGAAGTTCAGTCTATGAAGGAAAACTAAATTTGAATTTGGTTTGTCTTAAACCTTGTCTTATGAATGTAGCTTGGAAATGATGGGTTCACACGGATAGGAATGTATACACCTTCAAATCTAGGTGGCAAACGGTTTCACTCTAATTCATGAAAATGATTATAAGGAAATACGTTCGCTAATAGATTTTAAAGATCTTATAAAGATCAATATGGATATTGGTTGTGTTAATTGCATTCTCAAATTCATAATATGATTATGGCATCCCTCTTCATATTTTGAATTGTGAAGAATGACAATGAATTGTTTGAACTTTTGAGAGATATATCTATCAAGTATTGAAGAGTTTAAACACACACAAATACATACACACTTGTGAATTAGAAACTTTAATGCAAGAAAAGTCTTCAAGGAGTGTACCTTGAATTTGAGACTTCATAAACATGGAATTGTTCTCAGTAACAAGCTCTAGTGGAACATTTTGTAATATCAAAAGTTGAGTCTCCGTGACTTTAGCACCTCGACATAACAAAAAGGAAATGCATGTAAAGATGAAATTCCACTACATCTTAGATAGTGATAAGAATTTGGAATTGTGAAATGAGCATCATTGGAATAATGTCCATTTGATCTATTCACAAAGGAAGGACCATCGAGAGGCATAGTATGCATGTTTATAAAATTGCATGATTGATTTTATTTAATTCAAGTGGTTAGTTGATTAATCAATGTATTATATAATGAATATATTCGTAATTGTTATGGTGATTAAATAATAAAGATTTATTTATATTCAATGGATATGATACAATAGTTAATTAATTTATTATTATGTTTCACTTTGCATGTTTTACTTCCTAAGTAATTTAAATATTATTCAAAATTCCACAGTCGTTCATACTTATGGAAGTAAGTAGTAAATTAAGACTGTCATGAATCGATTTGTAGATTGTCCACAAGGATTGGACATTTCATACAGATTGCTACAATATTCATGAGTATTTTGAAAATTGGAATTTTAAGTATTGGATAAACCTGCGCTTAGAGATTACTTCATAGATTCAATCAGGAATAATTCTAAGACGATAATATCTTTTATCCTTCAAACCGAGACACATAAGTCATATTTTGCAAATCAGTTGTGCATTGGTTTATTCCAATGCATCTTGTAACTAGGTGTTATAAAATATGATTCCATGTGTGATTTGATGAGTAAAATGTATGATTATATAGTAAAAGTTTGTTTGTTCCTTTTGCGTTAACTTGTAAAGAGATATATGGGGGCCCCTCGATGATTTGAGTTGATTTATAAGAACTAGGCCCAGTGTGGACTAAATTGATGTGTTCAATTTTGTAGTTTGAATTTGATCAAAATCGGGAAATCATGAAACAAAACAAATGAACATGAGATTAATCATTTAATCCATGACACTATTCATACGATCTCTTGTAGAACAAAAGAATAACTGATCACTCAATGTTTGATTTGAATCAGAGTTCGGCGGTGGCTTTGGAAAGCACAATTTTAGTTAGTTTAAGGTTATACTTGCAATTGTAGTTATAGACTTATCCAAGTAGGAGACTATTGGATTAAGGTGTCTAAGATCATAACTAAATTGACATATACTTGTAATTCGAAGCAAAGTCATTTTTCGGTTTCCCTTGTAATCAGAAATAGAAAGATATGATATTAGGAGAAACAGATAATTTATTAGATTATTATATTATTAATAAACTAATTTGAGATTCTGGAAAATGATTTGTTATATATTATGTGATTAAAATATTAATTGGAAATAGATAGTTGGTTTGTTAATTTAGTATGTGATTAATAAATTAATATGAGATCAATTGTTAAAGTAATTGAGTTGTTAATTTATATGATTAATAAATTAATATGAAATCAATTTGAACTGATTAATTATTAATTAGAACTAATCTAAAATTAATTAAGTATTAACTGAAATTAACTGAATGTGCAAGGGGTGAATTATAATTGTTCAATAGTTGAACAAAATAGGCAATTCTAGAACCATTTAAGGGAGGACAGTTTTGGGAGCTCTTCCCGAGCCTGATCCCTCACCGGCACCTAAACTACCAACTGTCTAGTGTGTAGTGTCACCATACTGAAAATACACCACAACAAACATCAGAATACTCATCATAACATATACTACAAGTTTCCTGGGCTTATCTCAGCCTTCCTTGATTCGAGTACGAATCCTCTGCTTTCAGTAGTACGGGCCCATACTACCTTCCACATCTATCTGTACTTTCTTCAAGAAACGCCTTGACTCCACCAAGTCCGTTTCACTACTACTGCCCTCTGCTAATCTCATCCTAGGCTTGACCTAGGGTAATCTCCGACCCACTCTCCGCCATCGGCTGCATAAGAAGTCCCTGTTATCTCCCCATAACTAGCTCACGAATACAATTACATATCATTAAGACTAGATAATTCTTCGAATGAGAGGTCCTACCCTACAACGGTTAGACTTAAACAAGAGCTACGAAATAGAGCTAAACCTAACCTTTTGAAATTATTTAGTCCTCGTAATATGTAACTTAACATATTCGTTTACTAGTTAGTTAAAGATAACTAGGACTCCTAAAAGCACAAAGCAAGCAACATTCGAGCGTTTACTATACAAAACCAAGCATATCTTAATCAGTCCATCATATCACTGACTAATCAGTACTAGCTTGCAGTTCATAAGGCTCATACATATAACAGGAATACAACGCATCCTTCCTAGATCCTTAGCCCTAACTAGCATGAAGTTCCCATACACATATAACAGGCATACAAGGCATCCTTCCTAGATCCTTAGATCTAACTAGCATGAAGTTCTCATACGCATATAACAGGCATACAAGGCATCATTCCTAGATCCTTATCCCAAATCTAGCATGAAGTTCTCATAATCATAACATAACAAACTTGTATGGGTAATTTGGGAGAACTTACTTGAGCTCGGCTGATTGCATGCACCACACCCTTTTCCTTTTTCAAAATCCTTTTTTATAAAAATGATTTCTTTTAAAAATTTAATACCAAGTACTCAGTTGAGTTCAAACACACCCGAGAGTGTGCTCAAATCCCTCAAACCAAGGCTCTGATACCAACTTCAAACATCCCAAAATACGGTCCAAAATTTTCGTTTTTAATTATTAATAAAACCAAAGTTATCAAATCATCACATAAAAATCATAAGCCATAGTATCTTAAAACATCATAATCATCTGTCAAATATATCAGAGTAAAAACATCCCAGGCTAAAAAGATGGTGTGTGCACTGCAGTCATCCCAAGCTCTTCCTCTTGCTACTAGAAGTACTTGAAACCAAAACTAAAAATTGTAAGCAAGAAGCTTAGTGAGTCTCCCCAAACTACCACATAATAACATAGATGGGCCTTGCCTGCTACATCGGGCCCCGCCCGGCATCAGACCGAAGTCTGGCATCAGGCCCTGCCCGACATCAGACCGAAGTCCGGTATCGGGCCTCGCCCGACATCGAATCGAAATCCGGCATCAGGCCTCGCTCGACATCGAGCAAATCTCGATATACATATAAACATATCAACACATACATATAAGCATAATCACATAACATAAAGATATAAACATTCCTCACTCCCCCCCCCCCCTCGGGAATCAGATCGAAATCCAGAAGCATACAAACATTCCTCGAGCTTTCCTCGGCATTAGACCGAAGTCTGGAAACAAATAATACAAGCACATGCAAGAATCACGAACACATCAAGCATACAAACATTCCTCAGTTTTTCCCCGACATCAGACCGAAGTCCGGAAACATATAGACCTACATTGGACCTTGCCCGACATCGGACCTTAATCCATATATAAATGGGCGGCATTGCTGCCTTCGACCCATTCCTACAGGAGGAAACTCACCTCTCAAAGTTGAATGTAGAATCTCACGGTAAGGAATCTCTAACGGCTGCTCCAACGACTCCCCAAGCTATCATTACCATCATAATACTTAATCAAAATCCAACAATCCTTTAGATATCATTCCGTACCCAAAACCCTTCGTGGGTCAACCTTGGTCAAATTCAAAGTCAACACCCTGGTCAAAGTCAACATTCTAGCTTGACTCAACTCGCCGAGTCTGTCCTGAACTTGTCAAGTCGTTCTTCTATAGGGTTGGGGCATTTCGACCAAACTCGTCGAGTTCTTTAGTCTGTTAATCTTTCTTAATGGATTCAGCTCATATCCTTCAGATCTAAGATCCATACTTCATATACATACTGAAAATGTCCTTTTAAGGGTAAAGTTTCCAACTTTACTGGTTAATACCCTTCCTTAATGGATTTAGCTCAAACCCTAACTCTTTAATACCTAGATCTTGGTCCAAAAGCCATTAATACTTCAAGATAAGGCATACAAACTGAGATCTAGACCCTAGACACTACATGAACACGTAGAATCTATGACTTCTCTCCATGCATGGCCTTTTGGAGATTAAAAGGCCAAAATGACATCCTAAAGCTTGCATGGGGCTTCAATTGACCTAAAGTTTGCACCTTTATGCCATGAAATCCCTTCAAGGTCCTAGATCTGGAAGTATATTCACTTGGGACGTCCATTTCCCAAGGACCATGCTAGTTGGACCAAAACCCAATAAAAGTGAAAATGAAGAGATCTAAGTAATCATTAAGCAAGTTTGAGACTTGCTTACCAAAAAGTGACGAGGATGGGGTGAAGTTTCTGGATCTACTCACTCCTTCTTGAGTCCTCAAGCTTCTTCTTCTTATACAAGCTTCAAATACACAAGTTTTCTCTCAAAAGTGACTCACAAGCTCACATAAGGTATTATGGTTTCAGGATTTAAGGTTTGAGACTTGGAGGCTATAAATGAGGCCAGGCTTTGGAGGTTAAGGTGTTTAAATATGGTGCAAAACCCTGAAAATTAGGGTTTCACTTTTCCAGTCCTACTCGTCGAGTTGAGGCTCTCAACTCGTTGAGTAGACTTTACAACCTGCGTCCAATTCCATTCCTACTCGACGAGTTTTGGGCCTCAAACTCGTCGAGTTTCTATAGAAAAGCGAATAAATTTTTAATTAAATACATACCGGGAACTAGGTGTTACAATATGCCTCTCCTGACGCTTCATCAGGGCGCCAAATAGTAATAAGATAATTATTACCCAGTGTGACTCGACAATCAAGATTGTAGCTAGAAATCGTAGATGGGGGTGTCAACTTGTATAGATATCTACATAATTCTCCTGCTCTTGCAATTAGCGGTTATAAGCCAGAGGTCTTTCTAGGTATAATGATACTTAGGTTCATGAATAGAAGGCTCACATGAATTTGAAGTCTATTAATAACCCAAACTTTAATAACAAGTGTATGGTTACTAATACCGCAATAATGTACAATACCATTTCTATAAACCTAATAGAAATAAAACATTTATTTCATGTATCCTCCACCCCCTGAAAACAATAAAATAAATAAATAAATAAATAAATAAATAAATAAAAACCATTAAATGGGGTCGTGACACTCACTTGGTTGAAGCGTATGTGAGAAAACGAAGAGAATATGATTTTTTGGAAATTTGTAGTTTCGGACTCTGATGAATAGTAATTATGACTGGTGCAAAGTGATGTTGACCGGAATCAATAATACTCAATCGGAGCATGATCGAAAAACCACTCAATTTTGGCCAGAAACCAGTCTGACGACGGCGGACGGCTACGGTTGTTAGTGTCGTGAGCTATGTTGGAGGCTACTGTCAGCAAGAGGTGGTTGTACAGGCTTCACCGTCGATTAGATCGGAGAAGGAAGGGCGGAAGCCGATCGTTAGGCTTGCTCGTGGCTTTCTGGCATGGCGACTTATAGCGGACGACGGTGGTTTGCGGCAGTCGGAACCGAGAAAATGAGAGAGACATAGTGGGAGAGAGATGGTGCAAATAAAGGGAAGGGGACCATTCCTTTTATACGAAGTATCATCACTATCTAACGGTAACAATCGATTCCAATCCAACGGTCGAGATCAAACCTAGCTTTTTAACTCTTGTCCTGTGCGGGCAACAGGCTTTCGATAAATTTCGAGTGACAACGTTTACGTTAACTAAATCAAATAATATATTCTTTCTATGAAAAATGGTTCGATTTCTAATAATGAAGAAATATCGTAGCTGTCCTTACTAAGCGTTTGAAAGTGTTTTTCGAACATTTACCGTTTATGGTCACGAACTTTCACTTCGTAAAAGAGTCGATATAATTCGTGAGAAAAACGTTAGCTCTTGAATCAAATACTACATCAAAACCTGATTTGTAATATATAATTAAATTTTTAATATGAAACTCAGAATTAATTATACAGGTCGCACAAAGATTACCTAGGGAAGAAGGCGAACCTTAGCCATTCAACCTTATCCTCAACAACTCGGGCTATTTTGGGGCATGAAGAGTAAGGAACATGATAATTTCTTAAACAGAATGAGACTCATGGGAAAAAATTTCATGAATAAAAATTCATTTCCTAAGACGTCTCATTTTTCATTTGAAGTCGTGTTTTGACACATATCAGGCGGTGAGTTATTGCCCGGTTATACATATTCTAAAATAGTTGTATATTTTGCTTACGAACTATGTTTTCGACATTCTTTGTATCTAAATTCTTGTTTTCATGGACTAGGTGATCAACCTATTGATACCACATAATAATGTCTAATACATATATCTCTTTCAATCATATGCATTAACCTATTCCTTATGTATACTGAATCTGTTCATTTATTAGGGATTCATATCGATCCAAGACTTCATTGATATTTTGGCTGTATTTCAAAGTATAAAATCATATAAACAACAAAAGCACAACTTTATTACATATTAGTTCTATTACAACAGTGATTAGGTTAACACTTTTCGTTTAACGGTGACCTAATTTCTATAGTTATCACATTTTCCCCCTGTTAAGGGAATTTTATCTCGAAATTTTAACTTCTACTAATCTCTAGCACAACATTAATAAAAAGTTGGGGGTATTTGATCTTCATCTGATCTTCCATTTCCTATGTAAACTCATGTACTCGCCTCGAGTTCCATCGTACCTTTATTATAGGAATATGACTTTGTTTTAACCTCTTGACTTCTTGTTCCATGATTTCCGCAGGTTCCTCCATGAAATGGAGTTTGGAATTGACCTGGATTTCATCGAGAGGAATGGTAAGTGTGTCATCATAGAAACACTTCTTAAGATATAATATATGAAATGTGTCATGTACATTCTTGAGTTCCTAAGGTAACTTAAGTCGATACGCTACAAGACCAATTCTAGTTAGAACTTCAAATGGTCCTATATATCGTGGATTTAGCTTGCCTCACTTTCCAAATCGTATCACTCGTTTACAAGGAGATACTCTTAACATCACCCGATATCCTACTTGAAATTCCAAAGGCTTGCATCGACAGTCAGCATAAATTTTTTGACGGTCATGTGCAGCCTATATTTTGTCCTGAATATGGACAATCTTTTATGTTGACTCATGTATGATCTTGGGACCACTAAATAATGAGTCTCCTACATACTTCTTTGCTAGTTGGGTATCTCCTACATCTGCCCAACATATTGGTGATCGACATTTGTGTTCGTAAAGAGATTCGAAATGTGCAACTTTAATGCTAGTTCGATAACTATCATTATAAGAAAACTCAACTAAGGGTAATTGATTATCCCATTTATTTCTAAGTCTATCACACAAGCTCGGAGCATGTCTTCTAAAGTTTGTATGGCCCTTTCACTTTGCCAATCTGTTTGTGGATGATAAGTTGTGCTCATATATAAACATGTTTCTAAGGAGTTTGGCAATGATTGTCAGAATTGCAAGGTGAATCTACTATCTCTATTGGAGATGATAGATATGGGCACACCATGCAACTTGACAATATCCTTAAGATATTTCATGGTCAACTTCTCCATTTTATCTGTTTCTTTGATCGGTAAGAAGTGAGTAGACTTGGTCAATCGGTCGACCACTACCCGTATGGTGTCCTAATCACTTGAATTCATAAGTAACTTTGTTTTAAAATACATAGCTATCTATTCATATTTGCAATCATGTATTTTTGGTGGATGTAGCAATACCGAGGTTTCTGGTATTCAACATTGACTTTAGCACAAGTCAGACATTTGCTTACATAGGTGGCAATTTCTGCTTTCATATTGGGCGAACAATATAATCTTTTCATATCAATATACATCATGTCTGAACCGGGATGAATGGAGTATCTCGATCTATGAGCCTCATCCATGACTAACTTCCTTAGATCACTATACTTCGACGTCAAAATCCGATTCATGAAATATCGGGTTCCATTTCCTCAAATCACGATACCTTGTAAGAATTCGTTTGTCACATTCTCCTTTTTCAGAGTGTCAAGTTGTGCATCTCAAATTTGTATGGTAAGGTTTGATTGTGAATCGTCATTATTAGAGGTCAAAACCTTCTAGGCTTGGTTCATTCCTTCCAGATCAATGCGTCTGCTACCACATTTTATTTGTCGGGATCATAAAGATTTTCACATTTGTAGTTGTTCAGCAGCTCTATCCATCTTCGTTGTCTCATGTTGAGTTCCTTCTGGTAGAACATGTGTTGAACTTTTACACTCGTTTTCGAATCACTTCATTATTCGGGGCCGTAGCTCGATCATTAGTTATCTTAAGGCTTCGGGCCTTCAGGGAAGAGAGAATTAGCCCTTTTTTGATATGGGTATTATAGATTAAGTGATCCTAGTGTTTGATTGTGTTTCGGATCCTAATGGTATAATCGTAATTTGGCAATTCGGGCCTTTATAAATTTTGGGTTTTTGTTCGGGAAGTCTTAATATGGAGGTGAGTTGTTATAAGTGTAGGGCTTCTCGTCACCCTTCCTTGGATATAAAGTTAGTCGGAAATGGACTTAGATTGAGGGAGTTATGGTCGAACAAAGTTTAAGTATTTTGGAGCTTGGTCAAGTACGCGAGGCGTAGTGGGCAAAGGGATCACAATTGTCTTTTAAGTACGTCAGCCTCCAATCCTCCTAAACCCTAATATTCGACCCTTAACCACCATCTTAGAGTTCTTAAGCTTTTGTGAGGAATCTTGGAGTAGGGCATGTAGATCCAATAATTTCCCATCTTTTGCTACCCGTTGAAGGTAAACAAAAAACTCACATCTTGGCATCTCTTTGGTTAGATCTTGTTTGGGGTGGCTTATGGCACGTTTTGGTCCCTTTGGGTTGTATTTATGAGTTGGAGCTTGCCCCAAGAGTTGGACACTAGATCTAGATGTTTTAGGTGTCCCAAATGCATAAAAATGTGATCTTGATAGTTGACATCAACCCATACATGTGTATTAGCCTCTTCGTTGAAGTTGTAAAGTAAGAACTTGGATTTGGGACCAACTGAGCCATGTAAAATCTCAAAGTTAACAACTTTATGGATTAAGGCATGTTTTAGAACTAGATATGGGCATTCAATGTTTTGGGTTAAGGGATTAAGACATTTTCTAAGTTGGTTGTGGGCAGGGTGAGTACACGGCGCGTACTGAGTCGATTGGGCGTACGTTGAGCGTACCAACTGACTACATAGGTCGTACTCAGTCTGTTGAGTTTTTCTTAATTTGTTGACTTTTTGACCATGCACCATTGACCAGAAGTTTGACCAGGGTTGACAATTTGGATATTTGGGCCTTATTGGGCTTTGTGGTTCCGTTTAAGGGATTTGAGCTTATGATGCTAGTGGATTGGTCTATGGATTTTGGTAAAGTAAGGAAAAGGCTAAAATGGACTTTTACCCTGAAGGTTGGTCTTTGGGCTAGAATTCTTGATTAGGTCGAGAATCAGTTATTGATGCAATGTTATTTATTGATGGCAGTGCGAGGTCTCCGGTAGCAGTAGTTAATGTGTTCGGTTATATTGGTTTGAGTTAAGTTTCCTCACTCTATCTATAGGTCAAAAGCACCAATGTTGGCCCATTGGCTTATGTATTATTGAAAGGCCAAAGGTGGCCCTTGGCATTTGTATAAAAAGACCCGAAGTGGCTCCTGGCAAATCTGTATGTATGACCAGCGTTCTAGGACCTTGGCAGTTAAGTAGATAGATAGTGGTAGTTGTATGTTAGTTGTCACTGTGATGCTTGCACGGAAGAGCAAGGGGTAGATCTTGGCACTTGTCTGTGAGCCCCAGGGTGTCTGGCCCCTAGCCTGATAAAGAAGACCATGATACGGCTCGTGGTAAAATGGCAAGACAATGGTTGGCACATAGCACCTTCTATTGCATGTATGATATGTATGATATGAATAATATGTATGGTATGTCGTATTTTGAGGAACTCGCTAAGCTTTGTGCTTACAGTTTGTTGTTTATTGTTTCAGGTATTTCCGGTTCGAAAGGGAAGATCTCGGCTTGATCATAGCACATACACCCATGTTTTTCCGCAACTCGTGTTTGGGATTGTACTATGATAAATGTTTTATTATGAAATACTTCTAAATGTTTGGTACCAAAGATAAACGAGTGTTTTAATTATATTAAAAATGAAATTTTTACCATGTGGTTTTCAAGACGTTACAAGTTGGTAACAGAGCCTTGGTTTGAGGGATTTAGGCATTCCCTCGGGTGTATCTAAACTGACATTGAGGATATGGTAAATTTTTCATAAAACAAATATTTTATTAAAGGCGTTTCGAACAAAAGAAAGGGATGTGACGCGTGCAATCAGCTGAGCTCAAGTAAGTGATTCCCAGAATACACATATATGTTTATTATGTTATATGTTAAGAGAATTGCATGCTAGATTAGGGCTAAGGATATACTCAGGATATTATGCTAGGAGAGATGCCTTTTTATGTTGATTTTTTGAGCTTTTATAATTGCATGCTAGTATAGTTTTCAGATAATTGGATGGAATGGTTTGAATAGTGATGCGCTGGGTAGATTTTTCATTGCCTGAATGCTGCTTTCTTTGTGCTTTGTAGGACTCTTAGTAGTTTCGATCAGCTACTAAGTGAATATGTTAAGTCACGTGTGGCATAGGTAAAATAATCTCAGATTGATGGATTTAGACCTATTGCGCAGCTATCATTTGAGTTCAACCGTTCTAGGGTTGAGTCTTTTACTCGAACGATTATCTGATCTCTATTGCATGAGACTATATTCATGAGGTAGTTAATTGACATTGATGGGAGTCTTTCAGTAGCTGATGGTAAGGTGAGATCAGATCCTAGGAAGTGCTTCAGTGGGCTTAGTTGTATTATTTAGCGATCATTTGGAGTATCAGTTTGAGAAGGTGACTTAGAGGATTTGTTATGATTCTTGAGGAAAGTATGGGTAGGTGTGGAAGGTAGCATTGGGCCCATACTACTTAAATCACAAGATCCATACTCAAATCGGGGAGAGTCTAGGAGAATCAAAGAAGCCTATGGGATGAGGATTCTTGGGTATCTTCTAATATTTTGCATTATATTTTTCAATTGGAGATGAGCACTCAGGAAGGAGTTTTAGGTTCTGGTTCCGGCTCAGGTGCAGGTACTGAGCCAATTAGCGAGCAGATGCGGGAGTTCATCTCGTCGAAGATTACCTGCAATATTATGGAGCAGACTCTTGTGATCTTTGGTACGGTCAAGAAGGGGATTTTGGAGATTCTAGATGAGCGTTTCGGCGCGTTCCGCGCTGAGTTTATGGCTATTGTTGGGGCTCACACTCTTTCCTTCCGTGAGTTCCATGCTTGTGGAGCTCCCTTGTTCTTTGGGGAGAAGGACCCCTTTGTTAGTAGGAGATGGTTATTGGACATGTTTAATGCTTTTCGGATGATTTTTTTTTGCTCCGAGGGGTTGAAGGTCAAATTTGTTTCTTATCTTCTGAAAGACAAAGCCCAGGATTGGTGGGAGGGTGTAGACTTTGCTTTGGGAGGCAAAGCTTTGGAGACGATGACTTGGGATGAGTTTGTGACCCGGTTTAGGGCTGAGTTTACATCAGATATTGAGGTGTAGCAATTAGCGAGGGAGTTTCAAGACCTTCGTCAGACTACGAAGACGGTGTCAGAGATCACTACTAAGTTCCGAGAGAGGGCTTTATTGGTTCCACAGTATGCAGTGAACGAGGAGATGGAGAATGTAAGGTATCATGATATGTCGAGGGATGACATCAGCGAGTTTGTGAGTATATCAGGGTGCAAGACCCTGAATGATATGATTTCTAAAGACCAAGAGTGGGAGATCGATTTGGAGCACATGGGGAAGAGGGGGCCAGATCTAGTGCAAACATTGGAAGGTCCTATGAAGAGACCCAAGACTTCATATCAACAATTGAGGGGCCAACAGGGTTGGGGTCAGTACAGCACGTACAGTAAGCAGCACGATGGGATTTGCCATTCTAGGGGCATGGGATGTTGCAAGTGTGGCAACATTGGTCAAGTCAGTTGGGATTGTCCTCAGGGGGTAATCCCGTTATGATTTCATGGAAACAAAGTGGGCACAAGAAGGTCGATTGTCTGATGTTGAGGGGAGGAGCAATGAGTGCACCTGCTCCGGTTACTTTGAGGATCAGTGATGGTCGTGAGGGTAGGGCAGGAACCCTAACAGAGAGGATCCGAGCATTGCAATGTCAGTCAGGAGAGGCCAAGGTTCCAGCAGGTGCGATTGCGGATATGTTATCTTTTGCTTTCTTCTTGGTTATTATTTGTATTTATATTGCTTTGGAATTTTGTATCGGTTTGGGTAAGCATTATCTTTGGACAGATCTTTGTTATTGTCTGGATTATATCATCAAGACTTGTTATATGCCTTTTTTCATGCCAAGAGTCATTAGTGGGTCGTATCTAGCTGGGCGGGTTTCAGTTGTTCGGTTTTTGTTCTGGTTCTTTGATGGGATCAGTTCAGGGGTATTGTTTGGATGGTTTATGGTTGGATTAACAGGTTAGTTCTCTAATGAGGTCAGAGTTCAGTTGTATTAGCATTCAATCTGGTAGGGATCGACGGTCGTCTATGGAAGAACTTTTGGATTCAATCACTACTGTTGCTAGGGAAGGAGCTGTAGCAAGAAGATTGTGGTGTTGGATAAGGTGTCTAAGTCCATAACTTATTTGGTACATACTTGACCCGACCCGGCATGGTCCATTTGGGTTTCACTTCACCCAAACGATTTATGGATAATTTTATGAGAATTGTATACTTACGATTCATTAATATATTATAAGTTATAATATATTAATATGAAGTCATGTTTTTTAATTAGTTTTAGTCTTAAATTAATTATGAATTAATTTAGAGATTAAAAAGAAGATTGATTAAATTATGGGCTATTATATTTTATATAGTATGGGCTAATACTCATTTGTTAATGGGCTAAGCTAATATGGAAGTCCATGGATGATCCATGGAGCTTTTAACCCATGGATCCTTGGAAAGGAAAAGACATGGGTTATTAGGGTTTCACCCTAACCATGCACACTATATAAAGAAGCATATGATGCAAGAAATGACACTCTAGTTGTGTGAGACTTAGTGGTGGCCGATTTCATAAGAAAGTATACTATTCTCTCAAGTTTCCAAAGTTTGTGGTGATTTGTGACTCCACTTGAGGCATTCACACTATTGGTGCTAGGCTCTCAAACTCCAAGCAATCAACCACCATCAAAAGGTATGTATTTCTACTAGTAGTTTTATGATTCATAATCCTTATGCTATGCTAGTTAGGAAGAAACCTTGGAAATTATTATTTGCATGTATTTTAGAAGAAAACATAGATCCAAGGTTTATTAGGGTTGCATGCACACTTAGGAAGTGTTAGATTGCTCAAAACCCAACAGTGGTATCAGAGCCTAGGCTTGTTTTCTTGAATACTTGATGCAAATTGCTGAAAATCGAAGTTTATGTGCTGTCTGCACAACAGACTTGCCGAGTCCATGAAGGGACTCAACGAGTCCAAGACAAAATTCATCCAACTCGGCGAGTTGGTTCATGCACTCGACGAGTTGGACCCCCATACAGCATATCTTCGAGTTTTGGTGCTGGAATTGGTCTAGAATCATTACCTTAAACTGTTTTGGACTCATAAAACCTGTTTTTGATGTGGTAATGATGATGGTGGACCAATTTCAAAGTTATAATCAAAATTTTAAGTTTATATGTGTTCATATGATTCTTGAAATTGTTGATGTGGATCTTCATGTTCATATGAGTTTTGTTAGATCATAGGAATTATTTGCAAATTGTTTGTTAGTTAATTCTTGATCTATGTGTATCAATGGAATTCATAATTTGTCCTCAAGTTATGGAATTCCAAAAGTTTTTTTCTTTTAAATGTTTTTTTAAGAAGTCATAAGTTACACTTTTGAAGAGTTTTCTAATAAATGCTTTTATGGACTTCATAACTTGTCCTCAAGTTATGGATTTCCAAGAGACTCTTCATTAAAAGTTTTAAACACTTAATTAAAACTCATAAGTTATGAATATCCAAAATTTTATGAATTGTTCAAAAATTTCCCTCAAGTTTTGGAACTTGTAAAGTCTCACACAAACTTTAATTACACATCCTAGAGTTTTAAAAGCTAAAATTCAACACTTATACTATTTATAACATTAATGGTTAATTATTATATATATGTATAAGAAAAAGTCGTTTTACCGTTAGTAGGCCTCATTCACGAAGCCGGTCTATAAGGTGGGTATAAGGTTGTTACCTATAAAATGGCAACTTAATGGGTGTCCACTCTCACCCACCGCTTGCTTGACTGGTGGAGGGTCGTTAGCTGAACGGGTAGGAAAATGACTTTAAATTCTCATTAAAAGTATAATGATTATTATAAAGTAACTAAATGTTTTATTTAATTCCCAATCTTAGTTACTTTAGGAAAAATGTGAATTTGGTGCTAACCCATGGAATTCACACTTTGTACCTTACCAAGTCGTTGGTGGAGCGTGTGTGGTTAACCGGCACACTAACTTGGACTAGTAAGGATCACGAAGGGTGACTTAATGTTTGTCATAGATCAATGGAGCGTGTGTGGTTAACCGGCACATTCATTGGGTGATAATATTAAGGGTACCAAGTGAATTGATATGGTTATTCACACCTTGTTTTGTGATCCTCGGCATCCCAGTCACAAAATTTGAGAGGGCACACTCGAGATTGAAACATGCCATTGAAAAGTTCAATGAATCTCAAAAGATCTAGGAATTTCAAATCCAATTAAAACCTAATAAATTATTTCGTTTTTCATGGTGGAAATTGGTGAATCGTCATTCGCCTACCTTCAAATATTCTATAGCTTGGATTACGGCATCCCTCTTCCAAGTTATAAAATATCGTGTTGGGTCCTAGCCTTAATATTTCATATTGGGTGTTATATTAAGGATTTTGAATCAACTAACTTGTTTTTCTCCCATTATAGATGTCTGGTTCAGATAACTATGGTCTTCCCAAATCGCTTGGAACAAGCTTTCCTCTTAAAGATGATGTTCCTCAACATCATGCTTCACTTCATCCACCTCCTCCAATTATTCTCCCTCACCCACAAGTTCTTGAAAAATTTAAAGTCACTCAGTCCTTATTGGCAAGCATAGTCTATGTGTGCTCACATCTTGTACATAAAGTCATATATTGACAAGCCGGGAGAGTTGGGTGTCAAAGTCTCGTGAAAGTTGGATGTTCAATCACTTTCTTAGTAACATAGTGAGTCTCTTTGGTACTACTATGAGACAGACTATGACATGACGCTTAATGATGTTATCTATTTGCTTGGTGTTGTGGAATCAACAATGATTTGGAACACCACTAAAACAAATTTGATTAAAAGAACAACTTCCCAAGTCTTAAATGGACATTGACAATGGTAGCATTGGATATCTAGAAAAGCATTTCTCTTCCCAATGGAAAGGGATCGGCCATAGTCAACTTGGTTGACCAAATGGTAAAGAGAAAGGCTATGTCTGAGATAGTCTCATGTGCCATTACCAAAGGGTCTATATGTTTTATTGCCAAAGGGAGGGACACTGATTGCGAAGCTGCCATATTTACCTGAAAGATCATAAGATTGATCAAGTCAAAAAGTTTGACTCTACTTCAGTTAAAGTCCACTGACTAACTCTATTAAGTTTCTATTTGGAGATTCTTATTACATAATGTGAATGGGTCACATGTTGATGTTTTTAAGAATCAAAGAAAATATAGGAAGCTTAAAGTAAGTATATGTTGATTCTGATTGCGAAGGTGGGTTTCGATCGCATGGTTCGGTAATCAGAATTTTGAGTTGTTGCTTAAGAGTTATAATATATTGCTTATGAATAGATAACAACAAGGTTTTCATATGGATTGTAAGGATAAGTTTTTCCGCAAAGTTTAAAAAAAAAGAAAAAAAAAGGGTTTTAATTTTATTTATTTTAAAAATATCCTTACAATGGCATCTGTAGAAAATTGTTGCTTATATGTTTCCAGTAATAGCAATATTGGAAAGTGGATTTGATTCCTTCATTTGTGGTAGTGTCTGAATTTACCGAATGAAGAAAGTTTTTCATCACCCAATTTTCAATTGGACAGAAACTTGGAATCATAAAGTTGTATTGTATGATGAATGAGAATTTTCATGTTTGAAAATTAAGACTAATTCTTTGATCACATGTATATGTGAGTCAATTGAAGGACTAAGGAATTAGGTACACTAGGTGTACGCTGGTCAAGGTCCACCACAAAGATTGATTTGTCATGATTTACTAAAGATTAGTAAATATGATTATACTTATGAGGTTAAGTATAATTCTGTAACATTGGAAAGGTTACAATGTATGACAAAACAAATGAGAAGAATCAAATTAGGCAGAAAGATAAAAGTTTCTCAAATCTGAAAGGATGGGAGAGTACTTTAGTATCGTATTTTATGATCATCTTAATGATTATGAAACCACATCACAAATTCATACTCTAAGGACGTCTTAGTGCATTGTTATGGCTAAGAAGAGAGGTCATGAATTGTTGGATTGGTTAAAATCAAGAAGATGAGTCATACTTTGTTCCAAAACAATTCTTAGAGTCATACTCCAAGATTGTAACTTTGAGTGACATAAAGGAAGATTTACTAACACTAGTCAAATGTAAGAGGAAAATGTTTTCTACTCTTGTACATTTGAGATTGGTAAGTTGTGATGTCTTGGATGAGACAAAGACAAACTAAGACCAATTGTGTGAAGTGTTAGTCTTGATAAGAATCCACATTGTCCCTTGAATATTTGTTTTGTCAATGAATGGTTCTTGACTGGGGAAACTTATATGTCAAGGGGACAGTGGGAGCCTTAAAGATCCTAAAAGAGTTTCAAGATTTAATCAAGAGTAAAACTTGTAATTTATCACTAGCACACGACTTAAGGTTTGCAACCTATCGTGTTGACATAATTCTTATTTCCGTACCTACTTCAAATAAGTTGAATTTGCATGTGAGTTATCAGAGCTCAACTTGGAAGCATTGGTGGGCCTTCTGCTACCAACGTGACAAGAAACTAAGACTGAACAAGTTTAATCCATGTAAGGCTGAATTTGTCACTAACCTTATCTTGTGATTATGGTTTTGACAAATTCACATGGATAGGAACTCATACACTATAAAATCTAAGTTTCATAAGGTTTCTCTCCGATTCATTAAAATGATGGTGACGAAACGCTTTCACTAAGTAGATTTTACGTAGATATCAATTGTGTTATTTGCATTTTTCAAAAGTCGTTAGTGGAGCGCGTGTGGTTCGCCGGCACACTAACATGGACTTGTGAGAAATGGCAACCGTCTAAACAATTAAGACTATGATTACGGTATCCCTTTTCATAGTTCTGAAAATTGTTTAGACACACATGTGAGATATCTAAGAAAGGGTGTATGAATCTAAATTTCAGAACTCCAGCAGATTTCTGGAAATATGTCAGAGCTAGTGGGAGCATAAATGTTATGCTGATAATCATCATGTTAGTAAGAGTATGATTATTACGTTTAGAGTTGCAAGTTAGCAATGTTAATTATAGAAAACAAAGTTTCAATTCGTGAAGTTGCAGGGGTTGAAAAGTTGTTTTGCTATAATTAAGGGAGAGGAAATTATACTTCGTTTCAATTTTGAAGCTTAGATTGAGATTTTAATCATCTTTAGTCAAGAATACATACATATATATATATATATATATATATATATATATATATATATATATATATATATATATATATATATATATATATATATGAATTTTATGTTGGAATGGTTCAACTTGAAGAAATTCTATATATATTGCGTTTTCAAAATTCGATTATGATTACGGCATCCCTCTTCATAGTTAAATTTTCAAAAAACATGGCAAATAAAAAATATTGTAGCAAAAGACTGGTCTAGTATCATGTCTTTATGTCAAACATCATGAATCGTGTCCCATATGCTTCGGATATAGGATCGATTGCATGTGCTATAATATTCATCTTTTCTAAATTTTCCAAATGCTTAAGGCATTGAGAAGGGAAAAGTCTAGAACTGGATATGACTAAAGTGATTAAGCAATTGTCGAGGATAATCTGAGGTTCGCCAAAGATTGGTTGCTCAGGGAAAGTTGGAAGTATGATGTAAGTTGTCGGAAGTGATAGTCAAAATGGGACTATGGAAATGTCTCCATAGGTGGAAGTTATTCAATCTATGTAAGATTAGAAAACCTTAATGCAAGAAGGATGTTCAAAGTAATGTACTTTAAATATGAGACTTCCGTTCCATAGAAGTTGACCTTCTTTGGAAAACTCTATAATGACTGGTGACAAGGTTTTGGTGACTTTGTGCATAATCATTACAAGAGGAACATTGCATAAAAGTTTAAAATCTAACAGATTTTTTGGTAAATGATAGGAATCGGGGATTCTCACATTTACAATAAGGATTTGGGATTGTGAAATGAGTATCATTGGAATCATGTTCAATTGATCTACATCACAATGTAAGGATCATAGACAAACATAGTGTGCATACTTGGAGTATGGCATAACTATTGTTTAGAAAAACAAAGTGTACATGCTAGGAGCATCGGACGACTGTTGTTTTTATTCAAGTCTTAAGTTGATTGTTTGAAACATTATACAATGAATAATGTGTAATCAATATGGTGATAAATAAAAGGTGGTTCTATTTATATTCAAAAGGGTTCTGAGACCATATTGGATTCGATTATTATTGTGTTTCACTTTGCATGTTTTGACTTCCAAAATAGCTAGGTTATTCTTTCCGAATGACTAAGTTATTTAAACACTCCACAGTCGTTCATATGTTGGAAGTAGGTATGAATCAAGACTGTCATGAATCGAGTTTGTAGATGGCTAAATGGGTTTAGTCATAGCAATGGTTGCTACAACATTCATGAGTGCTCATAAGTTATGAGTATTGGAATAAACCCACACTCACTTGTATCACTTCATGGAATTTATCTCGAGTAATCGTGAGACGGTAATATCATATAAATCTTCAAACCTAGAGATATGAGTTGTTACCTATGAGTTGGTTGTGCATTGATTGCATGTAAACGCATCAGTAACTAGATGTTATAAAACGTGCCTTTGTGTACAATTCAACAAGTAGTAGAACAAGCATATGAGTCGAAGTTTATCTGTTCCTTCTACAAATAGAAGCGATATCTGGGCCCCTCGATGATTTTGGTGTGACCTATGTACCGGCCGGTCAGAACTAAATTGATGTGTTCCATTAAGTTCTTTGTCAAACAAATCGGAAATCGGGAAACAAACTGTTGGACAATAAGTACGACGTTGTTCCATGTATTTGTCCGGCTGATATCATGAGAACAGAGGATTATATGATCACTTATCTAAAATTGCGCTTCATAGTTCAACAGAGTTTTTGAGAGCTACGATTGCTGGTTGTTTCCTGAAGTAACATACACAAATATAGTTATTAGACTTATCAAAGCGGGAGTCTGTTGGATAAGGTGTCTAAGTCCATAACTTATTTGGTACATACTTGACCCGACCCGGCATGGTCTATTTGGGTTGCACTTCACCCAAACGATTTATGGATAATTTTATGAGAATTGTATACTTACGATTCATTAATATATTATAAGTTATAATATATAAATATGAAGTCATGTTTTTTAATTAGTTTTAGTCTTAAATTAATTATGAATTAATTTAGAGATTAAAAAGAAGACTGATTAAATTATGGGCTATTATATTTTATATAGTGTGGGCTAATACTCATTTGTTAATGGGCTAAGCTAATATGGAAGTCCATGGATGATCCATGGAGCTTTTAACCCATGGATTCTTGGAAAGGAAAAGACATGGGTTATTAGGGTTTCACCCTAACCATGCACACTATATAAAGGAGCATATGATGCAAGAAATGACACTCTAGTTGTGTGAGACTTAGTGGTGGCCGATTTCATAAGAAAGTATACAATTCTCTCAAGTTTCCAAAGTTTGTGGTGATTTGTAATTCCACTTGAGGCATTCACACTATTGGTGCTAGTCTCTCAAACTCCAAGCAATCAACCACCATCAAAAGGTATGTATTACTACTAGTAGTTTTATGATTCATAATCCTTATGCTATGCTAGTTAGGAAGAAACCTTGGAAATTATTATTTGCATGTATTTTAGAAGAAAACATAGATCCAAGGTTTATTAGGGTTGCATGCACACTTAGGAAGTGTTAGATTGCTCAAAACCCAACAGGTGGTGCAAGTCGCGTGAGCTTGGTTGGTTACTAGAAGTGCCAAGGGAATTTATTTATCGCGAGAATTATGGTTTTTTTCACCATCATAAAGGATTTAGGGTTGGGTTTTGTATCATAGGTATCGATTGGGGTTGTCAGACTTGTAGATATTTCGGGGAGTGTTCATCTGGACTTCAAGAGTTGTGCGGTCATTGGATTTTATTAGTGAAGGAACACGAGTATTGGTAAGCGTGGGCTGCCGGCGGTTCAAAGTATCAGGAGGTAAGATGGGTTAGGAATCCATCAAACTTCATGGGCTGGGAGAGCTCTGACAAATCTAAATGGGGGAGAATCATTCAGATTTCTTGAAGTTGAAGTAGTGTGAAACTTGGATGAGTTTCACATCTAACTCGGGAGGGAAGACGACTCAAGAGGCCGTACGGATTGAAGATTGTGTAAGGTGGGACTTCAGGGAACTTCCAATAGTTGGTTGGTGTCTTCTTTATGTTGGAAAGAAGGTGCATAGATGGATTCAGGTTGAGGGTTGTGTTAGAGCCTCTCTTCCTGTTCTTATATGATTAAGGCTTTAAGGTTTAAAGCATGACCTGAACACCTGTTTGGGGTATAGTGAGATGCGTGTTCGACTCTAGATGAGTATGGATGGTTTGGTAGATGAGCAGTAAGACCATGGGTGGTGGCCATGGAAACATAGGAGTGTTGTTATATTGTGTGGTGGCCCGTAGCATTCACTAGGTTGGCAGATGGTGTTGGAGTGTTGTAAGACTACGAGGTGGCTCTTAGCATTCAACGGTCCATGAGTAACAGTGACGGCATGGAAAAGATATGATTTGGCTTGTGGATTTCTTCAGATGGATTAGACCAATGTAGGTCAGTTTGTAAGACTTTGGGAAGGCCACAACATATAGGGAATTAAGGAAGTGGTGGTCTGTATAAGGCCGGTTATGATGAAAGACTGCAGATGGTCGTGTAACATTCACTTTTAGCATTTGATTTGGTGGTGTCAGGTTTAATGGTTGATTATGATGGTTGGATTAGAAAGGTTGTTCCAGCCATAGTGGCGAGATAGCTAAGATAATTCTTGTCAGATGAGGCATTCATTTGGGAATCGCGTGATGCGACTGTGTATGACTATTTGTCACAGCAACCGGGTGAAAATCCAGTGAATCGGTTAGTTGGCTAGTATCTCGGCTACTTTTGGAAAGTATCTAGGGGCAAAGAGATGAGTCGAGGGGGTATAGTAATTTGGGACTCGTGTATGGAGTCGCTTGTTATTCGGAGAATATGCTAAGTCACTTGCAGCTTGGATTAAATAATCTCAGAGTAATTGATTCGAGCCTGTTATGCATCTCTCATTTGAGTCTAACCGGTTCAGGGATGAGTCTTCTAGTCAAAGGATTATCTGAGCCTCTTATCAAGTAAAAGTGTTTCACAAAAAGAATGGTTAGTAATTATGTCCCCAGTAAAAGCAACAAAATAATCAAGGGTTGGAAGTGTTTTCTTCAACTTGGAATTCAAAATGGAATTGGCCATGTAGTGGTTTAGAGTGGGCGGTTTGTCGAGGATTCAGACCAATTTAGGATTTTAGATTTTGGGTTAGGTAGAAGTGGTTATTTTTCAAGGGATTAAGGATCCGTTCATCATCAGGTTTAGAGAGATCAGCTAAGATTGGGTTCGGTTGCCTGGGAAGGTCGTTGTATGCTAGGGGTTGTGGTTGTGCTCCTCGAGCTGTCTGGCATGCCTGGGATGGTAAGGGATGATTTCTTGGATGAAATCTAATTTAATTGTGGAAGAGTTGTAACACTCGATTTCAAATCGCTTCATTATTCGGGGTCATGGCCCGATCATCAGTTATCTTAAGGCTTCAGGCCTTAGGAGATTAGAGAATTAGCCCTTTTTGGATATGGGTATTATAGATTAAGTGATCTGAGTGTTCGATTGTGCTTTGGAGCCCAAAGGTATAATTGTAATTTGACAGCTCAGGCCTTTATAAATCTTGGGTTTTTGTTCAGGAAATCTTAAGGCAGGGGTGATTTGTTAAAAGTGTAGGGCTTCTCATCACTTTTCTGTGGATATAAAGTTCCTCCAAAACAGACTTAGATCGAGGCAGTTACGTCCAAACAAATTTTAAGTATTTTGGAGCTTGGTCAAGTACGCGGAGCGTACTTACCAACTACGCGGGGCGTAATGGGCAAATGGATCACGACTATCTTTTGAGTACGTCGGGCATACTAAGGGGTACGCGGGGTGTACTCTCTTCAACTAGAAACCCTCATTTTTAGGGTTTTACCCCTATTTAAGCATCCTTTATTCTTGAGCCTTGTTCCTTATCAACTTCCAAGCCTCCTAAACCCTTATATTCAAACCTTAGCCACCATTTTGGAGTTATTAAGCTTTTGTGAGGAATCTTAGAGTGGGGGGTTTAGATACAGAATTTTACCATCATTTGCAACCCATCAAAGGTAAAAGCTCTCATATTGGCATCTCTTTGGTTAGATCTTGTTTGGGGTGGTTTATGGCACATTTTGGTCCCTTTGGGTTGTATTTGTGAGTTGGAGCTTGCCCCAAGAGTTGGACACTAGATTTAGACGTTTTAGGTGTCCTAAATGAATAAAAATGTAACATGGATAGTTGACATCAACCCATGCATGTGTATTAGCCTCTTTGATGAAGTTGTAAAGTAAGAACATGGATTTGGCACCAATTAAGCCATGAAAAATCTCAAAGTTAGCAACTTTATTGATTAATGCATGTTTTAGAACTAGATATGGGCATTGGATATTTTGGGTTAAGGGATTAAGACATTATCTAAGTTGGTTGTGGGCAGGGTGAGTATGCGGCGCGTACTGAGTTGATTGGGCATATGTTGAGCGTACCAACTGACTACGCAGGGCATACTCAATCTGTTGAGTTTTTCTTGATTCGTTGACTTTTTACCATGGACCATTGACCAGAAGTTTGACCAGGGTTGACAATTTGGATATTTGGGCCTTATTGGGCCTTGTGGTGCCATTTAAAGGAATTGGGCTTATGATGCTAGTGGATTTTTGGTAAAGTAAGGAAAAGGGTCAAATGGACTTTTATTCTGAAGGTTGGTCTGTGGGCTAAAATTCTTGATTGGGTTGAGAATCGGTTATTGATGAAATGTTATTTGCTAATGGCAATGCAAGGTCTCCGGTAGCAGCATTTCGAGTGTTCGGTTATCTTGGTTCGAGGTGCATCTCCACACTATATCTATAGGTCGAAGGCACCAATTCTGGCCCATTGAAATAAGACCAAAGGGTGGCCCTTGGCATTAGTATGAAAGACCCGGAGGTGGCTCTTAGCAAATCTATATGCATAACTAGGGTTCTTGGACCCTGGCAGTTAAGTAGATAGATAGTGGTAGTTTTATGCTAGTTGTCCTTGTGATCCTTGGATGGAAGACCCGGACGTGGATCCTGGCACTTGTCTGTGAGACCCAGGGTGTCTGGCCCTCGGTCTGACAACGAAAGACCATGATACGGCTCTTGGCAAAATGGCAAGACAATGGTTGACACATAGCACCTTCTATTACATGTATGATATGTATGATATGAATGATATGTCTGGCATGTGGTATTTGGAGGAACTCACTAAGCTTTGTGCTTACAGTTTTTTTTTATGGTTTCAGGTATTTCGGGTCGAAAGTGAAGGGCCTGGCTTGATCGCAGTACATACACCCTTATTTTTTCGCAACTCATGGTTTTAGGATTGTACTTTGATAAATGTTTTATTATGAAATACTTCTAAATGTTTATAACCAAAGATAATTTAGTGTTTTTCCATGTGGTTTTCAGGATGTTACATAAAGATTCTTGTAATCTATAAATATAGTGATCTTTG
Source organism: Lactuca sativa (assembly GCF_002870075.4). Taxonomy (NCBI): domain Eukaryota; kingdom Viridiplantae; phylum Streptophyta; class Magnoliopsida; order Asterales; family Asteraceae; genus Lactuca; species Lactuca sativa. The sequence continues at coordinate 159,187,623 of NC_056629.2, read as the reverse complement.
TATCGTAAAGATACTACGCTCATATCTTAGTGTGAAGACTACTGCTCCCATCTAAAGATCGTGGGAAGTGTAGTTATTTGCATGGACCTTGAGCTGCCTAGAAGCGTAATCAATGACTTCGTTCTTTTGCATTAACACACATCCTAATCCTCTATGTGAAGCGTCAAAGTACACAACATGATCTTCTATTCGTTTTGGGAGGGATAGGATTGGTGCACTACATAAAATTTGCTTCGGTTTTTGAAATGCAAACTCTTGTTTGTCTTCCCAGTCAAATTTATTATCTTTTTAGGTTAAAGTTGTGAAAGGCTTGGCTATTTTTGGAGAAATTCATTATGAATCTCCAATGATAACATGTGATCCCTATGAATCGATGCACCTCCATTAGAGTCTTTGGTGCTTCCTGATCCTTAGCTGCATTTATCTTAGAGAGATCCACGTGAATTCCTTTGGTACTAATCACATGTCCTATGAAATTTACTTCTCTAATCTAGAATTCAGAGTTAGAGAATTTGGCGTATAACATTTTCTTTCTTAGCAGTTCTAAGATCAGATGTAAATGTTGAGCATGTTCTTCCTTGGTTTATGAATATATTGGTATGTCACCGATGAATACTATCACAAATTTATCCATGTAACGTTTTCAAACATGATTCATAAGATCCATGAATACCATTGGTGCATTGATCAATCCAAAGGCATAACTAAGAATTCATAATGACAATAGCAAGTCCTAAATAAAGTGTTTGGAATATCTTCCTCAAGCACTCTTAACTGATGGTATCCAGATCTTAGCTAAATCTTTGAGTAATAGTTGGATCCTCGGAGTTGATCAAACATATCATCAATCCTACGGAGTGGATATCGATTTTTGATGGTTTGTTTGTTCAACTCCTGAAAATAAATACACATTCTGAAGGATACATCCTTCTTTTCGACGAATAACATCGGTGCTTACCAGGGAGAGAATCTTGGTCTGATAAATCCCTTTTCAAGAAGCTTTTATGTTGACTGGATAATTCTTGCATGTCATGTGGTGCTAATCTATAAGGAGATTTTGCCACTGGTGCTGCTCCAAGAATCAAGTCAATACGAAACTCAACATGTCTGGCTAGAGGTAATCCATATAAGTTTTCTCAGAAAATATCCGGAAAATCACATACATATGGTATGTATTTAATATCCTTACTCTTACTACGCTTATCTACAACATGGGCTATAAAAGCGTAACACCTCTTGTATAGATATTTTTGTGCCTTCATACACGATTTAATTTTAAGGCTTTTCCTTGACCTGTCTCCGTAGATGATCAGGGCTTCATTGTTTGGAAGTGGTAGCCGTACAGCTTTCTCAAAACATAATATCTCTTCTCTATGGAGAGATAACCAATCCATGCTGATAATTATATGAAAGTTCCCAATTGTCGTTGGGATTAAATTAACGTTAAAGGCGTGGTTATTCAGAGTTAGTATACAATTAATATTTCTTGGGTACTTTTAGGTTGACCATTAACCAAATCTACCACATAAGTTTCGTTAAGTCTAATGGATTTATAGCTTAATAATTCTCTAAACTTAGGGGTTATAAATCTCTTATCAACGCCGGAATAAAAAGTATTGATGCATATACGTTCTTAATAGGAAACGTACCAATCACTATATCCGGGTCATTGATTGCATCTCAAGCGCCTATTACAAATTCCCTTCCTTTACCATTTCCTCCGTGGTCACTTAGATTTGGGCATTATCTTTTGAAATGGCCTACAGTTCCACATTCATAGCACCCATGATTTCCACCAACATTGTTTCTAGGATTGACTAGCAGAGTCAGATTCTTATAAAACTTAGTTGTATGACACTTCTAGGTGCAATTATTGAAGTGCATCTCTCTACATGCACCCATATGATGAAAATTGCATTTGTTACACTTTGGTTCATTTCCCAGTATTATGCCTTTTCCTTGAGGATTGTGATCCTCTCGAGTTTCCATCAGACCTTCATTTATTATCTCCATCTCTAGGTGTGTATGTCTTCTTCACTAGTGTGCCTTGACAAATACACTTGTTAGTCAAGTTGAAAGCTAGACACTTGTCACTATCATAGTTAGTTGGCCTTGATGAAGTAACATGCCCATGAATTTGAGGAATTAAACCTCAAATATACCTCTCAAACTTTTTATGTTTACGAGTTAAAAATTTTGGGCACAGGGTGGCCAAATCATTAAATCAAGTGGTATAGGCAGTAATCTCTGCACCTTTTGTGGTGAGATTCTAGAATTCTTGTTCTAACTTCTGCATTGATTTTCTAGGGGCAATGCTCTTCTATGATCATCTTCTTCATGTCATACCATGGAAGAGAATATGATGTATCCATACCCATAGTCTTGGAATGCTCATTCTACCAAGATAGTGTTACATCCATGAATGTGAAAGTGGAGAATTTCACCTTACAATCATGGGCACAAGAGCTAATATGAAATACAAATTCCATTCTTTCTATACAACGGGTCATTACCACTACTCATTTAGTCCATTGAAGAAGAGAAGTTTGCCGATCATAAAATCTTTATAAGTACAAGACATTGGGTTTCCTCTATTGTCACCATGTGAACTATTACCACATCCGCCTCAATTTCCACCATTTCCACCACCACCTTGTGTCGTACCCCTTATAAATTTCTGGTTTGCCATAGCTTCAGTGACTTGTTGTGCGATTAGTTGTTAAACTACCGGCGAACTTAAAGTAAACGTTGGTTCCGATTCTATTGGTGGGGTTGGTTCTCTGGCAGCTCTACCTCTGGTTCGTGGCCTGATCCTCGTTTATTGTATAGTCGTTGGTCTGGTTCTTAAATTAGCTCGTGCGAATCTGGTTCTTGGAGGCATGATTCAATCCTAATATAGTCGATCATAGAGAGTATAATTCGTATGAATCATTGCTTGCGTCATTATATAGCAGCTGTTGTGAACCTCTCTGAAGATCTTCGAAAGAAAATCCCTTATTTTTATAATCGGCGAGCTTAATCTAATTTTTTTTTTTTTGAATTCAATACATATCGATTGAAGGCAAACGGGCAACAAGCTGCGCCGCTAGCCCTTAATCTAATATTTTTAAATACTTAGAGTTGTTTGTTATTTATCATCTTCTAAAATCCGCAATATAACTTCCATGAGTAATCTACTCTACTGAATAAAACTTCAATGTAAATTCCCTGAGTAATATGCAATACTCAAGGTAATCCAAGTAAAATTCCCTGAGTGGTATACAAAACATAATAAAATCTGAGTATAATACCCTGAGTAGTATACAGTGCTCAATAAAATCCTGAAATAAAATAATTTACAAGAGTGTAAATATCAAATAGAAATGATTTTTCAAAACGTATCATCATTTATATTTCATTCATTTCAAATTACATTTCGTACTACCCTAACCAAAAGACTTCCCAAAAATATGTGAGGGTTAACGGAAGGAAAAGTTTATAATTACAAATTTACAAATGAATATGTCCAAAAGAAGTCGACAAGGATCTATACACTAGCCTACTTTTCCAAAGATCCCTAACATGTCACCCATGGACAACCCTACTCCTGACTAATCTACTACAGATGGACACCAGTGCCTAGTAGATCAACAATGTTATCAATCCGAGACTGCAGATCAGGAGTCCTCAACTCTCCTGAATGTGTCATAACTTCGACTGCCTCAACCCTTAAGTCTGTTTCCTGTCTCCAGTGTTGCATCACTGCCATCTGAACTCCCCAAATCACTTGGTCCTGGTGATCCATGCCAAGACAATGATAAGCAACTCTAATTGCTGCCTCATCTACCAAACATTCGTATTCCAGATTAGCAGTTCTCTCGAATAAATGTACCACATTCTCCACCACACCTCTATTCTCATCTCTAGAATCATGAACTTGGTTTCCTAAGCATGCAACTCGAGCAACAAGTATTGGTATCGTGTTCTGAACCAGTGATGTAAAGTAAGGTTGTAAAGCCTGAGATCGTCCTCCTACAAAATAATGAGAAGTTTATCGATCCTCTTCAAAACACCAATTCCTAAGTTGACCAATCCATGGTCTTGTAAGTGGAGGTTGTGTTGGTAGTGGAGAGTTCTTTGGAACAGGGATGTTCATCGGGGGAGGCTATCTCCTCCGTTAAGTTCCATTCTCAGTACGATAAATCCTGATGGGAGGAATATGTGGAATAGGTTCCTCCTCGGTAGCTTCATTATCCTCCTCCTCATTTTCTTCTTCCTCTTCAGTTTCTTCCTATTCCTCTTTAGTGGGATCCTCCTCATCTTCCTCCATTGATTCCTCCTCGAAAAATTCACGATTTTGTGGCACCAGAATCATAGGGAAATAAGGATCGTTCACTTCTGGAGTGTGTGGAACTGTCTGATTCTCCTCTGGTACAGGTATATCCATCCAAATTCCATAATGCGTCATTCTAGAGTTAAGATCCTACATAAAACATCAAACCAGTAGATGTTTATGAGTGTTATTGTTTTATAAGAATCTTTTAAATCAATAAAGTGCAAGTATTGAAATCAGTTTATCAAAATTTCTATGATCTATAATTATTTTGCTATAAAAAATTCCTTCTTTGACGAACTATCAAGCGTTTATTTTAGAAAAATAAAGTATTCAAATATTAGTTGTTCATTAGTTAGGCCATAATAAAGCTTAGGCGTGCAACTAGATTTAGTTGTGGATCGATTTATGTATAAAACCAACTTTAGATTATGTATTAGACCTAAAATCTTGATTTGTGTTCTCATTGAGGGACTAAGTGTTATATAACTCTACATCTAAAGTTTGTTTATTTTATTTCTCTATTTTCGTACCACAAGAATAATTTGTTATTATCTACTTACTACAATCATTAATATTTATACTTTTGGACTTCATGTCCTAAGGGTAAAACCTTTCTTAAGTCATTTAAGGTAAACTCAAGTTTACAAATAAACCCTTCTAGAGTTTAAGAGTTGAGACTTAGGTTTAAGAATAAACCCTTCTAGTGGCATAGAGCCCTAAGCTATACTGGTATTCTTCCGAGAAGATACTAGTTTGCTATATGTGACAACCCGAAATTTTCATTCTATTCAAACATATCAAGTCAATAGAAGTCAGAACAGTACTACTAATTTTCAAACTTTTTGGATTAAGTTTGAGTATTTTAGGGTTAACACTTTAGAAGATATCAAGAGAGAGGATGCCCTAGGGTTTATTGTGCAATAATAAAGTCCTGACACATCAGAAAATTAGAGTTTACGGCCTAAACAATGGTGTTTATGGCCGCAAACCCCAAGGAAGGGGGTATATAAGTGACACTTAGCCTTTTAAATCACTTTTCCACCTTTCCAAGAGTAAACCCCCAAACTCTCTCAAGTATCATCCCAGTTTTCTCTGAGATCTTCAATCTAGTAAGTGTTTCTAGTCCTTTCAAGTTAGTATATCACCTAATCTAGTGTTTTAACACACATCCATCCGTGAAAATGTTCCAAAAGGTTGATTCTTCAAGTTCACCAAGAACACACACTAGTGTTCTTGGACTTTTGGCTCATTTCAAACTTCTATATTGTAAGTACTCCTATCCTAGAGTCTTATAAGCTTTGTTACACTTCTAAACACCAAGAAAACACCCAAGAAACCAAGGATCAAGGGTGTTTACGGTCCAAGAACATCTTGGGCCGTAAACCCAAATTTTTGTGCCAAAGTGTGCCTTATCCTTTCATTAGCCTTGGAAACTAGCCTAGAATTTTACCTTGAAGTGTTTAGGACTTGAAAACATCAAAATACCATGGTCCATAGGAGTTTACGGAAGCAAACACATGGAGAAATGGTCCATGGGCCGAAAACTCCATTTAGGAGTGAATTGTTGCCCTAATCACTTCCTAAGGCTTAGACTTGGAGTTACGATGCTTCAAAATGACTTCTAGGACTTCAAATCAACAAATGGTCAAAGTATTATGAGCTTACGGCCATAAACTCAAGGGTTTACGACCATAAACTCAATGAGTTATGGTCATTAAGGAGTAAACTCATGAAAGGGGTTCTATTGAACCCTAAACTCAATGGCCTTGTCCTACAACACTTAGATGCACTCCTTAGCACTTATAACATTTATATAAATTGCTTATCATGTCCTAGGATGTCTTAACTTTGTTAATTAGTTGTTTAAAGACTAATTGGATACATATATGTACTCCTATATGTTAACTAGGATCCTTGTGTGTGTACAAGTCTTCACTTGACACTTAGCATCCTACATCAGTCAATACATCCAAACCATCAACTACAGATGAGTTCATACCCTTAATCAATGTTTTAAATTTTTTTAAATGCTTTTATGGGGGGAATACAAGTTAAGTCATGCTAGTTATTATAACAATCACATGTGATTAATAACCAGCATACCAATGGATTTACTACACTTTTAGCTGTTTTATCAAACATATTACTTCAAATAGCTTTCTAAAACGTTTTTACTTGTTTAAAACTCTTTATTAAACTATATTATGTTCTGTAAGTTTCCTTTCAAACTCTGTTATACTTTGTTATCAAAAGAATTACTTTCGAAATACTTTATAAAATGACATCAAGTCATTATTATTTATTTATTGTTCAAAACCCCTCAATGTTTTACAAAACTTCTTTTATACTTTTAAATTGTTAAAACCATGCCTGTATATGTATGGTTATATAAGTAATGCTTGAAGGACTTAGGAAGGCTAGCTCGCCTTATTTCCTTTTCCTCGTTGGGATGTGGCTTTAGGGTATCGATTATCCGTCCGAAGGTCGTTCAACTAAAAGTTATATATCATGTATACATATATAGACATAAAAGTACCCTCAGTCAGTTCAGTACCTTTGGCTAGCAAAGGTATACCTTCGTTATACTTGTATCTTACTAGTAACTATTATAGGTATAGTTAGGAGATACTACTTACCATTCCAAGTACAAGAAATACACCAGAGTCAGTTCATTCATGAGTCTATACTAAATTCTATATGAAGAGATACACTTACATGGATACACTTACATGGATACTTTTACATAGATACCTTGTTAAAAGCATGCCTGTATATGTAACGCCCGGGTTTCAGGGCTAAGCATATTTGTCAATGTAATAGTCTAGGTCAACTATTGTAACTCTTTTTGAAGTAATAAAGATGAAATATTTGAGTATTATGTGAATTATGTGTATTTATGTTCTTATAATTTAATTATAAATGTATCATTCATAAAGAATAAAAATAAACGTCAAAATTAAAGTGAGAGATAAGCCTGATATCTCTACATAAAGTTGTAGAATATGTCTCAAGGTTTCCGTACATATAAAGAACGCCGAAATCCGAGTTATGACGAACAAGTTATGACCCGTCGAAGTTTTACGGCAAAACCGGCACGGCATCGGGAAGCGTAAATAGTGACTTTACGATAGAGCGAGATTTAACCTTAGCAATCTAAACAATAGTTGTAGAATATGTTAAACTAAGAGTGTCGATAAAAAGAACGCCCAAATCTGACTTCGTATGAGGAAGTTATGATTTTTCTAAGATCCGACTTAGCAGTGCACGGCCCGAAACTCGAATTTTTAGTTCGAGCGGTTTTTGGCTTACGCGGCCTAAATGAGAGTTGAAGATCTCATTAATAGGAACTCAACGGTAAAAAAATGGACGAAAACGGAGTTCATATGAAGGAGTTACGAATTCTTCGCGGTCATTTAACAGTCTAAACGCCTCCTACTGTTAAATTTGAGATCGGTCAGGAATTAGCCGACGGAGTCTGAACGAAAGTTGTAGACCTTGATTTTACCTACGCGTGGATATAAAGAACGTCGAAAACGAAGCTCGTAAGCGAGAGTTATGATTTTTCTAAGTTTGAAGGCTGATACGCGATAGGGGGTGACGTGGCACCACCAGAATTGGACACGTGGCACCACCAGAAGGTTGCCGCATGCACCAACTCGGCGAGTAGGTCCTCCTACTCGGCGAGTAGGTCAGTCAGCACCCCTATAAATAGAGGTGTCGGGCATTCACATCTCTTCACACCTCCCAAACTCACTTTCTCTCTCTAGCCTCCCTAACCCCCCCTAAAAGCCTAGGTAAGCCCCCTAGCACCCGAAGGAAGCCCCGAGGCTCCCGGAGTCCCGAGAAAAGAGCCTTTCAGCTCGGAACGCTGCTCCAGCGAAGCCCGGTTTTCGAGAAAACCCATTGTAAGTGAGCTACGCCTAACCTATCTTTAGTTTAGCTTACGTTTTAATATAGTAATGTAATTAGGACCTTATAATAAGTACTTGGACTATTATTATGGGTTATATAAGTATCGTTTAACGCTTATATAATAATAATAATAGCTAGACTATTAATTAATCGTGGTTATCGTTAGACTAAACCCTAGTGGTATTGGTACTAGGTTTTATCGAAGGAAAATCGTTTTGAGAGTACCGAAACGCTGTCCGAGTGGTGAGTCACCACCTTTCAGGTGAGTGCATAGTTACTTTCAGCTTACACATAGATATGAAGTATTTTATATAAATTACGTGCTATGTGTGCATATTATCTGAATACTTGCTATCTATGTTGGATAAACGTTTTTATACATGTTTTCAATGATTTAAACTGTATATGTATTTTATATCTACGAAAATGTTGGGGGTGAAACATGGGTAGATGTAATAGGTGATGTGTGATAAAATGATGAGAGGCCTCGATGTTGATGTTGTTGATTCTGTCATCTAGCGGAGTATGGATGACGACCACAGACTCTTCTAGACGGTCCAGTGGAACACTAGCAGGCTCGCAACCTGTAGGTGTTTGTGAACGATGTGCTCACCAGTGTACTCCATCCCCCACATGGTTGCCTTTAGGACATTTATTGCTGAGGAATCCCCTTAGCAGTAGTGTCCGTCCCGATGATGATCCTTAGGCTAGGTCCCTTATGATAGGTGTTTAGGGACGTAAAGTGAGGATAACGGGAACGGGTAATCGGGTTATTGTTGATTGATGAAATTAATAAACTTATTTATTATGGGTTGAAAACTCTAAGTGCGCACCAGGCTCCCAAGCCTGACCCACTCAGTTTTATGTATTACAGGTAGTGGCGCTTGAGCATAGATATGATGTTTGGACGAGGGATTACGGATATAGGCCTGTAGATATGAAATAATGTAGTAAGGCTTATATTGTATTGTTTATGCTTTTGATCTGTACGAACATGACATCCCAAGTCTTTTAATGAAATACATTTCTATGGAAATGCTTTTGATAAATCTTTATCAAATTTTGGTTTGGGACAAATTCCGCAACACTTTTTTTTTAAATGTTACTCTGATTTTTAAACAAAGCATAAACAAACCGGTTTTTTCTGGCCGTGATTTTGGGGATGTCACAGTATATGTATAGTTATATAAGTAATGTTTAAAGGACTTAGGAAGGCTAACCCACTTTATTTCCTTTTCCTCGTTGGGATGTGGTCTGGTGCGTATCGGGTATCCGTACGAAGGTCGTTTAAATACTTAGTTATATATCGTGTGTACATATACGTACATAATAGTTCTAATCAGTTAGTTCAATACCTTTGGGTAGCAAAGGTATACTTTCATATATCCCTTGTAAGCTATTATAGGTATAGTTTGGGCTTATATATGATTTGATAATAAATATGGATTTCGACCTAGCGATTTGTTGCGGAAGTCACCTTTAGTTCCAAACGTAGAATAGGGACTACCAATCATATTATTATTTACTTACATCAGGTCTCGTGAGAAGACTACTTACTTTCAGCGGGTCTCGTGAGAAGACTACTTACTTACAGCGGGTCTCGTGAGAAGACTACTTTCTTGCTTACTTTTTTCACTTAAGTTTTGGTAGAAGACTGCCTTTTTATACCGATAGGAAATATGGGATTTTCTAGGAAATTCAAACATTTACACTTTTACTTATAAGAATTTTCATTAATACTTATATAAATATCGACATTAAATACTTATGAATTCACCAGCTTTAAATTTGATACTTGCTTTCAAAATAACTTGTATGCTCAGGTCACAAATAGACAGGTACCGATGCAAGGTTTAGAGAAGACGGAGCAGTCAAGACTCGTCTTTTATTTTGAGTATTCATTATGTTGTTATTACCATGAAAGAACACACTTGTAAATAAAATTATACTATTAATGCAATGGATGATGTTGTTGCTTGTTTACTACTTTACATTGTTGTGATACATTACATGACGTCCTCCGCCCCAGAACGTTTCTGCTGTTCTGGTTTTGGGGTGTGACACTATAACTACTAGCTTTGATACCAATCTGTCACATCCCCAGCCGACGCCGAAAACACCGGTCGATGAGAAAAGATCATGGATCACAGTATTAAGCATACATTGAACATACAACAATATGGTAGTAGAATAAATACTTTTATTCATTGAATGAGAAGATTACAATATTCCATAGTCTAGGGTATCAGAAAATGAAAGGTACAAAACAAGCCTTAATAGTTAGGCAACTAAAAACTCGGCGGGTTCACAGGTTTGTAATAGCTAAATCAAACAATACTTTCTCCATAAAGTATAGCTATATTAGAGTTGATAATTACTTTTCGAGACCAAAGAGCATTATTTGAATATATAGATAGGTCTTTATCATATATATATATATATATATATATATATATATATATATATATATATATATAGGTATTTCAAGTTTCCTTTATTCTTTTATATGTGATATGCATCTCATGTTTCCTATACATATTCCATTCAATATGAGTGCCATAACCGAGCTAGTTCAAATTTATATGCCTCTCATGTTGCTTCATCTGGACGCCAAATAGTAGTAAGACAATTATCACTATGTGTGACTCGACCATCAAGGTTGTAGCTAGCAACCGTAGGTAGTGGTGTCAATCTATATAGATCTATACATAATTCCCCTACTTTTGCAATTAACGGTTATAAGAGATAGGTCTACGTGTAGTGATACTTAGGTTGATGAATAGAAGGGTCACATGAATTTGAAGTTCATTAATAGCCCTAAATTTAATAACAAGTTTTTGGTTACTAATCCTTTTATAATATACAATACTAAAAATATTCCTTAGTTCGAGGTTCCACAATAAGACTATTGCATTTGGTATTGAAATAGTATTATTACAATACAAACCTACTATATATTTTGATAAAGTAGATTCCCGATATAGTTTAAATACCATTTCTATAAACCTAATATAGATAAAACAGCTAGTTCATGTATCCCCCCCCCCCCCAAATGATAAAAGACTTTAAATGGGGATGTGACATCCCCAAATTTATGGTTATTTAAAACTTTTTATTTATGATTATTTTAAAACAAAATATTTCTTTTGTTGCAGAATTAGTCCTGAAAATATTATTGCAATGTGAGAAATTATTAACATTAAACGTTTTCGAAGAAACGTTTTATATTGATATCTTTTCAAAACTTGTGATGTCATAAATGATACAAAACATAAGCTTAAACGTAGGCCTCGCATCATCTTTTATTCTATAGTCTATATCTCCTCAAATCTTTCTTCAAGTCTGAACATTAATATTTTTGTATTGTTTCCTGTGATACAAAGAAACTAAGTGGGTCAGGTTGGGAAACCTAGTAAGTACATTGGGATTTCAGCCCCACTATATATATATATATATATATATATATATATATATATATATATATATATATATATATATCAGTAATTACGTAAAACCAGATATTACCCAATAATATAGATGTGCATCCGATTTGGATATCTACATACACTCATACCTAATCCTACACGCACCCAATTGATCCTTACAGATCCTAGTCTATGATTATCGGGAGGGATTATCCCGCCTGATGAACCGTTTAGATATATGTAGATAAACCATTACAGTTGTCTGATCAAGACCTACCATTTTTGGTTTTCCACGAATATGCAGGCATACCATTACAGTTATCTTATTGGGACCCACCATGATTGGTGCAACACTCGGTAATTCACCAAGGAATAATATATATTTATTAGGCTAATTATTTTATATTGATCGGGCTTGGATCCATTGGATCCCTACTAAATGGGCTTCAGGGTGCCGTACATTGGGCGTACCACCCTGTGTACGCACAGTGTACTAACAAGGGATTATGGTGCATGCCTTTCACGTACACACAACGTACTAAAGAGTACGCGCGGCGTAGGAGCGTAGACGACAAACCCTAAATTTTAGGGTTTGCACCCTATTTAAGCAACTTATAATCCTCCAAATCCTTATCCATTCAGCCTCCCTTGTCCTTACTATGCCCAACTCGAACCCTAACTCCATTGCATGTATCTTGAGCTTACTTTGAGCATTTAGGTGTTGTTTTGGTGGTTTTGATGAGCAAGGACTTGAAGAGAGCTTGTAGATCCAGAAGTTTGACATCTTTTCTTACTCATTTGAGGTATCAAGCTCCAACCTTGACCATTTCATGCTTAAATGTAGCCTTGGGTTGTTTTATGTCACATTTTGGTCCCATATTTGAGGTCCCTTGAGTTTTGGAAGAATCTGTCCATAAGAGTTGTCCTTTTGAGCTATTGAAAGCATTTAGGACCATAAAAATCAGATCTTGATGGTTTAGCCCAACCATGCAAGTGATAGGTAGACACAAAGTGAGCTTATGGACTTAATGGGTGCCTTAATCCCCATCAATGCATGCAAAAGCATACAGTTCATAACTTTATGGTTAAGGACGTTGTTAGGATCCTCAATCTACATGCAAGATGTTGGGATTTAATGGATTAAGTCAAAAGAAGGATTTTAGGGTGACTGGCAGGAACGTGGGGCGTACCCCCCTAATACGTTGCGCGTTCTGGGTCAGCTTCCCACTTCTGGTCAAGGACAACGTACGTCGGGCGTACGTGCCACGTACGCCGCGCGTACGCATGCAGAGTGGTTAATGTGGGTTTTTGGGCCTTAGGAGATTGGGCCTGAATTTGTTAGGCCTCATGACCCGTTGTGGAGTAAGGCCTCTAGGCCTAGGACTAGGATTTGTGATATTGGGCCTTATTGGGCTTTAAAGCTTAAGAGAATGGACTTGGACCTTAAATTGATTATGGGTTGGACCTTGGGGGAAAAGGCCCATTAGGGCAAGGACTAGGGGACCTTGCGTTGGGACATGAATTAGAAGTTGGGCCATAAGGGATTCATAATTGGGGCTAATAACAAACTAGGGGACCTGTTATGCTTTAGGGAGAGGAGTCCCAAGCCATCTGAGGAGTACAATTTCGGACACATAGTTGAAGTGAGTTACCTTCCCAGAATGAGTGGGTCGAAGGCACCAATGCAGGCCCGCTAATAGTTGTTTACAGAAGAGATGATTGTTTTTGTGATAATTTCTGGTATGCCACTATCTGTATGTGATTTATGTGCTTATATGCTAGGATATTATGTGGTAGTGGTAGGGATGAAATAGACCCAGTAACCGGTTGAAAGAGACCGAATGGATAGGCCAGCACCCTGATGTGATAGCCTATTACTAGTTGAAAGAGACCGAAGGGGTAGGCCAGCACCATGATATGCTAGGCAGTTACCAGTTGAAAGAGACCGAAGGGGTAGGCAAGCACCCAGATATGCTAAGCAGTATGCTTATTGTATGGTATGTTGTATGATGGGGGGCCTCACTAAGATTCGTGCTTATGGTTTTCAGTTTTGGTTTCAGGTACTTCTTCTTCGAAAGGAAAGGAGTCAGCATGATCGCAGCGCATCACACTACGACTTTCCGCACGTGAGATATTTGGGAGTTATACTATGATGATTGTTTTCTTCTGACATGTTTTGGTTATTGAGATATTGGTTTTTGATTATGATATGGGATGACACTGCTGATGTTTTCAGACTATCGTTTTTATGAATTACTTAATTAAAAATAAAATTTTTTGTCTTAAATTTTAGGATGTTACAAGTTGGTATCAGAGCCCTGGTTTGAGGGATTCGGGCACACTCTTGGGTGTGTCTGGACTCAAATCGAGGTTTTGAGAGATTTTTACAAGAAAAATAATTATCCAAAATTACGATTAACGGTTTTTAAAAAGAACAAGAAGTGTGATACGTGCAATCGGTCGGGCTCAAGTAAGTTTTTCCCAAGATACCCATACATGTTATATTATGATAATAAAGTGTGAATATGTTAACTGCATGCTAGATTAGGGATAAGGATCTAGGAAGGATGCCTTGTATGCCTATTGTATGTGCTTATTGAACTGCATGCTAGATTACGGCTAAGGATCTAGGAAGGATGCCTTGTATGCCTACCGTATGTGCTTATTGAACTGCATGCTAGTGTTGGGTTTTCTATGCATCAAATACACTCTAAACTATGAAGCAGAAAAATCGAAACAATGATATACCTAAGTGTACATGCTTCCTATGGATCTATAGCTTCATGCTAATTACATCAACCCTAGAAAACATAAAATATAAAGAAGTGAACATACCTCTTATGTAGCCCTTGATCTCGATGCTTGAGATCTTGAACCTTCATGAAGTTGCTTGGATGTAAGGATCCAAACCAGAATCCATCTAATGGTATCACACCCAATGACACCAAAGAGTGGAATAAAAATAACTAGGAGAATGGTCAATTTCACAAACCCAAAGGGGTTAGAAATCATCCCTAAGAGGGGGAGGAAGAAGGGTTGGCGAATACTTCAAGCTAAGGTGCAAGGAGGAATGAAATCCCTAAGGCCCTATTTATAGCCTTGGATGCCTCCTTAGGTTTAATACTCCTTCCCATGTGGGATGGAGGTATAACCATGAAATTTCACTCCTTTCCCATGTGGGATGGAGTGATTTTCATCCAACCCTAATTCCATAAGGTTCTGGAACATTCCTGGTTAACCAACTATCGATTAATGAACATCCAACCCTTTAATTAATTAAACTGTTAACTAATTCCCAAAATATATTTCCAATTTCTTTCTAATTAATTATTAACCATAATAATTAATAAACTAATTTCTCCTTTATTTATTCTACTCAATTTGGGTCTTGAGGGCAACCCAAGAGGACTCTGCTATTATTAGAAATACTACCAATAGTTAATGACCTTGGACACTATTCCAACAGTCTCACACTTGGATAAGTCATCAACTATATGAGGACTAATATTTCTCTAATAATCAACAGAGAGTTAGCCATCCAATGCAACTACCAAACTCTTGATCTAATCAAGATTCAACCCTTACATAAGTGATCAACTATCCCTTCGTTCTATGATATCTGTATGAATTCGAGACATGGATAATGGTCAATCTCAAGAATTCAATATTATGTTTCCCGATATAGATTTGTGACGACTACAACTGACTACTAAATTGAACACATCAATTCCAGTCAGGGCTCAGCCAAGAACTTTAGATGTCAGCACCAAATCATTGAGGGGGCCATAGATATCGCTTGTCCTTTTAAGGCAGAAGGAACGAATAAACTTTGACTACATAGTTCTTTTCTATTTCATCATGTCATACATGGACATACCCTTTATAACTACCAGTTACAGTTAGCGTTCGAGTAGTCCAATGCATAACATAATCATAGAGCAAAATCCCACTTGTATCTAGGTTTGAAGAATAGAATATATTATTGTCTTAGAATTACTCATGACTGAATCCATGAAGTAATCTCTAAGTGTGGATTCGTCCAATACTTAAATCTCTATTAAGCACTCATTAATGTTAGCACAATCTCTTTGCTATGTCCAATCAATATGGACAATCCACTAATACTCATGACAGTCTTGAATCACTACTTACTTCCAAGAGTATGACCGACTGTGGACATTTGAGTAAATTAATACTCGAGAAGTGGGTTCCAAACATGCAAAAGTGAGAACGTAGTGATAGGCTAATTGAAATGACCAAAATCCATCATATATTAAGATCACCACTTAATAATTGCCAAATCAAATTAAAACTTATACTGCTTAAAGTTCTCGGTTTTTAAAACAAACCAAACTAATAGTGTTTAAGCTAATTCATTTGCAAATCTAATGCCTCTAGACTTCGTCTGACTGTCAGGCTTGGTTAGTGACATTGGCTTAGGAATGGATCGGCAAGATTATTTTTCGATATGAATCATTGACTATGATGTTTTTACATTTGACTCACTATCAAATGTGTTGGTACTTACTGAGTATGTGAAATGTGAGATTGTGTGACTTGGGATCCATATTCGAGGTAAGTTCACCCCTGAAGTCACAAGAAACTTCATAAGGACCATCAATGATTGAATTTCAACAAAGATGTCACTAATGAATCTCTTTCAGCCACATTGTCCTCCTCTTTGCAATTTAACCAACCGCAACATACTCTAAGTATGTTAAATCCACTATGGTGTATTATCTGGTACTCTTCCAAGCTAATATATCACTATTCAGTAAAAGCACGAATTCCGACTGCAAACGAAATTGCCTTTATCAGTATGGAACTTAACATCAATGTAACTCTTACACTGATCTCTTCCATATTATCAATATCATTTCTTCTGTCCTCCAAGGACACATAAGAATATTCTTGATCTTGATTCGTTTTTTTCACCAAATTGATCTAATCCAACTTGTCATGCATAAGGCATACGAGTCATCAGATTTGGTACATGTTATGGCATATATGATCGATCCCATACCAGAAGCATGTGGGACACAAATCATTTGCTTTAGCTCAATAGTAGAACCAGGACATTAGCATTGCTCAATGTCATGCCATATTGTAATAAGCCTAAACTCCTTTTCGGGTTTCCTCAACATTCCATGTACTTTGGCTTAATCCAATGAATCACTTTGATCTATCTCCATAGATCCTTATTATGCACGTGTCTTGTATCTCCCATGTATATCATAGCGAAACAGTTCTCATACCAAGCCAAGCTTTTACACCTGCCAAGTTAGAATATAGTTTCCTATAAATCTACATTGTCTATGTACAATACAAGGGTGACTACATTGCTTCCACTAGCACTGACATATATATGGCTTATCTATGTTTCACGAAATTCAAACTCCTTGAACTTTTCTCATTGAAACAAAGATTCCAATTACTCCCACTAGCTTTGACATATATATGGATTATCTTTATTTCTCGAAATTCAAACTCCTTGAACTTTCTCATTGAAATAATGATCCCACTTGCAATCGATGAGCAGGACATAACTTGGTATGTGGAGTGATGCTTGACTTGCAGGAAAGTCAAGGCCACGCATCAGCGACCTTACGGCAAGACGCAGCTATTGGAGATTCCAGTATGGAAATGGGAAGACATCACTATGGATTTCATCACAAAGCTTCCCAGAACCGCATGTGGGGTAGATTCTATTTGGTTCATCGTGGATCGATTGACCAAGAGTGCCAACTTCATACCGATCCAGGGGAGTATTTTGGCCGAGAAGCTGGTAGACATCTATATCAGGGAAGTAGTAGCTCGTCATGGGGTGCCAGTTTTTGTGATTTTGGACAGGGATGTGCGGTTCACTTCAAGATTTTGGAAGAAGTTTCATGTCGAGTTAGGCACTCTTCTGCAATTCAACATGACCTTCCACCCACAGATGGATGGTCAGAGCGATGGGGCCATTCAGAATTTGGAGGATATCTTACGGGCGTGCGTTCTAGACTTTGGTTGTAGTTGGGATACCTAGCTTCCTTTGGCAAAGTTTTCCTATAATAATAGCTACCACGCTAGTATCGATCGACATCACTTTGAGATGCTTTATGGGAGGAAGTTCAGGACCCTGATATGTTGGGGTGAAGTTGGGAAAAGGTTCATAGGGAGTACCGAAGTGGTACTCAAGACGACAGAGATCATCCAGCAGGTCCGGAGTAGACTCCAAACGGCCTAGAGTCGGCAGAAGAGCTACGCCTACAGACGAAGATCGGACATGGAGTTTCAGGTCTGGGATATGGTTCTTCTAAAGTTCTCACCTTGGAAAGGTGTCATCTGCTTCAGAAAATCGGGCAAGCTAGTCCCTAGGTATATCGGACCTTTCAGAGTTATAGACTGGGTGGGAAAGGTGCCATATCGGTTGGAACTTCCATAAGAGCTTAGACAGATCCACAACACCTTTTATGTTTCATAGCTGCAGAAGTGCATAGCGATGATTCTGCAGTGGTTCCTTAGGAGAACATTCAAGTGGATGATAGCCTGAACTACATCAAGAGACCAGTAGCCATTCTCGACAGGAAGACGATGGATTTGAGGAACAAGAGGGTAGAGTTGGTGAAGGTGCAGTGGCAGCACAGCAAGGGCTCGGAATGGACGTGGGATCCAGAAGGCGTGATGAAGGAGCACTACCTGGAGCTATTTTCAGCCACAGCAGACTTCGAGGATGAAGTCTGATTCAAGTGGGGGAGAATTGTAATGCTCGGTAATTCTCCAAGGAATTATTTATATATTTATTGGGCTAATTATTTTATATTGATTGGGTTTGGATTCATTGGATCCTAACTAAGTAGGCTTCAAGGTGTCATATACTAGGCGTACCACCTTGTGTACGTGCGGCGTACTAAAAAGGGATGATTGCACATGCCTTTCACGTATGTGCGACGTACGAGTGCAGACCACAAACCCTAAATTTTATGATTTGCACCCTATTTAAGCAACTTATAATCCTCCAAACCCTTATCCTCTCAGCCTCCCTTGTCCTCACAGTGCCAAACTCGAACCCTAACTCCATTGCATGTATCTTGAGCTTACTTTGAGCATTTTGGTGTTGTTTTGGTGGTTTTGAAGAGCAAGGAGTTTGAAGAAGGAGCAAGGACTTGAAGAGAGCTTGTAGATCCAGAAGTTTGACATCTTTTCTGACTCATTTGAGGTATCAAGCTCCAACCTTGACCATTGCATGCTTAAATGTAGCCTTGGGGTGTTATGTCACATTTTGGTCCCATATTTGAGGTCCCTTGAGTTTTGGAAGAATCTGTCCATAAGAGTTGTCCTTTTGAGCTATTGAAAGCATTTAGGACCATAAAAATCAAATCTTGATGGTTTAGCCCAACCAAGCAAGTGATAGCTAGCCACAAAGTGAGCTTTTGGACTTAATGGGTGTCTTAATCCCAATCCATGCATGCAAAAGCATAAAGTTCATAACTTTATGGTTAAGGACATTGTTAGGAGCCTAGATCTATGTTCTAGACATTGGGACTTTATTGATTAAGTCAAAAGAAGGATTTTAGGGTGACTGAAAGGAATGTCGGGCGTACCCCCTAGTACGTTGCATGTTTCGGGTCAGCTTCCCGCTTCTGGTCAAGGTCAGCGTACGTCGGGTGTACATGTCAGGTACATCGCGTGTACACATGCAGAGTGGTTAACGTGGGTTTTTGGGCCTTGGGAGACTGGGTCTGAATTTGTTGGGCCTCATGACCCACTATGGAGTAAGGCCTCTGGGCCTAGGACTGGGATTTATGATATGGGTCCTTATTAGGCTTTAAAGCTTAAGGGAATGGACTTGGGTCTTAAATTGATTATGGGTAGGCCTATTAGGGAAATGACTAGGAGACCTTACCTTGGGACATGAATTAGATGTTGGGCCATAAGGGAGTCATACTTGGGCCCAATAACTAACTAGAAGACTTGTTATGCTTTAAGGATAGGAGTCCCAAGCCATCCGAGGTGTACGATTTCGGACACACAGTTGAGTTGAATTACCTTCCCGGTATGAATGGGTCGAAGGCACCAATGTCGGCTCACTAATAGTTGTTTACAGAAGAGATGATTGTCGGTTAAAACATACCGAAGGGTAGGCCAACACCCTGATATGCTAGGCGGTTACCGGTTGAAAGAGACCGAAGGGGTATGCCAGCACCCTTATATGCTAGGCGGTTACCGGTTGAAAGAGACCGAAGGGGTAGGCCAGCACCCTAATATGCTAGGCAGTACAGGTTGAAAGAAACTGAAGGGGTAGGTAAACACTCGGATATGCTAAGCAATATGTTTATTGTATGGTATGTGGTATGATGGGGGAACTCACTAAGCTTCGTGCTTACGGTTTCAGGTTCATTTTCTTCGAAAGGAAAGGAGTTGACATGATCGCAGCACATCACACTAAGATTTTCCGCACATGAGATATTTGGGATTTGTACTCTGATGATTGTTTTCTTATGATATGTTTTGGTTATTGATATATTGGTTTTTGATTATGATATGGGATGACACTATTGCTGTTTTTAGGTTATTGTTTTTATGAATTACTTAATTAAAAACAAAATTTTTGGTCTTAAATTTTGGGATGTGACAATTGGTTATCCCAAGGGGAATACTATATTGTACTCCCATACGGAGCTACCGTACATCAACATCTGAAAGTGTTAAGGAACAAAATTCTACTTTCCATTCCTAACTCACACACACGCGTCCTAAACAAGACTAACTAATATCAAACTTAATTGAATTAGTCTTATATTATTAACGAGCATAGCTGCCAAAACTCTAATAACAACTATGTCTAGATAACACTAACCTATTTTAGTGTGTGTGTGTGTGTATATATATAGTGTAGAGTATTTTAAGTTTAATTGATGGGTTTTGAGAAAAACACCATTCATATGGTGTACATGCAAACCCTAATAGCTTTTGGATCTAGTTTGTCTAATGAACATGCCATTGAATATCCAAAGCCATAAACCCTAGATCTAACATATAAGAACTGAAATAAGGGTTTAGTAATTACCTTTGATTCTTATATTGCAATAACAATCAATTTCTTGCTTTGATTGGCTTTAGAAAACTTAGTGTCTCAAGTGTTGCACCTCTAATGGAGTCACAAACACCACTAAGCAACTTGGATGAAGAGGAGAAGAGAGGAGGTTGTCCAAAACGTCTAGAAACCCTAGAGGAAGACTTGTCCACGTTTTTGGGGCATAGAGGCCCTTTATATACATGTAGGCTATTAGGGTTTTCAACTAGGAAACCCTAATCTGGCTGCTTAAGCCCTAAGCAGCCCATGGACTCCTTTAACATATCCCCTGGATGATTTCTAATGGGCTTCCCTTAGAATTCGTCCAACCTATATATTATAAGGTGATCCATATCCCAATTATAATTATCTTATAATTACAACTTCAGTCCCCTAAGTTTAATTAATCTCTTTTAGCCACAAAATTAATTATCAATTAATTCTTGACTAATATTAATTAAACAATATGATTTCTCTTTTAATATATTATTCTCATAATATATTAATAAATCATATTTAAACCTTTCTCTCCTTAAATCATCCTACATATTGCTATGGTGAAGGCAACCCAAAAGGACCATGCTCATAATCGGGTCAAGTACATACCAAAATAGTTATGGACTTAGACACTAATCCAATAGTCTCCTACTTGGATAAGTCTAATAACTATATTCCATATGACTTCAGAACCTGATCAACAATCATATCTTTCAAAAGTCGTTGTCAACTCTGATCTTATCAGATAACGTGTCCTTTAGATAAGGGATCATATATTCCTCCATTCTCAAGACATCGCATAGACATAAGACATGAATTTTAATCACTCTGTCTATACTGTTTCCCAACTTCCGATTTATGACGACTGACAACAGACTACAATTTAACGCATCAACTTAGTCCCGGCTTGGCCAAGCGCTTTGGTGTCATCACTAAATCATCAAGGGGCCCACAGATATCAATTTTATCCCACTTTGGGTAAAAGGAATGGATAAACCTCAACTCAAACGCTCGCTTGCATTTACTGATCGAATCACACACAACAATAAGTTTTATAACACGAAGTTACTGATGTGTTTACTTATTATCAATGTGCAACCGACCAACAAATAACAACTCACACGTCTCGGTTTCAAGAATATACAATGTTATTGTCTCACTAATCACCCGTGATAAATCCATGACGTGATCCAAGTGAGCGTGGGTTTCATCCAATACTCTAATCTTATCAAAGCACTCATGAACCCTACAGCAAACTTGTGCTATGTCTAAACTCTTCAGACAATCTACAGACTCTTCATGACAGTCTTCCTTCATACTTACTTCCAACGTATGACCGACTGTGGAGATTCGAATAACCTGGTTATTCTGGAAGTCAAAACATGCAAACTGAAACACAATAATAATACTTAATCCTATATGGCCCCAAACTTGTGAGAGTAAATAAAACACTTCTATTTATCCACCATATTGATTACTCATTATTTATCATTTAATGTTTCGGATAATCAACTCATTACTTGAATAACAACAATTGTCCCATGCTCCAAGTATGCACACTTTGTTTCCTATGGTCCATGTTGTGTGATATAGATCAATTGAAAAACTTTTCCAATGATGCTCATTTCACAATTCCCAATCCTTATCATTTGTGTAAGAACACAAGGTTCTTTGCTACTATTAGAATATGCTAGATTCTAACATTTTATTCAATGATCCTTTCGCAAAGTCATAGCATAAAAATCACCAAGACTTGGCTAATGAAATTACAAAGTACTCTCTTAGAAATTGTTACAAGACAAATCCATAGACGTGAAGTCTCACATTCAAAGTACATTCCTTTGAACATCCTTCTTGCATAAAATTTTCTAATCTAGACATAGACTCTCAATATCCAACTCCCAATATGGAAACATTTCCATATTTTCCATATGACAACTCATTCTTAATAGAATCTTATCTATTCATAATAATGTCGATATGGTCTATCCAATACCATACTTCCAACTACTCACAAGCGACCAATCCTCATCGAACTTTGGATCGTCCTTTGATAGGTGTTTAATTATGTTTTATTCAAAACCAATTCTAGTCCTTTTTCCCTCTTAATGCTCTAGACAATTGGAAAATTTTAGAATGGCCAAATATTATATCATTTGCATTCGATCCTATACCCGAAGCGTATAGGACACGATGCATAACGTCTTACATAAAGATGTGATACTTTATCAATCTTCTGCCATAATATTTTATGTGTCACGTTCTCACAATTCGAACTATGAAGAGGGATGTCGTAATCATAATCGAAATTTGAGAACACACTATGTATCCTTCGACTAAATTTATTAAAATTTCTCAATCTAAGCTTTAGATTTTGAAACGAAGTATAATATTTTCTCCCTTAATTATAGCAAAACAACTTTTTGACCCATGCAACTTTGCAAATTGAATCTTTGTTTTTCTATAATTAATATTGCTAACTTGTAATACTCGCCATAATAATCATACAAGCATAACACTTATGCTCCCACTATCTTTGACATGTATTCAGAAAACAAATGAACTTCCAGAAAACAATGCCTATTGAATTTCTGAAATTCATATTTCTAATACCAGATGCTTCGATAAGCCTTTATCTAAGCTTCTTAAACTTATACACCTTTGCCTTTGATAACTCATATGTGTGTTTAAACAATTCAGAACTTATGTTACTAAGTTCCAAATGTTCAAACTAATTGCCAAATCTTACAATTCGAACTATGGAAAGGGATGCCGTAACCATAATCGAATTTGAGAATACAATTTTCACAATTGCTATCTTCTTAAAATCTCTCTTAGTGAAAGCATTTCCTCACAGTCATTTTCATGAAGGAGGGAATCTTATGAAACTTAGATTTTATGTTGTATGAGTTCCTATCCATGTGAATTTTCTAAAACCAAAGTTGGCGACAAATCCAAACTCATATGGACTGAACTTTCTTAATCTTGATTTCTTGCCTTGTGGTGACACGAGTGCCCACCATGTCTTCCAAGTAGTTTAGCAACTTCTCATTACATATCAATGTACTTTCCATCGATCAAGTTACTTTGTCTTTATGCATTCAAATGAGAACTCATAGAACTCACATGCATAATTAACTCAATTGGAATGGCATAGAAACAAAATAATGTCAACACGGTAGGTTGTTAACCTCAAGTCGTGTGCTAGTGATGATCGATAAGGTTTATTCTTGATCTGTTCTTGAAACTTTTCCAAGATCAAACTCCCACTGACTCCTTGACATATAAGGTTCTCTTGTCAAGAAACATTTCTTGACAAACAAATATTCAAGAGTTAGTGTAGTTCTTATCAAGACAAAACACTTCACAAATTGGTCTTTGTCTTATCCAAGACATCACAACTTACCAATTTTAAATGTGCAAGAATAAGAAAACCTTTTCCAAATTCCACATTTGATGAGTGTTATAAACCTACTTAAGACTTGTCACTCAATTCGCAATCTTGGAGTATGACTCTAAGATTCAATATTGGAACGAAGTATGATTGACTTCTTGATTTAACCATTTCCACAATTCTCGATTCCTCTTCTTAGACATACAAATGCACTAAGAGTCACTTAGAGAATCAATTGAGATATGGTTCTTAATCATTAAGACTTATCATAAAACACAATAAAACGTACTCTCCCTTCTTCTTAGAATAGAGAAACTTTTATCTTTCTACCTACTTGATTCTTATTCGTTCTGCTATTCATTGAAACTCTTTCAATCAACTCAGAATTACACTTAATCTTATAAGTATAATCATATTTACTAAACTTTTAGAAAATCATGACGAATATCTTATCTTTCTTTGTGGTGGACTTGATCAACGCACAACCTAGTGTACTCGATCTCCTAGTCCTTCACGTGACACTTTGTCACAGAATTAGTCTAAGTTTCAAATATGAAGTTTCTCATTCATCACACAACCAAGTTGTATGACTCCAAGTTTCTGTCCAATTGAAACTTGGGCGATGAGAAGCTCCCCTATCTGGTAAATTCTCGACATTTCCACAAATAACATAATTAAGAATCAAATCCATTATTGCTAATAATAGAAACCTTCAAACATCAATTTTTCATAAACACCATTGCAAGGATAAATAAATAAGATAAAATCAAAATTTATTTTATTGCGGAAAAACTTGTCCTTACAATGCACTTCAACTGAAAAACTATGCTATTACATATTTCTTAGCAATCTACCCTAACTCTAAAGTAGCAGCTCAAAAATCTGATCTTTGAATCCATGCGATCAAAATCCATTTCTTCGTGATCAGATTCAGCAGCTTCTTCATTAAGCTTCCTTTCTTTTCTTCGATCCTGCAAAACATCAAAATGAAATCTTATCACATCATGTATTAAGAATCAAAAAATAGGAACTTATAAAGTTAGTTAATGGATTTTACCTGAAGTAGAGCGATACGTCTTGACTCTCCCATCTCTTAGATCTCTCAGGTAAACAGGCTAGCTTCATCTCCAATGCCCCTTCTCTTGGCAATAAAAGCAAATGGACTCCTTTGGCACAGCACACCAGACAATCACAGACTTAGTTCTTTCTGGACTTCCAATGTTGCCAGTGTCTATTGAAGTTTAGGAGTTTGATTCACCAGACAAATTTGAATGACCAACACGCCAAATCATTGCCGATTCAGCAGCTATAAGCAAATAGGTGAGATCAATGAGGGTCACGTCATGATCCATCATATAGTACTCTCTAACGAACTCCCTATATGATTCAGGAAGTGACTGAAGAACCTAGTCAATAGCCAACTCACTTGAAATCTCGACACCCAACATGCTTAACCTATCAAGGTGTGACTTCATCTCTAAGACGTGTGTACACACAGGTTTCCCATCTTCGAGTTTACTTGCCAAAAGGGCTTGAGTGAGCTTGAACTTTTCAAGCCTTTGAACTTGCGGGGTAGGGAGAACAATTGGAGGAGGTGGAGGAAGTGAAGCATGACTCTCATTTCCTTGATCGTATCTTGGAATGTCATCTTCATTTCGAAAGCTT
This sequence comes from Lactuca sativa, assembly GCF_002870075.4. Classification (NCBI taxonomy): domain Eukaryota; kingdom Viridiplantae; phylum Streptophyta; class Magnoliopsida; order Asterales; family Asteraceae; genus Lactuca; species Lactuca sativa. The sequence continues at coordinate 159,161,857 of NC_056629.2, read as the reverse complement.
GTTCCATGGTATTTGGGAAGACCACCATGATTATCAGAACTACACATCTACAAAACGGGAGAAAATTCAAGTTAAGTTGATTAGAATTCTTGATGTAACACCGAAATGAAACATCAAGCTAGGATCCAACACAATACTCTACAACCTAGAAGAGGGATGCCGTAATCTAGTCGCAGAATATTTGAAGGTAGGTAAAGGACGATTTACCAATTTCCACCATGAAAAACGAACAAGAAGTTTAAGTTTTAAATGAATTAAAACTCCTAGATCTTTTGAGATTCATTGAACTTTTCAATGGCATGTTTAATCTTGATTATGCCCAACTATTTGTGACTGGGATGTTGAGGATCACAAACAAGGTGTGAATAACCATACAAATTACGTGGTGCACCCAATGCTACTATCACCTAATCAACGTGCAGGATAGCCACACACGCTCCATTGATCTATGATAAGCATCGAGCTACCCTTCGTCACCAATGTCATCCCCAAATTAGTGTGTCGGTTAACCACACACGCTCTACTAACGTTTGACAAGGGTACGAAGTGTAATCCCATGGATTAGCATACAATTTCACATTTTGCCTAAAGTAACTATGATTTGGGAATTTGTATAAGCATTTAGTTACTTTGTACTTCATTATACTTATAATGGAAGGTTTCTATCCTATCCTACCCGTTCATCTAACGACCCTCCACTAGTCAAGAGTGCGGTAGGTAAGAGTGGATACCCATTCTATCGCCATTTTATAGGCAATTTCCTTAAACACCCCTTATAGACTAGCTTCGTGAATGATGTCTACTAACGGTAAGATTGACTGTTTACTCATATATATATATATATATATATATATATATATATATATATAATATTAGACTTTTAATGTTATATATAGTATAGGGTGCATTTTACACTTTTAAAATACTAGGTGGTTTAACTTAGTAAATTATACTTTTTAATTTAATTAAATGTAAACCAAAACGTTATGGGTTTATTAAATCTCTTTTAATTATACACTTTAATTAATTAATAAAATCATAAGGGTGTGATTTGAACTTTTCAAATTACTAGGGTTTAAGAATTTAACATTTCAAAATTGAACTTTTAATCAACTTTAAATTCCAAAACTTGAGGGCAAGTTTTGAAACATTTCAAAACATTAGGGTTTAACTTATTTAAATTTCAAAAACAAAACTTTTAAGTTCAAATTTTAACTATAAAACCTAACGGGAGTAATTTGAAACTTTTCCAAACTTTATCAAGAATATTCTAGATCACAAAACTTAAATAAGGCAATTAACAATTAATTGGTGGTTATCTAATTTGACCTAGTCCAAATACTTGCAAGATAATTCACCAAATAATTCAAATAATTAAATTTAATCATATAAAGAAGTAATTATTCAATTAATATGAAGATATCTTTAAATTTGGCAAAGATAATCACCCAATATCATAAAAATCTGATTTATATCAATAAAAGACGTTTTGGTAACTATCCCACAGCCAAAGAAGCACAAAATCCCAAAATTAGCTCTTTCTGACCAGCCGACTCGTCGAGTCAGGCATGGACTCGTCGAGTTCACATGGACTCGGCGAGTTCAGCCATGGACTCGGCGAGTCCAGACCCCATAAACCCTAAATTTCGATTTTAAAGCAAGAATAAACCATAATTGCATCAAATACATCAAACAAACAGCCCTAGGCTCTGATACCATTGATGGGTTTTGAGCAAAACATCATTCCTATGGTGTACATGCAAACCCTAATAGCTTTTGGATCTAGTTTGTCTAATGAACATGCAATTGAATATCCAAATCCATAAACCCTAGATCTAACATATAAGAACTGAAATAAGGGTTTAGTAATTACCTTTGATTGTTATATTGCAATAACAATCAATTCCTTGCTTTGATTGGCTTTAGAAAACTCAGTGCCTCAAGTGTTGCACCTCTAATGGAGTACAAACACCACTAAGCAACTTGGATGAAGAGGAGAAGAGAGGAGGCTACTCAAAACATCTAGAAACCCTAGAGGAAGACTTGTCCACGTTTTTGGAACATAGGGGCCCTTTATATACATGTAGGCTATTAGGGTTTTCAACTAGGAAACCCTAATCTGGCTGCTTAAGCCCTAAGCAGCCCATGGACTCTTTTAACATATCCCTTAGACGATTTCTAATGGGCTTCCCATAGAATTTGTCCAACCAATATATTATTAGGTGATCCATAACCCAATTATAATTATCTTATAATTACAACTTCAGTCCCCTAAGTTTAATTAATCTCATTTAGCCACAAAATTAATTATCAATTAATTCTTGACTAATTTTAATTAAACAATATGATTTCTCTTTTAATATATTTTTCTCATAATATATTAATAAATCATATTTAAACATTTATCTCCTTAAATCATCCTACATATTGCTATGGTGAAGGCAACCCAAAAGGACCATGCTCATAATCAGGTCAAGTACATACCAAAATAGTTATGGACTTAGACTCTAATCCAACATTAATATACTTTTGTCTATTTCCCTAATAATGTTTCTATTATTGTTACCATGCGAAAAGAGACATATACCTTTTTATCATATATAGAACCATATCTGATTCGCATGGCATATATTCTTAAATACATTTCTAACACATAAACCATGCAATAAGCATATAGCTCACACATAAACTTTCTAATATATATTTAATACTTTAATTAATACTTGTATTAAAATAATGTTCATGAAAGGGAATATGCACTCACTTGATAACGGTAGATGACTTGTGGTTATGCACTCACTTGATAACTGTAGATGACTAGGAATATATCAATCTTACTAAACTTAGATCACTGCTTATCGCTCCATGTAAAACGAGGACCACCTAATGGAATGTCTGTCAACTCAGCCTGATCAATAAAGTGGTTAAAATTCCTCGTTGTATTCTGATGAAAATGAGACCCCAATCTCTCCGAATCATCCTGAACTTCATTAAAATCGCACGTTAAAATACACTCCCCTTGTAAAGTTGAAATAAATTGAAGAATTTGTCCCATACAGTCGTGTTGTATAGTCCACTCCTTAAGGAGCATAAACTACGATAAACAAAACCTCCAAACTCGTAGAAAGCCAAACCGCGTCAATCACAAAAAAAAAAAAAAAAAAAAAAAAAAAAAAAAAAAAAAATTGGATATTTTTATGGGATATACGATCCAAATCCCAAATAATCAAGATCCCACCCAAAGCACCATGTGTGGGAGAAATAGCATGCGGAAAAGAATTATTACCCTAAAAGACCGCACCGTATGTAAATCAATAGCTTACATCTTCATTTCTTGTATAGCTAAAAAATATATAGCTAGATGTTTACGACATAAAGTTTAAATCCAACTCCTCTTATCTTTGCACCCCGCTCCTTGAATATTGAAGGAAATACATCTCATTTCAAACCCGTTCTATCCCCGCTTCCTTCTACTATTTCTTTCAACCGTTCAAAACGCCCATCCATATTACAACCCATGGGTTTCCCGATATCTAAACTTTTTGAATTTCACTTAAAAAAAGTCATATTATTGAAAGACTTCTTCGAATAACCACCATTATCAATAAAATTAGAAAAGCCCAGTGGGTGTGAAAGATTATCCTCTGAATCAATTATCCCTAACACGTGACGAAAGCCACCACAAAATCCAACAGGAGCAACACCTTTCTTAGAATTACATGCTTCTGACCCATGAATTGAAGCAGAATACACCTCGACATGAAAAGTTGGACTTCTTGTGGATGAAATAACAAAAAGGACAACAGAAGCTACAGGAACAGCAGATTCTACTGGAACAACAATAGGAACAGCAGGTGCAACTGTGGTTTGTGTCTGATGAGGGGTAAGGGCCGGGGGAATCACAACAGCGGGAGGATAAGGGTTGGAATCCGACTCTACTGCCACATTTCTATGTGCTTCTAAACTATGTAATTTTTTAAAATGCCCTTCCACGTGACCATTTGCATCCATGCTAAAATTAGCCGAATTACCATCCCTATTTTTCACATGGATCATTTTCATTAACTTCATCTTCCTTCATTTTTCTAAAGTTTCATAAATTCCAAAAAGATCATACGAGTAATCCTTTTTTTCATGACATGTTTTAAAATCTCTATCTTCTTGAAAATGCACATGGCCATCAACATTATCAAAATTCGGGCTTTGGGATATCACACGAGAATGATGGAGTCCAACCGAGTGCTTATTTTATTCTAACTAATAACAATTGATCATCAAAACTAACTTTCAACACATCTGAAATAATTCCTTGAAACGAAATCATAAGACCAATACGGTTTTTATACACATCTTCACTCAACCCGTCCTCAAGGTGTACAATGTTACCCCACTTAGCTATGATTTTTCTAAATGCCTCTTTAATCCATGAACACAAAGGTAATCCTTCGACATCAACCCATAGTAATCTTTCTGATGGCACAAAATTCCTATCCCAAGGGCATTTATCTACAATCCAATGATTAATAACATCAGTAGCCAAGAAATTCTTACAAGCCTCTTTGTTCTTGAATTCAAACATAACCCAAAAACTACCAATATATCTAATATCAAAGTCTTTAAAAACTTCATCAAAACATAGCATCCAGAGGTTAGGCAAAGTGAGATAGTCCTTAGCTTTGACGAAACAAGCACGATTCCTTTTTTCCACAATAAATTCCATGGATGAGAGATATATTATGTCATCAGCCGTTTCATTAACAATTTTGTCCTTTGGAACACCCCTAAATATACTTGCATATGAATTTTGTGTTGACACAATCTTCTCCACCTTAGATTGCATAGGACAAATTCTAGGGGAAGGTTTTTTAGGTTTTGAAAATCTTGGAGTGGATGCAAAGAGATTATAATATCCGAACCAAACGTCATATAACTTTTTAATCATATTATCAATGTCTCTCACTCCCAAGAATATGATTAATCTAAAACGTTTTCCTATGGAGATTTCTTATTACAAATAAAACCATCAACCACTTTACCAAGACGATTACATATGCGTCATAAATCACTACTTACAACTGATTTTGGAAAATTTGAGACATAAAAAGAAGAAATATCCTTACTTGGATAACGATTCCCATGTACAAAAGAATGATTTCGTTTCCCCTGAATTTGTGATTTGCAACAGAAGTCTAATTCTTAGCCCAATTATCATCAGGTTTCCATCTCGATTCCCAACTACTAGACCCCATCAGAAACAGTAGAAAAACATCCTTCCCCCTATGCAACATGTGTCCTAGCTAACACCCTCTCCCTTTGCGCCAAGTGTCCAATGTTATATTTGGTTGGTGAGTTTTTTTTTCCACTTGCATAGTTTTTCGGCCATAATTTTTTTTCTTTGTAAAAAATCTGAAAAAACCAAAGTTTTTAAAATTTATTGGCGTTGTTTGCAGAGGAAGGTGTTGGTGCTGGAGGATGTGCGACACCGACTGAGGGTCGACAATGGCACACTGGCGATGCTGGCTAAATGAAGGTTTCTCTCAAGGAAATTCGATTGGAAGTAGGAGAGAAAGCGTAGGCGATAAGAGAGAAACATGTTAGGGCAAAGAAGGAAACACACATCTTTTTTTCTTATTCGGATATCACAACTGACCAAATAAGAACATATTTTCATATTCATATGTGAAAATAAGAGTAATCAAATGCTTTCAATTGAACAAATTTATAACTACTTCTTATTAAAAGGCATTAAGATGCTACCAAATATCCCTAAACCTTTTAAATAATCTTAATGGATTATAACATAGAAATGTGGTTGTATATTTTTTTGAAACGGCAAAATATTCTACTCTTAATCTGATCCTAAACACCATTTATGTCTCCTAGTAAGACATGAACTCATGACCTCTTATTTGAGAGACTCACTCTTTACCGCTAGGCCACCTATAATATAAAATCCAAAATAATATATTATATATTTAATATCTCACACATTTCTTCTTCGCCCATAACTATAAATATAATACAAACCGATACAAGTTGTTATGATATGACGACTTTAAATTACGATCCATGAACTTCAAGATTAATTTTCAACAACTTAAGTATTCGTGTTGGATCTAAGGATGGTCATTACTTAATTAAACATTTCAAACCTGGCATGAAAGTAAATCTGCTAAATAACACACTGACAAGAACTTATATGCATCATATTTATGTCCTGATGTTAACTTAAAATTAACCAGGTCGATCTTTATCTAGTTTATCAATAAGCTATCTTAAAATAACCTATTAATAAGCTAGCTTAAAAACTACTATAAGACACATATGATTTTTACCAAACCCTAAATTACAAATACCTTGCTTACTTGTCCAATATATATATTGAGAATGAGTTTATGAGAATAAAAAATATTCCACACACAAATCAATTAAATCAAAATTGGTTGAAACCTAATTACTGAGGACGGACGCGGACCCCTGAACATAATGTTAAATAACCATTAACCATGCCCGAAAGGCCGAAACACTAGCCCTAATTGGCTCCCATGTGGGCTATTAAAGGGTTGAATTAAAAGGGAAAAGAAAGTCACACAAGTCAAAATGAAATTTACTGTGGTTGATTTCTTGTTCCACTTCCACTATTCAAACAGCATGTGATTGTGAAGAAAAGGAGAACAGAAAAGTCTCAAATTAGCATATATCTTGTCTTTCCTCTCTTCAATCATGAAATAACTTTTGGACACCCCGAAAATACCCTTTTCATATCACCATTCATATTGTACCATAAAATGTCCTTATTAGATTCCTCACTTCACTCCACCATTTTTAACTAAGTAATTTTATTGGGCGTCCCCCACCCCTAATCCTCACATTTAATGTGAAATTTTTTCACAATTTTCAGTTTGTGTTTCTTGATTCTTCTCTCCTTCTTTTGGGATTTTTATGCAAGTAATGTGAAGAGCTCTTGAAACTGCGGGTTTTGTTTCTTGATTCTGCTCATATTTCTATCTTTTTCTTTTTTTGGGCATTTTCACACTTAAAAAAACCCATTTTGAGTTTCTTGATTCAGCTCAAAAGTCTCACTTTTTTGGTGAATTAGCAGATACACTCACTCATGCGAAAGGTTTATGCTCAATTTGAAGTCTTTGGATCTGGGTTTCTTGATTTCACCTTATATTTCAGTGTTTTGGGGAAAGATTCTTGAAAACCCTGTTTGTGTCTAGTCATTCAGCTCATTTTTCTGGGATTTTCAAATGTGAAGTTTTTTTGTTTGTTTTAAGAAAGAATCTTGAAATCCCAGTTTCTGTTTTTTCTTTCTGGGAATTTCACACTCAGTTTGAAGTTTTCGAATTTGGGAATCGTGCTTTCGGCTTATATTTCTGTCTTCTGAAAAAGGATTCTTGAAAACCTAATTTGTTGGTTCTTGATAAGTTCCCCTTTTTGTCATATACAAAATCTTGGATTTTGAGAGTTTAACAATGTCAAGTACGCCGGAGCTCGATCCAGCGCAACAACAACCACCGCCATTTCCGCCGATAATCCAAGAACAGGCGTACAAATCTCATTCGGGTCATGGGTCTGTGGGACCCGTAATCGGTGTGCTGGCGGTGATTATGGTTTTGGGTGCGGTGGCTGTCATGATAGGCAGGTTGTGTTCCGGTCGGCGGATCATGGGTCACGGGCAATACGATTTTGAAGGGTGGGTGGAGACCAAATGCTCCACGTGTATCGATGGGAGGCTCGGCCCTCCTCCGCGGCGGGAGCCGGTGCCTGTGGTGGTGGTGGAGAGCAGCGGGAGCAATGTCTCGTCGAGTGAAACGGCCACCACCGCCGCTCCGCCGCCGCAGGAAATTCCGGCCGACGAAGTGCCATCACAGGTGGAAGAAGTGGCTCGTCATCAAGAACAACGGAATCTACATGAGGCATGAGAAATGAGATGGTGGTTAGGTTTACACAAATTTTCACGTAATTGTATAATTTTGGTGGAATTTTAATTGGATTGTTTGGGTAATTGTATAATTTTGGTGGAATTTTAATGGGATTGTTTGGTATTTACGTTTATAGAAAACCAATTTCATTCGATTGATCAAAATTGTCAAAATATGGAACCTTATTCCATAAGAAGAGAGTTTGACAGAAAAAGGATTGTGCCCATTTGTTGAACATAGCTTCCAACAATACTTTTACTCTATTGTAATTTTATATAAACTATATGTTAAATTTAACTATTTCTTATAATTGTGTTTAAGCCAAAATATAAAAATAAATGTAGTTTGGATCGACCGTAATTTTTTTTAGTAAATTAAAAAGTTGTAGGTGCTAAAAGGTTCATATTTTCAAAAATTAATCCGGACTCTTTCTCATTTGGTTTAAACTTGCACGTTTCATCCTTAAAAGACAATTTTAATATAGTTTTAGTCCAAACCATATCTAAAATGACCATACTAACCTTATATATTTAGTTTTCAATTAATCTCATATTGTTTATTGTTATTTAAAATTTTAAAAAAGAAATACTAACCTTTGTGATCTCACCCCGCCACCCCACTTTCTTTGAAGTCGAAAGGTTAACATCTCTTTCCCTTCGTATCTTTTTTCATCTATTTGTGCAAAAGTTGTCGTTTTTTGTGGTTGTTGGAGAGATCTATTATGGATTGTAGTTCCAGTTAGCTATCTCTCATTTTTTTAGGATTTGATTTTGGAATTTCTTAATTAGTCCACCATAACATACCTACAATTGAACATGAAAATCAAACTCGAAATTAAACTCATCACTGAACCTGCAAATCAAACCTATAATCTTCATACAAGCGACCACCACCATAATCGGTCCACCATCACAGATTCAAGAAATAATCTTCATCTAATGTTTTGAAAACTTGCAAAAATCGAGCTTTTCCGAAAATGTGAAAATCAGAAATCACTCACTTGTCGATTTCTTCAAATTAATTCTTCATCTGGATGTTCAAGATCATGTATCAAGTCGACTTAAAGATTTAGGGTTCTTAAGCAGTCTTCATATATCTGGAATTTTGCAGCACTTTGACAACTCCTAAAGAAGAGGATTTGAATACGATATGGATCAGATGGTATAACATCCTGATGGTGACGGTAAAATCATCATCAATTCTCAAGTCTTCAACTTTAGTTGCTTCTGCATCTTGTAAAGTAGAGATGTTGTAGAGTAGAAGATAATGATATTGAAAGCCCTTCAACTCCATCGATGCCTTCATCTTCATGTGATCGGTAAACTATAAGAAAAAAGGGCTAGAGAGAAGAATTGAAAATTGGGACAATGAGCGGTAATGTATAAAAGGGTGTGGGTCCACTTCGATTTCTTATTTAATAAAACTCGGAAAAACTAACAGATAAATTATCACAAATAAAAAAAATAAATGGAATAAATAAATTGGTAAGGGTAATAGAGTCATTTCATGTTGATAGGGATGAAACATGTAAATTTTAATCAAATAAGGGATGATCCAAGTTAATTTTTGAAAATAAAGATTGAACGTGTCTTTTAACACCTACATGAAAGACGATCCATGTAATTTACTTTTTTTTTAAAAACATTTGTGAATGTTTTAGACAAGCTTCAACCTTTAACATTATCTTTTAAAAAAAAACATTACTGTGTGAGGGATAGTATAATAATAAATTCTTCTAAATCATTATATTATATTTAACACCAAAAAAATATTATAGGCATATTCTTTTTATCTACCTTAATAATTTTACAAAAACAGTTCTTATATTTATTAGGTTTTCCTAAACTTAGAGTAATATATTTTTTATTAAAAATGCTTAATAAATTATATCATCAGATATTTATAAACAAAACATTTGTATATAATTAATTTTTTTATTATTAAAATAATAATTTATTAAATAAAATAAAGTTACATTTAACACACATCTAAATAAATATTACATATGCATTTTTATAATATTACACATTTGAGGTTGAGGTTCAAGTCCCGTTGTGGACATAAGTGGAATAGATGTTGTTAGCTCAGGAGTACATTAGATTTGTCAGTTCAAAAAAAAAACATATCTGAGCCTATGCTTTTATTGAACACATGCGAAGTTTAAAGAAGAGAGTGGAACAACACCAAAATTAACAAACTCCCAATACATCTTCATCGTTTGGACATTATATTAGTGATCTTGGAGAATCCGGATTTGGATCTAAGCATACATTATTGCTCAACAAGAGCGGATTTTAAAGAAAAGAGATGAACAACACCAAAATCAACAAACTTCTAATACATCTTCATTTTTTGGGTAATTTTTTTTAATGATTTTGGAGGATCATGATTTGGATTAGATTACTAATATTATAATATTACAACATACCATGTATGTTTTTAATTTCTAAGATTACAATATATGTCACTTGTGCTTGTATAATATTTATAAGATTGTAATATCCTTACCTATATGTTGAAGATTTCAATTTATGTCCACGTCGATGGTTTCTTCCCTTCTCCAATAAAAAAAGGGTGTTTAGGATTGCTTTTTAGCCTAAAAATCCTTTTCAACCAAAGGACTTTTACTCTTATAGCTTTTTGCAAAAGAATGTTTTAAAATGTGTTTGGATTATCTTTTGAATGAGCAAAGGCTAAAAAGTCAAAAGTCACAAAAACTCACAACTTTTATCTTTTAAAATAACTCCTTTTTCTTCTTGCCAAAAAGTCATTCTAAAAGGACTTTTAAAATTGCCAAACACCTTTTCAAACTTTTAACTTTTTGGAAAAGTTAAAAGTTCAAAAAGTCATTTTGAAAAGTAATCCCAAACACCCTACAAGTCTATGGGCGGCCATTTTTAACATATACAGCAGTGTTCGGTTACACCCTTGCATCATCCTACCATTACCTACTAGGGTTTTTGTATCACCGACCTCCCTACTTGTTTCCAGTCATCCATGTATCAGTGTGACGTAGGAGAATTCAAAGGCAGGTCTGGTTAATTGCTTACATACCCGACGTTTCCCCAAAACTGGTTGCCGCCTCAAGGTGAGTCACTCTCTCTTTTCTCACGCCTTTTCCCTTTACCGCCACCTCCTTCTTCATTTTGTGGCCCATATCGCCTTCTCATGTTTCCCTTTTATCTTTATCCTTAAGAGATTAATCTTGAGTCACTTTTTTCCCGTTTAAATGTCGTACCTGCCCTCAAGCTTCTTTATGGATTTGTAACCTAATCTCATTTGTTATTTCTCCTTCCCAATCGTAGGTAGGCTTGCCTATATTCTTTAATTTCAAAAAAATGCAATTATTGTTTTTAGTTTTTCACATAAACTTCTGAAAATCCATCCAGAAAATCAATTCCATTGTTTTGAGTAGCTAACGTCTCCATTGCTAACGTCACCGTTTAGCCAAATTACTAGCAGGGACAACATGAATAGGGTTATTTTTCTTCTTCATCATTTTCGTTAATGGAAGTATCAAATTAGACAATTGTTAAAAGCAATTATGAATGTGAGATTTTAAAGAAAGTTTCAAGCTGAGTCACTCTCTCTTTTCTCACGCCTTTTCCCTTTACCGCCACCTCCTTCTTCGTTTTGTGGCCCATATCGCCTTCTCATGTTTCCCTTTTATCTTTATCCTTAAGAGATTAATCTTGAGTCATTTTTTTCCCGTTTAAATGTCGTACCTGCCCTCAAGCTTCTTTGTGGATTTGTAACCTAATCTCATTTGTTATTTCTCCTTCCCAATCGTAGGTAGGCTTGCCTATATTCTTTAATTTCAAAAAAATGCAATTATTGTTTTTAGTTTTTCACATAAACTTCTGAAAATCCATCCAGAAAATCAATTCCATTGTTTTGAGTAGCTAACGTCTCCATTGCTAACATCACCGTTTAGCCAAATTACTAGCAGGGACAACATGAATAGGGTTATTTTTCTTCTTCATCATTTTTGTTAATGGAAGTATCAAATTAGACAATTGTTAAAAGCAATTATGAATGTGAGATTTTAAAGAAAGTTTCAAGCTGCATACCAACTGCTCGAAGGAATGCTTAAATCAGGTTTTCTGAATTTTCCGTCCGATCCTTTTATTTAAGTTCAAGTATTTTTTGGCAAATATAAATGGTTTGTGTAACATCCCATTTAAAATAAACTAATTAAATAAATATTGGTGGGGTGTTGGTTTAGGGAAGCCAAATGACAATAATTGAATCTCCGGAGGCTAAGGTATAATTTCAAGATTTATTTTGAAAAGGATTTTAGAAGATAGGGTGTAATTGTGTGACAACTCGAAATTTCTATCTTATAACAAACCATGCGTTCAATCAAAGTCAAACTTACTTCTGCTAATTTTTAGCAGTTTTGGAGTCAGTTTGGTGTTTCAATCTTAAATACATCAGAGGTATTTATAGGAAGTATACTCTAGAGTTAATTGTACAACACTTAAGTCTCAAAACTCCAAGAGTTTGGAGTTTACGACCATAAAATGAAGTTTACGGCCGTAAACTCTAGGGTATAAATATGACACTTAGTCATTTTTACCATTTTCAAGCCTAGAACTCATTCTCTCTCAAGTATCATCCGAGTTCTTCACTAGATCTTCAACTTGGTAAGTGTTTCCTTCCTTGATTAGTTGATATACTTCAATATCTAGTGTTTGTACATGATTTCATCCATGAAATCTCTTCATTTGATAGATCTTCAAGTGTTCTTCATTCCACCAAGAACACCAAGAACACACACTAGTGTTCTTGAGCCTTAAACACCCTTATAAGCTTTTATATTGTAAGTACTCTTGTCTTAGCTTGTTTTATACTTGAATCAACTAGTTTACACCTAGAAAACATCAAGAAAACAAGATCAAAATGGATTTTACGGCCAAGGAACCTCCTTGGTCCGTAAACCCTAATTAAGGGTGCAAATGAACCCTAATCCCTTCCAAAGCCTTGGCACCAAGTCTCGAACACTTCCAACATGAGCTAAGGACCTTAAAATTTGAAATGGTACAAAATACCATGAGTTTACAACCATAAACTCATGTAGAAATGGTCCTTGGGCCGTAAACTCTAGTTAGTGGTGCAATGGTGCCACCATTCCTTCCTAAGGATTAGACTTGATCATAAAACACTTCATTATGACTTGCAAGACCTTATAACACAACTTGGTACTTAATACCATGATTTTACGGCCGTAAAATCATGGGGAAATTACCCCTTGGCCGAAAACTCGTGTGGTTATTACCATATGGGCCATAAACTCCAATGAGAGGCCCTACACTCCTTATATGCAACCCTATGTGGTTTAACACGTAAGTACAAGTGTTTCCTAGTCCCTAAGGTTGTTCCATTACATAATTAGTTGTTATGAACAGTAATAGTAAGCATATATGTGTCGTTATATGTTAAATAGGATCCGTGTGTGCTCAAGTCTTCACTTGACACTTAGCATCCTTTACCGATCTTACATTCGCATCACTCACTTCAAGTGAGTTCATACCTCTTAACATTATCTTTTAAGTGATTTTAAATGATTTTATGGGGGGGGGGGGGGATACAAGTAGAAAACATGCTAGTTATATAATCAATCACATGTGATTTATAACTGTGTTTCAAACAAGGATTTCATATACTTCAAACTGTGTTTCAAGGCAAACTACTTTTAAATCGTTTTATAAACTGACATCAAGTCATTATTTATTTATTGTTCAAAACTCTTTAAATGTATTACAAAACCTCTTTTTAACTTATATAATGTCAAAATTCATGCCTATATATGTATAGTTATATTCATAATGCTTAAAGGACTTACGACTTCTAGCTCGCTTTATTTCCTTTTCCTTGTTTGGATGTGGACTTAGGGTATCGGCCAGTTGTCCGAAGGTCGTCTAAATATTAGATATATATCATGTATACATATGTAGACATAAAAGTTCTATTCAATCAGTTGAGTACCTTTGGGGTGTGACAAATTGGTATCAGGGCATTGTTTATAGTGAATCGAGTATATCAACCCATAAAAGATATACAAACTATAAACACAACGGGATTAAAAGACTCTAACCAAGAGTTTATACTTTTAAGTATTAAAATACTTAACTAGAAGTATACATAGATACATACCTACATACTTACTATAGAACAGTGTCATACTAGAACATAGCAAAAGTATTACGATTGTTGAACATCACAAGTGAGCTCAGGGATGTATGGTCAGTTCTGGGAGTGACATAGCCTGATCAACTATGTTGGTCCGAGAAGTGATTAGCATATACCGAGAATGGTTGTCATGTATCAACAAGTCTAAGAACTTACCAACACTACTACAATGAGAACATTAGAACATAACATAAACTGAAAATACTATAGGAGTATTTTGTGTTACTATAATTACTTAGTTGAGAACCAAACAGGTCTTTATTAGTATGTCAATAGTTGTTGAGTGGATACACTACGGTTATAGGTAACTAGGCCTGTCGAAAAAACCCGAAACCCGTTCTACCCACCCGACCCGTTCCGAATTCGGGTAGAACGGGTAACGGGTATGAACATTCGGGTAATAGGTTAACCCGATAATAATATAGGTCGGGTTTTAGGTATGTATTTATTTTTGGGTATACCCGAATACCCGAATTCATTTTTTAAATAATACCAAATATACAATGTTGTCACGTACGCACACTTCAAATAAAATAAAACCCTTTGTTTCCTTCTTATGAACGACGACTCGACAGTCGGCGCAAACTTGCAAAGGGAACACGACGCTGAAGCTGAAGTCCTGAATCATCATCACAATTCTCAATTTCACACTATCGCACCTAATGGAATTTAAAAAGTATATAACATGTTATAATGATTTGTATTGTTATTATATATGTACTTGTTAATTGTATGATGTATTTTCCTACCAAATTCTTTATTAAACCAACCAACATGCAAAAAAAAGTTATCAATAAGTGTCATTTAAGAAATTTTCGGGTATACCCAAGAATTACCCGACCCGATCTCAAACCCCGAATACCCGAAAAACCGAATGACAATATAAGTCGGGTATCGATTATTATTTTCTTAAGGAAATACCCGTTCTACCCGAAACCTGAAATTTTTACCCGTTCGACACCCCTATAGGTAACTATGGTGGCATAGACTTAGAATATGTGATCTTTGCTTTACTTCATGTTCCTTGTTTGGTTGTGGACTTAGATTTAGGGTCACTTATTCGAAGGTCTATCCTATTTTGGTTACATATGACTGGTATGCACTACGCAAATGTTGGAGTAACTAATAAGGATCATCTTATAATTATTTTAGTTAGTACGTCTAGTAATTATTTCTTATACCCCTTCTCTCGCGTAGATATCATGGCTGGATTCCATATCCCTGGAGACCCGTACTTCCCAAATCAGGGCAATGCTGGATGGCTAGATGAAGAGCCAGAAGATGACCATCCAATCCTTTTGGATGATCACCTCTCAGAAGGCTTTTCGGATTGTTCTGACTCCGAACCAGAAGTCAACAACCTACCTCAAGTAGCTCAGAACCCAAATCTCAACCCCCGACCTGCATTTCAAGGTCCCACACCCTTGTGGGCGATAAACTTGAATTGTTGGAGTGATGAGCAGGGTCAACCATTACCCTTCAATGGAGACCGAAGCTTTTACAATTTTAGCGAAGGAGGCTCTGCTGATCGAGTGCTGCCCATTATGGTCTGCAGGATTGCTCGGAAAATTGAGCAAGGTAGAGCAGTTGTCGATTGAGTCATGGAAATTGACGCTAACTCTGGCGTTAACACGGTCCGCATTCGCCAACTCAAAGAAGCCATAGAAAGGACTAGAAGAACCAATGAGGCTCTGCAGCAACAGCTAGCTGCAACCTGCGCTGAGGTTATAGAACTTCAAGTGCGTCAAAGAGCTCATGAGCGTCATCTTCAGGACGTAGTACGTCAAATGGCAGATCAGAGGGTTCGCCCAAGGAATACCCGTCGCCAGTAGAAGATGTCTGACTCATCTTTTCTTTTGGTTTAAGGAATAGCCTTTCGTATCGTGAAAGACCCTCACTTTCATATTTATGAAAGACCCAAACTTTCATACTTGACAATATAGTTACTCCAAAACATGCTACTTGCATATTCATAAAAACAATATTTTACATTGATAAAGAGGTTACAAACTTCTGGATACAAACCGACTATTTTAAAGTGTTATATATTACATAACTTCCAAGTATTCTATAGTTTTATACATATGGGAGTGCAAAATACAATAGTTTCAAACTATTCATAAGCTTCTATCGATACAATAGTTTCAAACTATTCAAAAATATTCTACCAGTATATAACTATACCGGATGCTTATCTCCTGCAATTTGTTAAACATTGAGAGGGTAAGCGGTGACGCTTAGTGAGTTCAATAATAGATACAATATAACGTTATGCCATATATATACTTCAATATGGCAGAAGCAAAGAGGAACAATGAACAACAAGGGCATATGTGAATCATGTGACAAACTTTCCATAACAATCATTGATTTGATTCAAAGATATACAATCAATGAGACATAACAATTTCCATAGTTGATATACATCAATAAAGCTTTGGCCTAAATGGCACAAAAAAAAAACATACAACTTCGGATTTAACATTTTGGTAGATTTCAGGCTTATAGCCTTGTCTAAACTTCTGCCAATACCATAGAATAGAAATCATTCTCTTACGGAGACATGTTCTACATGGCCAGAGGCTACATACCAGTACCAACGTGAATCTAAGTCCTTTCACTGATCACATTGTCAAAGGTATTGCTTTGCTATTAAAAATAGCGAATAAAAATAACACGGGAAAATAACCCGGAATAATAACACTGAAAAGCACGTAGCACATATAACACATAACATACAATTATTTCTATATATTAAACTCACCGTGAAATAACCGGGGGATAAAATATTAATTTGGGCAGCACTTCGGCTCTAAATATCACTTTCTTCGTTGAAAACCGGGAGTTTTCTTGGTAACCGGGCTCTACGAAGGTAGAGCTTCAAAACCGAAAAGATAAAATTTTCGGGCTTCTCGGGAGTCTCGGGGCATGTTTCAGGTGCTAAAAATGATATTGGGGCTTCGGGGGATGTCGAGATAGTAAAAATATCAAAAAGGGGGGTGAAAGTGGCAAATTTCTCAAACTACCTGGGAAGGCTCGCATGGCTGCTATTTATAGGGGAGGAGGTCCGAAGGCTC
Organism: Lactuca sativa; assembly: GCF_002870075.4. NCBI lineage: Eukaryota > Viridiplantae > Streptophyta > Magnoliopsida > Asterales > Asteraceae > Lactuca > Lactuca sativa. The sequence continues at coordinate 159,144,660 of NC_056629.2, read as the reverse complement.
GGATCCGAGGAAATGAGAAGAGGGCAGGTGGCTGCGAGGCTTGGACCAGCTGGCTGCTTCGGCGAGGTTCGGATGCGAGGAGGCTACGTGCCGGCTTCAGATTGGGCCAGCACCTCGGACATGGAGCAACAGTTGCGAGGCGCATTGGAAGTTCATTGGAGCGAACCCTCAATCGAATCAGCATGCGACACACGATTCGGGCACGAGGTAGGCATGTGAGGATCACGTGACCAGCTCTAATCCATGTGAATTTCCTCGAAAATTGTGCCAAAATCTTCTAAAATTCATAATTTTCACATACGGGCTCCGTTTTTGACGTTCTTTATATGCACGCGTAGGTAAAATTACGCTCTACAAGTTTCATTTAGACTTCGTCAGCTAATTTTGAATTTAATTTTTATATTATTATTTTTAACAGACCGGGACAGGAAAATTCGTTAAAAATTCATAACTTCTTCATCCGACCTCCGTTTTCGTCAGACTTTTTACCGTTGTATTACCAATGATGAGACCTTCAATGTTCTTTTAGGTTGTGTCGGCTAAAAATCGCTCGATATAAAATTCAAGTTTTTAGCTGTCTACTGCTAAGCTGAAACTTCGAAAAATCATAACTTCCTCATACGAAATCAGATTTTGGCGTTCTTTTTATCAAACTTCTCAGTTTAACGAATACTATGACTTTCATTTAGATTACTAAGGCTAAAAAGTAGTTTATCAAAAACTCACTTTTTACGTCATTCGGCGCCGTGCCGGTTTTGTCGTGAATCTTCAATTGGTCATAATTTCTAAATTATAACTCAGATTTCGATGAGGTTTTCGCCTAAATGTTTCTAACGAAGTTATCTACAACTTTCAATAATAAAATTTTACTTATTCCAAATTTTATATTTTCGTTAAATTTCACTATTTGACATTTGATTGGAATCTCATAAGACTCCAATACTTTCTGAATGATTCTAAGCATAGTTTTACTTCAATTCTAGTAAAAACTATCTGTTAGAACTCAACATTCAAATTCACATAATATTTCATAATATTATTTACTTAAAACACGATTTCAAAACGTGTATGTTACATATCGGTGCTCTATGAAGCACTTTTCTGAAAAATATTCTTGTCATTCAAGTACTTTAACTAGACTTCTAAGCTGTCAAAGTTTTGCTACTTCTGATATGATGTAAGACCTACTCTTAGGTCAAATTTTCCCCAAACTTATTACATCCTTAATATCAATGATATTGGCAGTCAGCTAATCTTTTGTAGAAACCTTTGTTCAAATACTTTCATTCTTGTGATTCTTGAATTCTATGGAACTCATACTCTTATCTAGTTGTTGAACTATGGCAATTTAGTTCATGGGACTCATTCATTAACTTCACTATCGAATTCTTATCCTTGTACTCATCTTTTAAACTTATAGTTGAAAGATGCCTCCTCGCAAGTCAGCAAGGCGTAATCCTCTGATTATTCCAACTCAAACACCACCTCCTCCACAATTTGATACGGCAGCTCTTAATGCTGCGGTAGTTGCGGCTATTGCTACAGCCATGGCACAATATCACAAAAACCAGGGAACTAGTGGAGGTGGAACAGTCGTTAATTCCACACAACGTGATGTCGTCGTGCGCTCGCGAGAGTGCACTTATAAAGACTTCACCAACTGTAATCCCCGAACCTTCAATGGAATCGGTGGAGTCATTGCGCTGTCGCAATGGTTTGAAAATACGGAATCGATCTTTGAGATCTGTTCCTGTACTGAAGGAAGCAAAGTAAAATTTGTTGCATGCACCTTCAGTGATAGACCCCTGACGTGGTTGAATAGCCATGTCAAGTCACTAACTTTAATAGTGGCAAATGCTATGGGATGGGAAGCTCTTAAAGGGCTGATGATTGAAGAATATTGCCCGAGGGGCGAGGTCCAGAAGATGGAACAAGAACTCTGGAGTCTGACCATGAAAGGATCCAACATAGTGGCTTACACTGCCAAATTCAGCGATCTAGTGGCACTATGTCCCAATATGGCTCCCACTGAGGGGAAGAAGATTGAGAGGTACATTTGGGGGCTAGTGCCTCCATTTCAGGGGAATGTCGTAGCTTCCAACCCCACTACTTTCGACAGTACCAAGCGATTGGCACAACGACTCATAGATCACGGAGTCTCTACCCCCGACAACGACAACAACCCTGGCTATCCCAGAACCCTCCAAAGTCGTTGACAACAAGCGGAAGTTTTGGGATAACAAGAAAGGAAAATCGGCGCAGAACTCGGCCAAGAAGCAGCAAGTGGTGGCTGTTAATGCCGCGATTCTACCTACTGCTACAGCGCCAAGGAAGCCGTATACCGGAAATTTGCCCAAGTGCAACAAATGCACATTCCATCATAATTGTGCCTGCCGAGAAATGCAATGCGCTAACTGCAACAGGAAAGGGCAAACTGCTCGATTCTGCAGGGCTCTGGCAAGGCCAATTAACCAAGTCCCTGGCATTGTCGTGGGCCAGGCTTGCTACGGTTGTGGCGAGGTTGGTCATTTCAAGAGAGACTGCCCGAAGATGGGGAATGCTGGAGGAATGGGAAGAATTCTTGTGATAGGCCACGAGGAAGTCGTAGCTGATCCTACGATAGTTACTGGTACGTTTCTCCTCGATAATTCATATGCCTGTATACTATTCGATAGCGGAGCAGAGAGAAGTTTCGTAAGCCAAAAATTTGTTCACTTACTTAAACAAAAACCACGTGCACTAGAGGAATTATTCACTGTAGAAATGGCAAACGGGAAAACAGAAAGTACTAACTGCATATATATAGGTTGTACTTTAACTCTAGATGGTCATTCTTTCCAAATAAACCTCATGCCGGTCTCAATTAAAAGTTTCGACGTCATAATCGGCATGGATTGGTTAAGTCATCTTCGCGCCGACATCATGTGCTTTGAGAAAGCAGTTCGTTTTAACCTCCCTAACAACGAAACTCTAGTTATCTACGACGACAAATCTAGTACGAACCTTCGCATCATTTTGTGTATTCAAGCTCAAAAGTGCTTACGAAAGGAATATCATGCATTCCTTGCACACATCGTCGATATGAGTCAAGAAGTGAATGACATTCAGAACATTCCAGAAGTACGCGACTTTCCCAACATCTTTCCAGAAGAACTACAGGGATTACCACCGCAACACCAAGTCGAGTTCAAAATCGACTTAGTGTCAGGGGCTACTCCAGTAGCCAAATCTCCTTACCGTCTGGCACCATCAGAGATGCAGGAACTTTCCAGTCAGCTAAACGAACTTCTCAAAAAGGGATTTATTAGGCCAAGCTTCTCACAATGGGGAGCACCGGTCTTGTTCGTCAAGAAGAAAGACAAATCGTTTCATATGCGCATCGACTACAGGGAACTCAACAAGCTTACCGTTAAAAATCATTATCCTCTACCCCGCATTGACGATTTATTTGATCAACTTCAAGGAGCAAACTACTTCTCGAAGATAGATCTACGATCCAGGTATCACCAGTTACGAGTGTTAGAGGAGGATGTTCCCAAGACAGCCTTCTGAACTCGTTATGGACACTACGAGTTTGTAGTGATGCCGTTCGGATTAACCAATGCACCAGCTGTATTCATGGATCTAATGAATAGGGTGTGTCGTCCTTACTTGGATCAATTCATCATTGTTTTCATCGATGACATACTTATCTACTCTCGAAGTAAGGAGGAGCATAGACAAAACCTACGAAGAGTCTTAGAAACATTACGATCGGAGAGGCTCTATGCAAAGTTCTCTAAGTGCGAGTTTTGGATTCGAAGAGTCGAATTCTTGGGCCACGTTGTTAGTGAAGAGGGAATTCACGTGGACCCTTCCAAAATCAAGGCCATTGAGAACTGGTCAGCACCGAAGACACCTATAGAAATTCGTCAATTTCTAGGTCTCGCTGGCTACTATCGCAGGTTCATACAGAACTTCTCTAGCATCGCTAAGCCGCTTACTACACTGATCCAAAAAGGCGTGGCCTTGGCTAGGAAGAGAAACAAGAGAAGGCGTTCCAAACGCTGAAACGAGCCTTATGCACCGCACCAATACTATCCCTCCTTGAAGGAATAAAAGTATATTGTGATGCATCCAACCAAGGGCTCAGATGTGTTCTGATGCAACAAGGTAAGGTCATGGCCTATGCCTCAAGACAGTTGAAGACACACGAGGTCAACTACACCACACATGATATTGAGTTAGGAGTAGTTGTGTTTGCTCTGAAGATCTGGAGACACTATCTGTACGGTACGAAAAGCACTATCTTAAAGCCTTCAACACATCTTTGATCAAAAGGAGCTCAACATGAGACAATGACGGTGGGTCGAGCAACTCAATGACTACGAATGTGAAATTCGTTATCATCCCGGCAAGGCCAACGTAGTAGCTGACGCCCTATGTCGGAAAGAATACTCTGGCCATAGAGTCAAATCATTGACTATGACTATCCATTCACACTTGCCCACACAAATTAAGGAGGCTCAGCTCAACGCTTTGAAACATGAAAATGTGGCGGGTGAATCCCTGAGAGGGATGGATAAAAACAAGGAAGTCAAGGGTGGCGGAGCTTTATATTTCATGGATCGGATCTGGACACCGAAACACGGTGGATTCAGAGACTTGGTCATGAGCGAAGCACACAACACTCGATATTCCGTTCACCTAGGTTCGGATAAGATGTATCTGGATCTTAAAAAGTTATATTGGTGGCCTAACATGAAAGGAGAGATTGCTACCTTCATGAGTAAATGCCTTACTTGCGCAAAGGTTAAGGTCGAATACTAAAAACCCTCAGGTTTGCTATAGCAACCGAAGATACCTGAGCGGAAGTGGTAGCGGATCACAATGGACTTCATAACCAAGTTGCCCAAGACAACGGGTGGACTTGATACCATTTGGGTCATCGTCGATAGATTGACCAAGTCCGCACACTTCCTGTCCATCAAGGAAACTGACAAGATGGAGAAACTAAAAAGAACTTACATTAGGGAAATCGTACGACTGCATGGTGTTCCCATATCCATTATCTCCGATAAGGATAGTAGATTCACTTCGAGATTCTGGCAGTCGCTACAAAGTTCCCTAGGAACGAGGCTGGACATACGTAAAACCTACCATCCATAAACTGACGGACAAAGTGAGAGAACGATACAAACACTGGAAGATATGCTGAGAGCCTGTGTGATTGACATCCAGAAATCAAGGGAGACTCACTTACCCCTTGTCGAATTTTCCGACAACAACAGTTACCATATGAGCATAAAGGCTGCTCCATTCAAAGCCCTCTATGGCCAGAAGTGCAGATCCCCTCTGTGCTGGGATGAGGTGGGTGACACCCAGTTAGCTAAAGGACGAGTTCCTGACAGCACTCTTACAGGTCCGAAATTCATACGTGAAACGACAGAGAAGATCGTTCAAATTCGTGAACGATTGAAAGCCTCTAGAGACCGTCAGAAAAGCAACGTAGACAAGCGAATGAAACCTTTGGAATTCCAGGTGGGATACCGCGTTCTTTTGAAATTCTCACCCTAGAAGGGCTTGATACGCTTCGGAAAGTGTGGAAAGCTAAATCCCAGATACGTAGGGCCTTTCGAGATCTTTGCCAGAATTGGCCCTGTAGCTTACAAACTCAATCTACCGCGTGAACTCGGTAACGTACATTCTAATTTCCACGTCTCGAACTTGAAAAGTGTCTATTCGACGAGACTCTTGTAATCCCACTCGACGAGATCGAGATCAGCGAGAGCCTCTACCGAGAGGTCAAGCAAACGAAACAAAGCCGTATCCCGATAGTGAAGGTGTAACATCCCAAAAATACGAGCCAAAAATTTCGTTTTTAAAACATGTACTTAGCAAAACATTTAGAAATAAATCATTCAACAACCATTTCATTTCACAAAAGATGTTGCATGTCAGAAAACATTGTCATAATCATAAAATGTCAGAGTACAATCTCCCAGGTAGATGTCATAATGCGGAATACAAGCAGGTGTGTGTGTGTGATGTACCGCTACCGCGCCAGCTCCTTCCCCTTCGACGAAGAGGTACCTGAAACCAAAACTAAAAACTGTAAGCACGAGGCTTAGTGAGTTCCTCCATAATACCTCATACCATGCAAGCATACAACATACAGCTAGGAGATACGGGCCTTGCCCACACTCATGAAGATATGGGCCTTGCCCACACTCCGCTAGCTGGGAGATACGGGCCTCGCCCACACTCCACTATCTGGGAGGTACGGGCCTCACCCACACTCCACTCTTGGAGAGATACGGGCCTTGCCCACACTCAGCCGCTAACCCATAATATACAAGTATCACACAGATAACAAGTATAGACAACTCTATCATACTGGCATATATCATAATCAACTCAACCAAGAGATACGGGCTTGACCCACACTCTAATACTAACATCTCGTCTATACGGGCCCACCTTGGTGCCTTAGACCCGTTCCTACTGGAAGGAAACTCACGTCAAAGTAACTGTCGATCTGCATGGGAACTGACTGTCTGCTGCTACTGCCGCTCCGGAGATCCTCCGGCTGTAATTCCCACAAAACCCTTAGTCAAATACTACTAACCGAATTCAGGGAAATTGACCATTTACCCTTACAAATCAAGAGTCAAGTCACAGGCAACTGCCAGTTGACCAGACTTGCCGAGTTGGCTTGCCAACTCGCCGAGTCCCTTTCCCTTAGTTTGACCATAAATCCGTCTTTACTCGTCGAGGTAGACGTTGATTCGACGAGCTTTCCTTCTATACCCAAGGCCAATAGTCCTTCATCCTACTCACCGAGTTGTATGAACAACTCGCCGAGTTCATCTTCATCTGAAGAACACTCTAAGCTGTGACTCGCCGAGTTGTATGAACAACTCGCCGAGTTGTTCTTGACACAAGAAGATTGCCTTAAACTCGCCGAGTCATGGCATTGACTCGCCGAGTGGCTTCATGAGTGAGTCTGGCTTCTGACCCACTGAGTCACACCTAATGACTCACTACTCCCATCCCGCAAATGCGAAAAGGGGGAAACTCGGGGACTCGCGACTCGACTCGCCAAGTCAGATGAACGACTCGCCGGGTCGGCCACATGCAAAAACTATACACGCGATTCTGCTTGGATCCAGCTCATGCCATTCATAGATCTGGGTTTCTAGGGCAAGAATAACACGTAAAGTTTCCAACTTTACGTGTAAATAATCACCAATAAAGGTTTTAGGGCTCAAAATGCACCAAAAGAGTAGATCTAGGGCTTTCATGCAATTTACTCCCATAAAGGTTATAGATCTGAGCTTCTGGAGCTCAAACATGACTAGATCTAGTGGATAATCAACCTATAACGGATTCTACTTCATGCACAAGCTTGGAAAAAGGTTCAAGAAGAGCTCAAAAGGTGCTCTAATGGGGTTTAAGCATACAAACAGAATGGAGCAGAGATATACCTCAGAGAACTCTGAAATAGCACCAAGATATCTGGTCTCCTTCTCCTCTTCTTGATCCACTCTCCTTCTTCTCCCAAAAACTTCAAGGAATCACTCTAAACACTTCAATCTCACAAGAAACGAGTTAGGGTTTGAATGTTTGTTGTAGGGCGCTCTGAGGGTGAAAGGGGGCGAGCTTGGGCCGCACAAGCTAGCTTAAATAGGGGGCAAACCCTTGGAATTAGGGTTTCATCAGACAGTGGGGACTCGCCGAGTCCAGAATATGGACTCGCCGAGTCGCCAACTTAAACATGCTCCGGGTCCCGTCTCTACTCGACGAGTCGGACCTACAACTCGCCGAGTCCAAGGCAAAAAATGAAAAACACAAAGATAAATTTTACGTACCAGGAACTAGGTGCTACAGAAGGTTCGCTAGAACGCCATGCGAGGACCTGAATTCACTTGGGAGCGCGAGGATCAAATGAAATTAAAATATCCTCATCTTTTTACTTAGTTATTTGTAACTACTTATTTGCTTAAACTGTAATTTCGGGACGAAATTCCCTCTAACGGGGGGATGATGTGACAACTCGAAATTTCTATCTTATAACAAACCCGACATTCAATCAAAGTCAAACTTACTTCTACTAATTTTTAGCAGTTTTGGAGTCAGTTTGGGTGTTTTAATCTTAAATACATCAGAGGTAATTATAGGAAGTATATTCTAGAGTTAATTGTACAACACTTAAGTCTCAAAACTCCAAGAGTTTGGAGTTTACGACCATAAAATGGAGTTTACGGCCGTAAACTCTAGGGTATAAATATGACACTTTAGTCATTTTATGTCATTTTTACCATTTTCAAGCCTAAAACTCATTCTCTCTCCAGTATCATCCAAGTTCTTCACTAGATCTTCAACATGGTAAGTGTTTCCTTCCTTGATTAGTTGATATACTTCAATATCTAGTGTTTGTACATGATTTCATCCATGAAATCTCTTCATTTGATAGATCTTCAAGTGTTCTTCATTCCACCAAGAACACACACTAGTGTTCTAGAGCCTTAAACACCCTTATAAGCTTCTATATTGTAAGTACTCTTGTCTTAGCTTGTTTTATACTTGAATCAACTAGTTTACACCTAGAAAACATCAAGAAAACAAGATCAAAATGGATTTTACGGCCAAGGAACCTCCTTGGTCCGTAAACCTTAATTAAGGGTGCAAATGAACCCTAATCCCTTCCAAAGCCTTGGCCCCAAGTCTCGAACACTTCCAACATGAGCTAAGGACCTTAAAATTTGAAATGGTACAAAATACCATGAGTTTACAACCATAAACTCATGTAGAAATGGTCCTTGGGCCGTAAACTCTAGTTAGTGGTGCAATGGTGCCACCATTCCTTCCTAAGGATTAGACTTGATCATAGAACACTTCATTATGACTTGCAAGATCTTATAACACAACTTGGTACTTAATACCATGATTTTATGGCCGTAAAATCATGGGGAAATTACCCCTTGGCCGAAAACTCATGTGGTTATTACCATATGGGCCATAAACTCCAATGAGAGGCCCTACACTCCTTATATGCAACCCTATGTGGTTTAACACGTAAGTACAAGTGTTTCCTAGTCCCTAAGGTTGTTCCATTACATAATTAGTTGTTATAAACACTAATAGTAAGCATATATGTGTCGTTATATGTTAAATAAGATCCGTGTGTGCTCAACTCTTCACTTGACACTTAGCATCCTTTACCGATCTTACATTCGCATCACTCACTTCAAGTGAGTTCATACCCCTTAACATTATCTTTTAAGTGATTTTAAATGATTTTATGGGGGGGGGATACAAGTAGAAAACATGCTAGTTATATAATCAATCACATGTGATTTATAACTGTGTTTCAAACAAGGATTTCATATACTTCAAATTGTGTTTCAAGGCAAACTACTTTTAAATCGTTTTATAAACTGACATCAAGTCATTATTTATTTATTGTTCAAAACTCTTTAAATGTATTACAAAACCTCTTTTTAACTTATATAATGTCAAAATTCATGCCTATATATGTATAGTTATATTCATAATGCTTAAAGGACTTACGAATTCTAGCTCGCTTTATTTCCTTTTCCTTGTTTGGATGTGGACTTAGGGTATCGGCCAGTTGTCCGAAGGTCGTCTAAATATTAGATATATATCATGTATACATATGTAGACATAAAAGTTCTATTCAATCAGTTCAGTACCTTTGGGTATAAAAGGTATACATTCATCTATTCATATACATAACTTACTAGTAAACTATAATAGGTATAGTTTAGGAGAATACTATCATATACAAATACTATAACAGAGAATACTATAACAGAGAATATTATAACAGAGAATACTATAACAGAGAATACTAGACAGAGAATACTATAACAGATAATACTATACAAAGGATACTATATAGAGAATACTATACATAGAATACTATTACTATAACAAGTATACTATAACATGATTCAGAGATAACATAATGTGAGATACTACTTCATGACACATCGACCATTTGGAGCTTCTCTGCAACTGAGGCCAGCCGCCACCTTCACTTCCTCTTATCTCCGGCGCCACTACCATTTCGTCGGTTCCGATCAACCTAGGCCAACGAGTCTATCCACCAAGATCGTAGAAGCTGAAGACCACCGTGGGGGCCAACGGACGAACCTTCATCGCTGTCGGGTTCTTTTTTCCCTAGCCGCCGCTGCACTGTCGTTGTTGGAGTCGGAGCTGCCGATGAGGACTGAGCGTCATTTCTTTGCCACTGTTGGACTGTACCGATGCCCGTCTTCTGCTGCTACCGTCGTCAACACCGCTGTTGTGGCCATGCTTGCTGTCGTTTCTGTTCCGACCTCCAACATGCTCGGTGGGTGTTTTACGCGCGTGTGTGCATGGTTTTGTATGTGTCGGCATGTAGGTGTGTTTATGAGCTGGTCGGAAAACATTGGGAGCCACCATGGCAGCCCACCATGGTGGCTATTGGACAGTTGCTACTCTTCTGCCGCCATACACCACCACCGGCCACCACGAGGTGTTTGCGTGTGTGTATGTGTATTTATTAGTGTGCGTGTGTGTTATTAGTGTGTGTGAATTTGGATTATACTGTAAATTGTAACCATATCGAAATAGTGAAAAGGAAACCTAAAACCACCACCGTGAGGTGGTAGCTGCCGCCACCGGCTACCGTGTCGGGTGGTGATGTGCTTTGCCTTGTTGTGTTGGATCCGTTTGGGAGGCTTGAAACCCTAATGGGCCCAATGAAGCCCTAATAGGCCCAAGGAAACCCTAATTGGCCCAAAGTGACCTAAAAGCCCAACCAGTTAACTAATAGGCTAGTATTGGGAAGGAATCCCTAATTAGGGTTTGGAAAACCCTAATGGCATAAAACCCTAATTGTGGGAATCGTTTGGGACACACACGAGAATTAATTATTAAATTTAAAATAATAATTAATAATCATTGGCAAACTAACTTAGCAATAATGAACTTAATGGATTAAGTCCTTAAGGGGTTAAGTAAGAAACACTTAACCCTAATCATCATTTCATGTGAAAGCCCTAATCTCACTCGGGCCTTGAATTGGGCCTTTCTATTGGGCTCTGGTGATTGAACTATTAATGGGCTTTCCAAGAATAAGTAAATGAACTAAATAATTGTATGGGTTTTAGGATAAAGCTCATGTGAGAGACTTGGGCCCAATTTGGAAAATTGGGCCATAGATGGGCCATAATTTGGCCTTTATGGTTATGTGATATTGGGCCATGAGAATACAAATAGTTTAGACTGAAATAATTAGATGGGCCTTAAGGAAAGACCATGTAGAGGTCTAGGCCCAATTTGGAAAATTGGGCCATATATTGGGCTTTGGCCTATTACTTGACTTTTGGGCCTTTGGAGTGTGAGTTGGACTTTGGGCTAGGAACCTAAATATTAATTGGGTATTGTTTGATGTTGATAGTTCGGGAGTCTGACAATCAGCAGCTGGAGTGTACCTGCAAGACTTCAGCAGTGCCAGGTGAGTTTTCCTCACTATATCAACAGGGTCTATGGCACCAAGGCCGACCCTTTAAGATTGCATCCTGGTTTTAGGATGTTCCTATACTATGTAATCTGTTAGATACGTATGATTATCTGTTTATATGTTAGTGACCTGGTTAGGTCGGTATCCTGGTTATAGGATGTTGCTATGCTATGTGAACTGTTAGATCTATATGATTATCTATACATATGTTAGTGACCTGGTTAGGTCAATATCTTGGGCATAAGATGGTGCTATATTAGTGACCGGTTAGGTCGGTATCCTGGTTATAGGATGTTGCTATGCTATTTGATCTGTTAGATCGGCTGACTGTTATATATGCTAGCGTATGATATGTATGTGCACATGTTTGTTGATTGGGGGTTTGGGTTGAGGCGGTCCTGCTTTGTGCTACAGGCCAACATACCCAGGGCAGTCCGGATAGACTACAGACCCAGGAGGGTATGATAGTCAGACCGAAGGCCCGGCGAGCGGTCCGGATAGACTGAAGGCCCCACGAGGCGGTCCAGACATGACGAAGGCTCGGAGAGCAGTCTAGATAGACTGAAGGCCTGTGAGGCGGTCCAGTCAGGCTGAAGGCTCATTATGCATGTTGTTCTATATTTGTATTGATATGCTATTTGTTCTGGTTAGTATGGGTTGGTATTTTGGGGGAAACTCACTAAGCTTCGGGCTTACAGTTGTTGATTTTATTTCAGGTATTTCTGATGATCGCGAGAAGGCGAAGGCGTGATCGTACACCTCCTCATATTTTAATGATTGATTCTGGGGATACTCTGATGCTTAAATTATTTTAAAAACAAAATATAATAACTTAATGGTTTTAAATTTTTTTAAATTAGCTTGAATTTTATGGGTATTACAGTTTTTTCGTAAATATTTTAAATTCATTGTAAGTAAGTTGTTTAACAAAAACTCTTGAACCAACTTTGTTTCTTCAGATCACCCATTTTTAGGCATCTTGTCTTAGAGCATCTCCAACTCACTCTCATTCTCCATTTTTCCCCCATTTCTTCCCTCATTCTTCTCCAACCTTCCCCCATTTATTCCCCCATTTTGGGGGATATGAATAATATTTCACTAAATATGGTTTTATACTATTCATTTCTCCCAAAATGGGGATGAACTTTGCGTTGTCGGTTTTAGTTCATTTTTATATATTTCTAGTTCATTTTTACCTACTAATTATTATTTAAATATAATATTTAATACTTATAATATTTTGTTATATATTAAATTATATTAATTAATTATAAATGTAAAGTTTGTTTTTGTTCATCAAATTCATATAAAATTCTAAATACATATTGAAATTTTAAAAATTTTTACAAAAACTTATAATTAAAATATACATTACAAACACGATAACATATGTTATTAAACATGTATTTAACCTATATATTACAATAATAATCTAATAAAAACCAACAAGTGACAATACTATTATTTATTTATTTAATATTTATTTAAAAATGTGTATGTGTAATATTTTTATAAATGCATGTATAATATTTATTTATAAATTTATTATAAATGTAGTCTTTTGTATTTAATATTAATGTAATGAAAAAACTATAGATTATATATTTGTTAAAACTAAATTAGTATATGGGTATGTTTGACAATCTATGTAAGTTGGAATAATGAAATATATACTAGGAATATATTTTTTTGGGGTGAAAAATGAAATAGGGTTGGAGATGAAACACTATTTGCCTTATTTTTTACTTCATTTTTTGAGGGAAAAATGTAGGTGGGTCGGAGATGATTTTAGTCTTTTAACTACTCCTTGAATAAAGTGCAGAGAATGACTAGGTAAGTATTTGTAATCGTTTTATGTTCCTTGATTGAATATTAGCCTTAATTGTTACTGAACTCTTAGGGTATGTGTATGAACATTTGTGTTTGTTCTTTCTTCCTATACTAACAGCTGAATGGAAACGTTGCTGGTTAAATTCTTAACTTAACTTTTTGGATTCAGACTATGGAATGATGTATTAATTCATTAACTTGAGGGCTATAAGAATTAAGGCTTTTGATTTTATATTTTACTCAGCATAGGCCATTTGAGTCGAACTTCCATTTTTTTTCTTCATTTTCCATGTTCACTTGTTAATTTTTAATAATTATTTATTTAACTCTTAATTGTTAATTTTTATTTTTATTGTCAATATAAGTTAGGGATTTTTTTTAAATTCAATTTGTTTATTGTTACTTGTTTTTTTGCATGTAGTTAATATTAAGTTAGGTTTTGTTGAAAGTCAAAATTTAGTTGTTGGGTTTGTTAATTGAAAGAATATTAATTTAACTTAGGATCATATATCGACCATGTAAGAGGTTTGGTTAAAAAAATTTTTTTTTTTTTTTGGTGGTCCTTATTTTCAAAATTTTCTTATTGTGATTCAAAACTATGTCGAAGGTTGTGAAACATTTACCAAATGATGCTAATTCGTTAAGTATGCCTTTGGACAATTGTATGTTTATTTTGAGTCTTTTGGACTATATGAGGGGTATTTACGGAAGAAAGTAAGAGGTGATTTTTTTAAGTGTGACAATCTAATTTTGTTATACTACTCATTCTCATAAAAGTTTTCATTTATTTGACATGAAACAGAGGAAATAGTGTCTTTTAAGGTAAATCAAGCGTTATCAATTTCTTGGTATTGATCTAAGGGAAAATGACTTTTGAGGGTAATTAACTTTTGCGTTTGTACTCATTTGATCCCTTTTCTTTTTTTTGTATTCAATATACCATCGAACTTGTTGTTGGTGTTTACCATAGCCCTTTTGACCGGCTTTTGACCTGTGATAGCCGGTCAAAGGGTTATGGTGAACACAGACAACAAGTTCGATGGTATATTGAGTACAAAAAAAAGAAAAGGGACCAAATGAGAACAAACGCAACAGTTGGTTACCCTCCTGATTCATTTTCCCTTTACTCATTTACAACAAATCCCACATCATCTCCTACTGATATTAATAACTTTTATGAGATTCATTCTTGCTTCTCTTCAAAACATAACCTACGAAAGGACATTATTCATACATGTATAACTTTGTAATGCACTTGAATATTTATTAGGGGAATCTTGACTAAGCGAGCGCATTTCATGACTACATTTACATTTCCAATCAAATGATTTATCGTATCATGGATTCTAAACAAGTCTACAAATGAGTGGAATCACAAGTGCTATGATTTTTGAGTTTATTTAGCTTTAAGATCGAACTCATGGGATAAGATACAATATCAATATGTACAATATTATGGTGTATTGTACATATTGATGTTGTATCTTATCCCATGAGTTCGATCTTAAAGCTAAGTAAACTCAAAAATCATAGCACTTGTGATTCCACTCGTTTGTAGACTTGTCTAGAATCCATGATACGATAAATCATTTGATTGGAAATGTAAATGTAGTCATGAAATGCGTCTGCTTAGTCAAGATTCCCCTAATAAATATTCAAGTGCATTACAAAGTTATACATGTATGAATAATGTCCTTTCGTATGTTTTGAAGAGAAGCAAGAATGAATCTCATAAAAGTTATTAATATCAGTAGGAGATGATGTGGGATTTGTTGTAAATGAGTAAAGGGAAAATGAATCAGGAGGGTAACCAGCTGTTGTGTTTGTTCTCATTTGGTCCCTTTTCTTTTTTTTTGTACTCAATATACCATCGAACTTGTTGTCTGTGTTCACCATAACCCTTTGACCGGCTATCACAGGTCAAAAGCCGGTCAAAAGGGCTATGGTAAACACCAACAACAAGTTCGATGGTATATTGAATACAAAAAAAAGAAAAGGGACCAAATGAGTACAAACGCAAAAGTTAATTACCCTCAAGAGTCATTTTCCCTTGATCTAACTCCATAAACACATCAGGTCGTTGCAACTTTAACAAAATGGTTGTCGTTTAATTAATATAATGTTCAATAAATAAGTTACTTATAAATTCTTTACTATAGACTAACTTTTAATATACACAACTGCATTTTCTATTAGAGTAAATTACACGAATGGTCCCTATGGTTTGGGGTAATTTGTGCGCTTGGTCATTGGTTATACGATGGTCCATGGCTAGAAATTACATATAGCTGGGTGATGGAGCGGCAGTGGTTTTCCATGGGAATACCAATCAAGGTACAAGCCATCTAAGCACCTCCAAATCTTGGGTTTTTAGTTTCCAAGTTTTGATTTTGGTTACGAGATATAAAATGAAGATGAAGTTGATGCTTTTGGTTATCTGGACGAGAGAGAGAGAGAGAGAGAGAGAGAGAGAGAGAGAGAGAGAGAGAGAGAGAGAGAGGACCCTTGCATATTAAATTTATTTATTTATTTAAAAAAAATAATAGAAAACCTCATAAATGGTCCCTGGGTAATGAAATGACAAAAATGCCCCTGACTTAACGGCTAAATGGTAACGGAGTGAGCCGGAAGGACCAAATGTTAAAAGTTTTGAAACCACAGGGACGATTTGTGATGTTTTTTGAACTTAAGGACTAAACTTGATATTTTCGAAAACCATAAGGACCATTTTTGAAGTTTTGTCTAGATTTTATTACCATATGAATCTTTCCACTAAACAAGGAGATTTGGAATATGATCTAATCAGTCATATTAGGAACTAGACCCGGTTGCAATCGCCAATAACACAAATGACCCTAAATTAAGTTGAACCAATGGTCTTTGACTGTAGGAGAAAACTGATATATGTGGCATTGTGGTATTATTATATTCAGAACCATACATCACAAAACAATAATAACCTGCATGTTTTTATTTTGTAAAGAGAATTTATAGTAATTCTTTCTTGATGGATTGTTGGTGGCTGTATGGTCTAGATTGCCCTTGTGTCATGTTTGGGTGGTTATTATCAACACTCCCGATGTAACCGAGTTAGAGGTAAATTGTTATCAACACTTGCGATGCAACTGAGTATATGGTTATTAACACAAGCATGGACATGTAGAAAATATTCATGAACATATTTTCTTAGTCTATATATGAAGTGCCACTTTAGTCCATTTATCTTTGGGACATCAATTAATATAATTGTAAATGTATGAATATAGTTATATTATCGTTACAAATCATGTTTTCTTGTAATCACTTAACACAAGCTTATAGATCATTTCTCTAGGGCCGTGATAATCACGGCCCAAATAATTTTACTAGTATATATATATATATATATAGAGGAGGATTCAATTGAGAAAAAAAAGGTTGAGAATGGGGGAATCATTCTCAGCCACTCATTTATTTTTGCCACAAAAGCCTCCGTCGTACCAGCAGAAATGGGAAAGAAATAGACATGTGTTTTCCAACAAAACATGTTTCCTTAAACTATACTAATCATTACCTTAATATATACAAAAACATAATTTTTTCGTTTTATTTTTAATTTTTAAGAAGCTATTTTTATCGAAAAATGATTTTAAATATACCAAAATTCATGATTTTTTATTCTCTACAAATAGACATACATATTGATATAGTTTTAAGATAAAATAAAAAAAATATTTTTTTTTTATATTTTCAGCTATCGTTATTCATAAGTGAATAAAAATGAATCAGGTTTTTACTACAGTACATTCGTTATTCAGTTATGAATAAAAATTATGATTATTTTTTTTTTATTACAATTTAAGTATCATTCATATATGAATATAGCATATAATAAACATAGTATATTCATATTTAAATATTAGACGATGCATTCACTTATAAATATTACATAGTATATTCACTTGTGAATATTAGATGGTATATTCACTTATTAATATTAGATAATATTTTCATATCTGAATATTACATAGTATTACATGGTATATCACATGTGAATATTACATAGTATATTCATTTGTGAATATTAGATGGTATATTCACATATGAATATTACACAGTATATTCACATATCAATATTACACAGTATATTTACATATCAATATTACAATGTATTTTCACAAATATATATATAATTTTTATATGTTATTCACATATGAATAACGTACAGACTTGCATATTTGTTTTTTTGTTTTAATAATCATATACTGAGAAAACATATTCATATATGAATATAATGTGGTAATTTAGTTTATGCATTTCATCAAACAGTTGGAGTGCATACAATTTAACTTTTTTTTAAAAATGTTAAAAAATGATATTTTGACTATTTAAATCTTACAAAAGAGTAGATTGATAGAGAATTATATGAAATTTTTCAAAAAAAAAAACGATTTGATATTTTTCTAACCTCAATTTTGAAGTTTTATTTGATAATCGATGTTGAATGAATGATATGAAGTGGATTTTTGTTGATTATCGATGATGTTAATCTAATAACGCTGGGAGTATAATTAGTCATAGATGTTGAAGATCTGATCGTATTCAAACACAATTGAAGGTTGAATTAAAAGAACCAAAAACGAATTTTTGTTGTTAACTGTTGAATCGTGTTGATTATTGACGAAGATCGATGATTGATTAGCACTGGATGATGTTGATGATGGTTTAATTGAAGAAATCTGGATGATTGTTGAAAGTTGGAGAAGAAATTTGGATGATGAACGATGAATGGGTTTGAACTGTAATCTAATTCTCTATAGATACGTATTTGAGATTGAAGGTTGTTATCATATTTACAAGTTTACCACCGTGTCTTTTTATGCTTACATAAAATGAATGGCTGAGAATGATTCCCACATTCTCAACCTTTTTTATTTTCTCAATTGAACTCACCTCTCTCTCTCTGTATATATATATATATATATATATATATATATATATATATATATATATATATATATATATATATATATATATATATATATATATATACACACACCAATCCAACACTAACCGTCTTGACACATACGAAAAGTTTATTTGTTTTTATTTGTTATCTGTGATATTACAAAACTTAACTACATTAATCTATATTTTTTTTCTCTTATGAGTACTCGAACAGTTTACAATAAACCAAAAGGGAAAGTGAGAAAAGATCCATACTTTTATGCAAAAGAGAAAGTGAGAAAAAAGAGAGGTTTGTAATAGGCTTGTGGTTTCTTAAATTGGAAGCATAATATCACAGTAACATAATTTATTATAATGTTTGAGGCTTTATGGAATGAAATAAAGCTTTATTACCATAAAGTGGTGAGCCCCTACAATGGTGGGTGTCACTATGCCATATTGCCATTGTCTTCCATTTATCCCACTAAACTTGCTTTTCATTCATCGTCTATCTAACCAAATATTGAATATTATCATATTCTTATTAATGCTCTAATTGGATTTGTAAGTGAAAACTATTCAACTATACAATTACTAGTTTATAAACTGTGGTAACCTCGGTTACAAAATTAATTAAAATTTCATAGTGAAAATATAAAATTATTAATTAATTATTTTAAATAAATTATTAATTAAGAGATATTTTTTAGTTATATAAAATTATAATTGTTAATTTAAATAAGTATGTGAAATTATATCACCTTATAATTTGTAATAATTTTTTTTTAGTTTTATTCTAATGTTATTAATTTAATGTAATTAGAATAAGAAATTTAAATTTTGAAATTTGAAATGGAGAATTAATAAGTTGACAAGTGGCATGCATTAATTATGAAGTTTAATAGGATGACACATATCAAAAAAAGATTAAAACTATTCTTTTATTAGAATAAAGAAGATTATGATAATAAAACGCCATTAAAATGGTTCCACGATAAAATTTGAATTGTCATTTTAAACATTACATGATTATAGATTTATAGTCTTATAATCAAATTCATCTATTAAATTGCCAATCAACCCAATATTAGTGTATATCACCTTAATAGTCATGGTCGGTCCTGAAAACTGAATATTCTTAAAGATCCAGGACGAATAAAAAAAAGCCTTTATCTTTATTATAATTTTGTATTTTTAAATAAAAATATATAATAAAAAAAATTGGGCCCTATGCAGCTACCCACTTTGCCCCCCCCCCCCCCCCCCCCTCTAAGCCCCCCATGCTAATAGTGTATCAAACACTTGATCATCCCAACCCTACATGTCGTCACTCTTCTTCTCTCAATTATTTCTGTCATCGTTTCTCTTCTTCTCGTTTTCTTCTTGTCATCTCTCATGGCCAACAAAAACCTCAAACCTTATAGCATCACAAAGAGAAAATGCATATGAAAAAATACCATAAGAAGCTTGGAATGGAGTAAAGCCATCTTCATATTACTTCAAGGTATTTTGTTGCATCAGGTATGTGTACATTCTAATCCATTAAAGAACGAATTTTCAAAAAAAAAAAAAAAAATCTCGTACATATGTTTTTCGTCAACATCATTCAAAGTGTAAGTGTATGATCCAAATACAAAAGGATAATCATTAGGCATGTGTCATTTTCAAGAGAATAAAAATTTATACTTGGAAAAGGCATGACAATAGAAGAATATGATTATATCATAAAAGAATATAATAAAGGAGGAAGAAACATAACCAAGAGAAGAAGAAGCTGAAAATGCAAACATTGATATACCATGTAACATAAAAAAGGAGACATTTATGAGTTCTAACTAGCTTGTAACATCAAAAATACGTTTCTGACATTTTAGATCGCAGACTAAACATAACATACAAACTAAAAAATGTATTGTATAATTCCAAAACTTGTCCAAAAAACAAAGATAAATTTCAAAAAAAATGCTTCGTTACCACAACCCAACACAAAGGGATAATGACTTGAAAGCGTAACGTACTTTATCTTTTGATCACATTTGGTCACTAATTTTTTTTTTTCGTGATATATTAACCCTTGAACTTGTTGAAACATGTAAATGTTACCCTTATGACTGCTTTTAGCCAGTTACAACCGGTCATAAGGGTAAAATGCGGACAATTTTAAATAATTCAAGGGTAAATCAAACACGAAAAAAGTTCAATGACTAAATATGAACAAAATGGAAAGTTTGTTACCCTTTCAATTCATTATCCCATAAATGGTTCTAAATGTTATTAATCATGAGCACAAGCAGAATATGGAAGTCACAAAAGTGAAGATGTTGTAATTGTATGATATACATTTATAGTATAACGTACCAGAAACAACACTTATAAATGCAGTAAGAGAGGCTTCAATCACAGAAAATGAATGGAAAAAATATGGTGATTTCAAATATATACTTAGGACAAAAGCGACGTTTTTCACTCCAGAAGATGGAGACGATTGTTGTGAAAATAATACGATATTAGATTTGAATGCGGTTTTTCTCTTTACAAGGACATGAACTTTCACTAGAGAGTGTGGAGGAATAAGCTCAAGGCTGTGGAGCAATACATGAGTAGTCTAGGTGCTATCTTCCTTTACAATGTTTATGCATTTGCCCAATTTTGATTGTTTTTACTTTTAACTTGTCTTGTCTATACTTTTCTTGCTAGTTATTACTTGCATCTAACTTTTCTATTTGTTTGTTAGTTCTATATGTTCCTTCTTACTGTGTTCCTTTTGATTTTTGATATTATTTTTTGTTTAATTGCTCGTATGTCTCTTTTTCCTTCTGTGAAACTCTTCTGATAATTTCTTCTTTGTGGGCTGATGTTTCACTTATAGGTGAATAAAGAACCTATAGTTAAAAGTACATCTCATGGACTAGGATTAAAGCCATGAACTACAACATGGTTATGTGGTACATATTCTATTTTTAATACTTTGTATAAACACAACACAAAACAGTTCATAGTGACTGAAATCAACATTATTAATCGTAGTTGCTACCAATAGGCAAAATTAACGAAGGGGTGATTGCAAAAATGGATAATGACTTGATAGGGTAACGAATTTTCACATTTGTTCATATTTAGTCATTGAATTTTTTTCGTGCTTGATTTACCCCTGAATTATTTGAAATTGTTCACAGTTTACGCTTATGACCGGTTGTAAACATCTAAAAGTTGTCATAAGGGTAACATTTACACATTTCAACAAGTTCAAGAGTTAATACATCACGAAAAAAAATTTAGTGATCAAAAGGTAAAGTATGTTACCCTCTCAGGTTATTAATTTCTAAAAACATATCATAGACGAAATAGACTACAGTATAAGGGAATAAAAGGTGACATTTAGTTGAAAACCTTCTGATTGAAAACATTTTGCATTTAAAAGTTTTAAAGACATGGCTAAATGCAAATAACAATTCAAAATTGCAAAAAATGATTCACTTTTTTTTTGGAATTTAACAAAAAGTTAAAGGACGGCGTGTTTGGCAAAAAACTTACTGGTAGCGGGTAGTTGGTAGTGTTTTGTTAAACGCTACGTGAGATAACTTTTAGATGTTGAGTATTTTGTTTAAACTAAACGTTAAAAGTTTGTAGTGTCAAACAAGTTTTTTTATTCAAAACCGAGCGCTAGAAGTTATAAGTTCTTAAATGTAAATATAATAAAAACAATAAAGCAATTTGATGTTGCAAACTTGAACTCCAAATAGTAAAAGAAAAAGAACTAAAAATGCAAAAGAGTATCTGAAAACGAGACTTATAACTTGATTGACAAATAACCTACAAATATCATCTATCTATATCTATATCAATCTATATTATATCATCATATCATCATATCATATTATATTATAAAGGAAACATTTATCCTTTCACCACATTCATTTGAAACTCCCATGACTTTCAATTTCTTTCTAATAATAATTATAATTTAGTTAATAAGGTTAAATAAATATCAAACCTAAAGTGTAATCATATATAAACTAAATTTTAATATTAAAATAAAATCTTTACTTCCACTTAAAAAGTTATGTTTTGTTAACTTTTAACATATTATACTTAATTTATTAGTTTTAATATATTGTTGGACGTGACAATTATCATTTTAAAGACATAATTTTGGAACAATTTGTATAAAATATTTAAATTATAAATTTAAATATAACATTATAGGGTCAACTTAAATATAAATTTTAGTTTAACTTAAACAACCCAAATAATATTTTGTAAATAGTTAAAAGTGATTAATTGTAGTGTCTTTCTAATAATGATTATAAGTTGGTTAATAAGATTAAATAAATATCAAACCTAAAGTGTAATCATAAATATACTAAATTTCAATTTTAAAATAATATCTTTACTTCTACTTATAAAGTTATGTCTTTAACTTTTAATAGATTATACTTAATTTATTAGATTTAATATGTTATTGTATGTAAACCATTATCAATTTAAAGCTGCAACTTTTGAACAGTTTAGACAAAATACTTAAATTATTAATTTAAATATAACATTACAGTGTCAACATAAATATAAATTTCAGTTCCACTTAAAAAACCCAATGAATATTTTGTAAATAGTTAAAAGTGATAAATTGTAGTGATAAATGCAAAAACTGAATTATAATCTCAATTTAACTAAAATATTTCCTAAAGATAATTATATAATCGTTAAAAGTTTTCAAATAAGTAGCTTAAAATAACTTACAATAACAATAGTTAAAAATAACTTTATATAAATGATTATATTGTTACCTTTAAAATCAAAAAAACAATAGTTGCTGTTTTAAATAATTATAATGATAGGAATTAAAACATTAAGCAAATTAATTTTAAAAAATTAATTAATTAACAACAACAACTATAAATAACATTAAACCATATATTATCTTTAATTTTATTCATGGGTAACTCACAGGTAGAAATCATTCAAACGATTGAGATTATGCAGTTATAATGGATGTATATATTATCATATAATTCAAGATAATCAATATAGTATATCAATTTAGTATACGAATTATTATATCAAATTTAACAACAACGTTATTGTTATATTAAAAAAACATATATTTGTAAAGATTTCAACTATATAGATGTTTCTACGCAACGCGCAGACATTCGCCTAGTTTATACTAATAAAATAGAATCATCATCTAATATTAAAACTAGGAAAAACTATTATTTAATCAAAGTTATCCTAATATAATAATACGTTTCTTATTAACTAACCGATTAATCCAACAATCACCCCCTTAATCGGTTTAGTCATACCATTCGTTCAAAATAGTGTCGGTTCCTCTTTGATTAGACCCGCCTCTTCTTTTTCCCATTTAGGTCATTCGTTGCTATAGTGACCAAGCTCACCACATTTGTAATATTTAACGTGACTTTTATCCCGGACACGTTCATTACCATCTCAACTTCTCCCGGACCCCCGACCTCTTTCCCAGTCACGTCCAAAGTCATCCCAATTTGAATGTCCATTGTCACAATGTTTACAAACATGTATTTTTCCTCACTAGACAACAACAACCCACCTTGAGTGTCTTCCACTTTCTCGGTTCATCTTATATGCTCCTCGTATGTCTTTAATCTGCCAACCGCTTCATCGAATAACATTGAATCCAACTAGAAATATTGCTCTATTAAAGCCACGATTTGAAGAAACGACTTAGGCATTGAATCAAGTAACCTTTTCCCAAATCAAGTTCTTTAAGCTCATAACCAAGACTCTTTGATTTTGAAGCTAAACCGGATAATTTTGTTACAAAATTGAAACATCCCAAAAATACTAGCCAAAATTTTTTGTTTTAACACATTACTAAAACCAATATCAAATATCATATAATAAAACCATAAGTCATGTGTCTCAAAATATCATAAAATATGTCTCATATCACAACTGATGTCAAATCATGACAAAATATCAGAGTCTAACTCTCAGGCCAAAACTGTGGTGGGTGCCATGCCATCATCCCGAGCCCTTTCCCTTGCTAGCTGAAGTACCTGAAACGAAAACTGAAACTGTAAGCACGAAGCTTAGTGAGCTCCCCCAAACTACCACATACCATACAATAACATATAAAGCACATACTGGGCCTTACCTACTGCATCGGACCGAAGTCTGGAAATTGCATCGGACCGAAGTCCGGAACTAACCAGGGCCTTGCCCTCTGCATCGGACCGAAGCCCGGAAACTGCATCTGACCGAAGTCCGGAAACTGACCGAACATAGCATAGCAAAATCATATCTACTAACATAACTCATAAACTGCATATTGCATCGGACCGAAGTCTAGAACACATAACACAAAGACATGCTTGAATCACAAAGACATCAAGCACACTGAACTACTGCATCGGACCGAAGTCCGGAACTACTACTGACTAAACGGGCCGACATTGTGGCCGTAGACCCGTTCCTACTGAAAGGATAACTCACCTCATAACGCTGGATGCTAAGATGCTAGATCTGAAATTGTCTTACTGCTGCTCTGGAACTCCCCGACTACAAATCCCATAAACACTAAATCAAATACTGATAACTAATCTCAGGGTAAAATGACTATTTACCCCTGTCAAGTCAACTTCCTATTCAAAGTCTACTTTCAGTTAACCGGACTCGCCGAGTTGGGCTACCAACTCGCCGAGTCCCTATCATCCATTCTAATCCTCTACCCGCTTCTACTCGTCGAGTTTAGCAAAGACTCGACGAGTTCTTCTTCGACACTAACATCAAGTCTAACTTCATCCGACTCACCGAGTTGTATGAACAACTCATCGAGTTCCTCTTCAACAGAAGAACACACCTAGTCTATGACTTGTCAAGTCGTATGAACAACTCGTCGAGTCCGTCTGCTTTTAGATCCAAGTCTTAGCTCACTGAGTCCTTACTCTACTCACTACACAAGCTCGCTACTACTGAACTGGGAGTCTAAGACTCGCGACCCGACTCGTCGAGTTAGAAGAACGACTCGCCGAGTCCTTTGCATGCAGATTCCATACAATCGATTCTAACCAACCTTAGTGCATCCAATTCGTAGATCTAAGCTACTAGGACTATCTGAACACGTAAAGTTGCTAACTTTACGTGTATCTAAGATGCAATGAAACAATAACACTCATACTTTGCTATTATGGGGGGTTACTTGACTAAAACAAAGCCATGGATGCCAAAAGGTGGTCTCCTTGAGCTTCTAAAGCTCAAGAGAGGCTAGATCTGAGATATGACTTGATCACAAGGCTTTATCACAGAGGATTTGGGGTTTTTGAGCTTAAAACCAACAATTTGGGGACAAAATAGATCTATTAGCACAATAATCAAGATGGAAGCTTTATTACCATAAGGGATGGCCAAAGAGGAGTGTATTCTGGATCTACTTCTTCTTCCTTGAGTTCTTCTACCTTCTCCTTCTTCTCCTTGCTCCAAAATGCACCAAAAGTTCTTTCACAAGTCAAAGATCACTCACACACACTTCAAGGAGGCTAGGGTTTCGAGAATAAGTCTTTGGGAAGTGAAGGAGGTTGGTTTGGGGCTATAATGACATTTAAATAGGGTGCAAACCCTTGAAATTAGGGTTGCATCCAGACTGGCAGACTCATCGAGTCCGAGAATATGGACTCGTCGAGTCGCCAACTTAAACCGCGTGCAAATCCCGTCTCTACTCGACGATTCGGGCTACGGACTCGTCGAGTACCCCTTAAGAAATGAAAATTACTTTATTTAAATTACATACCAGAAATGGGGCGTTACAAAAATCATCGACCGTTTCACCCTCCTTCATGCACAAAATTTCAAGCTCCCTTTTTAAGGTTGCAAGTCGAGCCGGTATCACCCGATTCACTCCCAAATACCGTGTTTTCAACCCATGTGACGCTTACTTTGGGTCGGTGTAACTCGCCATTTGCAACACCATGTCTTTAGGTATCACTTGAAAACAAAAAAGCAAGAGCTTGTTTTGACTTCATTTGATCCGATGCTTCACCTAACGCCTTCAGTTCGACCGTCTCCCATATGTCGTATTCATCCATAATCGAGTTGACTTTGACTGCCCACATCAGATAATTCGTTGGAGTCAAAAATGGAACTTGATACGTCATCCCACCTCCTTCTTTAACCAACGACATCCTTTTTCTCTCATTTGACAATCATGGCCTCTTTAATCAAGCTTGTTCTGAGAGCACTCTTCCACCATACAACAAGACAAGGTCACAACCACCTTTACCGTCTTCTGTCACCTGCAAAATGAACCGAATCAAAGCCACCCGCTTTGATGTCTTCCAATCCATTTATTCCGCACCTCCGGTTAGTCTCTCACAAGCCCGATTAAGAGAAACCGATGTTGCTTGTATTCAACCTCGAATCACACCCTCTTCAATGAAACCGCTCTGATACCAAGTGTAAATATACTACATCTGTCCCAAATTGATAGTCCATTTTTGACTTTTGAAGTCTTTTTTTCTTAAACTTTGACCTTAGATATTTTTGTGTTTGATGGATAATACTTGATGCACAATATATGAATGGATTGTATTTTAAATGTTTTTTCATTGTTATAAGTTTTATCAAGTAATTTATAACAAAAAATAAAAATATTTAAGGTCAAAGTTGAAGAAAAAAGACTTCAAAAGTCAAAATTGGACTATCAATTTGGGACGGAGGGAGTAATAAAAACAATAAAGAAATTTGATGTTGCAAACTTGAACTCCAAACAGGGACAGGAAAAGAAAAAAAAATTAGAATGCAAAATCTGAAAACGAGACTTAGAACTTGATTGACAAATAACCTACAAATACCCTCTATTTATACTAATAAAATAGAATCCTCGTCTAATACTAAAACTAGGAAAAACAGTTATATATTTAATCTAAGTTATCCTAATATAATAATATTTTTCTTAGTAACTAACCGATTAATCCAATACTAAACATTTTGTGTCAAACATGTCCTATACCAAAAGCGAAATAGATTAATATAAAATGACATGAAATATTGTTAGTTCATTCATAATAAATATTTCGGATTTAAGAAGAGTTTTTTTGGAAATTTATCTAAGGGTGTGAGGCAAGGAGATCTGCTATCTCCTTTCCTTTTCATAATGGCGATGAAGGGTTTAAATGTGTAACGAGCCAAAATTCAAGAATAAAAATTTCGTTTTATTTAAGTTATCATTACATAAAACCATGAGTATAAAAGTCATAATAATATCTCATGTCAAACCAGTGACCATAATCAAGCATGTCATCATAAAATGATATCAGAGTGTAATCCCAAAGATCTCATGTGCGGAAAACATAGTGTGATGCGCTGCGATCGAGCCGGATCCTTTCCTTTGAAAATAAAGTACCTGAAACCATAAACAAAACCTGTAAGCACGAAGCTTAGTGAATTTCCCAGAGCATACCACACACAATATCCACATATCACATATCCTGTTAGCTATAAAAGCTACACACATATCATATATCTTGTTAGCTATAAAAGCTACACACATATCACATATCATGTTAGCTATAAAAGCTACACACATCACATATATGTCCTGCATACATAACACCTGTAATAATGTCATGGGCTACCCCACATGGTCTTTACCTAGGACTACCATGGGCTACCCTACATGGTCTTACATCCAATGCCATGGACCAGCCCACATGGTCTTTACCTAAGACTGCCATGGGCTACCCCACATGGTCTTACATCCAATGCCATGGGCTACCCCACATGGTCTTTACCTAGGACTGCCATGGGCTACCCCACATGGCCTTACATCCAATGCCACGGGCTCCCCCCGGGGTCTTCATGCAAAACACATAATCACATATCATATCAAATCACATAATGACTAACACATATATCATAATCACATAATGGGCTGGCCTTGGTGCCTTTGACCCATGGGTATGGTGAGAAGACTCACCTGGCACTGTTGAAGTCCCGCAAACTCAATCTCACACTGCTGAAGTCCCGCAGACTCAACCCCAACTGTTGGATGACAGATTCCGAACTGTCAACATCAAACAATACCCAATTAATAATTGGGCTCCACTACATAACCATAAGTACCTACTTTGGATAATTACTACATTACCCCCAAGCTTGGCTTATTTAAGCCCAAGGTCCAATCCATAGGCCCAAAATCAACTGGGAATCAAAGCCCAACATATGGCACAATTTTCCAAATTGGGCCTAGGCCTCTACATGGTCTTTCCTTAAGGCCCATTCAAATATTCTAGTCCAAACTCTTGGTATTCCCATGGCCCAATATCACAAAATCATAAAGTCCAATTATGGCCCGTCTATGGCCCAATTTTCCAAATTGGGCCCAAGTCCCTCACATGGGCCTTACCCTAAAGCCCATCCAAATATTTTAGTCCATTCACTTATTCTTGGAAAGCCCATTAATAATCAAATCTCCAAAGCCCAATAAAAGGTCCCAATTCAAGGCTCAAACGAGATTAGGGTTAAGTGTTCCTACTTAACCCATTAAGGGCTTAATCCATTAAGGACTTAATCCATTAAGTCCATTATTGCCTTAGGTTAATTTACACATGATCATTATTTAATATTTGAAGTTTATTAATTAATTCTGATGTGGGTCTTGATCAATCCCCAAAATTAGGGTTTCATGACATTGGGGATTTCCAAACCATAATTAGGGTTTCCAACACAATACTAGCCTATTAATCAAGTGATTGGGCTTTCAGGTCCATTAGATCTTCATTGGGCCCATTAGGGTCTCATTGGGCCCACTAGGGTTTCTTTGGGGCCCATTTTGTCCAAAAATCCCAAAAGAGTCCAAAAATGCAAACGAGACACACCGCCACCCGACATGGCGGCCGGTGGCGGCAAGAGGCGGCAGCCACCACCTTTCGGTGGTGGTTTCAAACTTTTCTATTATCATTCCGGTTACAAATTAAAAAAATACACACACTCAACAAAATAACACACTCAAAATAGAATATATCGCCACCTCGTGGCGGCATGTGGCGGTAGGGAGTGGCAGCCACCACCTCACTGTGGTGGTGGTGGCCTTTCCTTGATTTTCCGACCAACCCAAACCACACACGTCACACACTAATAACAAAAAACACACCCACACACACGCTTCTGCTTGAAGAAGGAATCCGGCCACCCACCTGGTGGCGTGAGGTAGCAGCAGCAGCAAGGAAAGCGGGTAGCACCGCGACTAATGGTGGCAACGGACAATCATATCAATATCCCACCGCAACAGGTCCGACCGGTCCCTCCCGTGACCACAGAACCGGTCCAAACTCCCGTCACAAGTTCTTCGGCGTCCCACATGGAGTTCTTCTCTATCCCCAACGTCTGTTCGTGCGGTGGCGTACAACGACTTGGCAACAATACCTATTGAATTTCTTAAGTTCATGTTTCTAATATCTAATTCTTGGATAATCTTTTATCTAAGCTTTTTAATCTTATACACCTTTGCCTTAGATAGCTCATATGTATGTCTAAACAATTCAGACTAATTGCCAAATCTCACAATTCGGATTATGGAAAGGGATACCGTAACCATAATCGAATTTGAGAATACAATTTCACAATCACTATCTTCTAAAAATCTCTCTTAGTGAAAGCATTTCCTCACAGTCATCTTCATGAAGGAGGGAATCTTATGACACTTAGATTTTAATGGTGTATGTGTTCCTATCCATGCGAATTTGTCTAAACCAAAGTTTGCGACAAATCCAAACTCATATGGACTGAACCTTCTCAATCTTGATTTCTTGCCTTATGGCAACACGAGTGCCCACCATGTCTTCCAAGTAGTTAAGCAGCTCACCCTTTCACATCAATGTACTTTTCATTGATCAAGGTGCTTGCCTTTTATGCGTTCAAATGAGAACTCATAGAACTCACATGCATAATTAACTCAATTGGAATGGCACAGAAACAAAATAATGTCAACACGATTGGTTGTAAACCTCAAGTCGTGTGCTAGTGATGATCGATAAGATTTATTCTTGATTTGTTCTTGAAACCTTTTAAGACCATTGAGACTCCCACTGACTCCTTGACATATAAGATTCTCTTGTCAATAACATTTTTTTTGACAAACAAATATTCAAGAGTTAGTGTAGCTTTTATCAAGACAAAACACTTCAAAAAATTGGTCCTAGTTGGTCTTTGTCTTATCCAAGACATCACAACTTTCCAATTTCAAATGTGCACGAAAAACCTTTTTCCAAACTTCACATTCGATGAATTTTATAAACCTTCTTGAGACTTGTCACTTAATTCACAATCTTAACTCTAAGACTTGTTTTTGGAACGAAGTATGATTGACTTCTTGATTTAACCATTTCTTCAATTCTTGATTCCTCTTCTCAGACATACAATTGTACTAAGACTCACTTAGAGGATCAATTGAGATATGGTTCTTAATCATTAAGACCTATCATAAAACATAATAAAAGGTACTCTCCCTTCTTCTTAGAATAGAGAAACTTTTATCTTTCTACCTACTTGATTCTTCTTATTCGTTCTGCTATTGATTGAAACTCTCTCAATCAACTCAGAATTGTACTTAATCTTATAAGTACAATCATATTTACTTAACCTTAGTAAATCATGACGAATATCTTTGTTACTCTTGTGGTGGACTTGATCAACACACAACCTTGTGCACTGGATCTCCTAGTCCTTCACTTGACACTTTGTCAACAAATTAGTCTAATTTCCAAATATGAAATTTCTCATTCATCATGCAACCAAGTTGTATGATTCCAAGTTTCTGTCCAATTGAAACTTGGGCGATGAGAAACTTTCCCTATTTAGAAAATTCTTGACCTTTCCACAAATAACATAATTAAGAATCAAATCCATTATTGCTAATAATAGAAACTTACAAACATCAATTTTCATACACGCCATTGCAAGGATAAATAAATAATATAAAATTAAAATTTATTTTATTGCGGAAAAATTTGTCCTTACAATGCAATTCAATTGAAAAACTATGTTAATACATATTTCTAAGCAATCTTTTTCTAACTCCAAGTAGTAGCTCAAGATTCTAATCTTCAAGTAATGCGATCGAAATCCATTTCTTCACGATTAGATTCCACTCACTTTTTCCCTTAAGCTTCCTCTCTTTTTCTTCGATCCTACAAAACATCGAAATGTAATCTTATCACATCATGTATTAAGAATCTAGAATAGGAACTTAAAATAGTTAGTTAATGGATTTTACCTAAAGCAGAGTCATAAGTTTTGACTCTCCCATCTCTTAGATTTCTTAGGTAAATAGGGCAGCTTCGTCTCCAATGCCCCTTCTCTTGGCAATAAAAGCAAATTGACTCTTTTGGAACAACACACATAACTACTTCTGACTTTGCCTTTCTCTTATGATCAAACTTTTCGATCATGGCATGCCTTTCGTCGCCATTGCCTATATCCATAGAGGTCTGGAAGGCAGATCCACCAATTAACTTTGCTTTTCCAGTGTGCCAAATCATTGCTGATTCAGCAACAATAAGCATATAGGTGAGATCGATGAGGGTTACGTCGTGGTTCATCATATAGTACTCTCTTACGAACTCACTATATGAGTCAGGAAGTGACTGAAGAACCCAGTCAACAGCCAGCTCCTCACAGACAATAGATCCCAACATTCTTAACCTATCAATGTGTGACTTCATCTCTAGCACGTGTGCACACACTGACTTTCCTTCTTCATGTTTACTTGCCAAAAGGGCTTGAGTGAGTTTGAACTTTTCAATCTTTTGAACTTGTGGGTTAGGGAGAACAATAGGAGGAAGTGGAGGAAGTGAAGCATGATCCCGTGTTCCTCGATCGAATCGTGGAATATCATCTTCATGTGAAAAGCTTGATCCATGGGATTTGGGAAGACCATAGTTGTCGTACTTTGACATCTACAAAACGGAAGAAAAAAATTCAAGTTAGTTGATTGATTGAGTCCTTAATAAATCACCCAAATGAGATATTAAGGCTAGGACCCAACACAATACTCTACAACTTGGGAAAGGGATGTCGTAACCCAATTGTTGAATATTTGAAGGTAAGTGAATGACGATTCACTAATTTCCACCATAAAAAAAATTAAGTTTTAAATCTATTGAAAATTCCTAGATCTTTTGAGATTCATTGAACTTTTCAATGGCATGTTTAAATCTCGATATGCCCCTCTAGTTTGTGACTGGGATACCGAGGATCACAAAGCGGGTGTGAATAACCATGCAGACTTACATGGTGCCCCCACATGTTACAGTCACCTATTCGATGTGCTGGTTAACCACACACGCTCCATCGAACTATGACAAACATTGAGTCACTCTTTGCTACCTTTGCTTAGAACCATTTAGTGTGTCGGTTAACCATACACGCTCCACTACTGTCTTCGCAAGGGCACAAAGTGTAATTTCATGGAATTGCATCAATTCACTTTTGCCTAAAGTAACTAAGATTGGGAATTTGTAAAAGCATATAGTTTCTTTTGTACTTCATTATACTTATAATGGAAGGTTTCTGTCCTATCCTACCCGTTCGGCTAACGACCCTCCACTAGTCAAGAGTGCGGTGGGTAAAAGTGGATACCCATTCAATCGCCATTTTATAGGCAATTTCCTTAAACACCCCTTATAGACCAGCTTCATGAATGAGGCCTACTAACGGTAAGACTGACTATTTACTCATACATATATAATACTAGACTTTTAATGTTATATATAATATAGGGTGTATTTTACACTTTTAAAATACTAGGTGGTCTAATTTAATAAATTATACTTTTAATTTAATTAAATGTAAACCAAAACTTTATGGGATTATTAAATCTCTTTTAATTATACACCTTAATTAATTAATAAAACCATAAGGGTGTGATTTGAACTTTTCAAAACAATACTAGGGTTTTAGAATTTAACATTTCTAAATTAAACTTTTAATCAACTTTTAAATTCAAAAACTTGAGGGCAAGTTTTGAAACATTTCAAAACATTAAGGTTTCAACTATTTAAATTTCAAAACAAAACCTTTAAGTTCAAATTTAAACCATAAAACTTACATGGGCACAAATGAAACTTTTTCACAACACAAGGATCAAATAGAAAATAATTTAAATTAAACAATTAATTTAATGATTATCTAAATTTGACCTAATTTCAATTTCTTGCAAAATAAGTTACCCAATTAATACAAATAATCAATCTTTAATCATATAAGGAAGTTATTATCTAATCAATTGGTAATTATCTTTTGTTTAATCAAGGATATACTCGAATATAAGATAAAATTCGAATATTAAAGACCCAAAACAATTAAGGCAAGTATCCTCAAACAAAACAACAAGAAATCCCGAAATCTGCTCTTACTGACGCTCGAACTCACCGAGTTCCTCTATGGACTCGCTGAGTAGGAGCAACTCGCTGAGTCCACATTGGAACTCGCCGAGTTCATCAATCAGGGAGCCAAAAAATCGATTTTGAAGATTGAACAAATAACCAAGGAATCAATACAATAGAAACCAATCAAAGCTCTGATACCATTGATGGGTTTTAGCCATAAGAACATCCTATGTGCTCATGCAAACCCTAATGCTTGGATCTACGTTTCTCTATTGTACATGCAATCCATCCAAGACTTTAAACCCTAGATCTAGCATACTATTAATCATATTAACATAAGAATGGGGTTTAGATCTTACCTTGATTGTTATGTAGCAATAACAATCACAAACCCCCCTTGTAATGGCTTTAGAAGGCTTAGAGTCACAAGTGTCACTCCTCTAATGGCTCACAAACACCAAGAGCAAGAGGATGAAGAACAAGGAGAGAGGAGGCTGCCCAAAAACGTCCAGAAACCCTAGTGGAACTCTTCACCACGTTTTTGGGGCTTAAGGGTACTATATATATGTAGGCTATTAGGGTTTTCAACTAGGAAACCCTAATTTGACTGCTTAAGCCCTAAGCAGCCCATGGACCCTTTTAGAATATCCCTTGGACGATTTCTAATGGGTTTCCCCATAGAATTCGTCCAACCTATTATTCCAAGGTGATCCATAGCCCAAATGCAATTATCTTATAACTACAGTTCTAGTCCCTTAAGTTTTTAATCTCTTTTAGCCATAAAATTAATTATCAATTAATTCTTGACTAATCTTAATTAAACAATATGATTTCTCCTTTAATACATTATTCTCATAATATATTAATAAATCATAATTAATCTTCTCTCTCCATAATTCATCCTATCAAGTTGCTTTGGTGAAGACAACCCAAAATGACCATGCACCATCGGGTCAAGTACATACCAAAATAGTTATGGACTTAGACACTAATACAACAATAGCAAACCAGACGAATAGAAGAAGAAGGGCATGGCGGCGCATAGTCACGATGTCGATCGTTGGCGCTCTCAGCTTCACCGGCGGCAGGAACTATGGACGGTGACATCTCGGTGGTCCTCCGACTTCAACAGGCAAGGGAGATGGCTGGAAAGATGAAGGTAGAGAGGGTGGCGGCTGAGGTTTTCATTAGGGTTAGGGTTTGATGACCGACTGTGTGAACGACTATATACCCCCTCCCTTCAAACTTCCTTCCATAATGGCAGGAATGGTCCCTCTCTCTATTATTCTTTCTAAGTAAAGTCCAGAATTTACCATTCCTACCCTAACTTCGGAAATTCCTTTCAACTCCCATCCAAAATTTACCCAACGACCCCTTAGTCACCAAAATCTCTTCAATGAAGTCCCAGAAGTTACCATTTAATCCTTGCCTTCAATGATGCTTACAAAATAAGTCCCGAAATTACCCTTTTAACCCCCGAATAATCCAATTTATAACATTCGGCTCCCTAAAGCCACCCCCACTAAATAATACAGATGTAGGGAGACTATTCGTTCATCAATTATTTATTGATTTATTTAATAAATAAGCAGAATGTTATGATGAAGGCTGCCAGAGAGAAAGGGATATTTGACGGGATCCCCATTCCAAATATTAACATCTCTCTTTCTCACCTATTTGATGCAGACGACACTTTATTTATTGGAGATTGGTCAATGAAAATGTTTCCAACCTGGCTAGAATACTTCGTGTTTTCCATGCTGTGTCGGGACTAAAGGTGAACTTCAACAAGTCAAGGGTGTTTGGTGTTGGAGTTGAATTTGAGGAGGTGTGTCGTCGGGCTGGACCATTGGGTTGCGCTCCATCTTTTCTTCCATTTACTTATCTTGGAGTCCTAGTCGGTGAAAATATGAATAGGAAAAAATCAAAAAAGCATGGAAGACGATAATTGACAAAACCCGCTCCAAACTATCCGTGTGGAAGGCTAGGACATTGAGTTTTAGTGGGAGGGCGACTTTGGTGAAATCTGTACTTGGAAACCTTCCAACTTTCTACTTCTCATTATTTCCAGCCCCCATTGGAATCATTGAAGAACTTGAAAAAAATCCAAAGACAATTTCTATGGAGGAGTGGTTCGGAAAAGGAAATTGTGCATTGGGTTGCATGGGATAAACTAAAAGCTCCAAAGGATGTAGGTGGGGCAGGTTTGGATTCTCTTAGAAACCTAAATCTGGCTCTTCTTGCCAAATGGTGGTGGAAGTTAAATACATACCCTTAATCTCTTTGGGCCACAATTATAGGTGGTTTTCATAACCTTCCAAACCGACCTTGGAATTGTTTTGCTAAAAGCTAAGAATGGATTTTGGAGGTTGAATATAGATGTGAAGGAGATATTGAACACGATCGATGCTGGTTTAACGTGGAGTTCAGATTTTGTGGTGGATGGAAATTTTAGTGTGGCGAAGCTGCGAAATAGACTTGACAGAGCATCACATCCAATCAGCGATGGTGAATTTTGGTGGCTAAATTCGGTTCCAAAAAAGGTGATGAGTTTTATCCGGAGAGCAAAACAGGGCAGGATCCCATTAGCAGAGGAGTTAGCTAGGAGAAACATTCCCGTTCCATCACAAATGTGTGGGTTATGTGCAGAAACAGAGGAATCAGCTAGCCACATTCTCACTTCCTGCAGTCTGGCGAAGGATACTATAAATATGGTGCTTAGCTGGTGTGGAATCCCCACTCAATCATTTTTTGGGGTTAATGAGGTGTTAGATTTTGCCAGAAAATGGGGACATTGTCCAAAAAAGTAAGAAGTACTAACAAGTATTATATACTGATGTCTTTGGAGTTTATGGAAGGCTAGGAATGATCGGGTTTTTAGAGGTGTGACATCAAAACCGGCGAATATTGTGGATTCCATCAAAGCTATCGTATTTATTTGGAGAAAGCATAGAAGCCAAATAGGTGAAAAAAATGGAGTGGGATAAGTGGTGTGTATCGCCATTAAATTGTAAATAATTTATGCTTTCTTCTTCTCTATTGGATGTAAATTCTGCCCCTAATATCTTGCTAGTAAATGTATAAAAGTTGGACTTGGATGTTACTTTAGTAAAGTATAAAAATTGGATTTTCTTTTTCATAAATACATGGTATTTTTTAGATTATCCCCATAAATTATATCTTGAACGTTGTCACAAGCATCGATATCTGAAAAATCATTCGGAACTGAAACTTCATAAACTAAAAATTATCATATTTTAAAGGCAACTTGAAAGAAAGAAATTACAATGCTTTGAGATGGCTAAGAAAGCAAGAAATGAATTCGAAAGATGGTTTGGTTTTTTTAGTTGTAGGTGATATCAATGCTTTGCTTTTCATATTTCATCGGGACATGGTGATTGCGACTTTTCTATTTTAATTTTATCAGGACACTTAAAGCTGTATTTTATTATATCATTAGTTTATTTAATAGGAAATATTAAATAAATATTATCATAAAGATTGTCATAATCGAGCATAATTATGCTACTTGCCATTCTTTATTTGAATTTTTTTTTAGATATATTATTGAAAACAGAATAATTAAAAATTGTTATTTTTAACCTAAATTATTGATAAGTAAGAAAATAAATAAATATTATTATTATTTGTTAACATTAATATTGTGTTTTTGAAACGATTCATTAGTAAGTAAAAAAGAGAGAGAAAAACTACTTGCTGAAAAATCCATAATTATTGACATTTTTTTTTAAAGTTTTTTAGTTTGAAATATTACTTAATTTGTTTAATTAATATTTACCATTAAAAACATTTTCCAACCATAGATTCAAAAACATTTTTTTATTACCCAATTCAATATTTGTATTTAAATATTTTATAAAACATTCTGATTTAATTGTCATATTTAAATAGATTTCATATATAAGTATAAAAATATAATTTTATAATTACATGAAGTTATATAAATATGTTACTGAAAATAGAAAAGATAATAGTGTCAAAATTTGGTAAAATATAGAATACTAATAATATGATATTTACTAAACTAGAAATTAAATTGCTTCCTACTTTTTATGCCTATAAATGTTCCTATTTTTATACCTACAAATTTAATTTCTCTTATTAAACTAACCATTAGAAAAGATAATATCAATATGATGTTTATACTGCGTGGTTGATAATATTAACCCATGAAGGTAAATGTAAATTAATATTTTTTCAAGAAAACCTTTTAATATCTTTTCTTTTTTTGTTATTTTTATAAAGTATATGAAAAAGTTGATGATTATGATATGACAAATTTAGAAAGAAAGAATAAGCATTGAAAATGGCGAAACAAAATTGAAGTTAGATAAAAAGGGGACAGGAGTGTCACCCTGTCCATGCGATTCCTCGATTCATTCATTATTCATATACACACCACGATTCCTTTTTAGGGTTTCAATTCCAATTTCTATTTCGTTTTTTTGTCTCTTCTACACATATATACATCGAATATGTATATATACAGTAGCTGAGTTGCAGTTACAAGCTGCCATTAACATAGATAGACCTTTCATCTTCATCTACACAGAGTGATACAGAAAAAGATGAGGAGAGGGAGGTGTTATCTTGATATTAGCATTAATGGAGAACTAGAGGGAAGAATAGTGGTGGAATTGTTTACTGATATTGTCCCCAAAACATCCGAGAATTTCAGAGCACTCTGTACCGGAGAAAAGGGTGTTAGCCCTATCACCGGCGTTCCCCTTCACTATAAGGTTTTTCTTTTGTTATGCTTCATGATTTTTGTAGTTTTGGATAAACTGTTTCTGATTTGGAATTCGAAAAACGTATGGATTGTTCTTGAATACTGAAATTAACATGAAAAACGCATCGGAAAAGTTCAATAGTTGACTGATGAACGATTGTGTCAACGCCTACAGGGAGTTCGATTCCACAAGCTCATCAAAAGCTGTATGATCGAAGGCGGCGACATTTCTTCAGGTCATGACACTAGTGGAGGAGAATCGATCTATGGTTCAAACTTCGAAGATGAGAATTTCGAAATGAAACATGAAAGAAAAGGAATGTTATCAATGGCAAACTCCGGCCCCAACACAAACGGATCTCAATTTCTCATCACTACAACTCGCACTCCTCATTTAGATGGAAAGCATGTTGTGTTTGGAAGGATAGTTAAAGGAATGGGAGTTTTGAAGTCAATTGAACATGTTCCTACTAGCGACAATGATTCCCCCACTTTAGATGTTGTAATTGCAGATTGTGGAGAAATCAAAGAAG
Source organism: Lactuca sativa (assembly GCF_002870075.4). Lineage (NCBI taxonomy): Eukaryota > Viridiplantae > Streptophyta > Magnoliopsida > Asterales > Asteraceae > Lactuca > Lactuca sativa. The sequence goes on along the minus strand of NC_056629.2, from coordinate 159,105,744 downwards.
GTGAAGATGATGGAATTGGGAATTTTTTCAAAGATGGAGATGTGTATCCTGATTGGCCTGCAGATATCGACAATGGTTCTGTTGAACTTTCTTGGTGGTTGGATGCTGTTGATTCAATCAGAGCTTGTGGAAATGAAGCTTTCAAGGTACTTTATATATAAATCGTTTCAGTTTTCATGTTGGAATTTGCATACCTTTAAATCTTTATCTCGTTGTTATCTACAGAAGCAAGATCATAAAATGGCTCTCAGAAAGTATAAGAAAGCTGTGCGATATTTGGATCTCTGTTGGGAGAAAGAAGGAATCGATGATGGTATATCAACATTTCTTTATTGGTTATAAAGATAAAGATTTAATTTTTCCATTTATTTGTTAAAATTTTTGCAGACCGAAGTATTTCTCTTGGGAAGAAAAAGGCTCAGATATTCACAAATAGTGCTGTAAGTTAATCTCTCTGATTTGTTGTTTCTTTTTTACTTAATGTGGATATAATTTATTAAGATATGAGCTTTTTACATAATTCTATTTCTTCTTTTTTCCTCTCAACTCCTCTTACACTAAAATCGATGAACATCCTGAAATTTGTTTCTTTGTAATATAAGGGTAAAATGGTCATTTAGTCACATTCAAACGGTTTGCTTCTTTGTAATTGTATTTCTTTTTTTTTTTTCGTCTCAACTACTCTTACACTAAAATTGATGAACATCATGAAATTTGTTTCATTGTAATGTAAGGGTAAAATGGTCATTTAGTCACGTTCAGACGGTTTGTTTCTTTGTAATTATATTTCTTCTTTTTTCCTCTAAACTCATCTTACATTAAAATTGATGAACATCGTGAAATTTATTTCTTTGTAATGTAAGGGCAAAATGGTCATTTAGTCATATATTTGGTCTAGAAAAGAAACAAATCTTATGTATATTTCGTTTTATGATAACCAATACACGATCTAATTGTAGAAATATAAGCTCTATCTCAATTAATGACCCAAAATTCCTTTTTTACCCCTCAGGCTTGTAAGTTAAAAATAGGTGATGCGAAAGGAGCATTGTTGGACACAGAATTTGCTTTGCGTGACGGTGGAAACAATGCGAAAGCTTGGTTTCGCCAAGGTCAGGTTGGTCATTTCATCATTTATTAAAATTAATTTCACTTAATAAAATGATGTTTAATTATTGTTAAAAAAAATAAATAAATAATAACTGTGTTCATCATATAGGCACATATGGCACTCAATGAGATAGATGCTGCAATAAATAGTTTCAAGAAAGCAAAAGATTTGGAACCAAATGATGGTTAGATAATAAACAATTCATTTATTAAAAACTACTCTTTTTATATTTCCATTCTTTAATAAAAATCAAATTTTATAAATATTTATATGATTAAACATATGTATTTCCAGGTGGAATAAGAAGGGAACTCAATGCTGCATTGAGGAAGGTTTGTTACTTTTTTTTTTAATTTTTTTACATTACATGCAATATTCAATAAGAAATTTTAATTATTTCTTTTTATAAATTTGCATAAGTAGGAGGCTGATAGAGTTGAGAGAGAGAAGAAGGCATACTCCAAGATCTTCTCATAGTTATGTGGGACCTATTTTTTCATTAATGAGGTATTTTGGATAACAATGTTTCAATCTTTAAATATAAATAGTTATGGAAATTTATTTTGGTTTTTTTTACTATATGATTTTATGTTTTTTTTTTTTAATCTCAGGGTCGTAAATTTTGTCGGATTCTTCCCTTTTATAGTCGGGTGTTTCCTACGAATTTTAAAATGTAGAGAATTGAGAATTTTATAGAAACTTGTTTCGAATTGGATTGAATCAAATAAAGTGTACACAAAATGTATTATTGGGTGTGGTGTATTTAAGATGTATTTAAATGGTGTGAGTTGCATCTTTCAAAATTTCTAAACTAAAATAAATGACATAATTTGCTACAATTCACTAATTAGTATTTATGGCATTGTAAAATTCAATTTTGACTTTGATTTTATGTTATGTACAAAAAAGCTCTGAACAATTGGTTTAATAACATAATTTAATAAAAAAGCTCTGAACATAATTTATTATAAATTTATTTTATACAATATATATATATATATATATATATATATATATATATATATATATATATATATATATATATATATATATATATAACATATTTTTAATTTTGTTTTACTTTTAGACTACCTTCATTGCTCCAAAAACTTATGGCTTTAGATATACATGAAATGAAGAAAATGTTAAATGTCGTTTTAAAAGTCTTAATGTCCTTTTTGTTGTATTTTATAGAAGAGATATTAAGTAACGTAACTATTATAAATGAGCTTTTAAAGAAAATAACTATTTTTTCAGTTTTTAAAAAATAACCGTTTACTTACAAATGCTCCATTTCAACTTTGATCTTCAAATCCAGACTTCTTTTTTTTTTTCACTTTTTTTTCAAAAAAAATCTCTATACTTATGTCTGAAATATTAATTTCGAAGTGTTTAATGTCACATTTTTTCAATCTAATGTCTGACTTAATGCCATAATATTGTATACAGTTCATATTTACTATATTAGTTTATCTTTTTGTTAGATTTACTTAAAAAATTAACTTTTTACTCAAAAAATTAACTTTTTACTCAAAAATTCTAAATTATTCATCGGATTTTAGATTTGTTCTTGAAATTTTAGAGTTTTTGTGACAAGGAGTGTTTATAGAGTTGTTCACTATATGGATAAAACTGAATTATCCAATTAGACAATTCGGATCAGACTATTTGGTACAAATATTCATATTTTTTTTTATTGGTTTTCAGCAAAACAGAATTATTATATTGGATTACGGATTTGTTTGATTTATAAAATAAGAACTGAATAGTAAAAAAACCGAATAACAGTTTATTATTATTTACTTTTATTAATAGTAAAAAAACCGAATAATAGTTTATTATTTACTTTTATTAATTGCAATGTCATCATATACACTTTTGATAATATATTCTATTGCTAAAAGTTTGGGAAGTTTTGTGCATAATTTTATTTTAATGGTTTATGAAAATTTTATTTGAAAACATTATTTTAAACCTACTCATACGATTGAGGTTTCATATAAGGTGTTAAAGATTAATAGGATCAATGGCTTCGTAGAAAACACTCAAATATTTTTATACGAGGAGCTAAAGAGCTACTAGAAGTTATTGCTCCTTAGTCCTTTGGTTGTGGGGTAGTGTTTAGTTGGCAAAGTTTTGTGTAGACACACCAAAAGGTGTATATGGCACTTGGTAAAATCAACAACATAAATGTCCTCAAAGAAATGTTTGTTTAAGACAATATATAAATAACAACACAATACAAAAAAAAAAAAACAAATATATAGAAGTTTATTGGTCATCAAATACAAACGAAACAAATGAGAATGAGAATTAATGCAGTCACACGAACCAACCATTTATATAATTTTCCACATAACATGACACTATCATCCCAAAACTACTTTGAATGTGCATCAATCTATCATACTATTGAGGCTTAATTAAGCTAAGTTTAAGGTACTTGGCTCCTATATAATAAGACCAAAGAAATATAGATAACAAAAATACTCAAATCTTAATAGAAAAACCAATCTTGAAATCTTTGGGATGAGTTTTGGACGGGGTATATGTTTATTTTGTAGGTTTGAGATGATTATGATATTCTGATTTTATATGTCGGATTACTAGATCTAAACCATTTAAATTTTATGATCCTTATAATTTTATATTAATATGTATATTTTCAAAATTATAATATTATGTATAGATGATTAGAAATAAAAAGTTTGTTATGTATATTAGTATATACTACTTACATCCTACTCCACAATACAAAATACCTATTCAAAATTAAAACCACAATGTTGAGAGCCTCAAACTCATGAGGTTTTTGGTTCTCCAATATCCAAGTCGACAATATGTTGAGTTGTTGGCACAAGCATTCAAGCAAGAACCAAAAAGTTCAAACTATTAAACTTGTTAATATTGTTGTAAATTGTAACTATTACAAAAATTCAAGTAATTTTTTAGATGAGATTGTGAAAGGATTTTAGGTAATGGAAATTTCACCATGTAAGTTTTAGTCAATTAAAATAATAAATTGGGATACTCAATACCCACATGTATACCCACGAACACAATGGTTATTTACTAACCAAGGTACCAAAAGAAATTAATGCATTAAGGATACAAATTTATAATCAAATATGAAATTGAGATCACCAATAAATAAAACCTCATCACAACCATCCAAACAAGATAATCATCCACCTTAAATTCAAACTCTAGCCTTACATTTATATTATAAATAAATAAATAAATTTGTTTACATTTATATAACCATGACTTCAAAGATTTTAGAAACTCAACATTAGCCAACCTAAATAAATATTAAGGTTGTAAAAATCACTAGACAGTAATTAATCAGTCGACTGGATCAAGAGATTAATCAACCTATGATTAACTAGGATTAATTGGAAACCTTAATTTATAAAAAAATATATATTTAAAAAATAAATAGTTTGACTATTTTGCTAATTTTGACCAATTAATTACCATCAAGCCCAATTAATGACTCACAAACCCCATTTTACCATATAGACACTGTAATTAGTTTTTCGAATATTTTATTTTGTTTTCCGAAAAAGTTGATTATAAGTAGTTGACTTTTTATAAAATAACAAATTTGCCCGAGCGGTTATACTTTTCTTCTACCACAATTCATTGCCAAGTAAAAAAAACATATTTCATATAAAGAAGGCTCAAAAACTTACCTATCTCTTACATAACAATTTCTATAAAGTCTTTTAAAAAAATCATATATCATAAAAAGATAACATTTTTTAAGGCAACAATAGCTATGAATTATAATTTTCAACCCCCAAGTCTCTAAGTGCATCAGTCCCAGCTTCTCTACAACTTTTATGGCTTTCTTTCGCATTCCTTATCATCTTCTCAATACCATTATTCAACAAAATAGACCTATCCAAAAAAATATTAAAAAGATATAATTTCCAAATTTTGATTAAAACTAAAAATAATAATAACAATCCACCTGTTTTCTGTATTCCTAGCAACAAGATTACGAATCATGAGACATGAATATTTCTGCAACTGAGATGCTTCAGGAAACTTCTTCATAGCTTGAATTGCAAGCTCTCCTGCTCCAGCTTCCATAGCCATGGCTGCATGATCAGGTGAGCGCAGGCACAGGGTGCTTATGATGGTCATCACCTCTTGAATGACAGAAGGATCATCATGAAGTCTGTTTGAAAGTGTGATGAGTCTATTCAAACCTCTCCTTTCAATTATAGCACTCTTGTTAAAGTCACTTCCTGCCAACTACCCAAAAGAAAATATCTCAAGATTCTTGATACCCTTTTTGGGAAATAGTATAAAAATTAAAAATTTATAAAAAGATTGAACCTTTGATAACAAAGAACAGCAAGATTTGGCTACAGTTTTGTTCCCTTGTATGCCAGATTCATCGATAGTATTGAGTAGTGAATCTATACCACCTTTTTCAGCAACTGATCTGCATATTTCATCCTGAAAGTATCCCAGAAAGATCAAGAAAAGAAGGAGAAGAAGAATAGAAGATAAATTTTAATGGGATATGATAATTGATAATTGATAAGTATAGTACTTACATTCACTGAAATGGCTTTTAGTGCAATTGTTATTGATACCAGGCTTGATGAGTTAAGTTCATCATCAAGTGACTCAGCAAGAGCTTCAGCAATTCCAATTTTGGCAAATTTTCGAGCATACCCATAAACCTAATTGGGATGCATGATTTATTTAATGTTTCAAGAACATTTAGAATCAAGTGTTTATGTGTTTTTGTATGTTAATTGTTACTTACTTGTGAAGCGATTACACGGGTATCATCAGCTGCTAAGAGTACTCGAATGGCATCATATAAACTTGAGATGCTTCCTTTTTTATGGTTCTTCATGATTTTAACTATTAACTCATCTATGTGTAATTCGACATATGCTTCCTTGAGAACCTCATTACCAGTTGCAGAAGCAGCAATAACAGAGAAGGCACTGTTCAAAATGTTTACATTTTGAGTTTCATCAGTTAGGATACCAATCACGATTTTTGGTCCTCCACTTTGCCTGAAAGTTTCTGTACTTTGAAGATCTGCATTGAAAGATTGTATTCATGATCTTATGACTCTCAATGTAAAGATCTTAAAGGTGAAAGGTTACAAAGAAGAAACTTAGTATTGAATACGTAATCCTGTAAGTGAATCTGATGCCACAATCATGAAGGAGCAGAACATTTGAATTCATGCTCCAGAACACTAATCAATGTCACAATTGACAAAAGATATCACACATATCGGATCAATCAAACGAGAGATCGATAGAACTCAGGTACTACATTGAAAAATTAAGTAAAAGCATAGAGTTAACCATTCATACCATGGAGAAATGCAGCCAATGCATTCAAAGCCGATACAAGTGCAGACTCACGGCCAATATCGCGAAGCTTCGAACAAACAGAGCACATCAATTCTACACCTCCGTTTCTTGTAGCAATCGCAGCATTTCCAGATCCCTCAATACGGGACAATTCCGTCAAATGATCTAACAAACATCGCGCCTCGTCTAAGACTGCTTTGTCTGTCCAATCCGAACTCTGTAATTGTTTGATTCTGTCAAGTGATTGGATCACCGGATTGATTTCTCCGGGGAGTGTAGAGGTGACGATACCAGAGAGATCTACGCCTTGAAGAGTAAGGGTTTCGATGGCGTCGCTTAGGGCTTCCGTAGGGTCCATACCTAGATCGTCTATGTTTTCTTTAACCATTTCATCGAATGCTTGTTGCGAGATCGACCGAATGCTGGGCTTTGCAGGGGCCATGCCTGATGTCTCACCGGTGGTAGCGTAGGTGGTTGCCGGAGAAATGGCGGTGGTGGAATGAGGGTGGAAACGGAGTGTGTGAGTGAGACTTTCTTTGAAAATTTTAAGCTCTTTCCAGAATGTCCAAAAGACACAAATTACATTCAAATTTAATCTATTTACAAAAATTGCCCATGGATTCAAATAATTGCAAAAGTCACATCACATTTTTGTATAATTATAAAACCGGCCCAGTTTGCTAAAATGTAGTCCCTTTGACCCTGTGTAAATAAACCGGATGCAAACGGTTTGTTCATGTCCATTCATTAAAGTTAGCCGAACAAACGAGTGAATATAAACAAATAAAAAACAAACTTTTAATAGTAATGTTTGTCCGTTTAACAAAACACATTATGTTCGTTCGTTTATATTTGTTTGAACATTTTAAATGAACAAAATATAAATGAACAGAGATAAAAAAAATATAATTAAACATATATGAATATAAACAAATATTTTTATGGCAAAAATCTAAAGATACAAAAGGCATTGGCCAAAACATAAATTATCTAAAGTTTCATATTTTGATAAACGAAACAACTATTTGTTTTCGTTCGTTTAATTAAACGAACAATAATTTGTGTTCATATTCATTCGTTATTATATAAATGAACTTGCTGTTAAACGTTATTTAAACATTTAATTCGTTTACAATCCTAATTAATTATTTGGATCAACAGAAATAACTAGAAATCATATAGGTCATTTTTGTCTTTCCACACAATTTTCTTTTGTGTTTCTTTTTTCAAAAAAAAAAAAAAAAGAAAAAAAAAACTCACTCATAATAAAAATGACAACTAATTCCATCGTAATTTACTTAAAGTTCACCAATAAATTAAATTGCTAAGGAAATGTTTTCGTTTAGGATATAATGGGTCAAATTGTTGAAAATGTTTCCATTTTGGACATAATCCACTTCCATACGTTGAAATTTTTCTGCACGCAAATGAGAACACTAAAACTTAAAAATCCACAAATTTTCAACATTACACCAACCCAACTAAACAAACTTAGGCTCAATTCCATTTCTTACTTCAATTGTTAGCCTCATTAATCTCTATATAAACACATTTTCTCCAAACTTCATAAATCACCTACTTAGCCAAATTCATTACTTCCAAGTCTCTTTCCATCAATCAAAGAAAGCTCGAGTAAAATGGCTTTGATGTACACACATTCCCTTCTCCTAATAGCCGTAATTTCAGCAATATTCACAGTTGCATCAAGCAATGCGAATTTCCAAAAAGGTCCCCAAAATTGGAACTTCAACTTCAACAATACAAACAAGCCATTTACACACAAGAACCCTTTTCATAGCTCTAGAAGAATCATTGTCGGTGGATCTAACAACTGGCGTTTTGGCTTTAATTACACTGAATGGGCTCGAACAAATGCCCCATTCTTCTTCAACGACACTTTAGGTATGTATCATGCATGAGACACCATGCATGCAGTTTCTAAGTCTTTTTTCATTTAAATAACATGATATATTTTGTTCAACGAAAATCTTTACAAATGTTATTGATCAAATACATATCATGATTTAACGTTGAAATTTGTGGTATTGCAGTGTTTAAATTTGATCCACCTAGCACTACCAATTTACATCCACATAGCATTTATTTGCTACCAAATCTATGGAGTTTTTTGAGGTGTGATCTAAAATGGGCAAAACTTGTGGCTAACACATCACAAGGTGGAGGAGAAGGGTTTGAGTTCGTGTTAAACAAATGGAAGCCATATTATTTTGCTTGTGGAGAAAGCAACGGTTTTCATTGCCAATCTGGAATGAAATTTTCTGTTATGCCGTTGTTTCGTTGGTTTTGAACGCTTTAATGCTCATTTTAAACCAATTGAAGAAAGAAGAATAAGTTTGTTTTCATTGTTTTAGGTTTATCATTTTTAGACAAAAGAAAATAATGAGTGTTTCAATATTTACTTTTTTGCTTCTATGTATTGTTTGTTGTGCTTCACGTACTTTACTTCTACAATTTGAAATGTATTTGTCTTAACAGAGTTGTCATAAAAAAGATAAATCTACATTTTTTGATATAGTGAGATAACAAGGGAATTATTAGTTCATTCTAGTATGTATTAATTCATAACAAGATTTTAATAAGAATAAGACAGTTTTATGTTTTAGCTCGTTTGGTATATATATAGACATAAAAGATCGTTACATAAGTCAAATATAGTCAAATATAATTGAAGAAAAAATAAACAAAATTCTAAGTATTAACACATAGGATTATTTTCATTTTTACCAACACAATTGACATGCAAATGGGGAAGTCAAACTCCTTTATTTTTTGTTGGCTTTATCATTATTAATATATCTATTGCCAAAGATTTATTTAACTAAGAATTTATTATTATTATTATTATTACAAATATATACTTTAATAACTATTTTATTAACTGAATGATAAATAATTATATGCTTATTAATATTCCTATGATTTTTTGTAGATTAAAATTGTTAAATTATGCATTTTATATTATAGTATTCGTACCAATATAATAAGATGTGCCACATATAATGTCCAAGATGGAATAAAGCTATCCATTGTGAAATTTCAGTGCTGACCATATAATTCCAACGTATGTGCTATTGTCGTTGACGATTGACTTCCATTATCTGTAATCTGCTTTTTGAAATTTAAGATCCAAGTCAATGATTTATGATTATTAGTTTTGTAGGTTTTATTTATGAGCAAATACTAGAAAAAATTGCATATTTTGATCATATTTTTTTAAAACAAAAATCAATTTAATTCAAAATTTCTCAAAGAAGTCATACACAACCTAGTAATTCAAGCCTTAAAGGCCTACTAAACATATATCAAAATTTGGATGATACTTACGTGTTGTTTGTTTTTTCGAAAAGAAAATTTATGAAGTCTGTAGACAACCTCTGCAATCCTCTGTAACAGAAGAGGTGGAACAAACGGCTGCAACCTATAATAAAAAACATGTTTGTTTTTTAATATATGTAGACTACTGCAGTAAACTAAAATATAAATAAACTAATTTTATAAATTGGAAATAGTTCTTAACCACCGAAATTTTAATAATTCTAGTCTTAAACCATTGAAAGAATACTAAAAAGAACATGTAAAAAACTAAAAATATAAAATTTTTTAAAAAATATAAAAGAAGCTACCAGTTTTATTATAGAAAAAAAATCTAATTTTAAAAAACATAAAAAAAAAAATAATAATAAGAAAGTATTGCAAACGATGTCTACAAAATTCGTAAAAAATTACACACGTTAAAAAAGATGCAAATAAAACTGAAAATATTATTAACAGAAACGGTAAAAAAATTCAAAAAAAATCAAAGTTTTTTTTTTTTTTTTTTTTTTTTTTTTTTTTTTTTTTTTAAATCAAGTTAAATTTTTTTATGGAAACTATAAAAAGAAATTGTATCAAATCCATAAATAAAAGTTTTAAAAAAAAAAATCAAATTTAAAAAAAAAAAAGTTATACCAAAATTCTAAAAAAACACTTGGAAAAAATGAAAGTTGAATAGGTTTGAAGAGGCAAGTCAAGTGATGTGTCACGCAGCACACACACAGAGGTTTTTTAGTCTGACGCCTTCCAAAATAACAAACTGATGCGAGAGGAAAAGTGTTGTGCGTGTGTTGCGTCGCGCAGCAAAAAGTGGTTTGAAGAGGTTTTAAAAAAAAAACAAACAACACCTTAAAATATAAAGTCATCCATTATATACCTACCACTAATCACTATAATGGTGAGTGCCACATTATCACCACACTCCATACAACTAACCATGTGATACCTACCATTAAACACATCATTCCACCTCATTTTTTAATTAAATTTAATTCAAAAATACATGAAAATCATTTTTTTAAGTACTAGTTTTTCATTAGATTAAAACACTACATTACATTGAAAAAAACATAATAAAACAATATATTTTTTTAAACAAACATTACATTAATTTAAAACACACAACAAAAAAACATATAAATACAACCACAAACAACTTAAACTAGTTTTTAAACTTTATTATTTTGAATGACCGAATTTTGGACACTCCCTTAATTTTAGCCAAGTTTTGACGTGTTTAAATGGTGTGTGTTTCGTGTCTTCATATTGGTGCATGGCCATAGCAAACGGTTCGCCTTTGCGTACGTTGTTTGTAACAAAATTATAAATTACATCGAACTCAAGGCATTTAACCCTCATATTGCGAAACTTCAAATATATACGATTTCGACAATCCATTAAATCATGGAAAATGTTTCCAACTTTTACCCAAAATTTAGGAGGCATTATAGCATCTGGGTCTTCTGAAGCCGCCACTAATGTTAGTGTTAAGTTCTCTTCTTTATTTTCTGACCAATTCATCATTTTATGAGCCATTGGGCTTGAATTATCAAGCAAAACAAGTGTTTGATTTTGAATAAAGTGAGAGAGGAATTGTGTGAGTAAATAAAAGAAACATTATGTTATTTATAGAAGATGTTTAATGATGTTTGAAAGGTAAAAATTAAAAAAAAAAAAAAAAAGTGTGAACGTTACATATTTAATATTGAGCCGTTGCTCACAATCGATCAAGCAACAATTTCATTGGTCCTTTTGACTCGTCTACCACGAATCACCACGAAATGGAGAAACCACGACCAGTCAGGTTGGTGTGCATGGTCGTGGTCCATTGCCACCTCAACCATGGACCAATTTGTGGCTTGTATACCGTATGGTCTAAACATAGATAATTACGTTAGGAAAATAATATCACGACAAAACTTTTAATTAGGGTATACTATATACTGTGTTCTAAAAGGCGTGTCATGGCGTGAGGCGCGACATCGCCGTTACGAAAAGCTTCATAACGTTGCTGTTAGGCGTGACGCGTGGCAAGGCGTGATATGGCATGCCATGGCGCGTTATAGCGTGTTATGGCGCGTGTTTTTTCGTTTGAGACACGTTTTTTTGCTTTTTTTATACCTTTTCTAATCGGACATACAAATATTGTGTTTTTTATTAACTTTCTGTTATTAGTTGTTGATATAACACTTCTAAAAACTAGGTATATTTGATATAAATTTATATTTATGCGGCAATATAATCATAAATTAATACAAAATCGTCGCCTTACATTACGCTTTGAAAAACGTCATGGCTCGCCATAACTCGTTAAGCTTGAGGCTTGGCCTTGCCGCCACGCCACGCCTCACGCCTTTTAGAACCTTGACTATATATATATATATATATATATATATATATATATATATATATATATATATATATATATATATAAGTTCAATTGAGAAAATAAAAAATGTTGACAATAGGGGGAAATCATTCTCAGCCGATCATTTATTTTTGCCGCAAAATGCTCCGGCGTACGGGCCGACGGAGTATGAGTAGTATTCATATATGAATATAAATATAAATGTATTTTATATATGAATACACCACCTCCCTCCGCCACCAACCACCACCAACCACCACCGCCACCACCCACCGCCGTTATATTCATATATGAATAACCATTTCCGTTATACTTATTCAGATATGAATATTCATATTCGTATATGAATATACTTATTCATATATATTAATATATGAATATGATCTGTTATGTCTGTCCGGTACGATGAAGCGCTTAAGCGGCATATTCGAAATGAGTGACCCATATTCATTCCCACATTCTCAACATTTTTTTCTCAATTGAACCCTCCAATATATATATATATATATATATATATATATATATATATATATATATATATATATATATATATATATATATATATATATATATATATATATATATATATATATATATAGGTAAGAAATGATTTTTTGTAGGAAGGTAGGAAGTTTTTTTTCTACATATTCTTTTGGCAAACAAAACAAATGAATCACTAGATGAATAAAAAATAACATGATTCACAAAAAAAAAATCCCAAAAAACATCTGGATGATTCATTTATACAATGATTTTGTTGTTATTTACTAAAATTGTCATAAAAGTGAATTTTTTTCTTCATTTACATAAAAATGAATCATTAAGGCGTTTTTTTTTTCTTGTGAGTCATCTTTCTTATGAATCATTTAGCGATTCATTTTGTTTTTTCACTAAAATAATATGTAGAAAAAAAAAACTTTTTACCTTCCTATCAAAATTTTCCTTCTTATTTGATCTTTGACTATATATATATATATATATATATATATATATATATATATATATATATATATATATATATATATATATATAATAAACTAACACACCCCTTTAGTTTAAACATGGGGTTTACAAATGTTCATACTATTCCGAAATTCAAGAAATAACTATGTAAGAAGACCTTTAGTGAAAATATATGCATATTGATAAGCCAATGGCACGTGTAACACACACACATGTCCAATAGCAACACGTTCCATACCAAAATGTAAATCTATTTCCACATGCTTGGTATGTTGGTGTTGTACATGGTTAGAAGATAAATACATGATACTCACATTATCAAAAAACACAATCGTGTCTTTAGAAAATGGACATGATAACTCAAGAAGAAGATTGTGAAGCCATGAAACTTTAGCTACGATATTTGCCACCCCACGGTACTCAACATCAACAGATGACCAAGAAGCCGTGTGTTGGCGTTTGGAGGACCAAGAAACGTGATTACTGCCAAGATAAACACAAAACCCACAAGTGGACCGACGAGTGTGAGGACATTCAGCTCAATCAGCATCACAATAAGAAACCAAGCAAACAATGGAAGAAGATTGAATAGAGAGACCATGAGATAAAAGTATCCTGAATATAATAGAGGATGCGCTTAAGAGCGAGTAAATAAGGTTCACGTAGATAATGCATAAAGAGACAAATTTGTTAGACAACATATGCAATGTCAGGAGGAGTGAAGGTAAGATATTGTAAAGCGCCAGCAAGACTGCGGTATAGAGTGGGATCAGTGAGAGGAGGACTATGAGGATAAAGTTTGGATTTTGTGTTAGAAGGGGTGTTTCACGGATTACAAGATGCAATGTAAGCACTTAACAAACTTTCTTTAGCAAAGGAGGTTTGAGACAAGAACAAACCTTTGTTAGTACAAGACGTAACATTACCGAAGAAGAAGGAAAGCGAGCCCAAATCGAACATAGGGAATTTAGATAATAACAGTTTATAATGCTAGATATAATATAAGAGTCAAAGAAGAAGCAATGAGAATAATATCATCAACATAGAGGATAAGGAAAATATGATCAGAACTCGAGTGATAGGTAAAGAGAGAACAGTCGGATTGACTACTAGTAAAGCCAGGAGAGGAGACGAAGACAACAAATCGTTGATACCAAGACATGGGGGGCTTATTTAAGACTATAGAGGACTTTTTGAAGGCAACAAACTTGATGAGGAAAGGTGGGATGGGTATACCCAGGAGGTTGTTTCATGTAGATCTCCTCATAGGGGTCACCATGAAGAAAGGCATTTTTGACATCCAACTAGGGGTGAGCGCGATGCGGTTCGGTGCGATTATTAGCCAAAACCTCACCACTAACCACAAATGCGGTTAATTCGTTTTTAAAACCGCTTGGTGCGGTTATTTTTGCGGTGCGATTAAGCGGTTATTTTTGTGGTGCGGGTTTGTTTTTTCTGTGTTGCGGTTATTAACAACATTGATTTGGCGTGGTTATTTTGTGTGGTTTTTAACCACAGTTTGGAGCTCAAACGGCTTTAATAGTTCAAACATATTACTTGTAATAATAAAAAAAAACCATAAGGTATAAGACAATTAACTTAAATCACAAACAACTAATATCTTAAAAACGTCAGATCAATAGTAATTAACAAGAAATATCTTAAAATTGTCTAATTTCACAATTTTTCAAAGTTAAACATCATAAAAAACCAAAACATTTGTCTTCTAGTATTTTATCAATCTTTCATCCATGAAACTTGTCTTATTTTTAATATTTAATATATTAGTAATTAATAAAAAAAATTGTATATAATATATGCGGTGCGGTGCGGTTTTTTGAAAACTAATAACCGCACCGGACCGCAAATTTGCGGTTTTTGAAAAACAGAAAACCTCACCATCGGTTTTTATTGCGGTTGCGGTTTACGCGATTTTTACGGTTAATTTTAGTTGTAGTTCGGTTTTTGCTCACCTCTACATCCAACTAATGTTTGTGACAATGTTTGGATATCGCAATGCTCAAGACGGATGGATGGTGGCGGGTTTGACAATAGGATTAAAAGTGTCATCAAAGTCAACGTCGGGTTGCCAAAAGAATCCCTGAGGAACCAAGCCACCTTTATAGCAATCAAGATTGCCTTTTTTTTTCATACTTATGATGATAGAGCCAACAAAAACCAACAATGTTGGCTTGTGGAGGAGGAGGAACAAGATCTCATGTGTGGTTTGACCGAAGAGCGGTCATTGCAGAATCCATGGCAAATTTCTAGTTGGGGTCATAGAGGGCCTGAGTAGTAGAGCAAGGGATAGGAGAGATATCAGAAGTGGCAGATAAATTGAAATTTTGTTTAGGCTAGAGGGACCCAGCGCGGGAGCGAGTGACCATGGGATGAGTTGGAGGAGGTGGGGTAGGGGAGGAGTGGGAGAAGTCACTAACTTTTGACTTACAGTTGTGGATTTAAATGTTTCAGGTACTTTGGAGGATCAGGGGAAAGCAAATACGTGATTGTATATATAATCATGTGGATTTATGTTGAGAGATGTTATTTGATACTATGATTTTATGATACTGTTGTCAAACAATGAGTTGGATGATTTATGGTTTTCATAAAAATGTCTTTTAAAAATAAAAAAAATTTGTTATGGTTTTTGGGACGTTAGGTTGTCTAATATCAATTATATTATGTTTTTGTATAGAAGTATAAATTAATTTAAAATATTTTATAGATTAAATAAAGATTCCATATAAAAATATAAAAGCTAAATACCATTTCATTTATGTTTTTTTTTTTTTTTTAATATTTTCAATATTATGAATGATCTTACAATCTCGCTCATGATCTTATTAAGGATTTTACGATCTTACACCTAAATCAATAATTCGCTTTTAGATGGTGGAATTGTAAGGTCGTACAATCCTACATGTTCATCTCTCTCAACCCTTCCAGGCTTGTCACCTAGACGTTACATCGTCTTTTTATTTTCACGTCAATATTACAATCACAACACAAGTAATTCATCTTTTCCAAATCTTTCAACCTGTACAATTCTATTAAAATATTAAATTATTTACTAATATAAAAATTAAATAAATAAAATTAAAAATAAAAATAACATTTCATTAATATATGTGTTGTGCACATATTAATTAAAATTATAAGAAGAAGACATTTGGGTAAGGGATAATGACTTGAAAGGGTAACAAACTTTCGACTTTGTTCACATTTAGTTACTAAACTTTTTTCCGTTATCTATTTGCTACTAAACTATTGAAATTGTTCACATTTTACCCTTATGACCGGTAACAACCGGTCATAAGGGTAAAATGTGAACAATTTCAATAGTTCAGTGACAAATTGATAATGAGAAAAAGTTTAGTGACTGAATGTGAACAAAATCGAAAGTTCGTTTCCCTCTAGAAAAGTTCAATGGCTAAGTGTGAACAAACTTCCTCTTGTATAATGTTTGAGCAAATTATTTATTTTTGTTAAATTATAGCAATATTTGTTGATGAAGAAATCTATCAAATAAAAAAAAAACAAAACAAAACCCTGAAAAATATATTAAAAAAACGAAAAACTGAAACCGAAATAAAAAACCAATGGTTTAGAATTTTCTAAATAAAACATCTAAATTTCCAATCTGATTTTGGTTTTACAAAAATTCAACTTTCGAATTTCCATATCTAAATCTCTCCCCCTTTTTATAATCAAAAAATGATTATAAAACCAAAAAGAGAATGAGAAAGCGCTCAATTCGGAATTTTTCTATCCAAAACTCTCCCTAAACAAATGGCATAAACATTTTGCTTCAATCCGGAAAATCCAAAACATCTTCGATTTTTAGCTTCGTTTACGGACCGCCTTTGACAAAAATTTGGGTAGAAATTGTCAATTTCAAAATTCTGTCAAAGGCGGTTCGTGAACGAAGCTAAAAATTGAAGATTTTTGGATTTTCCGGATTGAAGCAAAATGTTATGTAGTGTGTTAAGGCCTAGGGGGGGGGGGTGGATAGAAAAATTCCGAACTGAGTGTTTTCTCATTCCCTTTTTGGTTTCATAATCATTTTTCGATTATAAAAAGGGGGAGAGATTTAGATATGGAAATTCGAAAGTTGAATTTTTCATATTATGCGGACTTGAAGACCGAAGTGAACTCGAGTATTTGAAGTTTATGAAATGATTTGATTGGAGATTTGGAAGTGATTTTGGTTCATGATCGGTTTGGACTTATTGAAAATTTTTGGAGTGTGCATAAATGCTCAAATTTTGGGCAATTTTTTGGAAAATGAGAAACTCCTAACTACCTTTTGATGCTCAATTTATATGGTCTCACATTCTAGAACCCAGATTGAAAAGTCATGGAAGAATTGTTCATCTCTATATGTGTCACGTTTGAGGCTCGATTCGTGAAGTTGCTCGAGTTTGGAGGATTTGAAGTGGGTCATCAATTCCTAACTTTGAGGGGAAAATGTTGGGTACAAAGTTATTTATGTATGACTTTATAAACGATTTGAATTTTGTAGACCCACTTGCATGTGGTAAAGTAACCTTGTGACATGATATATATATATATATATATATATATATATATATATATATATATATATATATAGAGAGAGAGAGAGAGAGAGAGAGAAAGAGAAAGATAGAGAGAGAGAGAGAAAGAGAGAAAAAGAGAGAGATGTAAACACTTCTATATAAGGTGGGTTCATACCACATGTAGATATGTGTTTGAGAGATGTTACACTAAGAGTGTTAGTGAGTGTTAATTATGTACATTTAGTCATTGAATTTTTTTAGAGGGAAACGAACTTTAGATTTTGTTCATATTTAGTCGCTAAACTTTTTTTTTTCATTATTTATTTGCCACTGAACTATTGAAACTGTTCACATTTTACCCTTATGAATTTAGTCATTGAATTTTTTTTAGAGGGAAACGAACTTTAGATTTTGTTCATATTTAGTCACTAAACTTTTTTTCATTATTTATTTGCCACTGAGCTATTGAAACTGTTCACATTTTAACCGGTCATAAGGGTAAAATGTGAACAGTTTCAATAGTTTGGTGACAAATAGATAACGAAAAAAAGTTTAGTGACTAAATATTTAGATGCTGTGGAAATTTTTTAAAAATATTTTGGTATATTATAATTTTTCTGGGCATGCTACCTTTAAAATTACTTGAACTACCCATGACATTTTGTTTAGGACTGTTATCCTCTTGTCAAATCCACACCTCGGTGGAATGGTGGTGCCCCTTGTATCGGCCCCTTCTAAGTGCACAAATACAACGACTCCATCCACCTTAGGATTATACTCCTTCCGTCCCAATATTATAGTTCATCTTTCCTTTTTGGTTTGTCCTAAAATAATAGTCCACTTCTAAAAATAAATAACATTTTTACCAAAATACCCCCTCATTATTACTTAACCAACTAAACATTTAATTGAACATTAAATGCAAAGTAAGGACAAAACTGTCATTTTATTATATAAAGTTAGTGGTAATTAATGTTTTTCTTAATTTGTGTGTTTTTTGTATGTGGACAATAATATTGGGACGGAAGGAATACATTTTACCGTCCATTAGTTAGTGTCAAAAGTTACGTTGATTCTGTTCAAAAACCTATTTTTTAACTCAAAAGGACTTTATAATATCATCCCTTACTATAATAAAGTGACGTTAAATGGGTGTAAAATAACCTAATTTCGTCCTTATTTGTATTTTTTTTTTTATTGTTTGTTCTTATAGATTTGTTATGTTTACACCGTGTACTAATTAGTTCCCTTAGAAGACTACAATTCTTAAAGCTTTATACGAACTACCTCAACAACAGTTTGTGCACACAAAATGCTTAGTTTCTCAGTTTAGCTTAATAAATATTTTTATTTACGAAATAAGAGCAAATGATAAAATAACAACATTATTATACTTTGTTTTCTCCAATTTTGAACATCATGAAGCAGATTTATAACCTCAACACATTAGCTAGATGTTAGAAGCATGGTCTAAATCTTAGCAACTTGCAAGTGAGGACCCAACACATCTATCTATATGTACCTAGAAGGCTAGAATCCACAATAGAAATCAGCATCTTACAACAAGTTGCATAATTGCAATGTCTCGTTATGTATATCCAATCACTTTGCCATTAGGAAAAATTGAAAATGTTGTGTCTTCTTCCAAAATACTAATTGTCTGCCACTCTGTTACTATACGCCATCATCCAGTTGTAGGTGACCTCCACCATGCACACCCATGTTGACAAACCTGGCTAAGATACAAAATATTCAATAATTACTCTTAAGGATTTTACATAAATTTCTGCTCTTATGCATCTTTTAAACATCTTTCCAGTATTAGTGATACCAAGTTCACTGCAAAATCATAATTAATATGTGAATGTGGTTGAAGAATGATTAGGACAACAAGAACCCTTTACAAGTTTGATAAAGCTAATTTTTGAGAGCATAGAATAAATTCTTTAACGAGAGTCATAATATCTTAAAAAGATTTACAATATAGACATAAGGATATGATCAATAGAGATAATATATTTTAAATTTAAATCTAGACATACCAAGGATGCGACGACGAATGTTTAGTTTGTAAGTCTATGTCAAAGTCAAAGATTGGGTGGAGGGTTTTGCTTAGTGACAAACATGGAATTTTGTCCCTAATGATTTGTATCATAATTTGTCAACGAAAGACCGCAAAAACCAAAAGTAGAAAGCAACTATTCATAGTCATACACTCATTCATCATAACTACAGTTTATCATGGCACCTTGAAAATAAAAACACTCCACATGCCAAGTAAATCATATATTCTTTTTAAATATAATGATTTTCGATTGGTCTTGCATTCAACATTATTCAGATATTAAATAAAGAAACGTTATAAAGTAAATTTATTTGTGTTTCACGTTTAAGGATAAAGGAAACAAGTGTCAACTTTCTTTCATGATAATTCAATAAATAAATATTTGGTCAATTCGAATGTATAATCTAAATATGCGTAATGCTAGCCGTCACGACTCCAAGTATTGATCGAGCGTTGACTTTCTTTTCCAACCATGTTAAGCGTGTGTATGTGTGTGTGTTGACTTCGACGCTCATCCTAGAGTTAGGGTTCATTGTTGGATCTTTCAATCCTCTTGTGTAACAGATTTGTAAGATTGTATGGCCAAATTGTAATCTAGTGTGTAACAGATTTGTAAGATTGTATGGACAAATTGTAATCTAGCTCCTCGCTAGCCATTTTATTTCATGGTAATCTGATGTTAAAAGAAATAGTTTTGTAAGATAACTTCATCAACAGTTCTTAATTAAAAACCGTAACATATGATTTTATGAGCAATAACTGCTGATGGACAAATAAGCCAATGATTGGGAGTGGAAATTCATGAAAAGAAGAAGAAGGAAGAGGGGAGTTCTAACGCGGTACGTAGATGTCAAATATAAGTTTGTTAATAAAGATGAGAATGATAGATAGAAAGATCTTGAGAACTTGTTGATAACAATATATCATAGATTGGGAAACAATTTGCATTTGCTAGGTTTTATGAATTCAAAATGCTATGATGTTGGAGAACAAGTTATGTATGATATATGGATTTGAAATTTTCATTTGTATGTGTTTGTGGCGAGGTTTGGTTGGGAAGAGGGAATCTAACTTCCAAAGGAAATGATAAAAATGTAGCATGATCAATTCATGAAGAAACCAAGTATGTACTTCTAAGGCGAGAAGGAACATATGTATGCAATGGTGCTGGAAGGAAATTTTGTAAAAGTTGGAACCAATAGTATATCGCGGAAGGAAAGAAGATTACATTAGAGGCAACATATTTGTTAGTAGTACCCGACTCGGGGAATTCTAAAGACACCTAATTTAAAGGTCAAATACCAATCTAAACCACTTTGATTATAATCATCATACCAAAGTGGTTTTGTCAAATACTTTCATATTTTAATTTATTAATTGTCAGGGACATCAACTACATGAATATTACAATTATTATGTACTGCATTTGGTGGAATGTATGCATTAAGTTGAGCATTGTATAAAATTTCTCATACAACAAACGTTTTGATCTGTTGTGACGCCAAAGTGGAAAAACTATAAATATTGGATGCGATTCTTGTAAATCAACTTTCATGACCATTATGAACGTAGACGATAGCAATAGATCTATGATGTGAGATGTCTTTCGGATCATGCCTAAATGGAAAGGAGGCAGACGAACCTAGTTTGTCTAAAAAATAGACGATTATACCATACTTATTAGTAATGAGGAATCTCTAGCATAATCATTCAATATTCATTTTATGTAGAACTCGATCCAGTGAAAGTCAATGTGTAATGTAAGTTGTTTATATAATCCTGAAAAATTATTGCATACCGTTCCCAGTGTTCTAATAACTCGTATAATTCTGAGTGGATTTGACACTAATAATTTTGACTATAACCGAGGGAGATAGCTACTTCCCGAAATTCATAATTTCCTTCTCCCTCCACATCTTCGATGTATGTAACGTATGAATGAAATTCATTTGAAATTTTACTCATAAGTGAATTTGAATAAAATGTTGAAGGTTGTTGAAGCGAAAACGTATTGTGCCTCTCTTGTTCCTGATTTAAATCAAACTAATTAGACCCATTATAATCGCCCTGAAATAAAGATATGTTATTTATTATAAATGTAGGATAGGTTAAATGACCATAAATATTAATATAGTTATATTATTTTTATTCGATGTAGTGGTATTCATTTACACCGAAATAAGGATATGATATTTATTGTAAATGTAAGAAAAGTAAAAAGACCATAAATATAAATATAGTTATATTATTTTGATTCAATGTAGTGGTATTCAGACCCTCGAGGATATGTTGAGGGCATGTGTCATTGATTTTGGTGGGAGCTGGGAGTCCCACCTAACCCTTGCAGAGTTCGCCTACAACAACAACTATCATTCTAGCATTTGCGCCCCGCCTTTCGAGCTGTTGTATAGGCGGATATGTCGCACCCTGGTTTGTTGGGGTGAGGTCGGACACAGGGTGATGGGACGGGCGGAGGTAGTCTTGTAGACTACCGAAAAAATTTAGCAGATTAGGCAGCGACTGCAGACTGCTCAGAGTCGGCAGAAGATTTATGCCAACAAACGCCGATCTGAGTTAGAGTTCTAGGTGGGTGATATGGTACTCATGAAGGCCTCACCCTGGAAGGGTGTGATCCGCTTCAGGAAGAGGGGGAAATTGGGTCCCTGCTACATTGGACCGTTCAGGATTGTTGCCAGGGTGGGCAATGTGACATACAAGCTAGAGCTACCCGAGGAGCTTAGTCGGATCCACAACACTTTCCACGTTTCGCAATTGTGAAAGTGTATTATGGATCAAGAGGCAGTGTTGTCGTTGGATGATATTCAGGTCGATGAGTGCCTGAATTACGTGGAGAGGCCTGTGGCTATACTAGAGGGGAAGAAGAATATTCTATGGAACAAGGAGATACCTTTGGTGAAGGTATAGTGGGAGCATCGGAGGGGGTCCGAGTGGATGTGGGAGCCCGAGTCCGACATGCAGGAGCATTACCCAGATCTACTTTCCGTAATAGACTTCGAGGACGAAGTGTAAGTCAAGTGAGGGAGAATTGTAACATCCCGAGATTTGACAGGTATTCCCGAACCCTCTTCTATCATTACCTTGTCATTTATAGTCCTTAGGGTTGGAAATGAAGAGCCAAGATAAGTTTAAGAACCAAGTTTGCAAACTTGGGCCAAAAGGGAGTACGTTGCGCGTACATAAGAGTACGCTAAGCGTATTAAGGCCTGCCTTAGTATGCTAGGCATACACTTGTGTACGCTGGGCATACTAATGTCTGGGTGAAACCCTAATATTTAGGGTTTAGGGCCTATATAAGCAACATTATGAGCACCAAAACCTCTTTTACCTCAGCCTCCACATATTACATTCGTCCTCCCCAAACCCTAGCCTCTCCTTTGTGTGTTTAAGCTTATTTGGTGTGTTCTTGAGTGCTTTAAGAGGAAGGTATTGCATCAAAGAGTTGGAGAAGAAGATCAAGCTTGTAGATCTGAATTTAACTTGTGCTCAAGAAGCTCCAAAATGTATAAAGTTCCAAACTTTATACATATATGCATAGATCTCATCATTTTACTTTATTAGAAGCATTTCTTGTCTCAAAATTCACAAGGAGGTGCATGTTGTGATTTGGATGAAAAGAGTTGTCTTTCCAGACTCTTGAAGGGACCTCGAGTGATAAAAATGAGGTCCCATTAGCTGTATGTGTCCCATGCAAAGAGAAATAAGGTCTTAATGGATTAAGATCAAGCATTAAGAACTTTATGGACACCCAAAGTGATAAAGTTCATGACTTTATGAATCCTAGGCATGTTAGGTCTCTGGATCTGAAGGTTAGGCTTAAGTGCTTAAGCCATTAAACACTTAATAAGGTTTTGGCAAACTGTTGAGTATGCCCAACGTACTGGGTTAACCACCCCGATGGTGGTCAACATCTGGTCGAGTACGGCCCACGTACCAGAGGAGTACACCCCGCGTACGTCCTCTATTGGGTCTTTAACAAATGGACTTTGGATTTTGGGTTGTTATCAGCTAAATGGGAATTAGGCCTTGCTGGACTTTGTAAATAAGATATTTTGGGCCAGGTAGTGATAGTGGGTCATGGGGTTAGGACCAATTAGGAGGTTGGGCCTAATTTAGTAAACTGGGCCAATTATGGGCTTTATCTATGGACTTTCAAGTCGAGGACTTGGTAATTGGGTCTTGGCCCAATAAAGGGGATGGACTTAATGAATGGTTTGGACTTTTAGTCAAGATGGTTATTTTGGGTATTAACTTAGTAATTATTGTGTAATAGTTTGGGATTCCCAGTGTGACAGCAGTCAGAGATTTACAATATTTCGACACTACTTGCGAGGTGAGTTATTCTCACTGTCTCAATAGGGTCTAAGGCACCAAGGCTGACCCTTATGGTTTGTATCTGGATTATGGCATGATATGTTTATTTATTACATCCTGGCAGTTAGGATGATGATATGCTTATGCTTAGTGACCTGGTTAGGTCGGTGTTCTGGTTATAGGATGATACTATGTTAGTGACCAGTTAGGTCTATATCCCGGTTATTGGGATGTTGCTATGATTAGTGATCTGTTATATGGGTTTGATTGTTATATGATATGAGCTAACGTATGATATGTATGTGCACATGTTTGTTCGATTGGGGGTTGGGTTGAGGCGGTCCTGCTGTAACTGTTGGGTTTTGAGCATTCTAACACTCCTATGGTGTACATGCAACCCTATAAACCTTGGATTTATGTTTTCTCTATTATACATGCAAATAAGAACTTTCCAAGGCTTTAATCCTAACTAGCATATTATGAAGCTCTTATACTACAAAGTACTAGTTAGATGACATACCTTTTGATGTAGCTTGATGTCTTCAAGCTTTAAGAGCTTAGCCCAAATAGTGTGGAAGCCTTAAGTGGAATCACAAATCACCAAAACACCTTGGAAGACTTTAGAGAATATGGATATTTGGTTCGCTCTAGTGAAATCGGCTAGCTCTTTTAGTGTAACCACACTAGTGCCAATTTCACCAACCAATGACATCTTTATATAGTATGGAGACTATGGTTAAACCCATGACCTTTCATTTCATATGATCCATGGGTTAAACACTCCATGGACTATCCATGAAAGGTTAGCCCAACCTAAATGAATTTGGCCCATTCCATATATATATATAAGAATCCATATTTAATTAGTTCATTTTGATCACTTAATTAATTATAAATTAATTCTTGATCAATACTAATTAAATAATATGATTATATATTAATATATTAGAACTTATAATATATTAATATAAATCATAAATATACTGTTCTCAAAAGACTATCGATATAAATTGTGTCGGTGAAGTGCAACCCAAATGGACCATGCCGGGTCGGGTCAAGTACATACCAAATATAGTTATGGACTTAGACATTAATCCAACAGTCTCCCACTTGGATAAGTCTAAAACTATTATTGAGTATGACTTCAAAACCTAACTGGCAATCGTAGCTCTTAAAGCCGCTGTTGAACTCTGACCTTGTAAATGACTTGTCCATTAGATAAGGGATCATATATTCCTCCATTCTAGATATCATATGGACTGAGACATGGATAATAATCATTCTCTCTGTCCATTTTTTGTTTCCCGATTTCCAATTCATGATGACTGACTGATTGAACAAATCAAATCAGTCCTGGCTTGGCCAAGCACTCACATGTGTCATCATTAAATCATCGAGGGGCCCACATATATCACTTTTATCCCGAAGGTAAATGGAATGGATAAACTTCGACTCATATGGATTGTTCTACTACTTGTTGAATCATACACAAAGGCACGTTTTATAACATCGAGTTACCAATGCGTTTTCGTGGAATCAATGTACTATCAACTCATAGTAACAACTCATATCTCTAGGTTTGAAGAATATAAGATATTATCGTCTCATGATCACTCGTGATAAAATCCATGAAGTGATTCAAATGAGCGCGGGTTGAATCCAATACTCAGAACTTATGAGCACTCATGAGTGTTGTAGCACAACTTTGTCCACCAACTTGGACCTCTACAAGCCAACCCATGACAGTCTTGATTCATATCTACTTCCAACATATGACCGACTATGGATGGTTTGAATAACTTAGTCATTCCGAGAGAATAACCTAGTTTATTCTGGAAGTCAAAACATGTAAAGTGAAACACAAGAATAAATGAATCAAATATGGTATCAAACCCTAGGGAATATAAATAAACACATTTATTTATCACCATACTGATTACTCATTATTCATTGTTTTGGTTTTATCAACTTTATACTTGAATTAAAAACACTAGTTGTCCCATGCTCCAAGCATGTACACTATGTTTTTCTTAAACAATAGCTTTGCCATACACTAAGTATGCACTCTATGTTTGTCTATGATCCTTACTTTGTGAACTCGATCGATTGAACATAACTCCAATGATCATCTTTTCACAGTCCCAAACCCTTACTGCAAATGCAAGAATTCCAAATTCATGCCATTTACTGAAATCTGTTAGATTCACTACTAGAAAAACAGCCTTTTACGACGCTCATTGCGCGTCGTAAAATGCTCAGACGACGCGCAAATGCGCGTCAAGGAAGGCCATGTCATAAAGAGAGGCGACACGCTTTTGCGCGTCGTCTATAGACGACGCGCATTTACGACGCGCATTTATGACACGCATTTACAACGCACGGTTATGACATGCAATGCGTATCAAGGAAGGCCCTGTCATAAAGGAAGATGACACGCATTTGCATGTCGTAACCTTACGACGCACTTTTTTATGACACGCAATGCGTATCAAGGAAACCCCTGTCAAGAAAAGCCATGTCATAAATGAAGACGACACACATTTTTGCGTATCGTAATTTTATTTTTTTTTTAGAAAAAAAATTATTTATAGATTTACTGATTTTGAAATTAAATTTGCATTTCATGTCTCATAATAGAAAATAAAGTACCATATACAAAAAAATACAATACATTGCACAAAAGTTAATGTCATACAAATAATCATTCCAATAGTAGACAAATGTAACATTTCAACATTTTTTATATAATTAACTAAATTATTAGCCAAATTTCCTAAAATACCAACATACTTTTCTATGAAGAGCCTTAACACTATTCTTTTCCATCAAAAACTTCAGAACCTGCATAATTAAATTAATTTGTAATCAGGTACAAGTCAATAAGGTAGGTTTAAGCAAAAGAGTTTCATAATAGTAAGATTTTACTTACCACTATTGTTAATGACATTGAAAGAAGCATCCCAACAAACACCCCCTCAGAAGGATTACTACCACATAACTGTTGATATTTGATAATTTATTACTAAATGAAACCAAAAACAAAGTTAAAAAGTCAACAAAATCAGAAGGTTTTAGCAAACATACAGAGGCTGTAATTCCAAATATTAATAAATGACATTGATTGAACCACCTGCAGATTTACCATTTTGTCCCTATGAGATTCACTACTGAACACATTCTATAGTTTTTAAGCTATAATATATATATATGTATAACTGAGCGATTTCTTCGGTGCTTGGCCAAATGTCTCTAAAGTAGGCATTATTTCCGTCCTTTGTGGTCCCGTTGGTTCGTTTTTGAAGTCGATGTCGACCTAAAACACACAACATGCAAAACATGATATGAATTTGTGTTGTGTGTTTCTTTGAGGGTAGAAGAGTAATTTTACACATACCGTGCCGACAAGTGCGTAAGCTACAACCAAGGGAGGTGAAGCCAGGTAGTTGGCTCTTGTTAGTGGGTGAACTCGCCCTTAAATCCATGGCTATTTTAGTGTAATCTTTCATGGTTTGTGTCCCATAACCATCATCCCACAAAGGTTCCAACTTTTCAGGGGCATTTTGGGCACTATTTTTTCCCCCATTTTCATAAGAAGCTTGTGCTACAACTGTATTCTTTCTGTTAACACAAGAAGCTCCTTTGATCTTGACTATACTCCTAACAAGAACACATGAAAGCAGCCTTTATTATCTCTACAAGGAACAAGAACACATGAACTCAATGTTTTCCTACTAATAAAAATCATTTTTAAATTTTAAGTTTTAACCCCCAAAAGTGAAGATTTTTCTTTAAATATGTGGATTATCAATGTAAGTGCATGAATTAGCAAATAGAAATATTCCCAAAATACCCTCATATGAATAGAAAAAAATCATAAATACCCTCTTCACATTAGTGTACTAAAAGATTACATCAATTCAATCCTCTCTACTGTTACTTAAGACAAGAATCGATGTTTTAAACAGGTTTGTTGGTACTAACATGCTGCTATTTGATCTACAGCAGAATAAGATAACAAAGATATTGAATTGTTAAATTAATCGATGAATTTTAACTTTTATTTGATTTACAAAGTGGTGATAACATCATAAACATTAACAACCAACAACATCTAATGTCGGTATATCATTATTAAATGCTTGTTGCCTTCCCTTCATGATATTCAAACACTTCAACTAAAAATCAATCTGTGTGAGGATGAAGTCTTGTATGTGATCCACAACTGGGCATGGTTATAGACCTATAGTTTTGTTGACTGGATGTTGATGATAACATCATAAACATTAACAACCATGCTTACTTTCTCTACGTGTATCACTGGATGTTGATGATTCTAATCTTTTTCTAATGCATCTAACTGCTTCTGTGGGCAACTGGGCATGGCTATAGACCTATAGTTTTGTTGACAATATCAAAGTCTGAAATGGGGGCAGTTGTGGTGGAGATTGGGATATTTTAGGGAAGATCGACCAGAGGGGAATGTGAGATAATGGGATTCAGGAATCAGAAAGAAGAAGAGTGAGAAACCGCATAAGAAAGGAATCAAAGTAAACGTTGGCTCTCCTGGAGAAGTGGAAGCGTTACGACGTGTTTGGAGTTTCCAAAAATCATTGATGAGTCTTGGAAATCGGTAATTTACATCTCAATGCAGGTAATCTCGCTCCCGCTCCTTTGGCGCCCGATAACATTCGTTATTGGGCCTTTTACTAGTCCGTTAGGCTAAAAACAATGGACTGCCATTATAAATTTCAATATAACAAAAATAAAATAGAGGCCCTTTGTGCATTATGTTCTATACCAACAAAAATAAACGATATTTATCGTTTCATTCTAATTCTATACCAATCATCAATTGCATATATTTTTATATGAAAAAGTAATTATAAATAAACTATTAGTAAATAAAAAAATAGGAATTTACCATATTATATTGGAAAAGCATGAAAGTCACAGTGCATTAATGCACCAAGATCATTAGCAGGGAGTTGGGTTAATCCAAGATTAGATTCCACATTATTTGCTTATTTGCTGCATTTTTCTAATCTTTAGCATCATCATAACTTGTCAAAGCATATAAATCTGCATAAATTTTAAAAAGTTAATAAAACATATGAGATATCCAGTAATAATTTAGCATGTGATAGAAAATTCATACCTGCAGCCAAAGCTTATTGTCAAGGATCAAGGGTAGATGGATATTTCAAATTTAACGAATTATAGAGTCTAAGATTGATAAAACCAAAGAGATTCTGGATATTAAAACAAAATATATGTAAGTATGAACGGACAAGATTCCCGATCACACCAACCTGAGATATACCATTCACAAGCAATCTTATGAGATGAAAAGGAGAAAAAAGTGAATTTAAAAAATAGAACTAACTGCTTCATAGTGTATTGCAGCATTAGAATAAGAGTATGCAAAGCATTACTGCAGATATGGCAAGGTTCCAATGTTAGAAAACTTTGTCCAAACAATCCCCAAAACACATTTTATATCAATCATTCAACCTGAGTTTTGTTTTCATCATTTTTGAAAGCTAAGGTCCTGCAGCAGCTCTCTGCACCTTCAAGCAATTCAACAAGAGGAGGGATTCCACCTTCAACCCTTAACATAAGAATAAGAATGTGATGTCAAACAATCTCAAAAATACCCAAAACTGTAACAGAAAAAAGGTAGAAAAGAACTGACCTAACAAGGACGGGTCTTGATGCTGCTATTCTCGTTTGTGATTGCATCTGCTGCTCTCCTTATAACACCATTCGCTGCATCCTTGTGTCGCTTAAGGAGAGCAACAAAATGAGGCAGGGCTCTAGCATCGAAAATGAGTTGTTGGTGTGTACACAACAATAAAAATTGGTTATGTTTGGTGGATGAGATCATATGGTTACCAAGGGTAAAGCCGTCCATTCTCCTAATACCTCTCCAAACAACACCCCAACCCACACGATCTCTTCCTTGTTTCCATATCCCTCCTACCAACTACCATTTGAACCCATCCTTCTTCTTTCATATAGCCCCTCATCGACATCCTTAAATTGCCGCTCGATCCATGTGCTTATAAGATAGTACTCCGATTTCCTTCTTACAAAACAAATGTTTATGGAAGGAAAAATAGAAAAGAACTGTAAGATTAAAAAAAATTTACAGACAGGTTGTAAAACAATAAGTCAGCAGTCTGGATACCTGTGTGTTTTTTGATGAATTAAGCTCTAAAAATGCCTACTTATGTTCAAGATAGTAAGAGCTAATATGATTGTAGTCCTACCGATTCCAAGAGGACCCTGAAATCTTAAAATCATCAATAATATAATATATAAATATTAGGATTGTTAGACCAAATACATTTGTTCGAACAACTTAAAATCAATTATTAAACGTCAATCCTCTATAATATCAGATTTATCAGTCAACTATAGAACTTGAAGCTTAAAATCAACTAAAGAAAAACAATATTAATAAATTCTTTTAATAGGAAACCAGACACACACATGTTTATATAATGAGTTTTTCATTAATACTCAGATTAGATTGCTTTCATTATTCCTCAAATAACGTCCACTGTTATTGCTTTCATTTTCTCATCTGATGTCAAAATCTTGATTGCTTCAGTAACATGCTCCACATTTTTTTTATTTAAAATTATTATATTGATAGGAACCTTTATAATAGAACAATCAATTATTAGAATAGTCAATTAATAGAACCTCAAATATTACTCGCAATAAATCAATCAAATTCTTAGAAAAGGTTAAACAACTTCTTCACCTAAAGTATTTATGTTAAAAACCATACGGGCCATGAGTATTTATGCAAAGAAGGAGAAGCGGTAAATATTTGGGTGCACATGTAAATGGGGATCATGAGGATGTTATTTTTAACCCAAATTGCAAGGAGAAGAAACTATGTCGGTCGGGTCACTTTCCATACCTGAGAACCTTCTTGCAAACCTTCAACGTCACTTTATGGTGACTCTCTATATACGATCTCCCACAAACCATTATCACTTTACTACTCTTGGGAGTTGAAGGAGGAGCTACTTAAACAAAAGATTCTGAAAAAAATTAAGCATATAAAACCCTAATATTGGAGTTCAACATCACGATTCACACCATGGAAATAAAATCAATCACAATGGCAAAAACTCCATCAAGAAATTAATACTTTCCAGATACAAGCAAAACTAAGGAACGATAATAAGGGTAAAAACATTTTTTTTCTAAATAGTATGAGCAACCAATTCCATAAAATTATAAAAACTTACAATTTGATTTGTAGAGGAGGCATGATCATCTATACGTTACACATTGCTTGAGTCTGCATCTAGTCGTTCTTTTCATATGGACGACGAGGCTTCTTGAAAGTTTTTCCATATGAAAGTGGTGGTGATGGAAGAGATGGTAGGGCGGCGGCGGATGGTAGGAATGGTGGTGACAGTCGATTCTGTAGAGGTGAGTATGAGGTAAGGTGGAATGAGATTTTATGAAAAAGCCCTAGATTTGGACGCCTTTTGTAATCGAGGATAATGGATGTGCGTTTGGTAAAAGAATTATAAAACGATGCCTTTACAATTCAGAAGGTGGAGGATAGAGATGAGAGAAAACCTGGTGGAGAAGGAGAGACGAGAAGGTGGTGGTGTCGATTAGGGGTTGTTCAACTGGTAGCTTCGATTAGGGGGTGGAGATGAGGGAGAAGAAGGCGGGGGTTTAAAAAATTTGGGGATTTCATTTTCCCTCTAAGGAGAAGCGCGTTTCTTAAAAAAATATAAAACGACATTCACAGACGACGCACCTTTTAGATAAAGTGCCCTCCGTGTTTTTAACTTTTTACATGAGACACTAATTTAAGGGCACGCAATAATGTGCGATCTAAATCCTTAAATTTTTTTAAAAGAGATGACACTTTTTTAACGTCACTCTCTTTTGCGTAACATAAATCTCCGAGTGTCGTTGTTTGCGCGTCGTAAAAGGCTCTTTTTCTTGTAGTGATTCTAAACTTATATGCATTGATCCTCTTGTAATGATTATGCACAAATTCAATTGGCAACAATCATTACAGAGTATTCCAAAGGAGATCAACTCCTTGGAAACATCCTTCTTGCATTAAGTTTCTTAATCTTACACAGATTTATTGAACAACTTGTAACTATGGGATCATTTCCATATTCCCCTTTTGACTATCACTTCTAAACAAGAATTGCCTCTTTCCAGAATATGTCAATATGGTCCTTCCAACAATTAATACTATACTTCCAACTGTCATTGAGCAACCAATCTTTGGTAAACCTTAGATTGTCCTCGACAATTGCTTAATCATTTTAGTCATATCAATTTCTAGACCTTTTTCCATTCTTAATGCCCCAGGCATTTGGAAAAACGTAGAAAGAATGAATATAGCACATGTAATAGATCCTATATCCGAAGCATATGGGACACGATTCATGATGTCTCACATAAAGACTAAACCAATCTTTTGCTATAATATTTCCATTTCTATTTGCCAAGTTCTCATAATTCAGATTATGAAAAGGGATGCCGTAATCATAATCGAATTTTAGAGCGCAAATAATGAACCCATATATAGAATTTCCTTATGTTGAGCCATTCCAACATGAAATTCATATATATTCTTGACTAAATACGATTAAGACCTCAATCTAAGCTTTTAGATTTGAGATGAAGTATAATTTCCTCTCCCTTAATTATAGCAGAACAACTTTTTCCCAATTGAGACCTTTTGTTTTCTATAATTAACATTGCTAACTTGCAACCTTTATCATAATTATCATGCTCCCACTAACATGATGATTAATAGCATAACACTTATGCTCTCACTAGCTTTGAAATGTACCCATAAATCAACTGGACTTCTAGAAATCAATACTTTATTGACTTTCTTACCAAAGTTCAGATTTCTGAAACTAGATTGCCTTGATAAGACTTTATCAAAATCATACACCTCTCTTAGATAGCTCACAAGTGTGTCTAAACAATTTCAGAACTATGAAAAGGGATGTCGTAATCTGATGTGTGTAAATTCAACTAGTTTTATCCCTACTTTTTATTAATAATTCGAGCATACAAAGGCAGTGAACTTGTCTTTAAGTGGTATAGATTGATAAGTGAGGTATCGAACTCAGGGAACGGGTAATTAAACTAATAGCTAATTTTAACTAGAACAAATAATAAAAGTAAAGGGTTTTTCTCTAGTTTTGCAAGACTAGAAACTTGGACAAACTAAATTAACTAATTAACTAAAGCAACAACTATTCACCAAATTTGACAAAGATGTTTCTATTTAGGTTCAACCAATTCACTCCTATGGTTATTTAAGTTAAGATGGATTAATTGCTATTGGTTACCAATTATAATAGTTAGGTTCATATTCATTACTCCTAACCCTTAGACAATTAACTAATTTAAGCGTTGATCAAGTGTTTAAACTAATTAATTCCCTAGATTAATTATTTGGATTAAATAAGATTTGTAATGGTTAATTAAGTTATTAATTCAATTAACCTCTTGTTGATGGTTTCTCAAACAAGCTCACATATTAATCTTCCTATTTTCTTATTAATCTCAGTTTCATAATCATTACTTCTAAGCATATGTTTTAGCATTCACATAGACATATGAGGTTAACAATTAAGTGATGTTCATGCAACCTAATTGCCTTCCAATTAACAGAAAATAGTAGTGATTAATACATAAGGTTCTTTAACAAACTTAATTTAATAAATCACCAATAGACAATTAAGCAAAAATTAATAATCAAACCATAGGAGTTCTTTGGTATTCCCCAAACAGAAACAAAAACGAATTTAGTTCATAGTTGCAGTAGAAACAAACACAAAAAAAAAGTTTATTAATGCAAACATGTTTAATTCCTAAGTCTAAGTGGTAGAATTAACCTAATTGCTTGAATTCTTCCAACTCTTGAAGCTTAGGGTTCCTTAGCGCCTTCTGAACTTTTTAGTCGCAGCTAATCCTTCAAAAATCGCCAGGAATTCCTTCCCCTTGGATAAAGATTTGATTTTTATAGATATCTCAAAACAGAGTGTACTCGGCGAGTACATATGTCCTACTCGCCGAGTAGGTGTATAGTTATCCGTCTTGGATCAGGAATCATAGCTATCTTCTGGAACAATCGCGTGTACTCACCGAGTAACGCTGTCTACTCGCCGAGTACGTTCCGAATCAGCATTTTCTCAAAACACTAAATTCGTCCGAAATTGTGTGTACTTTTCAGAACATTTTGAATCTCGTCAATCGGAGTTACGGTTCATGAGATATGGCCAAAACACTGACGAGGGGTCAAGCTGTCCAGCAACATCCTTCTTTCTTCAAAATCCAAGATCCAAGCCTCCAATCGCTAGTTCCGCTTCCTTTTCCTTTCGAGCATGTATTTGTTGCTGAAAATGAAATATTTAAGCTAATTAAGCACCTTTGGTTCATTATTTGAGATAAAATTAACATAAAGTATTAAGATCATGCATGATTTTTATGACTAAATATGCCCATATCATAATCATAGTCTCAATTGTTTAGACTTTTTGCCATTTCCACAATTGCTATCTACTCAAAATCTACTTAGTGAAAGAGTTTCCTTACCATCATTTTCATGAATCGAAGAGAAACCTTATGACACTTAGATTTTATGGTGTAAGTGTTCCTATCCATGTGAATTTGTCAAAACCATAATCACAAGACTAGGTTAGTGGCAAATCCTAACTCATATGGATTGAACTTGTGCAATCTTAACTTCTTGCCACCTGGCAGCTCAAGGGCCTGCCATTTCTTCCAAGTAGCTATCCAAACAACTGAGAATAGGTAGAACTCAAATGTATAGCCAACTTAACTGGAATGGGCACAAAAATGTCAACACGATAGGTTATAAACCTCTAGTTGTGTGCTAGCGATGAAATACAAGTTTTATTCTTGATTACTTCTTGAAACCCTTTCAGGATCTTTTAGACTCCCACTGTCTCCTTGACCTATAAGACTTTCTTGCAAAATATTCAAGAGATAGTGTGTATTCTAATCAAGACAGACACTTAACACAATTAGCCTTAGTTGGTCTTTGTTTGATCCAAAACATCACAACTTACTAATTTCAAATGTACAAGAGTAGAAAACTTTTACTCTTACATTTTACAAGTGTTTTAAACCTTCTTTAAGACATGTCACTCAAGTTACAATCTTAGAGTATAACTCTATGAATTGTTTTAGAATGAAGTATGAATCATCTTCTTGATTTAACCACTTCAACAATTCATAACTCCTCTTCTTAACTATCAGAATGTACTTAGAGGATGAATTGTGATAAGGTCTCAAAATCATTAAGATGATATTAAAACATGATACTAAAGTACTCTCCCATCTTTTCAGATTTGAGAAACTTTTATCCTTCTGCCTAATTTGATTCTTCTTATTCGTTCTGTCATACATTGAAAATTTTCCAATGCTTTAGAATTATACTTAAGCTTGTAAGTATAATCATATTTACTAAACCTTAGTAAATCATGACGAATCGTCTTATCCATATTTTGTGGTAGACTTTGACAAGTGCACAAGAAAGTGTACTTGATGCCTTAGTCCTTCTCCTGATCACACATCCATGTGAACAAGCAGTTAGTCTTAATTTTCCAATGCTCGAAAGTTCTCATTCATCATACTATACAACTTGCATGATTCCAAGTTTCTATCCAACTGAAACTTGGGTGATGAGAATCTTTCCTTATTTGGCAAATTTAGACACTACCACAAATGAAAGAATCAAATTCATATTTCCAATATTGCTATCAATGGAATCATATAAGCAACATCTTTTTTTTCCCAAATGCCATTGTAGGATATTTTAAAATAAATAAAATTAAAAACTTTTCTTTTATTTTAAAACTTTGCGGAAAAACTAATCCTTACAATGCAAATGTATATGAAAACTTGTTGTCATCTAGTCCTAAGCAATCTATCATAACTCTTAAGCACCTGCTCAAAATTCTGATAACCGAACCATGCGATTGAAATCCATCTTCGCGATCAGAATCATATACTTCCTTTAAGTTTCTTTACTTTTCTTTGATTCTTAAAACATCAACATGTGACCCAGCCACATCATGTAATAAGAATCTCCAAGTAGGAACTTAATAGAGTTAGACTATGGACTTTACCTGAAATAAAGTCAAACTTATTGACTTTACCATCCTTAGGTAAGTTTGGCAGCTTCGTAACCAAAGCCCCTTCCTTTGGCAATAGAAACATATGGACCCTTAGGTAATAGTACATGGGACTATCTCAGACTTAGCCTTTCTCTTTACCATTTGGTCAACCAAGTTGACTATGGCCAATCCCTTTCCATTGGGAAGAGAATGCATTTCTGGATTTCCTGTGTCACTATTGTCCCTGTCCATAAAGTTTTGGGAAGTTGATCTCCTAATCAAATTTTCTTTACTAGTACACTAAATCATTTCTGATTTAGCAGCACCAAGCAAATAGATAAGATCATTAAGGGTCTTGTCATAGTCTCTTTCATAGGAGTCCCAAAGGAACTCACTATGTGACTTAGAAAGTGATTGAACCACCAACTTTCTCAAGACTTTGACACCCAACTCTCCCGACTTGACAGTATGTGACTTCATCTCCAAGATGTGATCACACCTAGACCTTGCCTTGCCAATAGGGCTTGAGTGACCTTGAACTTGTGGGTTAGGGAGAATATTTGGAGGAGGTGGAGGAAGTGAAGTTCCAAGATATTTGGGAAGATCATAGATGTCTGAACTAGACATCTTTTGGGAGATATTCAAGATAGTTGATTTAAAGTCCTTAATATAACACCCAATATGAAATATTAAGGCTAGGACCCAACAAACTATTTTATAACTTGGAAGAGGGATGTCGTAATCCAAGTTATAGAATATTTGAAGATAGGTGAATGACGATTCACCAATTTCCACCATGAAAAACGAAATAATTTATTAGGTTTTAATTGGATTTGAAACTCCTAGATCTTTGAGATTCATTAAACTTTCAATGGCATGTTTCAATCTCGAGTGTGCCTTTCAGGTTTTGTGACTGGGATGCCGAGGATCACAAAACAAGGTATGAAGTAACCATGCAAATTACTTGGTACCCTTAAGTGTTTACCCCTCAATCGATGTGCCGGTTAACCACACACACTCCATCGATACTATGATAAACATTAAGTTACCCTTTGCCTACCTTGTTAAATACGAGTTAGTGTGCTAGTTAACCACACGCGCTCCACTAACCGACTTAAACAATGTACAAAGTGTAATTTCATGGATTAGCACCTTATTCACATTTTCCTAAGTAACTAAGATTGGTTATTTATAAAAGGTTTAGTTACTTAGTATTTATCATTAATACTTTTAATGAAGGGAGAATTATAGTCCTTGTCCTACCCGTTCGGCTAACGACCCTCCACCGGCCAAGGAAGCGGTGGGTGAGAGTGGACACCCATTAAACTGCCATTTTATAGGTAGTAGCCTTATACCCCCTTATACACCGGCTTCTTGAATGAGGCCTACTAACGGTAAGACTGACTTGCTCTTATACATACATACATATATATATATATATATATATATATATATATATATATATATATATATATATATATATATATATATATTATTATTAACTTATAATATTATAAAGTATAAGGGTTGAATTTTAACTTTTAAAATTCTAAGGGCTAAACTTGGAATTAAAGTATTCATAAGAGAAAACTTTTCAAATTCCAAAACTTGAGGGCAAGTTTTGTAACTTTCAAAACTTTTCTATTCCATAACTTATGTGTTTAAAGTAGTTTTAATTAAAAACTTTTCAAGTTCCATAACTTGAGGACAAGTTATGGAAGACTTTAAACTAATTAAGAAAGTGACTCTTCATAATTCATAACTTATGGAAGTTTTATGAGTTAACTAAGGTTACACATATTTTATTTAATGAAGAGACTCTTGAACTTCCACAACTTGAGGACAAGTTATGGAGTCATAAAACCATTTAATAAGAACAAGACTCTTCATTTTGTAACCTATGGCAATTTTTATGAGTTTTAAGAAACTTAAATGTGACTTTTCATGTAACTTGAGGACAAGTTACACAAACACATTTTAGAATCAACTTTTAGATTAAAATGGATTGAAAAAAACTATTCAATTAACTTTTCTATTAATCTTAAGCAGCTCATATGAACAAAGATAATACACATCAAACTTTTTCATGTAATTAGCATAACTTTTAAACTAATACAAAACGTGAATCTATTGACAATTATCTTCGAAATTGGATTAGGATGAACATTACCACATCAAAAACAAGTTTATAAGTCCAAAAATATCTTAGGGTAATGTTCCTAGTCCAATTCCAGCCAAAACAGTCGAATTTATGCTGTCTGGGGGTCCAACTCGTCGAGTGCATGAACCAACTCAGCGAGTTGGATCGTTTTGATCACTTTTTAGGCATGGAATCGTCGAGTCTCCTGATGGACTCGCCGAGTCTGATGTCCAGAAAGCAAAAAACTTCGATTTTGAAGCAGTTTTGCAAGGATAACAAGAAAACAAACCAAGGCTCTGATACCACTGTTGGGTTTTGAGCATTCTAACACTCCTATGGTGTATATGAAACCCTATAAACCTTGGATCTATGTTTTCTCTATTATACATGCAAATAAGAACTTTCCAAGGCAATCCTAACTAGCATATTATGAAGCTCTTATACTACAAAGTACTAGTTAGATGACATACCTTTTGATGTAGCTTGATGTCTTCAAGCTTTAAGAGCTTAGCCCCAATAGTTTGGAAGCCTCAATTGGAATCACAAATCACCAAAACACCTTGGAAGACTTTGGAGAATATGGATACTTGGTTCTCTCTAGTGAAATCGGCTAGCCCTTTTAGTGTAACCACACTAGTGCCAATTTCACCAACCAATGACATCTGTATATAGTATGGAGACTATGGTTAAACCCATGACCTTTCATTTCATATGATCCATGGGTTAAACACTCCATGGACTATCCATGAAAGCTTAGCCCAACCTAAATGAATTTGGCCCATTCCATATATATAAGAGTCCATATTTAATTAGTTCATTTTGATCACTTAATTAATTATAAATTAATTCTTGATTAATACTAATTAAATAATATGATTATATATTAATAT
Organism: Lactuca sativa; assembly: GCF_002870075.4. NCBI lineage: Eukaryota > Viridiplantae > Streptophyta > Magnoliopsida > Asterales > Asteraceae > Lactuca > Lactuca sativa. The sequence continues at coordinate 159,066,489 of NC_056629.2, read as the reverse complement.
ATTAGAAATTATAATATATTAATATAATTCATAAATATACTGTTCTCAAAAGACTATCGATATAAATTGTGTCGGTGAAGTGCAACCCAAATGGACAATGTCGGGTCGGGTCAAGTACATACCAAATATAGTTATGGACTTAGACATTAATCCAACAGTAACACCCTGATCCTCAGGTATTAATAATGATATTTTGGTTTGGATTTTGAGAACCTACTCAGCGAGTTGGCCTCCCTACTCGTCGAGTAGTAGCGGGTTTGTCAGCGAAGTTTAATGACCTACTCGCCGAGTTCATTATGGGACTCGACAAGTAGAAGTTGGCAGATGAAACCCTAGATTTCGGGGCCTTGCACCCTATTTAAAGGGTCATTAGCCTCCCTTGGCCTCTCCTTTATAGCTCTTTACCTCCCAAAAACCCTGATTCGAGTGTGAGTGTTTCTTGGTGATTTTAAGCTTGAAGGAGGGATTTGGTGAAGGAATCACGTAAGGAAACAAGCTAGAGGAAACAAAGGACTCGTGGGGATACAAGATCTACTTCTGTGGAGCACTTTCTGAAGGTATTAAGCTGTTCCTGGGCTCATTTCCACCCAAAACCCTCTTGTGCATGGATTCCAAGAAAGGGCTTTTGTGTTTAAGCCAAGATCTGAAGTTGTAACTTCAGATCTGGAATCCTTTTGGCCTTATGATGCATAAAGTTATCAGTTGAGCCTAGCATGTGCCTCCCCTCAAGTATATGACTCCATTCCAAGCTTAGATTTACTATTTTAGGGACTTAAAGCCTTGCATGCATGTAAAGTTTGCAACCTTACGTGGAAAGCATGCCTTAAAAGCTTAAATCTTTAATTTGGAAGCATTGCATGGCTCAAAAGAGTCTGTATGGCTTGAGATCTGATAGGACTCGGCGAGTCGCAGGGGGCATGGACTCGACGAGTTGGATGAATAACTTGGCGAGCCGGATGAAGATTACCTAGAACTCGACGAGTTGAAGGAACAACTCGGCGAGTCGAGTAAGAATCCCCCAATTGTTGGATGTTCGTAGACGTGTCGAGTCGCAAGCAAGGAAACTCAACGAATGAACTTAGATTATCAATCAAGACCGTATGAACTCGACGAGTCACCTCGATGACTCGGCAAGTAGGTGTTATCCCGGGAAACTCGGCGAGTCACTAGTTGTACTCGGCGAGTTAGGGTCAAAATGGACTGTTGACTTGATCTTTGCTGTAGTTGACCAGGATGGACTTTAGGGAAATGATTGGATGTTGTATTACACTTTTTAGGCAGTTGTAGGGAGCATCCCGTGGGGTATATTTGGTCGCAAAGTATCAGTTCAGCATTTGTGATAGGTGAGTCTTCTCACCATACCTATGGGTCTAAGGCACCAAGGCCGAACCATTATGTGATTAGATATATGTGTTAAACATTTTGTGTTTTGTTATGTGGTTGCATGTTTTGTATGAAGACCCCGGGGGAAGCCTGTGGCATTGGATGTAAGACCATGTGGGGTAGCCCATGGCAGTCCTAGGTGAAGACCATCTGGGGTAGCCCATGGCATTGGATGTAAGGCCATGTGGGGAAGCCCATGATAGTCCTAGGTAAAGACCATGTGGGGTAGCCCATGGCATTCTCACAGGTTTCATGTATGCATGGCCTACGTGATATGTGTGTAGCTTTTATAGCTAACAGGATATATGATATGCGGTTTGTATGTGTGTGGTATGCTCTGGGAAACTCACTAAGCATCTCGTTTACAGGTTGTTGGTTGTTTTAGGTACTTCAGAGCCTAAGGGCAAAGGTAAGGCGTGATGACGTGGCGTGCACTCTACCTCTCTTTTTGTGTGTTTGGGACTCTCTGATGTTTTCAAAAGTACAATGAAATTGTAATAATTGTGAATTGGAAAACAAATGGTTTGGAAATCTATGGATTATGGGATTTGTTTGATTAATTAAAAATGAACAAATTTCTTGGTAAAAATTGGGTCGTTACAAGTTGGTATCAAAGCCTTGGTTTGAGGGATTCGGACACATTCTATGGTGTGTCGGGACTCAAACTAAGGAGGTGGGAATATGTTTTCAAAAGTAACCTAAAAAGGATTTTTAAGCCAAAGGCGGAGAGTGCAACGCGCGTGATCAGCCGAGCCAAGTAAGTAGTTTCCCAAGTTGAATAGCCATGTTATATGATAGTGAGCTTTGTCGATTATATGGAATTGCTAAGTGTATGTTTTAAAATTATATACGGTTAGGAGTTGATAGCCTCAGAATGATTGATTTAGCCTATTTGATCCTTTCTGTGTATAATTTGCCTGCCTAAAAGCAACATGTAGTGATTGGTTTGACTGTTATGAGTAGGACAACCATAGGGTGTCTGAGTTTGACTCATGCGAGAGTTGTGAGTCATGGTTTGTGTGGATAGATTTGGAGGTACCAGGTAAAGCAGCGGCGTAAGGTGCGAGTAGGTGTGGAAGGTAGTATTGTACTGCTGGAAGTACAGAACTCGTACCCAAACCCATGTTCTACCTGGGAATTCCAAAGGAAAACGGTATGGAAGTAACCTCGTTATGGGTATCCTGATCATTATGTTTTGTGAAATGACAGTCCAGCATGGTGGTTACGCGATTGGGATCAGGATCAGGATCGGGATTGGGATCCGGAGTTGGGTCAGGCGGCCCTATTGATGGTATTGATGATAGGTTGCGTGACCTGATTGCAACCGAGGTTACGAGGGGCATCCTTGACGCTACCCCAATCATCTTTGGGACGGTCAAGGAGGGTATGATGGAGATCATGGAGGAGAGACTTAGAGCATTCATGGTCGATATTTCTGCGGGCCAGGGTGGAGCTCGAACCCCCTCGTTTAGGGAGTTCAAGGCATGCGGAGCTCCGAAGTTTTCTGGGGTCAGGGATCCCATTGTGAGCAGACGCTGGGTGGCGGACATTTAGAATTCCTAGCGCATGAGTTCTTGCTCGGAGAAGGCAAATGTTGGATTTGCTTCCTGTATGCTGAGGGATAGGGCCCGAGACTGGTGGGGCGAGATTACTAGTTAGGTGGGAGCAGCCGGTGTGGCTGACATGTTGTGGGCCAAGTTTATACGACGATTCGATCAGGAGTTTACACCACCCATTGAGGTGCAACGGATGGTGAGGGAGTTTCATGATTTACAGCAGACTATTGAGACTGTGGCGGAGATCACCGCCAAGTTTCGGGAGTGAGCTTTATTGATCCCTCAGTATGTGACAGATGAGGACATGAGGAGGACCCGATATCACTCTATGCTGAGAGAGGACATACGGGAATTTGTGAGCTCTACAGGGTGCAAAACCCTGAATGAGATGGTTGATAAGGCCCGTGAGATGTAGATGGAGTTGGATTCCCACACGAAGCGGAAGACTGAGCAGGTTCAGGCATCATGGGCTCAGGCTAAGAAGCCTAAGATCTCCGATTCTTCGAGTAAGGGCCAACAGGGTCGGGGACGGTGTGCCAAGTGCGGGAGATTTCATGGTGGGGCTTTTCGGACAACCGGGATGTCAAGATGCTACTCATGTGGCCAGCAGGGCCACTTGAGTAAGGATTTCCCCAAGAAGGGCTTGATATGCTTTCACTGCAACCATACAGGCCATAAAAAGGCTGATTGTCCAAGGTTGCAAGGAGGAGGAGGAGGAGGATCTGTGGCAGCGCCCGCGCCCGCGCCCGCCAATATGAGGATTACTGATGACCGCCCTAAGGCGGAAGCTCCAGCATTGAAGATACGCACATTCCAGCTGACTACCGAGGAGGCTTGGGCCGCTCCAGACATTGTGGCTGGTATGTGTTCATTATCCTCTGTCTCTTTTATGTTAAATGTTTGCATGTATGCTTATTATGCTTTGTATAGGGACCTTTCTGTTCAATGGTATGACGGCCCATGTCTTATTCCATTCGGGGGCTACCCGATCTTTTGTGTCTCTTGCGCTTAGCAAGATTTTCTGAGACGCATCGGGGACTCTGGATACCCCGATCGAGGTGGAGATTACAGATGATCGCACCGTGAGTGTTGCGAGGGTGTGTCAGGACGGCGTCATGAATGTGCATGGCGAAAGGTTTCGCGTTGATTTGGTTCCCATACCATTGTGAGGATTGAAGGTGATTATTGGGATGGACTGGCTGGGGGCCAATGGGGCCATGATCGATTGTGAGTGGCAGTTAGTCCGGGTTTGAACCCCAAGGGGGGGAGAACTGGTTATCCATGGCGAGAGGACCAAGCAGGGCCCGACCCCCTGTTCAGCTGCGAGGGCGAGGAGGTTTCTGCAACAGGGCTGCATGGGATTTTTGGCCTATGTTTCAGATACGCGAGTGGAGGCAGTGACGGATATCGATAGTGTACCAGTAGTGCGGGATTTTCAGGACGTTTTTCCCGAAGAATTACCTGGAGTGCCTCCAGAGAGGCAGGTGGAGTTTCGTATTGACCTGGTACCAGGTGCCGCCCCGATAGCAAAGGCACCATATCGGTTGGCACCACCCAAGATGCAGGAATTATCTGTACAGCTTCAAGAGCTACTAGACCGAGGGTTTATCCGTCCGAGTAGTTATCCGTGGGGAGCTCCGATCCTTTTCGTGAAAAAGAAGGATGGGTCGCATAGGATGTGCATCGATTACAGAGAGCTGAATAAGCTGACGGTGAAGAACCGTTATCCTTTGCCTAGGATTGACGATCTGTTTGATCAGCTTCAGGGAGCATCATGATTCTCTAAGATTGATCTCCGATCACGGTATCATCATATAAGGATTCGGGATGAGGATATATCGAAGACGGCTTTCAGGACTCGTTATGGGCATCACAAGTTCGTGGTGATGCCATTCGGGCTCACCAATGCTCCGGCCGCGTTCATGGATCTCATGAACCAGGTGTGCAGGCCGATGTTGGATCAGTCGGTGATCGTTTTTATTGATGATATCTTGGTCTACTCCAAGACCAGGGAACAACATGAGCAACATTTGAGAGAGGTGCTGGAGACCTTGAGGATGGAGAAGCTGTATGCAAAGTTCTCCAAGTGTGACTTTTGGTTGCGGGAAGTGCAGTTTTTGGGTCATCTCATCAATCAAGAGGGTATTTCGGTTGACCCGACGAAGGTGGAGGCTGTGATGCAATGGGAAGTACCGAGGAATGCCTTGGAGATCAGTAGATTCTTGGGCTTAGCGGGTTATTATCGGAGATTCATCCAAGACTTCTCCAAGACTGCTGTGCCATTGACCCGTTTGACCAAGAAGAATGTGGCTTTTCGGTGGAGTGAGGATCAGCAGAGGGCTTTTGAGACCCTGAGGCAGAGGTTATGTGAGGCTCTGATCCTAGTATTGCCCGAGGGATTGGACGATTTCGTAGTATATTGTGATGCATCGATTTCAGGGTTGGGTGCGGTTCTGATGCAGAGGGGACATGTGGTCGCATATGCCTCGAGGCAGTTGCAGCCTCACGAGGCAAATTACCCCACGCATGACCTGGAGTTGGGGGCAGTTGTGTTTACCCTCAAGATTTGGAGGCACTATTTATATGGGGTGAAATTCGTTGTGTATACCGATCACAAGAATCTGAAGTATTTGATGGACCAGCAGAACCTGAATATGTGACAGAGGAGATGGTTGGATGTGCTAAAGGACTATGACTACGAGATCCTATACCATCCAGGGAAGGCCAATGTGGTGGCCGATGCATTGAGTCGCAAAGCGACAGGGTCGCCGATCAGGGGTATTTGTATGAGGGTGACGGTAAGTCCACCCTTGATAGACATGATTCGAGAGGCTCAGGTCGAGGGGGTAAAGAAAGAGAACTGGAAATTGGAAAGAATTCTGGGGCAATATCCTTTGTTTGCTAAGGATAGTCGTGGCTTATTGACGCAGAGCGGCCGGGTATGGGTGCCTATGTCAGTGGGGGGGGGGGGGGGGGTGAGGTAGAGATTGTTAGAGGAGGCGCATAAGTCCAAATTTTCTATACACCCAGGTGCAACAAAAATGTATAGGGATTTGAGGTTGAGCTATTGGTGGCCCTACATGAAGCGGGAGATCGCCGGGTATGTGGAGCGATGCTTGACCTGCAGGAAGGTCAAGGCCGAGCACCAGCGACCTCATGGTAAGGTTCAGCCATTACCCATTCCCATGTGGAAGTGGGATGATATCACTATGGACTTTATCACGAAGCTACCACGGACAGCGAGGGGAGTAGATGCCATTTGGGTGATCGTGGATAGACTGACGAAGAGTGCTCACTTCATTCCGATCTCCGAGAGTATATCTGCAGAGAAGTTGGCGGACATTTATATTCGAGAGGTGGTGGCTAGAAACAGAGTGCCAGTATCAGTGGTTTCAGATAGGGATGTTCGGTTTACATCCAGGTTTTGAAAGAAATTCCACGAGGAACTGGGTACCCAGCTGCATTAAGGTACGACATCTCACTCCCAGACCGACGGCCAAAGTGAGAGGACGATCCATACACTTGAGGATATGTTGCGGGCATGTGTGCTGGATTTTGGAGGGAGTTGGGATACGTACCTCCCACTGGCAGAGTTTTCATACAATAACAGTTATCATGCCAGTATTGACCGAGCACCATTTGAAATGTTATATCGACGGAGGTGTAGGACCCCAGTGTGCTAGGATGAGGTCGGGCATCGAGTTTTGGGGAGCACAGAGGTGGTACTCGAGACCACCAGACTGATTCAGCAGGTGCGTGACCGATTGCGAGTCGCGCAGAGTCGCCAGAAGAGTTATGCGGACCGACGGCGGTCAGACCTCAAATTTCAGGAAGGAGACTTTGTCTTACTGAAGGTGTCACCTTGGAAAGGGATTATCCGGTTCCACAAGCAGGGAAAATTGGGGCCTCGGTTCATAGGTCCGTTCAGGATCATAGCCCGGGTGGGCAAGGTGGCATATCGTTTAGAGCTCCCGGAGGAGCTTAGTCGGATTCATAACCCCTTCCATGTGTCTCAGCTTCGGAAGTATGTTGCCGATGAGTCTTCAGTCATATCCTTAGACGACATTCAGTTGGATGGGAGTCTAAATTATGTCAAGAAACCAGTTGCGATCCTAGACAGGAAGATGAAGAAGCTCCGTAATAAAGAAGTGAAGTTGGTAAAGGTGCAATGGCAGCATCGAAAGGGTTCCAAATGGACTTGGGAATCGGAAGATGAAATGCGAGACTTCTATCCGGAGTTGTTTGAACCAGCAGGCTTCGAGGACGAAGCCTAATTCAAGTGGGGGAGAGTTGTAACACCCTGATCCTCAGGTATTAATAATGATATTTTGGTTTGGATTTTGAGAACCTACTCGGCGAGTTGGCCTCCCTACTCGTCGAGTAGTAGCGGGATCGTCAGCGAAGTTTAATGACCTACTCGCTGAGTTCATTATGGGACTCGACGAGTAGATGTTGGCAGATGAAACCCTAGATTTCGGGGCCTTGCACCCTATTTAAAGGGTCATTAGCCTCCCTTGGCCTCTCCTTTATAGCTCTTTACCTCCCAAAAACCCTGATTCGAGTGTGAGTGTTTCTTGGTGATTTTAAGCTTGAAGGAGGGATTTGGTGAAGGAATCACGTAAGGAAACAAGCTAGAGGAAGCAAAGGACTCGTGGGGATACAAGATCTACTTCTGTGGAGCACTTTCTGAAGGTATTAAGCTGTTCCTTGGCTCATTTCCACCCAAAACCCTCTTGTGCATGGATTCCAAGAAAGGGCTTTTGTGTTTAAGCCAATATCTGAAGTTGTAACTTCAGATCTGGAATCCTTTTGGCCTTATGATGCATAAAGTTATTAGTTGAGCCTAGCATGTGCCTCCCCTCAAGTGTATGACTCCATTCCAAGCTTAGATTTACTATTTTAGGGACTTAAAGCCTTGCATGCATGTAAAGTTTGCAACTTTACGTGGAAAGCATGCCTTAAAAGCTTAAATCTTTAATTTGGAAGCATTGCATGGCTCAAAAGAGTCTGCATGGCTTGAGATCTGATAGGGCTCGGCAGGTCACAGGGGGCGACTCGGCGAGTCATTTGAAGGCAGGCATGGACTCGATGAGTTGGATGAACAACTCGGCGAGCCCGATGAATATTGCTATGAACTCGACAAGTTGGATGAACAACTCGGCGATCCGGATGAAGATTACCTAGAACTTGATGAGTTGAAGGAACAACTCAGCGAGTCGAGTAAGAATCCCTCAATTGTTGGATGTTCGTAGACGTGTCGAGTGGCAAGCAAGGAAACTCGACGAATGACCTTAGATTATCAATCAAGACCGTATGAACTCGTCGAGTCACCTCGATGACTCGGCGAATAGATGTTATCCCGGGAAACTCGGCAAGTCACTAGTTGTACTCGGCGAGTTAGAGTCAACATGGACTGATGACTTGATCTTGGCTGTAGTTGACCAGGATGGACTTTGGGGAAATGACTGGATATTGTATGACACTTTTTAGGCAGTTGCAGGGAGCAGCCCGTGGGGTATATTTGGTTGCAAAGCGTCAGTTTAGCATTCGTGACAAGTGAGTCTTCTCACCATACCTATGGGTCTAAGGCACCAAGGTCGGCCCATTATGTGATTATGATATATGTGTTGAACATTCTATGTTTTGTTATGTGATTGCATGTTTTGTATGAAGACCCCGGGGGAAGCCCGTGGCATTGGATGTAAGACCATGTGGGGTAGCCCATGGCAGTCCTAGGTGAAGACCATTCGGGGTAGCCCATGGCATTGGATGTAAGGCCATGTGGAGGAGCCCATGGCAGTCCTAGGTAAAGACCATGTGGGGTAGCCCATGTCATTCTCACAGATTTCATGTTTGCATGGCTTACGTGATATGTGTGTAGCTTTTATAGCTAACATGACATATGATATGCGGTTTGTGTGTGTGTGTGGTATGCTCTGGGAAACTCACTAAGCATTTCGCTTACAGGTTGTTGGTTGTTTCAGGTACTTCAGAGTCTAAGGGCAAAGGCAAGGCGTGATGATGTGGCGTGCACTCTACCTCTCTTTTTTTGTGTTTGGGACTCTCTGATGTTTTCAAAAGTACAATGAAATTGTAATAATTGTGAATTAGAAAACAAATGGTTTGGAAATCGATGGATTATGGGATTTGTTTGATTAATTAAAAATGAAAAAATTTCTTGGTAAAAATTGGGTCGTTACACCTACTTTAAACTGTAGGCCAACATACCTGGCGAGCGGTCTGGATATGCTGTCGGCCCTACGAGGCGGTCCAGTCATGCCAAAGGCTCAGAAGCGATCCAGATAGACTGCAGGCCCTACAAGGCGGTCCAGTCATGCTGAAGGCTCATTATGCATGATGTTCTGTATTTGTTGTTATGATATGATTATGGTTCTATGAGGTTGGGATTTTGGGGGAACTCACTAAGCTTTCAGGCTTATAGTTTCGGTTTGTTGTTTCAGGTACATCAGGGGATCGTGGCAAGGCAAAGGCGTGATCGTACAGCTCCTCATGTTTTATTTATGTCTCTAGGAAAACTCCAATATTAGACTATTTTGGAACCAAATTTGTAATAACAACTGGTTTTAAATGTTTTGAAAAAGTTTTAAATTCGCTTGAATTTTATGGGTGTTACATGAAATGAGGGTGGGAGGAAGGGGAATTCGGCTGATTAAGAGGAGCGATGTGAACGGGGGCAAACGGGACGGGGAGTGCATCCCCCTCCCCCGCCTCCAAAATTACCCCGTACCCCCATCCCCACCTCTGCCCCCAGAATGTTCAGCCTTCCTACCCCGCTCCCTCCCCCGAATCCCCTTTATTACCCCCTCCCCCACCCCGATTGATTTTGGGCTTTTTTTGGGCTAAAATAAGTTGTTTTTTAGGCTAAAAGAAGCTATTTTTGACGTAACAAATAATTATTTATAGCAGAATTTTTACATATTAAAAATAAAAAAGTTATGGCATCTTAAAAACATTATACTAACAACTTAAAAACATCTTTTTTGATGAATTTTGGACGCTCAAAATCATGGTTTTGTTTATTATATTTATATAATTAGTATATGTAAATATATGTGTAATTTATTAACGGGGCCCCCATGGGGGTTTCGGGACAGGATTGCCTACCCACGCCCCCGCCCCCGAAATTAAAACGAGGCTTAATCTTGCCCCCGCCACCGTCCCCGCCCCTGATTTAAAAAATAATCCCCCAAACGGGACGGGGCCCCCACGAGACTTTTTGACATCCCTAATTTAGAGAGAAAGGAGGAGAAGAGAGCAGCTGCTGATGTTATTCATTAGGGTCAGCTGCCAATGTTATCTATTAGGCACTAAGTCCATAGCAACCAATATTCATAAGGCACTAAGTCCATAATTGCCAGGGTTTTTAGAGTACATCTGGTGAACACGTCGTTCACAAACACCTATAGGTTCCAAGCCTACTGACGTTCCACTGAACTATCTAGAATAGTCCATGGTCGTCATCTATACTCTGCTAGATGACTGGATCAACTTTAAAGTCAAGGCTTCTCATCATATTACACTTCTCAACATCTATATCATCTCTCATCATCTATATCTTCTATCTAAAAGTCATTTTTAACGCTTATTGTCTCTAAATCGACTAGCCTGAATCTGTAGGCGTTACAGTTATCTCCCCATTAGGATGATTGCATCCCAGAATCAGGGCCGGTCCAGACAGTGGGCAACCCGGGCGACCGTCCAGGGCCCACGACTCAACGGGGCCCAAAATTTATGGATTATATAGTGTGTGTGTGTGTATGTAACGACCCGTCTCCGGTATGATGATTCCATAGCATTTATTTTGAAGTTTGCAAGAGGGACTCGGCGAGTTCATAGCCTGACTCGCCGAGTAGGGACGAGATTTCGAGCATGTGTTAGCTGGCGACTCGGCGAGTCCATATTCTGGACTCGGCGAGTCTGTCTGTCTGGGAGAAAACCTAAATCCCCGGGTTGCCCACTATTTAAGCCACCTTATAGCCTCCATCCTCGCCTCCTTCACCCTTAGAGAGCTGTGAGAAAACTCTAATTCGTTCTTGAGTGTTTTAAGTGATTTTGTGTGCATTTGTGAAGGCTTGAAGAAGGAGAAGAAGAAAGGAGCAAGGAGAAGGATTGTAGAGCAGAGATTCAAGGGAAAACAAGAGTTCTTTGAGGTATTCTTCGGATTTCCTTCCCTTTTATGCTTTAAAACCCCCTCTAGACCTAGTTGATGCTTTTCTCAAGCCTTATGTTGATATGGAAGCCCTTTTATGTCAAGATATCTTTAGATTTGTTCATTTAGGAGTTTTAGAGCCCAGATCTATTGCCTTTATGGAGCTATTTTGCATCATAACCCTAGATCTACCCTTTTAAGTGCCTTTTTAGCCTTTAATTCCTTTTTCATGTGTTTGTACACGTAAAGTTGGAAACTTTACGTGGTAAATCAGCTTATTGGACTCAGATCTATCATTTGTATGTATTGGATTCGAGAAGAATCGAGTGTAGAATAGTTGCATGGCTGTGACTCGGCGATTCGGAAGAACGACTCGGCGAGTCGAGTCGCGAGCCCCCGATTTCTTCCTTTTGAGCAGTGTCGAGTGGGATCAGTGAGTAGTGGAGTGGACTCAGCGAGTTTGAGGGTAGACTCAATAATAGAGGGACTCGGCGAGTTGTTCATACAACTCGGCGAGTCCAAGGCAATCTTCTTAAGCTCAAGAACAACTCGTCGAGTTGTTCATATGACTCGGCGAGTCGGATGAAGATTGTCTGAGTTCTTGGATCGAGAGGGTACTCGTCGAGTCGATTCCATACTCGACGAGTAGCAGCGAGTAGGGTCGAGGAGTGAGAATAGGGACTCGGCGAGTTGGCGGCCCAACTCGGCGAGTCAGGTCAACTGAGAGTTGACTTTGATCGAGAGTTGACCTTGACCGAGAGTTGACTTTGACCAAGGGTAAAAGAGTCATTTTACCCAGTGCAGTGTTTAGTATTTGATTGAGTGTGTTTATGGACATGTAGCCGGGGAGATACCGGAGCAGCAGCAGTTAGCCCTCAGAGCCATTCACTCAGTAGCCAGTTCACGAGGTGAGTTTCCCTTCAGTAGGAACGGGTCTACGGCCACAATGCCAACCCGTTTAATTATCAGTAGTTCCGGACTTTGGTCTGATGCAGTAGTTGGAGTGCTTGATGTCTTTGTGATACAAGCATGTTTGTGTTATGTGTTCCGGACTCTGTTTCGATGCAGTATGCAGTATATGTGATTATAATAGTTGTTATATTTTATGCTATGCCATGATCAGTCAGTTCCGGACTTCGGTCCGATGCAGTCAGTTCTAGACTTCGGTCCGATGCAGTCAGTTCCGGACTTCGGTCCGATGCAGTTAGTTACGGACTCTGGTCCGATGCAGGGGACAAGGTCCCAGTCAGTTCCGGACTTCGGTCCGATGCAGCTAGTTCCAGACTTCGGTCTGATGCAGTGGGCAAGGCCCAGTATGTGCTTTATATATGTATTGTATGGTATGTGGTAGTTTGGGGGAGCTCACTAAGCTTCGTGCTTACAGTTTCAGTTTTGGTTTCAGGTACTTCCGCAAGCAGAGGGAAGAGCTCGGGATGATGGCATCGCACACACCACAGCTTCAGCTTTTATCCTGGGAGTTGATTTAGTTTTTGATTTTGATATGACATAGATATGATACAGTTTTCCGCACAGTGTTTTTATTATGTTTGGGATACATCACATATGGTTTTATGATATGACACTCAGATTATGGTTTTTGGTTATATTGAAAAATGAAATTTTTGGGTCGTATTTTTGGGTCGTTTCAAGTTGGTATCAGAGCCCTGGTTTGAGGGATTCGGATACACTTCCGGGTGTATCTGAACTCAAACTAAGGGGAAATAAAAAGATTTTTAAAAGGAAAATGTTTTCTAAAAGAATTTTGAAAGCACTTAGAAAGAAAGAAATTTTTTAAACGAGATAAGGGTGTGGTGCATGCGATCAGCCGAGCTCAAGTAAGTACTCCCAAATTACCCATACAAGTTATTTGTTCAGTTTCAGTTTCAGTAGAACAGCATGCTAGTATAGGACTAAGGATCTAGGAGGATGCCTTATGTGCCTGCTTTATGTGTTACAGCTTTATGAGTATTGCATTCTAGTATTGAGTAGACAGCAGTAGGATAGCCTGTTTAGGTTATGCCTAATAGTATGAGCTTAGCATTGTATGTTAGTACAGTTTCTCGTTATGAGAATAGTTTTGCCTGAGTATGTTTCCTTTATCCGAATGCTCCTTGCTTCGTGCTTTGTGGGGTTCTGAGTGATGGGAGTTAGCCATTAGGTGAACACGTCACACCACATGTGATCAGGGTTGAATAATCCCAGAGTGCCGGAATTGGTCCTATTGCGCAGCTCTTGTTTGAGTCCAACCGTTATAGGGACAAGTCTTTTACTTGAAGGATTATCTGAGCCTCGTCACATGTGATGGTGTTCAGGTGGTGGCTAATTAGCATTATAAGGAGGCCTTCAACAGCTGAGGACTAGTTGTGTTAAGTCTGAGGTTTCCCTAGGGCGAGCCTAGGATGAGAGTAGCAGAGATCAGTAGTAGTAGAAGTGACTTCGTGGAGTCAAAGCAGTTCTTGAAGAAAGTACGGATAGATGTGGAAGGTAGTATGGGCCCGTACTACTGAAAGTAGAGGATCCGTACTCGAATCAAGAAAGGCCGAGACAAGACCAGGAAGCTAGTTGTAGTATCAATGATCCCTTGAGATATTTCAGTTTTCTGATGTAATTGTGATGTGTTTCAGAATGGTGGTTTTGCGTTCGAGACCAGCAGCCGGGAGTGGAGGTGCCGGGGAGGGATCAGGTTCAGGCTCGGGGGACGAGCGCATGGATGAGCAGACCCGAGAGTTTCTTTCTTCGGAGATTACGCGCATTATTATAGAGCAGACTCCTGTGATCTTCGGTTCGATCAAGGAGGGAATTCTAGAGCTGATGGATGAGGGATTGGGCACCTTCCGTGCCGAGGTGGCGGCCATGATGGGGTCGCGCACCCTTACATTCATGGAGTTCAGGGCATGCGGAGCTTCGGACTATCATGGGGCGCGGGACCCCATAGCGAGTACTAGATGGTTGGCGGATGTGGCCAACGCTTTCCGCACTAGCAGGTGTCCCAAGGGGGACAAGGTCAGATTGGCATCCTGTCTTCTGAAGGACAGGGCACGGGATTGGTGGGAGGAGGTCGGACATTCCATTGGAGATGACGCAGCATTGGACGCCATGACTTGGGCTGATTTCTCTACCAGGTTCAGGGCGGAGTTTGCACCGGTTATTGAGGTGCAACAGTTAGCTAGGGAGTTTCAGGACCTCACCCAGACTACAGAGACAGTGGCGGAGATCACCGCCAAATTCAGGGAGAGGGCTCTTCTTGTTCCTCAGTACGTAGCTGATGAGGAGATGAAGAAGGCCCGTTATCATGAGATGTTGCGGAGCGATATCCGCCAGTTTGTGAGCCGGTCCAGCTGTAAAACGCTGGATGACATGATTGCTAGGGCTCGGGAGAGGGAGATTGATCTCGAGATGGAGAAGAAGAGGAAACCGGAGGCGGTTTCGGGTTCAGGCGGTTCGGGCAAAAAGCCCAAGGTTTCAAATCACAGATCTAGGAGTCAGCAGAGCCACGGTCGATGTGGCAAGTGTGGGAGATTGCATGAGGGGGCGTGCAAGGCAGGGAGTTCCGGCTGCTACAAGTGCGGTCGGATTGGGCATTTGAGTAGGGATTGTACGGCCCCTGCTACTGCCGTTGCAGCATCAGATCTGATTTGCTTTCAGTGCAATCAGAGGGGACATAAAAAGTCCCAGTGTCCGAGTTTAGCTGCAGCAGGGAAGGTGGCTGCACCTGCCCCTGCTACCTTGAGGATTACAGATGGCCGGCAGGGCCGAGCCGAGACGCCAGTGGCGAAGAGCAGGGCGTTTCAGATGACAGCAGAGGAGGCGCGAGCGACTCCTGATGTGGTGACGGGTATGTATCTTCCCTTCATCTCTTTATTATTATTATGGATTGAATATTGCTTATGATTGTATGTTTTATTTAGGGTCGTTCTCTGTGAACGACATTTCTGCTATGGTATTATTCGATTCGGGGGCTACCTGATCATTCGTATCGCTTGCGCTTAGCAAGAGATTTAGTAGAGCTCCAGGGGAGCTGGATTGTCCATTAGAGGTTGAGATAGCAGATGATAGGACCGTGAGGGTCGGCAGAGTGCATAGAGGGTGTTCCCTTCAGTTGTTCGATGAGCAGTTTTCAGTGGACCTGGTACCTATTCCCCTGCGAGGGAATAAGGTTATTGTGGGCATGGATTGGCTAAGCCCCAATGGGGCGGTGATTGATTGTGAGCTTCAGCTATTGAGGGTTCGCACTCCCAGTGGGGGAGAGTTAGTGATTCAGGGCGAGAGGCCACAACGGGGACCGAACTTTTGCTCCGCCGCAAGGGCGAGACGCTATGTTCAGCAGGGTTGCGCCGTTTTTGTAGCTTACATCTTGGATGCCCGGGAGAAGGGCAAGACGACAATTGATGATGTTCCTATAGTACGAGACTACCCGGATGTGTTTCCCGAGGATTTGCCGGGGATACCTCCTGAGAGACAGGTTGAGTTCAGGATCGACCTAATTCCTGGTGCGGCTCCGATAGCCAAGGCACCGTATCGACTAGCTCCCCCTGAGATGCAGGAGTTGTCTACATAGCTGCAGGAGCTGTTAGACAAGGGTTTCATTCGGCTGAGCAGTTCGCCTTGGGGAGCGCCGATCCTGTTTGTGAGGAAGAAGGATGGGTCACATCGTATGTTTATAGATTATCGGGAGTTGAATAAGGTAACGGTGAAGAACCGTTACCCACTTCCGAGGATAGATGATTTGTTTGATCAGCTTCAGGGAGCGTCTTGGTTCTCCAAGATCGATCTACACTCCGGTTATCATCAGATGCGGGTTAGAGATGAGGATGTATAGAAGACTGCTTTCAGGACCAGGTATGGTCATTATGAGTTTGTGGTGATGCCATTTGGGCTCACCAATGCTCCAGTCGCGTTCATGGATCTCATGAATCGCGTGTGCAGGCCGATGCTGGATCGGTCAGTGATAGTATTCATAGACGATATCTTGGTGTATTCCAAGACGCAGGAGCAGCACGAGGAGCACCTGCGGGAGGTGCTGGAGGCTTTGAGGAGGGAGAGACTTTTCGCAAAGTTCTCCAAATGTGAGTTCTGGTTGCGCGAGGTGCAGTTCCTTGGTCACCTCATCAACCAGAAGGGTATTTTGGTAGATCCGGCCAAGATAGAGGCCGTGATGCAGTGGGAGGTCCCGAAGTCTCCATCTGAGATTCGGAGCTTCCTAGGGTTGGCAGGGCATTATCGGAGATTTATTCAGGATTTCTCCAAGATAGCAGTGCCGCTCACCTGACTGACCAAGAAGTCGGTGGTATTTCGTTGGGGGCCTGAGCAGCAGACAGCGTTCGAGACCCTCAGGCAGAGATTGTGCGAGGCTCCGATCCTTACCTTGCCAGAGGGAGTAGAGGACTTCGTAGTCTACTGTGATGCCTCGATCACAGGTATGGGAGCAGTATTGATGCAGCGAGGCCATGTGATAGCTTATGCCTCGATACAGTTGAAGCCTCACGAGGCTAATTATCCTACCCATGATTTAGAGCTGGGGGCGGTTGTGTTTGCCCTCAAGATTTGGAGTCACTACCTCTATGGGGTCCGTTGTACCATTTACACGGATCACAAGAGTTTGAGGTACCTTATGGATCAGCCGAGTCTGAACATGAGGCAGAGGAGGTGGTTGGATGTGCTAAAGGATTATGATTGTGAGATCCTTTACCATCCAGGGAAAGCCAACGTGGTGGCCGACACCCTAAGCCGCAAAGTGTCGGCGACCCCTATAAGAGATCTGTGTTTGAGGATGACAGTGATCACTCCGTTGTTGGAGCGGATCAAGGACGCTCAGGTGGAGGGCCTCAAGGAGGAGAGGCAGAAGTGTGAGAGGATAGTGGGACGAGTAGCCTCGTTTGATTATGACGGTCGGGGATTGCTGACGCTTCACGGGAGGGTGTGGGTACCGTACTGGGGTGGAGTACGGCAAGTGTTGATGGATGAGGCTCATAAGTCTCGGTTTTCTATCCATCCAGGGGCGACGAAGATGTATCGAGATCTTCGACCTGATTATTGGTGGCCCTGCATGAAGCGGGACGTCGCCTGGTACGTTGAGAGATGCCTGACCTGCCGGAAGGTCAAGGCGGAGCACCAGAGACCTCATGGCAAGATGCAGCCGTTAGACATTCCCGTGTGGAAATGGGAGGACATCACCATGGATTTTGTCACCAAGCTTCCCAGGACCGCACGAGGAGTGGATTCGATATGGGTAGTAATGGATCAGTTGACGAAGAGTGCCCAGTTTATCCCGATCCAGGAGAGTATATCAGCGGAGAATTTAGCCGATATCTATGTGCGGGAGATCGTGGCACGTCATGGAGTGCCGGTATCGGTGGTGTCAGACCGAGACGTCCGTTTTACATCCAGATTCTGGAAGCGGTTCCACGACGAGATGGGTAGTCGTCTCCATTTCAGCACCGCTTTCCACCCTCAGACGGACGGGCAGAGCGAGAGGACATGCTTAGGGCATGTGTTCTAGATTTCGGTGGCAGTTGGGATACGTATCTTCCGTTAGCGGAATTTTCGTATAACAACAGTTATCATGCGAGCATTGATCGACCTCCCTTTGAGATGCTTTATGGGAGGAAGTGTAGAACCCCAATTTGTTGGGGCGAGGTCGGTCAGCGAGTCATCGGGAGCACAGAAGTGGTGCTCAAGACGACCGAGTTGATCCAGCAGGTCCGTAGTAGACTGCAGACTGCGCAGAGTCGGTAGAAGAGCTATGCCGACAGGAGGCGTTTGGACTTGGAGTTCCAGGTGGGAGATATGGTCATTCTGAAGGTTTCACCTTGGAAGAGTGTCATCAGATTCCGGAAGAGGGGCAAGTTGGGCCCCAGATTTATTGGTCCTTTCAGGGTTTTGGCCCGGGTGGGTCGGGTTGCTTATCGGATAGATCTTCCTGAGGAGCTTAGTCAGATCCACAACACTTTCCATGTGTCTCAGTTGAGGAAGTGTTTGGTGGATGAGTCAGTAGTCGTTCCCCTAGAGGATATTCAGGTTGATAGCAGCCTGAATTATATTGAGAGGCCGGTCGCGATTCTGGACTGGAAGACCAAGACCTTGAGGAACAAGGAAATTCAGTTAGTGAAGGTGCAGTGGGAGCACCGGAAGGGGTCTGAGTGGACGTGGGAGGCTGAGGAGGAGATGAGAGAGCACTACCCAGAGATATTTGCAGATTCAGCCGTAGCAGACTTCGAGGACGAAGTCTGAGATAAGTGGGGGAGAATTGTAACGACCCGTCTCCGGTATGATGATTCCATAGCATTTATTTTGAAGTTTGCAAGAGGGACTCGGCGAGTTTATAGCCTGACTCGCCGAGTAGGGACGGGATTTCGAGCACGTGTTAGCTGGCGACTCGGCGAGTCCATATTCTGGACTCGGCGAGTCTGTCTGTCTGGGAGAAACCCTAAATCCCCGGGTTGCCCACTATTTAAGCCACCTTATAGCCTCCATCCTCGCCTCCTTCACCCTTAGAGAGCTGTGAGAAAACCCTAATTCGTTCTTGAGTGTTTTAAGTGATTTTGTGTGCATTTGTGAAGGCTTGAAGAAGGAGAAGAAGAAAGGAGCAAGGAGAAGGATTGTAGAGCAGAGATTCAAGGGAAAACAAGAGTTCTTTGAGGTATTCTTCGTATTTCCTTCCCCTTTATGCTTTAAAACCCCCTCTAGACCTAGTTGATGCTTTTCTCAAGCCTTATGTTGATATGGAAGCCCTTTTATGTCAAGATATCTTTAGATCTGTTCATTTAGGAGTTTTAGAGCCCAGATCTATTGCCTTTATGGAGCTATTTTGCATCATAACCCTAGATCTACCCTTTTAAGTGCCTTTTTAGCCTTTAATTCCTTTTTCATGTGTTTGTACACGTAAAGTTGGAAACTTTACGTGGTAAATCAGCTTATTGGACTCAGATCTATCATTTGTATGTATTGGATTCGAGCAGAATCGAGTGTAGAATAGTTGCATGGCTGTGACTCGGCGAGTCGGAAGAACGACTCGGCGAGTCGAGTCGCGAGCCCCCGATTTCTTCCTTTTGAGCGGTGTCGAGTGGGATCAGTGAGTAGTGGAGTGGACTCAGCGAGTTTGAGGGTAGACTCAGTAATGGAGGGACTCGGCGAGTTGTTCATACAACTCGGCGAGTCCAAGGCAATCTTCTTAAGCTCAAGAACAACTCGTCGAGTTGTTCATATGACTCGGCGAGTCGGATGAAGATTGTCTGAGTTCTTGGATCGAGAGGGTACTCGTCGAGTCGATTCCATACTCGACGAGTAGCATCGAGTAGGGTCGAGGAGTGAGAATAGGGACTCGGCGAGTTGGCGGCCCAACTCGGCGAGTCAGGTCAACTGAGAGTTGACTTTGACCGAGAGTTGACTTTGACCAAGGGTAAAAGAGTCATTTTACCCAATGCAATGTTTAGTATTTGATTGAGTGTGTTTATGGACTTGTAGCCGGGGAGATACCGGAGCAGCAACAGTTAGCCCTCAAAACCATTCACTCAGCAGCCAGTTCACGAGGTGAGTTTCCCTTCAGTAGGAACGGGTCTACGGCCACAATGCCGGCCCGTTTAATTATCAGTAGTTCTGGACTTTGGTCTGATGCAGTAGTTGGAGTGCTTGATGTCTTTGTGATACAAGCATGTTTGTGTTATGTGTTCCGGACTCTGTTCCGATGCAGTATGCAGTATATGTGATTATAATAGTTGTTATATTTTATGCTATGCCATGATCAGTCAGTTCCGGACTTCGGTCCGATGCAGTCAGTTCCGGACTTCGGTCCGATGCAGTTAGTTCCGGACTTCGGTCCGATGCAGTCAGTTCCGGACTTCAGTCCGATGCAGTTAGTTCCGAACTCTGGTCCGATGCAGGGGACAAGGTCCCAGTCAGTTCCGGACTTCGGTCTGATGCAGCTAGTTCCAGACTTCGGTCTGATGCAGTGGGCAAGGCCCAATATGTGCTTTATATATGTATTGTATGGTATGTGGTAGTTTGGGGGAGCTCACTAAGCTTCGTGCTTACAGTTTTAGTTTTGGTTTCAGGTACTTCCGCAAGCAGAGGGAAGAGCTCGGGATGATGGCATCGCACACACCACAGCTTCAGCTTTTATCCTGGGAGTTGATTTAGTTTTTGATTTTGATATGACATAGATATGATACAGTTTTCCGCACAGTGTTTTTATTATGTTTGGGATACATCACGTATGGTTTTATGATATGACACTCATATTATGGTTTTTGGTTATATTGAAAAATGAAATTTTTGGGTCGTATTTTTTGGTCGTTTCATATATATATATATATATATATATATATATATATATATATATATATATATATATATATATATATATATATATATATATTATTACCAAAATGATTTTTAGGGCCTAAATTTGGTTCAAACTCAAACTAGCTCAAAAGATAAACAATTTGACTTGCTTGTTATTGCTAATTGAACGTGATTATAGTGAAGAATAAATGATTTTTTTTAATCTTTATTATATTTTTCTTTAAGGGGCCCTTTTTTTCTTTTCGCCCCGGGACCCATATACGTTTGGACCGGCCCTGCCCAGAATCAATAACTATAACTCTTATGTCCTTTCAAAAGAGTATCTAACTCTTGACTGCTGGCAGTGCTCAATCTTGCACCCGCTCTTCATACTATGTTGGACTTTCAATTGTAATCTTCGAGTTACAATCTCAATCCTTATTGGAGACTACTGCTTTTTCGTGAATATAATTATCTTATGATAAGTTCTTTACTTCAATTATCATAACAAACCGATGGGTCATGTTCTAATGACCTCTCGTTGTATGATGCAATGCTTAGACTTAGGTCTTTTAGAGTCAATTTCCAAATGGGAATATACCTTCCTTCATGTTCTAATGTGATTTAATCACATTATAGCATGTAGCACTTCTAGCTACAAGCTTCTTACTTTAACAACGATTGTGATACTTCTATTGATCGCTTTGATTATCTTTCACTTCAATCTTCTGGCTTAAGTCGGATGTTACATCGAACTTGGTACCTCGAACCATGTAACATACTTATCTTAGGCGGACTCGATTTGATATGACCACTAGGGTCGAAATATCAATTATCTTCTTAGTCTTTACTGAAACGATGGTAACGATAGACATGAACAAAACAAAATCAATTAGTAGCGCCTTGGTAACCTTGTGACTTTCCCTGATCCAAGTGTGATTCATGTGCTTCCGGTAGTATAGGCCTCTACTACCTTTCACACCTACTCATACTCGTCCCAAGTATTGTCTCGTAGCACCCAAGTTCTTAGTTATTAAAATCACAAAACAATTTAACACATATGAATGTGTCCAAATAATCATAAAAATTTCTCTAGACTCTACTAGGATTTCTTCCATGCGTATCTTCAACAACAATTATGCTTCAACTCGGTTGGTGATGGAAACGGCAGACAATATGACAACTTTAGGAATTACACCAATCGTTCTATCATCCGGCTAATCAAATGTGTACATTCAAATGTATTGTACTCCTCTAGATGCACTGTTATTTTATCAGACGTATTATAAGGGCAAGATCCATTCTTACGCTATCTTCTGATAGGTATCATTTACTATCGTAAGCCTTCTCATTTCCTTCATTTACTGAGTTCACTATGAGTCTTCGCCATGACGTTATGTTCAAGGAAGCATCTATTCAGTGTACCATGATGAGATTATAGATAAGGTTTAGACGTGTAATCCTCCTTATTACTCCAAAAAGTTATATGCCAGTTCTAATACCATAATTAAACGTTTAGAAATCTGAACACATAAAATTTCCACATCCGGTCGGCAATAGACCATAGATCTGATCAAATAACAACATCCTAAAGCATATAACGTATCTTATAGCACAAATCATTTAGGACATAAAAGCAACTTAGGCATCTTTCCTAAAATAAGCTGGTGTTAATGCCTACTCAGGCATACTTCCTAAATATAGCAGACACTTATCTCATAATCATCTTTTAACTTTCTAAGTTTAAGTCTAGAAATCCTCAAATATTCCTAGTTCTCTTAAACTAATGCTTAGATACCAACTATGATATCCCCAAATTCATGGTTATTTTAAAAAAATTATTTATGTTTATTTTAAAATCAGAGTATCCTTTTTGAAGGATATTATTGCGGAATTTGTCCCCCAAAATATGATAAATATATTATTAAAGCATTTCCGAAGGAATGTATTTTATTTATATTAAAACATTGAGATGTCATCGTCAATACATAAACATAAGCATAAACAGACCTTACATTCATTTACACTAATGATTTACATCTCCTTTAATCTCTGAATGTAATGTATCTTCCCATCGATACCTATGATACAAATAAACTGAGTTGGTCAGGTTGGGAAACCTGGTGAGTACATAGGGTTTTCAACCCACAATAATATAGTTAATTTTTTTTTACATACTTCATGTCAAACATTTAACCCAATTACCCATCCTCATTATCTTCTTTATTCTTAAGGATCTACCCTAAGAGAGAGTTTAGAGGAATTGAGTAAAGAAACATGAAGAATTTATCCTCTTTTTATATGGGTTTGATCATAGAGTGGGCCCTAAGTTTCGTCCGTATCTTCCGCGTACGAGCTCCATTTTCTATGTTCTTTATATTCATGCGTTGGTATTTACAAGTACTACAAATTTCTATTAGACCCCGTCGGCTAATTGTCATTCTATCTCAGATTTACAAATCGGTATCGAATTTATCGCGCTCGAAGAGTATGGACTAAGTTTCGTCCATATATTTAACATACGAGCTCTAGTCTCGACGTTCTTTATATCTACTTGCTGGTATTTACTAGTGCTACAACTTTCGTTTAGACTCCATCAGCCAATTCTTATTGTATCGCAGATTTACAAATCTGTATCGAATTCGCCATGCTCGAAGAGTAGAAACTAAGTTTTGTCCATATCTTTCGCATACAAGCTTCATTTTCGACTATCTTTTTATCATTGAGCTCATGTTAAGGATATCTTCATTTCTCGTTTAGATTGTTTTGGCTAAAAACGACCGATCTAAAATTCGATTTCCGAGTTGTACACTGCTATGCTAAATCTTATAAAAATAATAACTTCCTCTAATGAAGTCAGATTTGGACATTCTCTATACGGACTCTCTCAGTTAATGTATACAATGACTTTCGTTTAGATCAATAAGTCTAAAAAGTGTTTCATCAAAAATTCACTTCTTAAATTACTCGGAGTTGTGTCGGTTTAATCACAAAACTTCAACGGGTCATAACTTCTTCGTTATAAGTCGGATATCAACTTTCTTTTTATGTATGGAATCCTTGTGACATATATTATAACTTTGGCTAAGATTATATATCCTAAATAATCTTCTATCTAAAAGTCATTTTTAACGCTTATTGTCTTTAAATTGACTAGCCCGAATCTGCGGGCGTTACATGATATAACCCCATAAACTATATAGAAGCATAATACGACTCATCGTAAATCAAACCATATCTAGTATTTTTTTTCCATTTTAGATACGCCGTTATGTTGTTGTGTTCTGACTGGAGTTAACTGTTGAAACAATTTCACAGTTTCATAGATAATCATTAAATACTTGACTATGATACTCACTATTCGTATCAATTCTGAAAATCTTATCATTTTGCCTAGTTAATTATTTACTTTATTTTAAAATGTCTTGAACACCTCAAAGATTCCAAACTTTTGTTTAATCAAATAAACACAACTATAACTATTGTATGGTAATAAAGTATCTTTGACCATGACATGTGGTTGAGATGAATGATCAATACACACAATGTGTATAACATATCCTCCTCCGCCCATAGTTACATGTGAGTAGTGCCTTTTCATTTCTCTCAATAAACAAAACCTACATTCATAATACAACTTATAGTTATGTGATTTCCAAAGTCGTATCTACTTAAATTTTTGGTAACATGTTTCTAGTTTATATGAACAAGAAGACAACTCCATGAATATATATTATCCAAACCATTTTGATGTAGTTAAACCAATATTAAACTATTATTATTGTGTTAGTTCATATATGTCATAACTATAATTTGTTTTTAAAATAAAGAACATATTTCATAAACCAAAATAACTTTTATTTAAAATCCACATCAAAAGCATTTCATTAAATAATGTATACATCAATAATTTAGCCATAAAACCATGGATCAAATACTTGAGAAAACAGTTTGTTTCCTAATCTTGCAGATAACATCAGCTGGCTCATGATCCATGATTAGATCTATCTCTCTGTGTTTCCCATTTCTTTTTCCTTTTGGTCCCTTTACATTATTATAAATTTATGTTATGCATCTTCCTTTTAGGAGTAGTTGTGTTAGATGTTTTACCCATCTCAGGTTCTGCATTCTTTAGCATGCCATATAATTCCAACAAAGATATTTTCATGTTCTTCATGTAAAAGCTTGAAACAAACTGATCATAAAGACTAGTCATTGTGATAAGATCCGTAGCCAACTCCTAACGAACTGGAAAACCTAACCTCCATAACTTCTCAATGCACCCCTTCATCCTAAAGATGAAGTTATTCATCTTCTCTCCATCATGAAACTTGAATCCTATTAGCGATTTCATTACCTCAAATCGTTCATGTTTAACTCGCCATTGGAACATGTCTTAAAGATGTGGATATTCATAGTTTCTCCTCTTGGTGACCTTAATTTCTTCTTACCTCAATTTCCTCATTGGAATCGTCTTTTCTGAGGATTCGAATGACATGTTCCTATCTTAGTAAAGGTATGCCACTAAGATCTTGGAAAGAGAAAATATGACATACTTCAAACTTGATAAAACTGTAGCGGATACCTCAACAAAACTCGACCCTACCTTGTATTGAAGTCTGTCTTATATGCTTCAGTACCTCACTTTCACGAGATATATTAATGTTTAACAAACATGCCTTTACATGTGTGATCCCCGTGAGCCTCACTTTACTAGCTCTTAAATGAATACTTAGATATATTCAAGGCACCATATGTACACTTTAACCTTCATCTTTTTGTCTCATCTACTTGGTGCCTCACACTACTAGAAAACTAGGGCAATAGCTACGGCACAATCCGTAGGTATTCCGTAGGTATAAGGCAATACCTACGGATTTGCTACGGAAAATGGCCTGTAGCATAAATGCCCGTGGGAAATTTGTACCTACGGACTAGCTACGGCCAATTCCGTAGGTATAATACCTACAGATTAGCTACGGAAACGAATTGCTACGGAATGCCTACGGAATAGCTACGGAAATACATAGCTACAGATTTGCTACGGAAATGAATTGCTACGGAATGCCTACGGAATAGCTACGGAAATACATAGCTACAGATTTGCCACGGATTACTAACGGAGCCCACTTTGACTAACATTGACTTTACCACCTACGGATTTCCTATGGCTCACATTACCTACGGATTTTCCGTAGGTAATTACTTTTTATTTTAAAAAAAAAACAGCAAAAAATTATAAAAAATCCATTTTTTTCTGTCCAAAATATTAAAAAAAAAGCATTACATTAAACTTATAATAATATTGAAATTCAACCACAAAACAAATAACATTACAATAAAACTAATAAAACTAAAAAAATATCAAATACAAATACATATTACTAACATTGTCTAATACTACATTAAATGCATCTAATAATACACATTAAAAGTGTCAACCACAAATGTTTAACTAAGTGTTTACAAACATAAAACTAAGAATTATTTGGTGGATTACTCGGCAATTTACCGGGTGAGTTAAGTCGAGTCAATAAAGGCCGACCCGTGTTCTTCAATTTGAGTTTTGAATCAAATGCCGTCAATTGTTCCTGTTTAAAACACCATAATCAATGATCACAAAAAAAATACAAACATAGCAATGTACTTTCAAGTATTTGTTTATTATGCCATAATTACAACGCTATAAGTAAGACAAAATGAAAGTAGGATGTTATAATAAGCATGTATATCTTGCATCTTGCATTTAACTAGCTCAAAAATTAAAACACCTTTCCTTCTAATAATCATGTTGTTGAATCACTACAATAACCGACTCATTAAAAAACCATAATTTGAAACTAAAAAACATAATTTTAAACTAAAAATACATTTTACTAACCAAAAACATTACATTAAAAACCACATTACAAATTGTAAATACAAATTGCCAATAAGGTTAGGTACACTATTAAATAGACGATCATTAACCTATCAGATGAAAGATACAAAGGTTCATTAAACTAATCAATTTTGAAGTCTTGTTTACCATTTACATTAGTCATCAATTAGAATACCTGGATAGATGGATAGTTCTACAAGTATTCTTTGGTGTAGTTATTTGAAGCAGCAAAGAGAAGCCCAAAAAACAGAATCTTGGTTTTAACTTTGCTATCCTCACACATATTTCGTTTGCTAATATCCAAAAAAACCTGTAAAATCCATGATATGAATAGTGAATGCTCTAATTTCCATCATTAATAAGAAAAAAGGTTCAAATCCATGACACGGCCAAAATGACTTGTTTTTACAACATTTGACATAATAACTAGAGTTTAGAGTAGAATCTCTCTTTCCAAACAGATAGTTTACATAGGGGAACTTTTATCAAACACATGGTGTGCACTGCATTATTCTGAAAATAAGAAAATTTGTGAGAGCAATAAACTTACGTTGGCAAACCCTTCAAGCTTTTTTCTTACAGACAGATTGTCCCCGAAAAGCCTTGAAGTTTAAAGACTTGAAGAACCTAAACAACATGCTGGAACCCATAACATTCTAAAGCTCCAATTACATTAAAATTTGATAATAGAGACAGTTGAGCAATATTCACCTCAATTTTGTTGTCATAGATGAAATTCAGTATACAAACCTGAAAATTACCATTTCAGAAAAAAAATACATGAAATAGATAACAAAATAAATCTAGGGTTTCACCTTTTTGGAGAAGAAATCGACCAAAGAGAAGAATGTCAGAGGAAGTGTGCTCCCGGAGACAATCGACCGACGGAGGAATCGCCTTGTGGAGAAGGAACGGACGTCGGAGAAGGAAGGAACGTCGAGAGAAGGCAGGAACGTCGAGCAACGAAGAAGAAATCGACGGGAAAGGAAGGAGCACCGAGGAGATGAGATGGCGATGGCGCTCCGGCAGCAGCGTCGACGAGAAGCGACGGGATGGAGCACCGGCGTCGGAAAAATGCAGAAGGCGTCACGGGAGAGTCACGAGATGGCGTTTTTTTTTTTTGGTTCTCTAACAGGTGAGGATAGAGGCAGAAGACGCGTATAAGGGTTTACACGCATATAAGGTTTCCTACAGCAAAGCTACGGACAAAAAAAAACGGACTAAAAAATGGTTACAGGGGGGGTTCGAACTCGCGTTTAACAAATTGGTAACCTACATACTTACCAGCAGGCCGGTTATGCCACTTCCATTCTAAATTGGGTTCCAATTACTTTTAGCTTCTTAATAAAAAATAAAGAAAAAAGGGTTTGGGATAGGAATCGAACTAGGGTCTCACTCACAATTAACCATACTAATTAACATCCGGCTGGGAATGCCTCATCCGATTTTGTTGCTTGTGCTATAACTTTTATACACTTTCAGTTTTCAATTACTATTGTTATTATTATATTTTTCAATATTTTAATCTTAAATTTTTTTTTGATAATTTTGTTTTTACATATTTAAAACACAAACAACTAAAAATAATACTAATAGTACTAATAATAATAATATTTATAAAAATAATGATAATATATATTAATGGTAACGATTGTGTTTAACATACAAATAAATGAACAATCGAAAAAAAAAAACTACACTTAACACATCAATAATAAGTATATAATTTATTACCCCAAAACCCGAAAATAACTATTTAACAAACAATCAGAAAAAAAGAACTACATTTATGTATGTATTCATTTATGTATATTTATGTATATTTATATATATGTATGTGTGTGATTATGTATATGTATGTGTGTATGCGTGTGTACATATATATATATATATATGTGTGTGTGTGTGTGTGTGTGTATTTGAATGTGTATGTGTATGTATATGTATGTGTATTTGAATGTGTATGTGTATGTATATGTATATGTATGTATATATGTGTGTATATGATAATGGTGGTGGTGGTGGTGGTGATAATGATGATGATGATGGTGGTAATTGTGATGGTGATGGTGGTGATGATGATGGTGATGGTGATGGTGATGGTGATGGTGACGGTGATGGTGATGGTGATGGTGATGATGATGATGGTGGTGGTGGTGGCGGTGGCGGTGATGGTGATGGTGGTGATGATGATGGTGATGGTGATGGTGGTGACGATGATGGTGATGATGACGGTGATGATGACGGTGATGGTGATGGAGATAGTGGTGATGGTGATGGTGGTGTGATGATGATGATGATGGTTGTGGTGGTGGTGATGATGATGGTGGTGGTTGTGGTGGTGGTGGTAGTGGTGATGACGATGATGATGATGGTGATGGTGATGGTGATGATGATGATGGTGGTTATGATGATTATGATGATGATGGTGGTGATGGTGATGGTGATGGTGATGGTGATGGTGGTGATGGTGGTGGTGGTGGTGGTGATGGTGGTGTGATGATGGTGGTGTGATGATGGTGGTGTTGATGGTGATGGTGATGGTGATGATGGTGATGGTGATGGTGATGGTGGTGATGGTGATGGTGATGGTGGTGACGATGATGGTGATGATGATGGTGATGATGACGGTGATGGTGATGGTGATGGTGATGGAGATGGTGGTGATGATGATGGTGGTTATGATGATTATGATGATGATGATGGTGGTGGTGATGGTGATGGTGATGGTGATGGTGATGGTGATGGTGATGGTGATGGTGGTGGTGGTGGTGACGAACGGAGCACCGGAGGTGGTGGAAGGTCTCTGGGATCGGCGTCGGAGGCGGTGACGAACGAAGGGCTGGAGGTGGCCGAATGTCTCTGGGATCGACGTTTGAGATGGCACCCAGAAGATGGAGGGTCTCGTGAAAAAGAAGATAACACAGAAGATGGTGATGGTGATGATGATGATGATGATGATGGTGGTGGTGATGGTGGTGATGATGGTGATGATGATGATGATGGTGATGATGATGATGATGATGATGATGATAGTGATGATGATGTTGATGTTGTTGATGATGATGTATATGAGTTTGTGAGATGTATGTGAACGTATTCATAAGCATTATAGTGTTAAACAACTAAATGAGCAATGGATCTCGTATGTATACACGACTTTATAAATGATATTAATAGCTATAGATTGGTGAAAATATAGATAATCATGTATAATAGAGGTGTGAAAAAAATGGAGCGAAAAAAAACGACGTTTGGTGCCCGAAAAATCAAAAATAAGAAAAATCCGTAGCTAATTAGCTACGGAATAGCTACGGAATTCTAACGGAAAGTATATTCCGTAGCTAATCCGTAGTTAATTACCTACGGATTAGCTACGGAATATGTTTTCCGTTAGAATTCCGTAGCTATTCCGTAGCTAATTAGCTACGGATTTGCTACGGATTTTTCTTATTTTTTATTTTTCGGGCACCAAACGTCGTTTTTTTCGCTCTATTTTTTTTCACATCTCTATTATACATGATTATCTATATTTTCACCAATTTATAGCTATTAATATCATATATAAAGGCGTGTATACATACGAGATCCATTGCTCGTTTAGTGGTTTAACACTATAATGCTTCTGAATACGTTCACATACATCTCACAAACACGTATACATACACATATACACGTACACATATACCACAACTCATTCATGTATATAAATATATATAAAAAAACATAATCCATCAGAAGTTGGTGAAAAATATAGGCATTACAATGTTAAACTGTGAAACGAGTACTTGATCCCGAAAGGGCACACGACTTTATGAACGATATTAATAGCTATAAGTTGGTGAAAATATAGATAATCATCTATAGTAGAGGTGTGAAAAAAACGAAGCGAAAACGACGTTTGGTGCCCGAAAAATCAAAAATAAGAAAAATCCGTAGCTAATCCGTAGCTACTTAGCTACGGATTAGCTACGGAGTTCTAACGGAAAGTATACTCCGTAGCTAATCCGTAGGTAAATAGTATTTGTAGGTATCCCGTAGCCATTCCGTAGCTAATTAGCTACGGAATAGCTACGGATTAGCATATGTAGCTATTCCGTAGCAATTTCGTAGCTAATTAGCTACGGAATAGCTACGGACTGATGTCCGTAGCTATTCCGTAGCTATTCCGTTACTAAATTAGGGCATCCCATTCTGTAGCTAATCCGTAGCAATTCCGTAGCTAATTAGCTACGGAAATTTTCCGTAGCTATTTTCCGTAGGAAAACCCTATATTTTCTAGTAGTGTCATTGCTTATATGCAAACTGGGTGAGATGCCCTTCCACCATACGATCAATATTCGACTACTATGTATTCCTCAACCTTAAAATCCTTTCATTGTCCTCCAAGTGGCAAGGAATCATATTAATATCTAGTGTCGAAGCTAAGCATCATACGGTTGCAAATGTTGTTGAGACCAGTTAGATTCGAAGCTTACTTCGTGAGCTGCATTGACCCAGCACCATGATCATATTATTTTGTGTGTGTGTGTGACTTGTAGTTTACTTTGCTTCCATTCCAATTCAACATTAAAGAACTAAACACATAATTACCAACATTACTTAGTTGCCATGCGTCAAATCCGGGTTCTTCATGTTCCAGTGTTACCATCCATATCAATTTTTGGATATCCAATCTAATTTAAATGTTGGCATCCATATCAATTTATATGTTGTATGCATTTTCATACTATGTACTATGTAGCCCAAGGCTCATTAATGGACCCCACCTCGAAATGTCTGTATTTTATATATTTTTCAGTTAATGAAAAAGAAAAAGGAGATTACGGATAGCTTATTTTGTGTATAGAACGCGACTGCTCATAAGAGAGAGACTACTCAAAGATTAGAAAGAAACACAAGTGCTTGATGGCGACCACACATTAGCCATACAATTTGCAATTCACAATTATGTAGATGGGACATGGATGTGTTAGTTGCTAGCCACTCCAAATTTGAAGGCCCAGACAACATTAATTATTTATGGATTCCAACTAGGAACTTTCGATTCTTCCCATTTGGAATCCAACCTTTGTAATGAGATAGGTTGGGGATAAACCATCTAGATTTCTTAGTGTCTACGTATTTTCATTGTATTAACTTTTAACAATTAACAATAATTGTACGAATATAAATTTATATAACTATCACGTGGAACAGAACCCATAAAAGCAGCCGTGTTACACTGTTACATATAAAAGAGAGAATAAAGGAAAAAAGAAAAAAGAAAAAAGGAAAGCAACCCAAGTCGCGGAATCTTCCAAATTTGCAGATTACTCCATCTCCGCCGTTCACTTGTTCAAACTTACATCATATTACAATAACACAAAATGAAAGAAAGCTAAAAAGCTTGTATTTATAAATAATAAATCAAAAAAGACAATCTTTCCTTACTTAACACTCATAAAGAGTCATAAACCATGGAAACGTAATAGAACGGAAACCATATATTCACATTTCCAAACCTCTCTCTCTCTCTCTCTCTCTCTCTCTCTCTCTCTCTCTCTCTCACGTCGGAGATACCCACCTCACCGGAATCATTACAACTCCGCCGCTGTCACAATGGGAACATGCTCTTCGAAGTCTCCAAGACGCAACCCATATTTGCCACGAGATTTCCCGGAGCAACCCAACACACCGAAGAATGACAACCACCGAGATGATGATGCATCCGCCGCCGGAAAAGCTTCACCTTTCTACGCTCTAAGTCCTGCCCGATTCATCTTGGGGAATAAAAAGACTCCGGCACGGCAGTCCAGCGCTAACTCGACGCCGAAAAGTGTGTTAAAGGGGCCGTTTCCGCCGCCGTCTCCGGCGAAGCATATAATGGCGGTGCTGAGGAGGCGGCGGAGTGTGAAAGAGGGAGAGAAGGAAGCAGGGTCGGGTTTGGACAAGAGGTTCGGGTTGTCGAAACGGTTCAAGGATCGATACGAGGTTGGAGAGGAAGTCGGGAGAGGGCATTTTGGGCATACTGTTTCTGCCACGTGTAAGGCGGGTGATAACTCAGGTCAAAAGGTCGCCGTTAAAGTCATACCCAAGTCTAAGGTACCTTCTTTAACTAGGAAATTCATTTTATGTTCAATTTTGAATGATCTTCAAAATGAGCATTTGAAAATTGCAACATTATTCTTAAGTTTAAAGTTCAAACGCTCCTCTTATAAGTTATGATACAACATCCATAACTTGATTTCTGATTTAAAACAAATAACTTTTTATTTTTATTATAATACAATTGCCATTTGACATGTCACAGTTAATTTATAAGGTAGATTAGTTTTCAAAATTTTTAAAACCATTATATATAAATCAAAAAGTATCATTACATTAAGTTTTCAAAAAAATTTAAAATATTCTAAATATACCATTAATTTAACTATGAAAATTTCATTGTCGTAAATAGCATTTTATAGTTTACAGTTACCTTATCATATAGTTCTAATTATACATCATTTATTATTGGCTAATTTACAAGATAACAGATAAATTTTCAGCTTGCACTAGTAAACATAGCATAAAATAATTTTAAAAGAAGTGCTTTGAAATTAATCATGAAAATATCGAATCAGATGAATTGTCCGAAAAGTTAATTATTGGGTTAGAAAATAATGATTTATAAAAAGATTTGTTTGTTATTTTACTTATAAAAGATTCATATCTGAGTTTGCTTCATTGCCCGTTAATAATGATTTATAAAAATAAAATATGTCGATTGAAGGCCGTAATTTTGTAGCTATTTAATTAGTGTTAGAAAATATACAACATATTTTATAAAATCAAATGATGCAATTTTTAATTTGGAATGATAAGAGTATTTTCTTTTGTTTAATACAACCTAGCTCCTTCGTAACTTTAGAACCTTTGAGCTAATACACAATTTTCGTATATATTTTTTAAACACATGAAATCAAGAAGATTTGCTATATAAGTATCTATATATAATAATGTACTTCGTTTTCTAATTAATTCTGTTGGATTCAGTCGACTGATTTTGTTATTTACAAGAAGTCTAATAAAAAATGTTTTTTATCTAATCGAAGAGATTTACAAGAAGTAGAAGACGATTGTTTTTCCATAATTTGAGGAAGAAAGTGCAAGTGGATGTTGGTTAGTTGGATATGTGATCGTTTATTCATTTTTTATTTATTAGCATGTGAAAAAAATAAACATCTAAGATCTTTAATTTGTTAATATCCACAAATATAAGTTTGTGATCTTCAGGGTTTTAAAATTGGAATCCGTATGGATCTTTGATTCCTCAAATTATTTTAACGTACTTTGTTGATTCATTAATTAATATATTTTAATTAAAATAGTCTGAAGTTAACGTGTTTTTTCCACAGTCACTTATTGGAAGCAAAGTTAGCTTTCATATGTACATATTTCCTATATATGTGAACTTGTCATGCATTGATGTGAATTAAAACGTCTTATGTGCAACTGGTGACCTCTAATTAACGGGTTAAATGTGCATTTTGCATACAAAGAAAAAACTATTAACTATGGATCAAATTTATTAGCGAATTATGAAACACTTTCAAACTAAAGCTTAAAGTAATGTTTGAAAGTTTAAAGTAATTTCGTTTGGATTGAGTTCACATTCACCTATTTTATCCAATCCTACTTATTTAATTAAATATATTGAAATTTTCAACCTAATATATTAGATAAATAAGGTCATGATATTAGGTTTTACCAATTTATTTTTCTCAAGGCAACATGTTATGACATCTCCAACCAATATTTGTTAACATGATTTTTTATTTATAAAAAATGGTATGAATATTCTCCAACTCAACACCATTTTTCTACAACAAATTTGACATTAGGAATAGTATTGCACAAAATGTATTGTAATAATACTCACAAGACTCAACACAATTTTTCTACAACAAATTGAGATTAGGAATAGTATTAAACCAAAGGTATTGTAATAATACTCATGATACCAAATTGGTGTTAACGTTTTATTTGCCAATTGTAGTCTTTCAAATTTAAGTTTATACATATTTAGTTTAATTTATATATGTTATTTCAAATTTGTGTTTTTATATTTGATGTTATTTTAATTATATAGTCATATTTTATGAAATATTTATTTCAGATTTTGTTGGGTCAATATAATTTTTATTTAAATGCGTTATTTACTTTTTAATTTAATAAAATATTTTTTTAAGTAATATAACAACTAATTAAGATTGATTAGTTATATAGTATACATTATTGGTTTGCTTATATGTATTTAACAATATAACTTAAGTTATTTTAACAAAAAGATATAATATAAATTTATAAAAAATCTAAATATAAAAGAAAGTATTTTTTGAAATTCTAAATAAGTTAGAAGAAAAGAAGATATTTGAAATATATAATTTTTGACATAAAAAGTAGTGTTAGATTGTACATATTTGTATAGTTTTTTAGATTATTATTTGGTGCAAAAAATAATGTTATTATTAGAGACGGTATTAGATAAAACAGGGATTAATAATGCATTTAAGTACTCTTAAGTTTTTATAAAATAACAAATGTACTGACTTAGTTAAATATAGTACAAATCGAAATAGTTGTTTCATGTTAAAATTTTCAATTTAACTCTATAAAATATATTATACATTTGAGGACTTTAAAATTTTGTTGATCAATCTTTAGTTTTAAGATTAAACAAATTGTAAAATAAATTAAAATTAAAGGGTGACCCCACTAAAGTATATATATATATATATATATATATATATATATATATATATATATATATATATATATATATATATATATATATATATATATATATATATATATATATATATATATAAATCTTACTATTTCTATAAATAGAATCAATATAATAATAATATTTTTTAAAGACGTTCAAGTTTTAAGCTTAAAGTAGAACCAACTATTAATATAATAATATTATAATATATATCTTACAAATGATAATGTTAGAGATTCAAGTATTAAATTAGTATTTCTTTATTTTTAGGGATTGAATTAGTATTTTCATCAATTTTGAGCCAACTTGTACTCCTAAAATATCTCTTCTCTGGTATCTGGTGCATTCGAAATCTGAAACACTTCTTTTCGACAAATCGTTTGAAATTTAAAAAATTGGAGTTCCCTAATTTTTTGCATAAAATATAGTTGACTGGAGACTAATTCAAATCTCCATCTCCTTTTCCTCAATGGAATCCACCACCACAATATTTTTTGGTTTTGGCATTGCATTTTTTATTTTTGTGAAACCGATCGATAATGGTGCAAGTGTTCTTAGAAATATAACATGTCTCTGAATGGAATTAATTGTTTCAAAGAAACTATTCGCCGCCGCCGCTTTGCGCGGGCAAACGGCTAGTATATATATATATATATATATATATATATATATATATATATATATATATATATATATATATATATATATATATATATATATATATATATATATATATATATATATATATATATTGGAATCTTATTGTTAATTTTGGTTTGGCATGGCGAGTTGAATTTTGCTTGCTTTATGGTTCTAGAATTTCTTTTTATAATCCAATATTCTAACTAAGAGCGCTTAAACTATATATTAAACAACTTTGAGCATTATATGCCATTCAAATATTTGTATAGAATGAATAAGCATTCAAGTTTCATTTTTTTTTTTTCTATTGTTGTAAAATTTTTATAAGAAAATGTTGTTGAATATTATTTAATTACCAAGAATTGAATATCACTATTAGTGTTGACATAAGTATAATAGTATCTACGAAATATACAGATATCCAAGCCTTTTTTGAATAACTGGCCACCCAAACGTTGAAGTCAGAATTGGGAAATGGGGTGACTACATTTTGCAACTTTATGAACCTACATTTTTATAAAGAACTCAAAACATATTGATCTTTTTGCAGATGACAACGGCTATAGCAATCGAGGATGTGAGAAGAGAGGTGAGAATATTACAAGCACTGGCAGGACATCGAAACCTCATACATTTCTATGATGCTTTTGAAGATGATGATAATGTCTACATAGTTATGGAGTAAGCTGACAAAGATCTTCATTTGTTTTCTAATTGCTACATATTATTCCCAATTTCCCATATCTATTACACACACACACACACACACACACACATATATATATATATATATATATATATATATA
The DNA here is from genome assembly GCF_002870075.4 of Lactuca sativa. Taxonomy (NCBI): domain Eukaryota; kingdom Viridiplantae; phylum Streptophyta; class Magnoliopsida; order Asterales; family Asteraceae; genus Lactuca; species Lactuca sativa. The sequence goes on along the minus strand of NC_056629.2, from coordinate 159,030,020 downwards.
TATATATATATATATATATATATTCTAATTACTAATTAAACCCTAAACATCTTTCAGATTATGCCAAGGAGGCGAGCTTCTGGATCGAATTCTTTCAAGGTACTAAAACCTTTTCTCTTCCTTCAAATTTGTTTCTTTATATTATGAATGTTTATGTTATATATATATATTGTCTCAGAGTCTAACACTTTAAACTCTTTAGAGGCGGGAAGTTCAATGAAGATGAGTCAAAGAATGTAATGTTACAAATACTCAATGTAGTCGCATTTTGTCATCTCCAAGGTGTCATGCATCGAGATCTTAAACCCGAGGTAAAAAATGTTTGTATGCACACTTTATGTTTGAATCTTTTGCTTGTTTATCTAATTAATAACACAATTGTTATCGTTTTGTTAGAATTTCTTGTTGAAAGCAAAGGACGACGATTCACAATTGAAAGCCATTGATTTTGGGTTATCTGATTTTCTCAAGCCAGGTCAGTTACAAATTTTTTCTTACAAAAATACAAAACTAAACGATTTAGTCAATGTACAAGACCTAATAAGTATTCATAGCAACATGCAGATGAAAAACTCAACGACATTGTTGGAAGTGCGTATTATGTAGCACCTGAGGTTCTACTCAGATCTTATAGTACAGAAGCCGATGTATGGAGTGTAGGCGTAATTGCATACATTCTTCTATGTGGCTGTCGACCATTTTGGGCAAGAACCGAGTCCGGCATTTTCCGAGCAGTCCTCAAAACTGTTCCAAGTTTCATTGAACCACCATGGCCTTCGTTGTCTCCATTGGCTAAAGATTTTGTACAGAGTCTCTTGAATAAAGACCCTCGTAAACGACTGACAGCTGCTCAGGCTTTATGTAAGTCATCTTTCTATTTCTAGAAACCAAGAAAAGGGTCAAATTAAGTAAATTTATCGTGAGTCTTGACCTTTCGGGGCTTTGTTTAGGTCATCCATGGATTCGGGATCATGAAGGGGTAGAAGTTCCGATTGATGTTCGAATTCTGAGATCATTGAAAGCCTACACGCTTTCATCCCCTTTGCGGAAGGCTTCTTTACGGGTATATACAAATATATTATATCTATGAATAAACATGAAGAGAGAGAATGTATCATTATGGGTATTAACCTACGTGGTTTTTTGTATACGTGTAGGCATTGTCTAAAACTTTGACCACCGACGATCTTTTTTATCTTAAAAAGCAGTTTAAGCACTTAGCTCAAGATAACACAGAACACGTAACCATTGAGAGTATTAAAAAGGTTTGCTTTTTCGATTTTTTATGTATCTTTTTTGACATTTTGTTATTCCCGACAAACGAATGTCGTCTTAACTCTGTGTTTGTGAGTAGGCTTTGATGAAGCATGCAACCAGCGTAATGAAGGAGTCTCGCATCATGGACTATCTTACATGGGTGATTAATTAATCTCCTAAAACTTATTTAATATGCATCATCTTTTAGATGATATTTCGTTGTTGATCTAATGCTAATCGGCTATTTGTTTAACATCGCAGCTGCCTGCACCCAAACTGGAGTTCGAGGAATTCTGCGCAGCCACAGTTTGTGTTCATCAGCTTGAAGCATTCGACCGGTGGGAACAGCATGCTCGTTGTGCTTATGAGATTTTCGATAAAAATGGTAACCGGGCTATTGTTATTGAAGAACTTGCATCTGTAAGTTAACTTGTTCATAAATCATGTCTCCATTGATATAGTAAGACGTAATATCTGAATAAATAAGTGATGAATTGAACTTGATTTGAAATTGTTTCAGGAACTTGGGCTTGGTCCATCAGTTCCGCTACATGCTGTTCTGAATGACTGGATTCGGCATACAGATGGGATGCTAAGCTTTCATGGATTTGTGAAGCTGTTGCATGGAGTATCCAACAGAAACAAGATGAAATTATAAAGGCTGTGTTTTGTATATATGTCAACTCGAAGCTTTCTGGAGGGCGGAATGGGTATTTCAGTTTTGCTTCCATTTTTTTTACGTTTTGACCTCCAAGCTGTGGACCCAAGGGTCAGATTCAGAAGTGAACAGGTGATAGAGATTACATATTGATGTTCTCTATCAAGAAGATTGGCATCATAGTGGTTACAATATTATGCATGGAAGCTAAGAACATAGCTTTAGTTTCCGAAATTTGCAAAGATAAAGATATGTGTAACTGTAAGCAATAAAGAATTGTATATGGAATATGATTCGAAAATCGAAAAAATGGTCTCTGCAAAATTATATACTTTTGGTCCAATTTTTTTTTTTTTTTTTTAATTTTTTTTTTATTTATGGTACACCAATTGTCCAAAATTAGATTTTTTAGTGATTTTGGTCCTATCAATTTAAAAAGACAATTATACCCCTTATATTTATTTTTAAAATTTTTTATATTAGTGTTAATATTTTTAATTAACTAAAAAAAAGGCTCACCCACCCCATCTCTCTCCCCTGGTTTGTCTCTTGGGAACTCAAGAACATCTTAATTATGAACACAAACACAAAGTCAAGAATATACTCAAGAACATCTTAATTATGAACACAAACACAAAATCAAGAATATACGTGTCTTCATAACACATAAACACACAATTTTCTGGGCTTTTTTTTTTTTTTGAAAACACATACACTTATTACATTTTGTGGGTTTCTTCTTCAAAACATACACACTTATCTTCCCTATTAAATAAAGATTTTTTTGCCACATGTCATATTCTTATTTATTTTGTCACATGTAATTTTGTGGTTATTTTAAATTAATATTTATTCTACATGTCATTTTATGGTTTTTTTTTTTTCATTTTATTAAATTCTAGATAATATTTAAATGTAATAATAAATGCATATCAACTTCATTAATAAACTTTCCATCTAATTTCAAAATTACTAAATTAAAGATTCATTAATTTTCTTTATTTATTTATCTAAATTATTTGTTTAAATTTAAAAGAGAAAACAAAACATTTTAATTTTTATAATTCAATATTTTTTCACTTTTCTTATAAATTCAAACTTCTTAAATGTTTAGAATTTTGTATTTAATTTTTTTTTTTAAATAAACTCATGTAATACATGGGTCTCACAGCTAGTGAACATATATACTCAAGAACAACACACATCATATTTTTTTGGCTTCTTTAAAATACACACTTATGAACCTACATACTCAAGAACAACGCATATCAAATGAGGAGCTTTCCGGATCCTTGCTAGGAGTTTTCCAACTACCAACACTGTCCGCCACCACCACCTACGACCACCTCCATCTCCACCTAGAAATCACCAGACGTCGCTTGGTTCAAGGGTTTTAAGTTAGAGGAGTTTTCTAGATTTCCACTAGGGTTAGGGTTATTTAGATGATGGTGATGGCAACGTTGATATCTAAAAAACGAAGATATCGGCGCCATCATCTGCAATGTCCCAAAAGTAAGACTCGAAAATTTCATTTTTAATTTACTAGAATCAGTATTTCCAAAACATCATTGATACAAACCAAAAAAAATAAATGTGTCAAACATCATATCAATCAGAGTGAATCATTGAAAGCGGAACAAGGTGGTGTGCTCTGCAATCATCCTGGGCCCTTCCCCTTATAACTGGAAGTACCTGAAACATAAAATGAAAATCGTAAGCATAAAGCTTAGTGAGTTCCCCAGGGTATCGCATACCATATATATAACACATAACGACCCCCGCCCATATAGTATAACGGGCCCCGCCCTAACTCATATAATGGGCCCCGCCCAATGAGTATAACGGGTCCTGCCATAACACGCATAACGGGCCCCTCCCACATACAATTCATACTACATAACAAGTAATAGCATACAGAGTAATCATCGGTCCCCGCCCAGTAAGCTTACAAGCATATACACATACTAGTGTCACACAGACAACGGGTATTCTAACATAATAGATCATGGGTCAGCATTGGTGTCTTCGACCCTCTAAACAAAGTGAGGAAACTCACCTCGTCCGACAAATCCCTGAGCTATCATTATCAAATAACACCCAATTAACAGTTGGAGTCAAATCGATATCCTTCAATCCATACTTGGGTAAAAAGACCATTTTACCCCTTACCTAGTTTGGTCCAAGACTAAGGCCCAAACTTTCAATCCAAAAACCAATTAACCATCCAAGGCCCACATATGGCCCAATATTCCAAATTGGGCCCAAATCCCTACATAGGCCTTACCCTAAGGCCCATCAGTTTTTCCTAGTCTAGACACATGCACTTAGATGGCCCAACAAGGCCCTAAGTAACTAAGCCCAAAAGATAACCCAAACCCGAAGCCCAAACATGCGAGGCCCAACAAACTGAGTACGCGGGGCGTACTCAGCACGTACGCGCAACATACTCGCTTGAAGGCTTGTACGTTAAGCGTACCTGCTTGTACGCCCAGCGTACTCACCCATTCAACCAAAAAACTTGATTTCAGCCCTTAATCCCTTAAGACAAAGCTCCAAAACATAGATCTGACTTCCTTGAGCTGGATTATCAGGTAAAGTTGCTAACTTCACATTCATGCATGGCTAAATGAAGCTCTTAAGCTTAAAAGGACTTAATAAGTGACTAATGCATGCATGTGACCAAAAATCCCATAAAGCTTGCACCTTTATGTTTAAGAACTCCAATACAAACTCAGATATAAAAGAACAAGCCCTTAAAACATCATAACTCTTCAATCAACCCAAAAAGGGACTAAAAGCATAACAAAACAAGATATAAGGAGAACTAAACATCTACAACCCAAGGTATGAACTTGATACTTCAAAAAGATTGCAATAAGTGTAATGATTTTGGATCTATGGCCTTTCTTCCAAGAATAGCACCTTTAATCTTTAAGACTTCCTTCACAATGAGTAAATAACCACTAAAAATCCTCTCAAGGGCTCAAGAACACCACCAAGAAAGCTTAAGGGACGATTTATGGTTTTAAGAGGATTGGGGGCTGGTAAAGAGGCCATCTCTAGGATCTTAACATGTTTATATAGGGTGAAACACCCTAAATTAGGGTTTCAACATGTCTCACGTACGCCCTGCGTACATAGATGTACGTGCAAATTATGTATCTGGAGTCTAGTTCCCATATCGCATGAGTACACTAAGTGCACAATGTGGTACGCCCCGCATACTCTCTTGAGAGCTTGTACGCTAAGTGTACCACGTGGTACGCCCCGGGTACTACACAAGGACAAAAAATGTAACTTTTATAACAACAAGGGCAGTAGAGAAACATACCAAGATTCAAGTGTTACAATTCTCCCCCACTTGAATCAGACTTCGTCCTCGAACTCCGCTGCCCCAAATAACTCCAGATAGTGTTCCCTCATCTCATCCTCGGGCTCCCAAGTCCACTTTGAAGCCTTGCAGTGTTGCCATTGCACCTTCACCAACTCGACAATCTTGTTCCTCAAGGTTTTCATCTTCCGATCCATCATCACCATTGGTCTCTTAATATAATTCAGACGGTCATCCACCTAAATATCCTTCAGTGGTACCACTGCGGAATCATCCACTAAGCATTTCCGCAACTGAGAGATGTGGAACGTGTTGGATTAGGTGTCTAAGTTCATAACTATTCTGGAATATACTTGACTCGATTAGCATGGTCCATTTGGGTTGCATGGCATCATGCATTTGGATAGACCAAAATTAGAGAAATAACACTTAAGGTTTATTAATATATTATAAGTTTTGATATATTAATAATATTATTTAATTAGTATTGATCAAGAGTTAATTTGGAATTAATTAAGTGATCAAAAGGAGACTAATTAAATATATTAGTTGATTGTGTAAATCATTCATACTTGTATAAGGGGCTTATGCTCCATGGATTATCAAGTTGGGCTAAAACCCATAGAATGCTCCATGGTGTCTTTGAACCCATGGATCATGGAAATGAAGAGCCATGTCAAGTTAGGGTTTACATGGTGTAACCCTACTTATGACACACTATAAAAAGAATATGTGAGCAACCAAAATCGACACTAGTGTGTGAACAAAAGGGCATAGCCGATTTTAGAAGTGTTGTATTTCTCTCAAGGTTATTCCAAGTGTATTTGGTGTTGTGTGAGACATTTGAGGCATCACACTTGAGGTGCTAGGCTCACAAGGTTTTCAAGGAATCCAAGCATCTAAAAGGTATGTCTTTCGTACTAACTTTTATGTTTAAAAGTTCCTATGTATGCTAGATAGGTATGAAACTTGGAAAATCAATTTTGCATGTATCATAGATAAAACATAGATCCAAGGTTTCTAGGGTTGCATGTACACCATAGGAGTGTTAAAGTGCTCATAACCCAACAGAACGTGCTATGAATCAGATTGAGCTCGGCTGGAAGATCTAAACGATAAGCAACCCAACCCACCCGAGCCAAAAGCCTGAAAGGACTAATATACATGGGGCCCAGCTTGCCTCGCTTCCTGAACCGGATGACACCTTTCTAAGGTGAAACCTTCAGGAGAACCATATCTCCCACTTGAAACTTTAAGTCGGACTGGCGCCTGTCGGCATAACTCTTCTACCGAGTCTAAGCTGTTTGGAGCCTGCTCCAAACCTGCTGAATCAGCTCAGTAGTTTTGAGTACCATCTCAGTACTCTCCATAACTCGCTGACCGACCTCACCCTAACAAATCGGGGTCCTGCACTTCCTCCCATAGAGCATCTCGAAAGGAGGTCGATTGATGCTTGCGTGATAATTGTTGTTATATAAAATTTCTGCTAACGGATGATACGTATCCCAACTCCCACCGAAATATAGAACACACGCCCGCAACATATCCTCGAGGGTCTGAATAGTCCGCTCACTCTGTGCTGAAATGGAGATGAGTACCCAACTCGTCATGGAACCTCTTCTAAAACCTGGAAGTGAACTGTACATCTCTGTCAGAAACCACTAATACTGGAACCCCATGACGTGCCACAGCCTCCCAGATATAAAACTCAACTAACTTCTCTGCGGAGATACTCTCCTGAATCGAAATGAAATGCACGCTCTTGGTCAAACGATCCACGATAACCCAAATCGAATCCACTCTGCGCACAGTCCTGGGAAGCTTCGTGATAAAATCCATGGTGATGTCCTCCCATTTCTATATGAGAATATCCAACGGCTGCATCATGTCGTGAGGTCGCTGATGTTCGTCCTTGACCTTCCTGCATGTCAAGCACCACTCCACTTACCATGCCACATCCCGCTTCATGCAGGACCACCAATCATCAAGACGAAGATCCCTATACATCGTCGTCGCCCCTGGAATGAATGGAGAACCTCGACTTGTGAGCCTCCTCCATCATAATTTGACATACTCCACCCCAATACGGAACCCAAACTTGCCGATGCAGGGTCAACAATCCACGACTATCATAATCGAAGGAAGCCACCTGACCCACAATGCACTCTATCTTTTGGTGCTCTTACTTTATAGCCTCGACCTGAGCCTCACGAATCTGCTCCATCAATGGATTAATCACGGTCATCATCAAACATATATCTTTGATCAGAGTCGTGACCGCCTTGCGGCTAAGAACATCGGCCACCACATTGGCCTTCCCCGGGTGATAAAGGATCTCACAATCATAATCCTTTACCACATCCAACCATCGATGCTACCTCATATTCAGATTCGGCTGATCCATCAAGTACCTCATGCTCTTGTGATCTGTTTAAATAGTACAATGGAACTTGTAGAGGTAATGCCGCCAAAACTTGAGGGTGAAAACCACGGCCCCCAATTCCAAATCATGTGTCGGATAACTCGCCTCATGAGGCTTCAGCTGTCTCGACGCATAAACAATCACACGACCCCTCTACATCAACACTACCCCTAATCATGTGATCGAAGCATCACAATAAACCATGAAATCATCAACACCCTCTGGTAATGTCAGAATCGACGCCTCACACAACCGTTGTCTCAAAGTCTCAAGAAGCCGCCTGCTGCTTAGGCCCCCAATGAAATGTAATCATCTTCTTTGTCCGTCGGGTCAAAGGAACAACTATCTTGGAGAAATCCTAGATGAATCTCCAATAATACCCCGCCAAACCAAGAAAACTCCGAATATCAGATGGAGAACTCAAAACCTCCCATTGCATCATGGCCTCAACCTTGTCCGGATCGACCAGAATACCATTCTGGTTAACATGGTGCCCCAGAAACTACAGAGCTCACACTTGGAGAACTTTGCGAAAAGTCTCTCTCTCCCCAACGTCTCCAACACTTCCCTCAAGTGCTCCTCATGCTGCTCCTAGGTCTTGAAATAAACCAAGATATCATTAATGAATACTATCACAGACCAATCCGGAATCGTTCTGCACACGCGGTTCATGAGATTCATGAACGCAGCTGGAGCATTGGTGAGCCCAAAAGGCATCACCATAAACTCGTAATGACCATAACGAGTCCGAAAAGCGGTCTTCTGCACATCCTCATCCTCGATCAACATTTGATGATAACCCAATTGCAAATAAATCTTGTAGATCAAGATGCATCCTGAAGCTGGTCAAAAAGATCATCCATCCTCAAGAGTGGATAACGGTTCTTCATCTTTACCTTATTCAACTCCCGGTAACCGATACACATACGGTGAGACCCATCCTTCTTTTTCACAAATAGAATCCGTGCTCCCCAAGGTGAACTTCTCGGTCGAATAAATTCGTTATCTAACAACTCGTGCAGCTGTGTAGACAACTCCTACATCTCAGGAGGAGCCAACCGAGATGGTGCTTTGGCTATTAGAGCCGCACCCGGAACAAGATCAATACTGAACTCAACCTGCCTCTCTGGAGGCACCCTAGGAAAATCCTCCGGGAGTACATCCGGGTAATCCCATACAATCGGAACATCATCCACGATCGCCTTACCCTTATCGCGGGTATGCATAACATAGGAGATATAACCGGAGCAACCTTGCTGAAAATAGCGTCTGACCCTCGCTGCAAAACACAAAATCGGCCCACGCTGAGATTTCTCCCCATGAGCCACTAACTCTCCCCCACCGGGGGTCCGAACCCGAACTAACTGCTGCTCACAGTCGATCACTGCCCCATTAGGGATCAACCAATCCATGCCCATGATAACCTTGTTCCCACACAGAGGAATGGGAACCAAATCAACTAGATACTGCTCCTTGAATAACTAGAGAGTACAACCTCGATGAACCCTCGTAACCTGAACAGACCTATCATCATCAATCTCGACATCTAGAGGAAAATCCGGCCCCCACGAGCTCCAGCAAATCTCTTGCTCAGCACAAGCGATACAAATGATCGGGTAACCCCCGAATCAAACAATACAAAAGTAGAAATACCGTTTAGAAGGAACAATCCTAAAATAAAACATATAAACATAAGAAAGCAATTCAATATAAATAAAGAGATATGGAGAAGATACATACCCATCATCACGTTGGGAGCTGTACGAGCCTCCTCGGCCGTCAACTGGAAAGCCATGCTCTTCACCACAGGCGCATCTGCCCGGCCCTGGCGGCCATCAGTAATCCGAAGAGTTGCAGGAACGAGTGCTAACACCGGTCCTGCTGCAGCTAAACTTAGACAATGGGCCTTTTGTGGCCCCTCTGATTGCAATGGAAGCAAATCAGATCAGATATCATGGTAGTGGTGGTGGTACCAGTACAATCCTTGCTAATATGACCAGTCCGGTCGCACTTGAAGTAGCTAGAACTACCCACCCTGCATGTCCCCTAGTACGACCTGTCGCACTTGCCGCATCGGCCTCAACCCTACTGGCCCTTCCCTATCGAATAAACAACCATGAGCCTCTTTCCCGAACCGTCAGCACTCGACACAAAATTTGGCCTCCTCTTCTTCTCCATCTCCATATCAATCTCACTCTCCCTAGCTCGCACTATCATATCCTCCAGCGTCTTGCAGATAGATCGACTCACAAACTACCGAATGTCACTCCTCAACATCTCATTATATCAGACCTTCTTCATCCCCTCGTCTACCACATACTGTGGAACCAGAAGTGACCTCTCTTGGAACATAGCGGTGATATCGACGTCGTCTCAGTAGTCTAGTGAAGATCCTAAAACTCTCACGCCAGCTGCTGCACCTCAATCACTGGTGCGAACTCAGCCTGTAACCTCATCACAAAATCATCCTAGGTCATCGAATCAACAACATCATCACCTACTGCACACCCAACCTCCTCCAACTAATCCCATGCCCTGTCCTTCAAAAGATAGGAGGAAAGCCTAAACTTTGCCTCATCAGGGCAACTATTGGTGCGGAAGGCGCTAGAAACGTCCACTAACCATCTTCGGACCCTATCGGGTCCCTTGCCCCGTGATAGTCTGGAGCTCCACATGAACGGAACTCCTTGAAGGACAAGGAGCTCGCCCCCATCAAGGCCATCATCTCAGCGTGAAATGAGCTCAACTGCTCATCTAGAATCTCCAGAATGCCATCCTTGAATGTGCTAACGATCTCATGAGTCTGCTTAAGAATGCAACGAGTAATCTCATACAAGATGAACTGTCTAGTCTTCTCATCAAGCTGCCCGGCTCCAGATCTTGAACCTGTGCCCTCACCAACACCAAAACTGCCAACAGATCTACCTCTCAATGTCGCCATACTGAAAATAGACCATATAAACCATCAGAATATGCATCAATATATATATATATATATATATATATATATATATATATATGTATATATCAAGGTATCACAATTCCACAAGCTTCTTGGTTTCATCGCAGCTCTCCTTGAATCGAGTACAGATCCTCTACTTCTAGTTGTACGGGCCTATACTACCTTCCACATCTATCTGTACTTTCCTCAAAGATTGCCTTGACTCCACCAAGTCACTTCATATCCACACAAATTCCCCTCACAAATAAGGGTCCCAACACTAGATCTCATCCTATGTTTTCCTAGGTCAAACTCCAGACTACTCTCCTAGTTTGCCACACTATATAAGAGACCCTAAGGCTACCAAATCGACACCTAGATAATACAAAAAAGTGCTAGCCGATTTTTTGAGTGCAAGTAACCTCCTCTCAAGTTCCTCCATTGTTGGTGGTGTTGTGTGAAGCATTTGAGGCATCACACTTGGGGTGCTAGGCTCTTAAAGGCTTAAGGTTTCAAGCTACAAGAAAAGGTATTCCATTTATCTAGATTTTTGTATTGTACGTACTCCATAGTATGCTAGTTAGAATGATGCCTTGGAAATTTGAAAGATTGTATGTATATTAGAGAAAACATAGATCCAATGTATCTAGGGTTGCATGTACACCACAAGAGTGTTCGAATGCTAAAAACTCTTCAGTGGTATCAGAGCCTAGGTTTGTTTTCCTTTATATACTTGATGCTACTTGTTTTCAAATGCTTAAAATATTGATTTTCTGCTTTCTGGACAGTGGACTCGCCGAGTCCCCTCTCAAATCTGACCAACTCGCCGAGTTAGTTCATGCACTTGACGAGTTGGTGCTCCAGAATGCAGAATTTCGAGTTTTTAAGCTAGAATTGGACTAGGATCATTACCCTAAACTGTTTTTGAACTTATAAACATGTTTTTGATGCGGTAATGATCATGCTAATCCAATTTAAAAGATAATTGTCAAAGTCTCATGTTTTGTATTAGTTTAAATGGTTAGGCTAATTACATGAAATTTGTTTGATATGAATTGTATTGTTAATATGAGTTTAATCTAGATCATGGACATTACTTGACATGCTTGTTAGTTTAATTGATGATCTTAATGGCCTTTAATGTGCTCCATAACTTGTCCTCAAGTTATGAAAAATGAAAGGTCACTTCTTTAAAAGGCATTAAACTCATAGGTTATGGACTTGAAAAGTTTTGACAAGTTTCAAAATTTGCCCTCAAGTTTTGGAATTTGTAAAGTCACTTTAGAATACTTTAACTCCAAACCCTAGAATTATAAAAGTTTAAAATTCAACCCTTATACTTTATAGTATTATAAGTTAATAATATATATATATATATATATATATATATATATATATATATATATATATATATATATGTATGTATAAGATCAAGTCAGTCTTACCGTTAGTAGGTCTTATTCACGAAGCCGGTCTATAAAAGGGGTATAAGGTTACTGTCTATAAAATGGCAGTTTAATGGGTGTCCACTCTCATTAACCGCTTCCTTGACTGGTGGAGGGTCGTTAACCGAGCGGGTATGATAGGACTATAGTTCTCATTAAGTATAATGATAATAAAGTAACTAAATATTTTATTAACCTCCCAATCTTAGTTACTTTAGGAAAATGTGAAATTGATGCTAATCCATGAAAATTGCACTTTGCACCTTACCAAGTCGTTGATGGAGTGTGTATGGTTAACCGGCACATTAACTTGGACTTGTAAGGATGGAAATGGTTGGCTCGATGTTATCATAAAATCAATGGAGTGTGTGTGGTTAACCGACACATTGATTGGGGGATAGATTCGAGAGTACCAAGCACATTTTGCATGGTTATTCACACCTTTTTTTGATCCTCGGTATCCAGTCACAAACCTGAAGGGCATAATCGAGATTTAAACATGCCATTGAATTGTTCAATGAATCTCAAAGGATCTAGGAATTTCAATCCAATTAAAACTTAATAACAATTTCGTTTTTCATGGTGGAAAATGGTAAATTGTCATTTACCTACCTTGAAATATTTTGCAAGTTGGATTACGACATCCCTCTTCCAATTTGAAAAATATTGTGTTGGGTCCTAGCCTTAATATTTCAGTTGGGTGTTATATTAAGGACTCTTTATCTAATCTAAACTTTGTCTTTCTTACTATTCAGATGTCTCCCAACACTGCTTCTGGCTCAAACCCTACTGGCTCCTTCTCTCTCATGAACCTTTGTGGGAGAGTCATCTTTGATGGTTCCAACTTCAATGATTGGATTAGGAACATCTGGATGGTCACTCGCTATGAGGACAAGGAATATGTCCTAGACAAGGAGCTTAAGGAAATCGATGAGTCTTTTGCTACTCCTGAGGAGATCGCTGAATTTAGGGATCATGAGAAGGATGCCACCAAGGTGTCTTGTATCATGTTGGCCACCATGACAGCTGAACTCCAAAAGTGCTATGAGGACTTCTACCCTTTTGAGATGCACCAAGACCTGATGGAAAGATACCATTATAGTTCTCGTCAAGAGAGGTATGCAATCATCTCTTCCATGATAACAACCAGGATGGAGGATGGTGAACCCATCACGGGCCACTTGAAGAAAATGCAAAGGTTTGTGGACCGATTGCTAAAGTTGAATGTGAACTTTCCTGAGGACCTGGCTATAGATATCATTCTACACTCCTTAACTCCATGTTATGATCAGTTATGTATTACCTATCATATGAACAAGGAGGAGGTCACACTTAGCAAACTTCAAGGGCTTTGAGGACTTCCGAAAGTGGTCTCAAAGGTAAATCAGTTGTTACTACTCCTACCACCGCCCCTGTTCTGGAAATTGGACAAGGGAAAGGGAAGAAGACGAAGGCTCCCTCAAAGAGCTGCAAGGGAAAGTCTCTTGATGGATCCTCTTCAAGTGGGACCAAGGCTGGTTCTGCTGCTCCCTCGACCATTCCTAAGGAAGCACAGTGTTTTTATTTTCATGAAAAGGGCATTGGAAGCGAAGCTGACCCAATACTTACAGGATGTTAAAGATGGGAAGGTTAAGGCCACCCATGCAGGTATTTATACTATTCTATCTAAAAACTCATCACATTCTAACTCTTGGGTTCTTGACATAAGTTGTGGATTTCACATTTGTTCTGATGTGCAAAGACTAAGAAGAAGTAAGGACGTGGAGCATGGGAAGATAAACTTGATCATGGGGAATAGGAAGGTTTCACCTTTCACCAAGATTGGAGTTTACTCTTTATTGCTTAGTAGTGGGTTAGAAATAGATTTGAATAATTGCTGCTACTCGTCAGATATGGCGAGAAATATTATTTCCTTTCATGGTTTGTACAAACAAGTCTTCAGCTTTTCATTTGATAATAATATTGGTGCTATTAATGCTTATATAATGGTGTTTTTATTTTAAAGCATTACCTTGTAATGGTGTATATGAAATTGTTATGGTTGTAAACAACTTAGGAAATAATGTGTTGCATATTGATTCTTCCAATGAATTGGATAAGGCATGCTTGTGGCATTGTCGTCTTGGGCATGTCAGCAATAAGCGCATAGACCAACTCCAAAAGGCTGGAGTTTTGGAGTCATTCGACTTAAGGTCGGATGACACTTGCGAATGTTGCTTACTTGGAAAGAAGACTAAGTCGCCCTTTACTGGTACTTGTGGAAGGGGTGAAGCTTTGTTGGATCTCATACACACCGATGTGTGTGGGCCCTTCAGAACCACCACAAGGGATGTTGACCGCTTCTATGTGACCTTTACAGATAATTACAGTATATATGGCTATGTCTACTTAATCAAGCATAAGTTAAAAACCTTTGAGAAATTCAAAGAGTTTAAACTAGAAGTGGAGAATCAGCTGAGCAGGAAGATAAAGATGCTCCGATCCGATCAGTGTGGTGAATATCTTAGTATCAAGTTCCTAGACTATCTTAAGGAATGTGGGATTGTTTCACAGTTGATGCCACCTAGGACACCACAGCTTAATGGTGTGGCTGAGAGGCGCAACCGAAACTTGTTGGACATGGTTCATTCCATGATGAGTCGAGCTTGGTTACCAATCTCAGTATGGGGGTATGCCTTAGAGACTGCCACCCATATCCTTAATCTAGTCCCAACTAAGAAGGTTGCCAAAACACCTCACGATATGTGGACTGGGAAGGATCCCACATTAGACGACATCAAGGTTTAGGATTGCGAGGCTTTCGTGAGGTGCGAAAGTCACGACAAGCTCGAACCTCAAAGTGAGCGGTGTATTTTCATAGACTACCCACATAAATCCTTTGATTATCTCTTCTACAGGTCAAGCGACAATGCTGCCTTCGTTGAAAGGAGAGGAGTCTTTCGCGAGAGAGAGCTCATAGGCCAAAGAGACAGTGGGAGGCAAATTGACCTTGAAGAACTTCAAGAGTCAAGCGGTGAAGGAACCTCAAACACTAGCGATCAACTTGAGGAGGAAACTCCTTTTGAGCCGATTGACAAGTCTGTACCTCTATGGCATTCCGGTAGAGTTAGTGTTCCGCCTGAGTTCTTTGGTTTCCATATTACTGCAGAAGGTGATACATTTATCAGTGATAGCACACTGGTAAATTTGGATGAACCTAACAACTACAAGGAAGCCATGGCAGGCCCCGAGTATGCTAAATGGAAAGAGGCTATGGACAGCGAGATTCAGTCCATGTATGACAATCAAGTTTGGAAATTGGTTGACAATGTACTGGGTCGTAAGAGAATCGGGTGCAAATGGATCTTCAAGAAGAAGACAAACATGGATGGGAAGGTACACACTTATAAGGTACGACTGGTTGCGAAGGGCTTTACTCAAACTCCGAGAGTTGACTATGATGAGACCTTCTCACTAGTAGCGAAGATTAAGTCTATTAGGGTTATGCTAGCCATTGCTGCATTTCATGATTATGAAATATGGAAAATGGATGTCAAAAACGTTTTTCTTAATGGAAAGTTGGTTGAGGATGTTTACATGAGTCAGCCAGAGGGTTTTGTCGATACAAAGTACCCTAATAGAGTATGTAAGCTTGAGAAATCCATTTATGGATTGAAACAAGCATATCGCAAATGGAATCTTTGTTTCGATGAGAAAGTTAAAGAATTTGGTGTTTCAAGAAGCGAGGATGAGTCATGTGTAGATGTCAAAGCTAGTGGGAGCATAGTTAGCTTTCTGGTATTGTATGTGGATGACATACTACTCATAGGAAATGACATCCCAACCTTACAGGAGGTTAAGTCCTGGCTTAGGAACTGTTTCGCTATGAAGGACCTCAGAGAAGCTGCCTATACTCTTGGGATAAGGATATTGAGAGACAGGAGTAAAAGACTAATTGGACTTAGTCAGAGTACCTACTTGGATAAGGTGCTGAAAAGATTCAGCATGCAGGATTCCAAGAAAGGTGACTTACCGATCCAGAGCAATGCCAATTAGAGTAAAGCTCAGAGTCAGAGTACAGAGGTTGAGATGAGTCGAATACCATATGAATCCTCTGTTGGCTCGATTATGTATGCTATGACTTGTACTCGCCCTGATGTGGCATTTGCTTTGAGCATGGTCAACAAATATCGAGGAAATCCTGGTAAGGCTCACTGGAATGTGGTAAAGAACATTCTCAAGTACCCGCGGAGGACTAAGGATTGTGTTCTTACCCTCGGTGGGAGTGATGACTTGAGAGTGGTGGGGTATAGTGACGCCAACTTTTAGACTGACAGGGATAATTTCCGCTCTCATTCGGGCTGGGTATTTACCCTGAATGGGGGAGAAATAAGTTGGAAAAGTTCCAAGCAGAACACGGTAGCTGATTCAACTTGCAAATCAGAGTACATAGCAGCAAGCGAGGCGGCGAAGGAGGCAATATGGATGAAGAACCTCATTGGAGACATTGGAGTTGTACCATCTGTAAAGGAGCCTATGGAGATTTTCTATGACAGCGAGAGTGCAGTTGCCTTAGCCAAGGAACCAAGGGATCACGACAGACCTAGGCACATCGACAGAAAATACCACTTCATTAGACATCGAATAGAAGAAGGACTCCTCGTGGCAAAGAGGGTATCATCTAATGAGAACCCAACAGATCCCCTCACGAAGGGACTGAGTAGGGTTAAGGATTTACAGCATGCGAGGCGCATCGGACTGAAGGACGATATAAGTTTTAATGTTTAGATAGCTTTCGAAACTTGTAATAGTTGAAATGTAATTGACATTTGATGTTTAAATAAAAGGTGTTTTTTATTTACTAGTATGGTACTGTCTTGTGTCAATAATTTACTATTGTTTCAATTTGCATGTTTTGACTTCCAGAATAATTATATTATTCAAACTATCCATAGTCGATCATATGTTGGAAGTAGGTATTGATTCAAGACTGTCATGAATTTGGCTTGTAGATTTGTCTGAATTGTATTAGACATAGAAAAGTTTGTTGCAACATTCATGAGTGCTCATATGGTCTGAGTATTAGATTCAACCCACGCTCACTTGTATCACTTCATGGAATTTATCTCGAGTGATCGTGAGACGATAATATCATATAAGTCTTCAAACCAAGAGATATGACTTATTGTCTATGAGTTGGTTGTGCATTGATAGTATGAAATCACTTCAGTAACTTGATGCTAAAAACATGTTGTTGTGTACAATTTGATAAATAGTTAGTACAAGCATATGAGTCGAAGTTTATCTATTCCTTTTAGTCCTTGGAGGATTAAAAACGATATCTTGGGCCCCTCGATAATTTTGTTTTGACATATGTGTCGGGCTCGGTTAGAACTAAATTGACGTGTTCGATTAAGTTCTGTGTCAAAAAAATCAGAAATCGGGAAACAAACTGTTGGACAATAAGTATGACGTTGTTCCATGTATTTATCTGGTTGATATCTTGAGAACAAAGGATTATATGATCACTTATCTAAAATGAAGCGTCTTGTTTTGACAGGGACTTTTAAGAGCTACGATTGTTAGTCGGTGTTTTAAGTCGTACTAGCAGTTATAGTTATTAGACTTATCCAAGTAGGAGACTGTTGGATTTAGTGTCTAAGCCCATAAATATGATTGGTATGTACTTGACCCGAGAGTAACATGGTCCATTTGGGTTGAATGGCACTGGAACAATTTGTAAGGATGGACTTATGAGGAGAGGATATTTATGATTTGTTAATATATTATAAGTTCTAATATATTAATATGAAATCATATTATTTATTTAGTATTGATCAAGAATTTATTTGGAATTAATTTTGTGAGCAAAAGAGACTAATTAAATATAAGGGGTTGATTTGGTAAATCATTCATTCTTATAAAGTGGGCTTATGATCTATAGTTCTTTATGTTGGGATAAACCCATGTGGTGACCCATGGATACTCCATGGAGGTTTTAACCCATGGAGCATGAGGGATATGGAAGGTCATTAGGTTTTGCATGGTGTAACCCTAGTTTGCCACACTATACAAGAGACCCTAAGGCTACCAAATCGGCACCTAAGTGATACACAAGAGTGCTATCCGATTTTGTGAGTGCAAGTAACCTCCTCTCAAGTTCCTCCATTGTTGGTGGTGTTGTGTGAAGCATTTGAGGCATCACACTTGGGGTGCTAGGTTTTTAAAGGCTTAAGGTTTCAAGCTACAACAAAAGGTATGTCATTCAACTAGATTTTTGTATTTTATGTACTCCATAGTATGATAGTTAGGATGATGCCTTGGAAATTTTAAAGTTAGCATGTATATTAGAGAAAACATAGATCCAATGTATCAAGGGTTGCATGTACACCATAAGAGTGTTAGAATGCTCAAAACCCTTCATCTCTGCCATCAGTTGCTGAAGGAACTCCCGCTAACTTCCTCTAACTATCTCACGAATACAATTACATATTACTAAAACCATATAATTCTTCGAATGAGAGGTCTCACACTACAATGGTTGGACTCAGACAAGTGTTGCACAATAGAGTTAAAACCTAACCTTCTAAAATTATTTAGTTCCTACAATATCATTAGCATACTCGCTTACTAGTTAGCTGAAGCTAGTTAGAACTCCTAAAAGCACAAAGCAAGTAGCATTCGGTCATCAAGTAATCAGAACCAATCATCACCTAATAAGGCCATCCTATCACTGAATGATCAGTACTAGCATGCAAGTCTACAAGCTCATACAATAGGCTTAAAAAGGCATCTCTCCTAGCATTCTATCATGCAAAACTGAGCAGATCCCTAGCCCTAACTAGCATGTGATTCACAGATTCACAGATCAACTTCATATCAAATAACATATATGGGTATTTTGGGAAAACTTACTTGAGCTCGGCTGATTTCATGCACCACACCCTTTCTTATCTAAGAAAAACTCTTTTCTTAAAACTATATTTCTTTTTTAAAAAAATTACCAAATCCTCAGTTTGAGTTCAGACACACCTAAGAGTATGTCAGAATCCCTCAAACTAAGGCTCTGATACCAACTTGTAATGTCCCAAAAATAAGAACCAAAAATTTTATTTTTAATTTAGTAGAATCAGTATTTCCAAAACATCATTGATACAAACAAAATAAAATAAATGTGTCAAACATCATATCAATCAGAGTGAATCACAGAAAGCGAAACGAAGTGGTTGTGCTCTGCAATCATCTCGAACCCTTCCCTTTGGAACTGGAAATACCTTAAACATAAAATGAAAACTGTAAGCATAAAGCTTAGTGAGTACCCCAAGATACCGCATACCATACATATAACACAGAACGGGCCCTGCCCATAGAGTATAACAGGCCCTGCCCTAACTTGCATAATGGGCCCTGCCCAACGAGTATAACGGGCCCCACCCTAGCCCGCATAACGGGCCCCACCTAATGAGTATAACGGGCCCCGCCCTAACTCGCATAACGGGCCCCACCCATATACAATTCATACTACATAATAAGTAATAGCATATAGAGTAATCATCGGGCCTCGCCCAGTAAGCATACAAGCACATACACATACTAGTGTCACACAGACAACGAGTATTATAACATAACAGATCATGGGTCGGAATTGGTGCCTTCGACCCACTAAACACAGTGAAGAAACTCACCTCGTATTGTTGAATCACACTGATAATCCCTGGCTATTGGCCCGAAAAATCCTCACGCTATCAATATCAAATAACACCCAACTAACACTTGGAGTCAAATCTATATCCTTTAATCCTTAATTAGGGTAAAAGACCATTTTACCCCTTACCTAGTTTCGTCCAAGACTAAGCCTAAACTTTCAATCCAAAAGGTTGAAAAACCAATTAACCATCCAAGGCCCACATATGGCCCAATTTTCCAAATTGGGCCCAAATACCTACATGCGACTTACCCTAAGGCCCACCAATTTTTCCTAGTCCAAAAACCTACATTCAAATGTCCCAACAAGGCCATAAGAAACTAAGCCCAAAAGATAACCCAAACCCAAAGCCCAAACATGCGAGGCCCAACAGACTGAGTACGCGCCGCGTACTCAGCACATATGTGCATCGTAGTCCTTTGAAGGCTTGTACGCTAAGCGTACCTACTTGTACGCCCAGTGTACTCACCCATTCATCCCATAACTTGATTTCATCCCTTAATCCCGTAAGACAAAGCTCCAAAACATAGATCTGACTTCCTTGAGCTGGACCATCACGTAAAGTTTCTAACTTTACCTTCATGCATGGATAAATGAAGCTCACCTAATCAAAAGGACTTAATAAGTTACTTAATGCATGCATGTGACCAAAAATCCCATAAAGCTTGCACCTTTATGCTTAAGAAGTCCAATACGAACTCAGATCTAAAAGAACAAGCCCTTAAAATGTCATAACTCTTCAATCAACCCAAAAAGGGACCAAAAGCATAACAAAACAAGCTATATGGAGATCTAAACATCTGCAAGCCAAAGTATGAACTTGATACCTCAAAAAGATTACAATAAGTGTGATGATTCTGGATCTATGACCTTCCTTCCAAGTAACGCACCTTCAATCTTCAAAGCTTCTTTCACAATTAGTAAATAACCACTAAAAATACTCTCAAGGGCTCAAGAACACCGCAAAGAAAGCTTAAGGGACGATTTAGGGTTTTAGGAGGTTTTTAGGAGGTTTGGGGGCTTGTAAAGAGACCATCCCTAGGGTCTTAAGGTGTTTATAGAGGGTGAAACATCCTAAATTAGGGTTTCAACATGTCTCACGTACGCGCCGTGTACATAGATGTACACCCAGCATACGTGTCCAGAGTCTCGTTCCCATCTCGCATGAGTATGCTAAGCGTACCATGTGGTACATTAATGCTAATTCATACCTGGATTTACTCCTATGGTAATTTAATTATTTATGTTTGGTTTTATAAACTCCTCTCTGGGTATTCCTAAAAGGGTAAGTTTTTGTTTCATTGTCCACTACAATCACTCCTGAGCACATGTTAATCATACTTTGGATGAATGTAGTTGATCAGTCTACATTCACCCCCAATATGATTACATAACTGTACGGGCACAATTGAAATGTTCAAATCCTCCAAAAACTTTTATTAAGTATTATTATGTTGTTATCGTATTATGCGCACATAAGTATGAAATTTTTATTTTGTTAAGAGTTTTTCGTCCCATTGTGTTTATAGTTGCATATCATGTGTGGTTAGATATGCTAGTTCACTATAAACAGAGCTCTGATACCAACCTGCCACACCCTTGAACCAGACGGCGGAAACGTCCGAGGGCTCGTGTGACAAACAATTGAAATATCATAACAATGAATATACATGAGACATAGCACATTCATCACCAAACATTACATATTACAATTGTTATTGTTCACATCAAGTACATTGTCATGGATTACATAAATCCAAAGTATTAATCGTACGATAAGTGATGTTACACAAAATAAATCCATACACACTTGAAAATCCTCCTGCTTAACGATTACCTGAGAATACAAGTTATTTTGAAAACAGTCAACATATATAATGTTGGTGAGTTCATAAGTATGTTTGAATAAAAGTCTTTGCATCTTTTGTAAACCCAGATAATCTGATATTTTCGGTAAAATGTCTGAAAATGATGTGAAAATCGAGTATAAATGCATGTGTGAATTTCATAGCAGTAACATATAGGATTGCAATTTAAATTTCTTTGTATTGCAAATAAGTGGTAATTGAATATTAATATTTCCCCAGAAAATCCGATATTTTCTTATTTATAATAATGTCGTGGTTCTTGTATCATCAAATAAGTTGTTTTGTATTGACACGATCGAAGGGTTAATCTCCGAAATGTTAAAATGGTATTGGATCTCTATATGAGCCATTATAACCATGCATGATAATGACTAGATTGCCTGTCTTGGCATTTTTCCAAACGCCGGTATTTGCTCAAAGTTTTGTCGCCCTAGATTGGCCTAGTCTAGCTGTAGCGAACAACTAAGGCGTGGGGGGTCACCCCGTATAGATCTATACACAAAGCTCTCGCTCTCCCTCCAGGAAACTCTGGTTATAACTACAGACTACGATTGTACACTCAAAGGTGCAAACCGACAAGTCTTACTACATTCTCAACCTTTCACGTTTGTTATGTTTTTCACCATGTTTAATGTTTACGTGTATGTTGTAGGTTTTCATATCCAAAGGTACGTATATAAGTATACGAAGTTCAATAATTATGTAAAGGTATAGTTACGATCTACTAAGCATGTGATTTTCAATCCAAACCCAATTAGCATGTAAATGGACCACTAAGGTCCAATAAACATGTAAGAGGGTAATTTAGGCCCAATAGGCATGTAAATGGACCACCAAGGGCCAACAAATATGTGACCCATAGCTCAGGCCCAAATTAACATGTAAATGGGCCGCAAGGCCCAATAAACAAGTCATGGAAAATATTAGGCTCAATATACACTTGAATGGGCCCTTAAGGTCCATTGGCCATGTAACGTGAATATTAGGCCCAATAAAAGTTGTTATCGATGTATATCATCCATTCGTTATTATCTCGTTGTTTGTTTTAGCTCGAGGTTTACCAAATTGATATAAAAAGTCATCTTTTTGTAAAAACGACGTTCTTGGCCAATAAGCCTCAAATTTTCAATTAAGGCCCAGATTTTTGTAAAAATAACACTTTAGTCCATAATTTATAAAAATTTGTAATTTCATCCCAAATGTTTAGAAATTTACGGGTTTAGTCCAAAAATTCATATTTTGACATTTTTGGCCCAGTTTTGCAGAAATTACATTTTCAGCCCCTTATTTGCATAAAATGACACTTTCGGCCCAATTTTTATAAAATTTACATTTTTGGCCCAATTTAGAAATAAATGTTATTTTCACCCCTGAATTTTTTTTATTTACATTTATGACTCAAACTTTGATCGAATGACATTTTTAACCCCAAAACTCTTATTTTTCGCAAACTTGGGCCTAAAACCACGAGGCCCAAATATTAAGCCCATTAGGCTAAAATTTACACTTTTGGCCCTTTGAAAAGTAGGATTATCATAAAAACTCATTTTATATAAGTATGACCTGTTTGATCCTTATAAAACTGTAAATGTCACTTTTTGCCCTTATCTTTTGTTTTCTTAACAATTATGACCCTTAACAAGATTTTTGCTTTAAATTTTTATATCTTAAACATATAATCACTTTTAACTTGATAATATGATGTATAAGGTGTCTTAGTTCATGGATTTTTACTCAATGTTGCTTAAGATGTCAAGATGTGTTAAGATCTAACACATTTTCACATAATAAACTAAGAAATCACACAAGACATGCATAAAACACATAGATCTGCACATTTTACTTGTATTCTCCCCGAAAAATCCTATGAAAACCCAAAACAAGGGGGGTATGAACTCACCTTTGCTTTGATGTTTCGGTTTTGAAGAAGAAATGAAGAGATTTTTGATCCTAGCAAGCTTTCTTGAGTGGATCTCGAACTTAGGAGGTTTCTAGGAGTATGATCACAAAAAATTGTTTAGAAGGAGTGATCTAACATGAGAATGAGGTTATATAACTTGGATATGTAAGGACTTACCAAGGAAATGATGATTTTCGGTGGAAATCTCCTTGAACAACCCTAGATCTTTGAAAATTTGGAGAAGAGAGGAGGTTTTCTAGAGAGCGTGTTCTTGAAAGATTTTTGAAAGAAAATGAGGTGGTGAGAGTGAGGTTCGGCCGAGAAGAAGAAGAAGAAGAGAGAGGGAGAAGTCTTGAGGTGATGGTTTCATGGAGATATGAGAAGTTTATGGATATATGTTGTGTATAATGCATTGTTATCCTATATATAAAAATGAGGTGGCATGGTTTAAGTTAATTATCCCTTTTTTTACACACATGGGCCGAAAATGGGCCAAATGAAGTGAAAGAAACTAGCTTTGGGCTCAATCTCTTGGCTTGTTCGAAATCATGAGGCCCATTGAGAAAAATTTTGGTCCATTGGGCCTTTAACGTAGTTCACGGCCCAAATGGCATAAAAGAATGGGTTTTATGGTCCATTAGGGTTGATTGGTTCAATTATGGTCCAATAAGGACAATTAGGGTTAGAATGAATCATTCTAGGCCCAAATGGTCCAAAATGTTATAGATTTAGGAATTGGGTCCATTTAGAATCCAAATAGGTTTTCCAAGCCCATCATAGTTGAATTGAATGCTTATTGGTCCATTAGGCCCAATAAGGAAATCCTAGACCATATTAGACTTAAACCAGGGTTCTTAGGGTTTCATACTCTTTGTTGAACATGAGAGGTGCATTTAAATGAGTAGTGAGTGATATTTACTTAGAGTACATGTTTTACAATAGTTGAAAGATTACACGAGAATAGAATTTTCTAGCTAGAATGCTAGTTGTGACAAATTCTTCATGCTAAAGCGCTTTAGCACCTTATCCAAATATGTGTTTTGACTAAGTCCAATTAGTTTTATACTCCTATTTCTCAAAATCTTTATTCCTAGACTATAAGCAGCCTCTCCTAGATCCTTCGTAGCAAAACACTTTCCAAGCCATGACTTAACCTATTGTAAAGTTGGAACGTCATTTCCTATGAGTAGTATGCCATCAACATACATTACCAGGAAAGTTACTATACTCCCACTAGATTTGACATATACATAACATTCATCTTCATTTCTAGAGAATCCAAACTCTTTAACCTTCTCGTCAAAGCAAAGGATCCATCTGCAAGAAGCTTGTTTCAATCCATAGATTGATTTCTCAAGCTTACACACTCTATTGGGGTATTTAGCATCCACAAAACCCTCTGGCCGACAGATATAAACATCCTCATCCAACTTTCCATTAAGGAAAGTGGTATTGACATCCATCTGCCAAATTTCATAGTCATGAAATGCAACTATGGCTAACATAACCCTAATAGATTTAATCTTAGCCATCGGTGAGAAGGTATCATCATAGTCAATCCCTGGGGTTTGAGTAAAGCCCTTCGCAACCAATCGTTCCTTGAAAGTGTGTACCTTTCCATCCATGTCGGTCTTCTTCTTGAAGATCAATTTGCAGCCACTTGTCTTACGACCTGGTACATTGTCAACCAAGTTCCAAAATTGATTGTCATACATGGACTTGATCTCGCTGTCCATTGCCTCTTTCCATTCAGCAGACTCAAGGCCCGCCATGGCTTCCTTGTAGTTAGAAGACTCATCCAAATTTATCAGTGTATTATCACTGATAAACGTATCACCATCTGTAGTTATATGAAACCCATAAGACTCTAGTGTCGTTCCAACTCTATTGCAACGTCTAAGAGGTAATGACTCGTCAATTGGTTTACCAGGAATTTCTTCCTCGGATTGAGCTTTAGTGTTAGAGGTTCCTTCATCAATTGACTCTTGAATTTATTCGAGGTCAATTGTATTCCCACTGTCCTCTTTGCATATGAGCTCTCTCGCGAAAGACTCATCTCCGTGCTACGAAGACCACGTTCTCATTTGGTCTGTAGAACAAGTATCCAAAGGAATTTTGTGGGCAGCCGATGAAAATACACCGTTCACGTCGAGTTTCAAGCTTGTCGTGAGTCTCTCGTCTAATGAAAGCTTCACAACCCCAAACCTTGATATGTGTTAATGAGGGAACATTACCGGTCTACATCTCGTGAGGTGTTTTGGCAACCTTCTTTTTTGGGACTAGAATAAGACTATGGGCGGCAATCTCTAAGGCATACCCCCATAATGAGATTAGAAGTGAAGTCTGACTCATCATTGAACAAACCATGTCTAACAAGGTTTGATTACACCTTTCAGACACACCATTAAGTTGTGGTGTCTTAGGAGGTGTCAATTGTTAAACAATTCCACATTACTTAAGATAGTCGTAGAAGTCAATACTAAGATAGTCACCACCTCTATTAGATCTGAGCATCTTGATCTTCCTGCACAATTGATTCTTGACTTCATGTTTGAACTCCTTGAACTTTTCACAGGTTTCTGAATTATACTTGATCACGTAGATATATCCATATTTGCTATAATCATTGGTAAAAGTCACATAAAATCGATTTATATCCCTTGTGGTGGATCGGAAGGGCCCATACACATCCATGTGTGTGAGATCCAACAATCCTTCACCTCTTTCACAAGAAACAGTGAAAGGTGATTTAGGTATCTTTCCAAGTAAACAAGATTCGCATGTATCATTTGACTGTAAGTCAAATGATTCCAACACTCCATCCTTTTGGAGTTGAAAATGTGTTTCTTGTTGACATGTCGAAGATGATAATGCCACAAGCATGCTTTGTCTAAACCATTAGACGAATAAATTTTCAACACACTATTTCCTAAATTGTCTACAACCATCACAGTTTGATATACAACATCACAAGGTAATGCTTCAAAATAAAATACACCATTATAATAAGCATGAATAAAGCCATTCTCATTATCAAAACAATATCTAAAAGCTTGTCTATATAAACCATGAAATGAAATAATATTTCTTGTCATTTCTGACGAGTAGCAACAATTATTTAAATCTAAACATAACCCACTCCTAAGCACAAAAGAATAAACACCAATCTTGGTAACAGGCGATGATCTCCTATTGCCCATAATTAGGTTCATCTTCCCATGATCCACATCTTCACTTCTTTTTAGTCCCTGCAAGCTAGAGCAAATATGAAAACCACATCGTGTATCAAGAACTCAAGAATTTGAATGTGATGAGTTTTTAGATAGAATAGTGTAAATAGCTGCCGATGTTGGCTTTACCTTGCCATCCTTTATATCTTGCAAGTACTTGGGGTAGCATCGTTTCCAATGCCCCTTGTCGTGGTAGTAGAAGCAAGTAGCCTCTTTGGGGTCAGAGGTGGGAGGAGCTTGAAAACTAGACTTGCCTTTAGGGCCATTGCTTGACGACCCGAATTGAGATTTTCCTTTCTAGTTTTGTTTTGAGGGAGCTTTCTTCCTCTTACCCTTCCCTTTCCCATTGGCCAAGACGGGAGCAACAGCAGCAGTAGGAGTGGAGGCAATAATCTTTCCCTTCATTCCACTTTTGGTGGTTCTCAGGAAGCTTTGGAGTTGACTCAATGTGGTTTCCTCCTTGTTCAGATGATAAGTCATGAAAAACTGATCATAACAGCTAGGTAATGAGTGCAAGACTATGTTAATATCCAATTTCTCATCGAAGTTAACATTGAGCTTCAACATATGATCCACATGTTGTTGCATGTGTTGCAAGTGGGTCGTGATGGATTCTACGTCCCTCATCTTGCTGGTAATGAGTGACTTCACAATTTCGTGCCTCTCTTGACGAGCTCGTTGATGTTACTTTTCCATCAAGTCCTTTTTCATCTAATATACCCAAGAGTCCTCATAGAACCTTTGTAGCCCAGGTGTCATAGTGGCAACCATGATGCATGACACTTTTTTCGCATCGTTGCAGTTTCGCCTATACTCAACTATTTCTTCAGGACTAGCTTTAGTTTCATCGATCTCATTCAAATCCTTTTCAAGAACATATTCCTTGTCCTTGAAGCGCAAATTCATCTTGATGTTGCGTATCCAATCATTATAATTGGTACCATCAAAAGTGACGTTGAGCAGATGCTCAAGAGAGAGAAGTGGTTGGAGTTGTTGTTGGAAGTTGACATCTGAAAAGAAGAACAACTTTTGATTAAATAAAGAAATCCTCAATATAACACCCAAATGAAATGTTAAGGCTAGGATCCAACTAAATAATTCACAATTCAAAAGAGGGATGTCGTAATCTAAATGCAAATTATTTAAAGGTAGGTAAATGACGATTTACCAATTTCACCACCAAAAATTGAAATTTAAACGAATTAAGTTTTAAATGAAATTCCTAGATCTTTTGAGATTCATTGAACTATTCAATGACATGTTTAATCTCGATTATGTCATTTCCATTTGTGACTGGGATACCGAGGATCACAAACAAAGTATGAATAACCATGCAAATTTGCTTCGTACTCGCGATGTTGTTTATCACCTAATTAATGTGTTAGTTAACCACACACGCTCCATTAATCAATGATAATTTATGAGCTACCCATTGCCACCCTTTATTAGTCCATATTAGTGTGTCGGTTAACCACACATGCTCCAGTAACGACTTTTATAAAGTGAAATGTGCAATTTCATGGATTAGCATCAAATTCATATTTTCCTAAAGTAACTAAGATTGAGAATTTTATAAAAACGTTTAGTTACTTTATATATATATATATATATATATATATATATATATATATATATATATATATATACTTATTAATGAGAGTTTAGTGTCATATCAAACCCGTACGACTAACATACCTCTACTAGTCAAGGGAGCGGTGGGTAAGAGTGGATACTTAATGACAGTCATTTTATAGACTGGTTCCTTTAACTCCCCTTATAGACCAACTTCGTGAATGAGGCCTAGTAACGGTAAGACTGACTTTTCTTATACATACAATATATATATATATATATATATATATATATATATATATATATATATATATATATATTAACTTTTAATTTTACAATATATATATAAGGGTGTATTTTAAACATTTAAAATACTAGGGTTCTAAAATTTAAGATTTCAAAATTAAACTATTTAATTTAAATTTTAAAAACCAAGATATCTAAAGGATGTATTTTTAAAAACTTTTCAAAAATACAAGGTTAATTTTTTTAATAATTAAATTAACAAATTAATTTTATCTTTATCATAAAAATTTAAGCTAATCATTAAATCATGATAAGGATACAAATTACTGATTAAAATATCCAATTTTAAAAAATTAAAACGAATATAAGGTAATTATCCTAATCAATCCATGAGATAATTATGAAAACCGAAAGTATTGGATCATACAGTGCAACTCGTCGAGTTGAGCAAATACCACGTCGAGTTACATGTCAACTCATCGAGTCCAAAAACCAACCCGTCGAGTTCGATATAAAAGAATTTCGATTATGTTCCCTTCTCCTTTGAACAATTCACAATTTCATCAATTCAATAGAAAACTAATCATAGTCTTTGATACCACTGATGAGTTTAGAGCATAACAACAATTCATATGTGTGCATGCAACCCTAATGCTTTGGATCTAGGTTGTCTCTAACTGAACATACAAAATTGAACACAAAAGGAGAAACCCTAGGAAGTGTCTACAACTTTCTAAATCTATATAAAACTAAGGTTTAGTTACATACCTTGATTATTATATTGTAATAACAATGATTCTCTTGTAGATCTTGAAGCTTGAGAACTTAGTGTCACAAGTGTAACACCTCTAATGGCTCACAAACACACAATGTAAGAGAATGATACGATAGAGGAAGAAAGGATCAAATTTTTGGTTCTTGCTTCTTCTAAAGAGTGGCCAAAATTCAAAGGGTTTAGAACCCTTTATATAGTGCACCAAGGATGCTATGGATAACCCTAATCTCAAATATGGTAATTATCCAACTCCTTTGATTATCCATATATGATAAGATATTCTAGAAATTATAGAATAATCTTACATATATCATGCAATTTCTTCCACCACCTTCCCCGGGAAGGTTCTAGAACCTTTTGCTCAACTATTGAACAATTGTACTTTTAGTCCTTGCACTTTTAATTAAACCATTTAATCCCAAAACTAATTCCAAATTAATTTTTGATTAAATATTAATTAACAATATGAATACTAATTAATATATTATTTCCATAACATATTAATAAATCATATATTTCAATTTATTAATCAAATTAATAAATTCTTCCTCTTTCTCAATTGATCATCCTGTCTAGTTGCAAGTGTGAAGGCAACCCAAAAGGACCATGCCACTATCAACTCAAGTGCATACAGATTATAGTTATGGGCTTAGATACCAAATCCAACAATAACAACATCTACCGTGTCCACAACTAGAAAGACTGGATTACCCATGAGCCCACAGTATGAGTCTGGCATGCCAGTCGGACCCTCAGCTTGTATTTGGATTGCTCCCGCGCTCACAATATGAGTTTGGCATGCCAATCGGGCCCTTAGCTCATATCTGGATTGCTCCTGGGTTTGTTGGCCACCGCACAAAGTAGTAAAACCTCAAGCCAACACAATATGTCAACATATGTAACATATAAACATAGCACAAAACCAACAAATATAGATAATTATACATATCTACTAATCAGCCACAAACTAGTATAATATTATCCTAACCAGGATAAATAATCTAGTGGGCCGACATTGGTGCCTTTGACTCATTGGTACAGTGAGGAAAACTCACCTCGCAGTCTGACGAATAGTTGAATAGGACACTGCTCCGAATAGCGGCTCTACAGGTCACCTATTCAACAGATAGAGACCAAGGCTTACCTATAGCTCAAAATACCCAAAATACCCTTAATTCAAACTTAGTCAACCTTGGTCAAATTCAAAAGTCAACGGTCAAAGTCCAAAAGTTAATATTCCTTCCTAGTGGAGTACGTCATGCGTACCAAGAGAGTACGCCCAACATACTCTGATGTTGACCAAGATTGCGGCACTGACCGCGTATACGCGACATACGTCTAGGTATGCCCAACTTATGCTGCCTAGTCCCAAAACTTCATTAAAAGCTTATTTCATTAAGCCCTTCATCTAAAACTTAGATCCAAGCCCAAAATGATGTCCTAAGTCATAAAGTTTCCAACTTTATGACTTTGCATGGCTGTAAAGTGCTTAATGTCCAAAATGCTATGTTCTTAACCCAATAAGACCATCTAACACATGCATGGGTTACATACAACACTCAATATCATATTTTTATGCACAACAACACTCTGAAATGTCTAAAAGAACGGCTCAAATGACTTAGAGTAACCCATACTCAAAATTCCAAGTTAATGGGACCAAAACGTTCATAACTTCAAGGCTAACAAGATCTAAAAAATTTCATCATCAAGTTTAGAGCTTTTTACCTTAAAATGATACCAAATGGTGATGAGATTTTCTGGATCTAAGGTGCTTCACTCTTATAAGGTGGAGCTCTCTTCTTCTCCTTCCTTCTTAGTCACCAAAATTACCCACAAAAGCTCAAGAACACTATCAAGGTGGATTAGGGTTCTAGATGGACGAAATCGCAAGTGGAGGCTGAAGAGGGAATGAGAAATGAGGAGTTAAGGATGTTTATATGTGGAACAAGCCCTAAAAATTAGGGTTTGACGATCCTTCACATACACCCTGCGTACGCGGTGTACGCCCAGCGTACCAAGGCCCATGCATGTATGCCCCACATACACAACGTATGCCTAGCATACGCACCCTTTGCCGGATTTTAAGAAAATGCCACCATAGGCCATTTTGAAAGCTTTCTCATACACGAGGGCTAAGAATCATAAACCTTCATACTTAATACTTAAATTTGGAAATAACTCATTGCCAGGATGTTACAATTCTACCCTACTTGAACTGGACTTCGTCCTTGAAGTCAGATGTTGCGAATACTTCAGGATAATGCTCCCGCACCTCTGCCTCCAGCTCCCAGGTCCACTCGGAGCCTTTCCGATGTTACCACTGAACCTTTACCAAATGTATCTCCCTGTTGCGTAAGACCTTCATCTTTCTCTCCACTACCGCTACTGGGCTCTCAATATAATTCAGGCATACATCGACCCAATATAATTCCAGCATACATCGACCTGAATATCATTCAAAGGGACCGGTTCCTCTTCGTCCAACACACACTTCCACAACTGCAAAACATGGAAAGTGTTGTGGATCTGGCTGAGCTCACCCGGTAGGCCACCCTACCTACCCTAGCGATCACACAGAATGGTCCAACATACCGTGGACCCAATTTTGCCCTCTTCCTGAAGTGTATCACGCCTTCCAGGGAGAGACCTTCAGTAGTACCATATCACCGACCTGGAACTCCAACTCTAATCGACGCCTGTCGACATAACTCTTATGCCGACTCTGAGCTGTCTACAATCTCTGCCTGATCTGTTGGATGAGCTCTTTAGTCTGGAGGACTACCTCGGTCCTCCCAATGACTCTGTGACCAACCTCCCCCCAAAAAACTGGGGTACGACATCTCCGACCATATAATAGCTCGAAGGGCGGTGCACCAATGCTGGAGTGATAGTTGTTGTTGTACGAAAACTCTGCAAGAGGTAGGTAGGAATCTCAACTCCCACAAAAATCTATGACACAAGCCCGCGACATATCCTCAAGTGTCTGGATGGTCCGCTTACTCTAGCCGTCGGTTTGTAGATGGTAAAGAGTGCTAAAATGTAGCCTCATACCCATCGGCCAACTTCTCGGCCGAGGAGCTCTACCAGATGGCCAAAAAGTGGGCACTCTTGGTCAATCAATCCACGATGAACCAGATACCATCAAAACCCTTGGCATTTTTCGGTAGCTTGGTGATAAAATCCATGGTGATATGTTCCCACTTCCACATGGGAACTTCCAAAGGCTGCAGCTTGGCATGCAGCCTCTGATGCTCGGCCTTGACCATCCTATAGGTCTAGCACCTCTTAACGTACCAAGCTATATCCCTCTTTATACACGGACACCAGTAACTTAGTCTCAAATCCCGATATATCTTGGTTGCTCCCGGGTGTATCGAAAAGTAAGTCTTATGTGCCTCCTCGAAAACTATCTTTCTAACCCCTCCAGAATCTGGAACCCAAACCCAACCAAACCGGGTCAACAGTCCCAGATTATCGGTGACAAATATGTTGATCGCCCCCTGGTCCTCTATTGTTTCAAGTTCTCCTTCTTAACTCCTTCTGCTTGTGCCCCTCTGATCAAATCCAAAAGTGGATAATCAATGGATATCCTCATACACATATCCATAGCGGAAGATCCAGCTGACTTGCGGCTCAAAGCATCGGAGACAACATTCACTTTACCCGGATGGTAAAGGATCTCGCATTCATAATCCTTGACCACGTCAAGCCACCCGCGTTGCCTCATGTTCATGTTCGGTTGGTCCATAAAATATCACAAATTCTTGTGATCCATGTAAACGGTATATCGGACCCCATACAGATAATGTCTCCAAATCTTAAGGGCAAACACCACTGCCCCCATCTCCAGATCATGAGTAAGATATCATACCTCCTGTGGCTTTAGCTGCCAAGAAGCATACGCAATCACTCGCCCCCTCTGCATAAGAACCGCCCCTAAACCAATGATGGATGCATCACAAAATACCACGAAATCCTCGACACCCTCCGGAAGGGTCAACACTAGGGCCTCACATAACCTCTATCGTAGTGTCTTAAACGTCGTAAAATAATTGACAGAATGATAAATAGAAACACACTAGTAATGACGTCTGGCCTAGCCCTCGCCTCCTCTGCCGTTAGCTAAAAAGCACGACCTTGAGCCCTCAGGGGATCCTCCCTACCCTGGTGCTCATCAATAATCCTCAAAGTAGCTGGCGCTAGAGCCTGCATTGGTCCCACAATGACTAAAGGATAGTTGACCTTCACATGGCCAACCTGCTCATAGTGAAAGCATATCATGGTGGTCGGTGTTGGAACATGCTAACGACAATCCTTGGTGTAATGCCCCTCCTTGCCACTCTTGTGGCACCCATAAGTAGACCGACAAGGACCCTCATGAAACTTTTCATACTTACCACAAATACAACCCGTCTGACTCCCAGATCTAACATTAGCAGCCTTGAACTACTTCACCACAGGCTGTGACTGCACCGAAGCTTGCCTCCGCTCCCTCGTCTGGAGATGCAACTCAATCTCCCGACTCCTAGTGGCCTCCTGTAACTCCATAAGTGTACCATAGCGCAGAGTAGACACAAATTGGCGGATATCCGTCTTAAGCATGCTTAAGTACTGGGTCATCTTAGCTAGATCAGAAGCAGCAAACTCAGGGCGAAACAGTGCTCTCTCAGTGAACATATTGGTGATCTCCGTTACTGAATCGGTCCCCTGACTTTAGTCAAAATACTCCTAAGCCAATCTTTCCCTCTCAACCAATGGGATGTATCTCGTTCGGAACATCTCAGAGAACTGATCCCATGAAACAACAACCCTCTGCTCTGGAGTATAGGAGCTAGTAACCAACCTCTACTAATCCTTCGTCCCCAACTTGAGAAGGTGCAGGGTGCACTTGACATTCTGGTCAGCTGGGCAGGAGCAATTAAAGAAACATCCCTCAACATAGGACAACCACCTCATTGCAATGATCGGACCCTAAACCGCGTCGAACACCATGGGCTTCGTATTGTCAAAGTCCCGATATTGGAAGGATTGCTCTCCACGAACCCCAACGGCCGCAACAGCCGTAGTCGCTGGAGCAACAACATCCTCAGTAAGTGCAACATAACGGTCGTCAAAGTACTTCATCATGACAGTCTTGATAGAACCAAAAAGCTCCAGTACCTTTCCTAGGACAGAAGTCACAACCTCAGAATAAATCAACTCCCTAATCTCTTCCTCAGTGAATCATGGCATACCTTGGCCACTCGATCCAACTCCCGAATCGAATCTCCTCGTAACCACCATACTGAAAATAAACCAGAAAATATTAGATGAGGTGCGTTTCATACCATCTGGGATATTCCAAACAACAAAAACCTAGGGGTTGTGACTTCCCTGCTACGCGTACCAGTCATGTGCTTTCAGTAGTACGTGCCCATAATACCTTCCACAACCTACCCGTATTTGTCTCAGAAAATCATCACAACAACCATAACAACACACACTAGCATACGCATACATCCTATTCTTACTCCCTAGAGAAAGGCTAGACATTCCTAAACTGGTCGGCTGCTCTCACATAACCCATCCATGAAACTTCCACCAACCCTGCAATACTCGTCTATGCTAATCATACATAACAATGGATCCTATAGACAGTCGAATACCTTATTCTACCCTAAGCCCTTTATCAAACACGAACATGAAATAAAGCTAAACCAAACACTCATAGGCTATAGAATCTTAGTTATCTACAACTATGATGCATACATTAAGCAACTACAGTAATTATGTTAATTCAATACAATAAAGAACTATTAGGCTACAAGGCATCAATTATCAGGTAATTCTATCA
Organism: Lactuca sativa; assembly: GCF_002870075.4. Taxonomy (NCBI): domain Eukaryota; kingdom Viridiplantae; phylum Streptophyta; class Magnoliopsida; order Asterales; family Asteraceae; genus Lactuca; species Lactuca sativa. Next base: position 158,994,855 of record NC_056629.2, on the reverse strand, counting down.
TGCAATTCCTAAAGATCCCTAGCCTATCACTAGCATGTTGTTCTAACATAAAAATAATATCAGATAAACGTGTGGGTAGTTTGGGGTATATTTTTTTGCTCCGTTTGATCGTACACTTCACATCATTCCTTGTTTACTTTTGAATACAATTTTGAAAATCAGTTTAAATTTTTTTTTGCAGTTCCCTAGTTTGAGTCTAGATTCACACGAATGCTCATCTAATTCTCTCAAACCAAGGCTCTGATGCCAACATGTAACACTTAAAAAGCACAATAAATTTAAAATTTTCAAAATCAACCATCAATCAACATTGTTTATAAAAATAGTCATTGTTTCAAAAGCATTATTTCAAATCAGAGTTTTCGCAAGACCTAGTGACATAAAACAGGAAGTTGTGTACAATCATGCCTTTGCCTTTCCACGATCCTCTGAAGTACCTGAAATGATAAACTAAACATTTTAAGTCAAAGCTTAGTGAGTTCCCCCAAAGTACCAGCACCTACAGACACATAACAACGTATACTGGATCCACAACTAGAAAGCCTGGATTATCCCTGAGCCGACAGTATGAGTCTGGCATGCAAATCGGGCCCTCAACTCATATCTGGATTACTCCTGGGTTTTTTGGCTACCGCAAAAAGCAGTACAACCTCAACCCAACACAATATGTCGACATATGTAATAGATAGACATAACACAGAACCAACAAATATAGATAATCATACAGATCTACTAATCAACACAATATGTGCGGGCCGGCATTGGTGCCTTCGACCCACGGGTACAGTGACAAAAACTCACCTCGCAGTCTGACGAATATCTGAACAATACACTGCTCCGAATACAGGGTCTACATGTCACCTATTCAATAGATAGAGACCAAGACTTAACTATAGCTCAAATACCCAAAATATCCTTAAGTCAAACTTGGTCAACCCTGGTCAAAGTCAAAGTCAACGTTCAAGGTCCAAAAGTTAATATTCCTTCCCAGCGGAGTATGCCTTGTGTACCAAGAGAGTAAGCCCAACATACTATGATGTTGACCAAGAGTGGGGCAATGATCGCATACGCGCATCGTACATCCGGTACGCCTAGCATGCACTGCCTAGTCCCAAAAGTTCATTAAGAGCTTATTCCATTAAGCCCTTCCGTCCAAAACTTAGAAACAAGCCCAAACTGATGTCCTAAGTCATAAAGTTTTCAACTTTATGACTTTGAATGGCTATAAAGTGCTTAATGTGCAAAACCCTATGTTCTTAACCCAATAAGCCCATCTAACACATGCATGGGTTACATACGACACTCAAGATCATATTTTTATGCACAACAACACTCTGAAATATCTAAAAGTATAGCTCAGATGACTTAGGGGATGTTTGATTTGGTGCTGACCGGGTCCGGTCAGACATTTTTGTCTGATTCGGTCTGGTCAGGCTGTTTGATTTACATCTGACCCAGTTCACATCTCTTACTCAGTCCATAAAAAAAGTTGATACGGTCCGCACTAAAAAAAAGAGCTGATTGATTCTTTGCCCTTCTCCCAAAATACGCATCCTGCACAACTATTCTTCCTCATCGCCAAATTTATGAACAAATACAAAGCTACAGCTCCATCGCTTCCCCTCAAACGCCGGTCTCCTCCTCCATCCTCGTCTCCATCGTCGCCGCCCTCCTTCATCGTTAGTTTCATGTCTCCTCTCCTCTCTATCTCTGCAAAACAATTTCAATGGAAGATCTGATCTCCCCATTTGTTATGGAAATATCAATCATCTATTCAAACTACAACCGATGCTCAAACAATTTGGAATATTACTCAGGTAACAATTTTTTCGATTGGATGGAACTGGGCAGTTAGTAGAACCACACCTTCAATGTTTTGTGTTTAGTTGAAAACAAAAAATTCAACCTTTTTTATTCAATTATGCTAATTTGAATTGGTTTTTTGATGGATTTTCTTTGTTGATGAAGTTGCTTCATGGGTTTATGATTTCTTTATTCGTTGTTCGATCATCTCTATATCTGTAGATCTTGATTCATGTTAATCATTACAAAGGGTACATATGTAATTATACTATTATCTCGTATATGCTAGTGTCGATTGCAGTTTCTTTATGATTCTATCGATTGCATTTTTTTCCTTTAGGAAATATGTTTGATGAACTTGAACAAGTGATGTTTATGTTATGCAGGTTGTGATTATCTCTTTAGTTGGGTTAGGATTTTACAGTAAGCAAATAGATTGCAAGATTTTGTGATCATATAATAAACAAATAGATTGCAACATTGTACAATTGAACTAGCTAAAATAAGGTTATACTTGCAAATTCTGATCATACTGCAAGCAAATAGATTGGTCAACATCCAATTATTATTATAATTATATAAAGTCAATGATTTGTGTGGCCGTATGCATTCTTGTTGAAAGTTAAGAGTGTATTTTACATCAATCAAACTATGATATTAATATCATTCGTAGTGAAAGTGATGTCTTTTTTTTTTAACAGCACTTGTGTTCAACAAGAATATGTTATTTATTTATTTTTTTGTAGAAAAAGGTTAGGTGTTGGCAAAACAACATATTAAGACAATATTCGTCACGATTCAAGCAGAGAAAAACCTGTTCTTATTAATTACGTTCTGAAAATCCATTTTGTTTTCTTGATAATAGTGTGTGATCTTTCTGTAAGGGTAGGGCTCTAAAGTGTGTAATTGGTAAAACTATATATGTGATCTGTCAAGTTAACCATGTATATGCAAGAACTCAATTGTGTAATTTTTTTTTAATTTTTTGTTATGAGATTACATTCAGTTTTATTTTTGTTTATAAAAAATGTAATTTTACCAATTAAATGGTAAATCATAAATGAATTATCATAAAAAAATGTTATTTGAGGGTAATATAGTCATTTTGTATAGTCAGTTAGATGCAAAATCAAACAACAAGTTTCAATAAGAAGTTAACTCAGTTAGAACTTCTAACTCAGTCAGATTCTAACCCAGTCAGCTCTAACCCAGTTAGCAACTATCAAACGACCCCTTAGAGTAACCCATACTCAAAATCCCAAGATAATGGGACAAAAATGTTCACAACTTCAAGGCTAACAAGATCTTAAACAAATCATAATCAAGTTTAGAGCTTTTTTACCATAAAATGATGTCAAATGGTGATGAGATTATGGATCTAAGGTGCTTCACTCTTCCAAGGTGGACCTCTCTTCTTCTTATTCCCACTTTGTCACCAAAAGTACCCTTAAAAGCTCAAGAACACTCTCAGGGTGGATTAGGGTTCTAGATGGACGAAACGGTAAGTGGAGGCTGAAGAGGGAATGAGAAATGAGAAGTTAATGATGTTTATATATGGACCAAACCCTAAAATTTAGGGTTTGAAGATCCTTCACGTACGTCCTGCGTACGCAGTGTACGCCCAGCGTACCAAGGCCCGCGCATGTACGCCCAACTAATACAACGTACACCCAACGTTCGCAGCCTTGGCCAAATTTTATGAAAATGCCACCATAGGCCATTTTGCAAGCTTTCTCATACATGAGGGCTAAAAATCATAAACCTTCATACTTAAGAGTTTATTTTGGAAATACCTCATTGTCGGGATGTTACATTTCTTTTTATTAAGTTTGTTTCTAGTTTTTGTGTTACAATCAAATTGTTATGTTTTAGTATAAGAAAAGTCTTTGGCACCAAGCAACTATCCATTGTTTATTTTTTTCCCTTTTTTTCGTTTCTTTCTTCCGTATTCTTGTTTTGCTTGTGTTTATTCGACCTTCACTTTCAATTCCAACATTGGAGAAAGGGGCCGGAAGCATCCACAAATGTTGTTTCCAAACTTCAGTTGTGCATGGAAGGTGCATTTGTGAATCCTAAAAGATAAAATATTTTTTTTATTTTACATGGTTTTTATGTCCATATGTACACATGCGACCATATTATGGTATTATTTATTTCCCTAAATATGCAGTCATATTTTGGAATTTCCTTCACTTCAAATTTCTAGATAAACGATTGTGTTATGATTACTCATCCTTCCATAGTATTATATTTTTTTTTCAAAAACAATCTTGCAACAATAGTTTATAGTTTGCTCTTTTCAAACTTAAACTTTATACATGTTGCCATCTAACTTACATCTGCAACATATCAAGGACAATATTAGTCTCTCAAAAAGCATTATGAATCTAGCAGGCTCTATCTACCAACATCTACATTGTAAAAGAATTAGAGTTAATGAAAATTGTTTTTTCATGGCTTAATCATGTGTTTTACTAATTTGATTGTTTTTTGTTTTTTTCTTTTGTGGCTTTTCTGGATGAGTAATTTGTCCAATCCAAATAAGTTCATGGAAGTACTTGTGTTGGACCTTGATAGGATATTTAAATTCCTCAAGGTATTTTTTTGCTATTTCTTGGATTTAATCCTTTTAAATTTGTGCTAAATGCAAGAAATACAAACTTACTTTCTAATTTTGTTTAGTATAACTACCATATTCCATTTTATGTTCGTTATTACATCCTATGAGTAGGTAAAAAATATCATGAAGTATGATAGACCAGAGTTGGGTGTGCCAAACGCTACTTGATAGTCATTAAGAAAATTGATTCATTTTGTCCTTGATGTACAAGGGCAAGGGGAAAATCCACCAAGTCAAGGCTAAAACTGAAAATACAAATTTAATTTCCACTCCAATCCATGTCTTTCATCAAAAATCCAATATCAACATTGATGAATAAGGGTTGCATCATCAAGGACAAAATCATCCAAATCAGTTCAAAAAATGAGATTATAAATTAATTTCCACACAAGAATCTACCATCAACTTCTTCTTTGAATAATTCCAGCAACATCAATATTGAGATTAAATTACACAAAACATCAACTATCTTAATTGCTTCAGTGAACCATGTTACTTGAATCAAGTTCAACAACCTAGACAAGTGTTTTTACGAAACACGAACAAAATCTTAAAATTTGTTTCAATCACTAGGATTATTGATTTTCATTTATGTCTCTTATTTATACATAAAATTTACGTCTCTTAAATTTTTAACTTCATTGCGATCATTTTACAAGTTTTCAAAAATGTATCGAATTTTTGAAAGAATCATGTCATATGTTAAATAATAGCAATGATAGAAAGTTTTTTGATGGAATAAAAAATTAGTGGAATTCAGGATCACATGTTATTGGCCTAGCTTTCCACATCCATTACAAACAACATGTATGTATATTTTATGTTCTCTTTTTGGGTTTAAATTAAAAATTACATTAAAATAACAACGAAATGACTTGAAGTATCTTATTTTCACTAGAAATGAACTATTTTTTTCTTTGCAGACTTGCTGTAAACAACTTGAAATTTTTAATACTTTTGTACCTATTTATTTCTCATTTCAGACGTATCCAACTGGAAAAAAAATTAGTGTAAATTTGAAAATAACATCTTATTTATGAGTGTTTAGGTGGCTTTTGGTGCATTCTTAATATGGATTTTTTTGGTCATAACTCATAAGTATGTAATAAAAATAAGCAATTGTGGTAGATTTCTAATGGAGTGAAAAGCATAGTACAAAAGTTGTCCCCATATATAGTACATCGTTAAGTAAAGCTTCATTTATAAAAACTTAGGCCATCCGTTATGATCTTCATGACCACAACCTTCTTCCACCTCCACGTCACCATCATAATCTTCCTGAACATAGTCGGGATGGTGCTCAACATTGTCTTCCTCGTGGTCTACAAGAGAGAAGAAGAAAGGAAGAGAGAAGAAGAGAGGGGAAGAGAGACCTGATTGGTCGTCCTCTTCCGTGCTCCCTAACACAAACCACCACTACCACGAGCCACGACGAGGCATCGGGATGGTGTGCACGATCGTGGTTCGTGAACGGCTAGACCACGGAGGCCTTCGTCTTGGATATACTGGACGCCTTATAAAAATAGGTCTTTATAAATTTATGATTTAGACTTATAAAGAAGTGTAGTAAATTTATGATTAGTTACTATATTTTTGTTATTATAAATGTTATTTTAATTTATCACCCTTGTAGTACACTGGTTATAACCTAATAATAAAGAATAATATTCTCAACAAACGAATTCATTGGTAGCTTGAACCTCTTAAAGATCATATTATTTGTGAATTGCCATAACATCCAAATTGTGGTTATTATCATAGCTTATATCTCTTTCTTCTTCATCTTCATTAAAAATTCGTATCGACCCATGACATTACCTTGGCTATGCTTATCGGAAGGGGGAGGGTAGCCATTTTGAGATAGAATTCCACACATGCACCACCACCTCACAAAAAGAAAGACACGACTCAAGTCTTCCTGACCAGTAGAGCACAAAAGACACAAATTATCTATCTAATCTTATGTAACCTAGCATATTCATCTCATCAGCTCCTTCCCCGCCCTTTTTTTCCTGGAAATACATATTTTACTGGTCTCATTGTTGACCTGAACGCATAGTCATAAATGAGCTGTGAGATGGATATCAAGTTTTACAGTAAACGTAACATTATATAACCCATTATATCCATATCATCGGCTCATATAATGACGCCTATGCCTCTAAGTCAGCAATGGAATCAATAAAATGTATTTTATAAAGAGAAAATGGTTAAATCATTATTTCATTTTAGTTTGGAATTTATTTGTAAATTATGTTAAAATAATTGGACTTTAATGAAACCAAGTAAGTAATAAAAGTGGTAAACCAGGAAAAATTGGTCAAATCGTCATTTTTACCAGTAATTAAGGTTTTTTTGTAAACAAATTTTAATTAGAGATTTTTTTCGTAATATTAAGACTTTAATGGAGATTGCTCTTAAAAAAATAGTATTTAAAGTTGATGATTGAATTTTTAAACATTAAAATAACAAGTTCAAACATTCACAATGGAAAAACTGACATTACTTGTCCGAAATTTGAAATGACCTTTCAAAACGTCCGCTTCCAAAATATTATAATAATAATAATAATAATAATAATAATAATAATAATAATAATAATAAAACTGACTTGTTACTTGTCCGAAATCTGGATAGATCTTTCGAAATGTCCCGTTCCAAATAAAGATGTCATTTTTCCAAAACTTGAACAGTGGATCATTTAATTAAATCCAAATGATCATTTGGATTAAAAAATGGTGTTAGATGTTGATGATTGAATTTTTAAACATTAAAATAACGAGTTTAAACATTCATGATGGAAAAATTGACATATTATTTGTACAAAATTTGAAATGATTTTTCGAAACGTCCCGTTCTAAAAAACTTACATATTACTTGTCCGAAATCTGGATAGATCTTTCGTAACGTCCCGTTCTACCTAAAGGTGTCATTTTTCCATAACTTAAACAGTGGACATTTGGATTAAATTATTTCCTAATTACCGTCAATTTTTATAACTTTCTTTAATATCCTTGTTTTGAATTAGAAAGCATCTTTCTACCACAAAGGGGCATGTGGATTAGTGTATTTCATCATCACCATCACCAAACCTTACCACTTTATGAACAATACTTTTAATAATTTTCTCAAATACTAATGAAAATAGTATGATGAGTGATCTTTTTAATGATTACTCTAACTTGTTTATCATTGTTCAACTCCTTGCAGATACATGCTGCCTCTAAGGAGGGGGTGAGAGCACAAATTAATATATAGAGCTCTGAATATTACTATAATAACATTTTTTTTGATAGCTGTAATCTGTAGGAATTCTAAAGTTGATATAGAGCTCTGAAATTTCATTTATATTTAAAATTTCCAAAATTTTCTTATCAATTGGAAAAAAAAAATATTCCTACTTTCATAATCATGTAAATGACGATACTATTTAAATTTTGTTGTAAAAAATAAGTCCGCTATTTATTAAGTAACACTTGCCGGAGAGACTATTTACAAGCCAATTTTCTTCAAAGATGTATAAAATTGTATATGTTGTTTTTTTATTTTTGGCTTGAATTGAATTGGATGGTGTTTAAAGATGAACACAATTTAATGGATTACCAATTTGCGTTAAAAAAACTGTTAATTGCCATGTAGCTTCTTGATAACAAAAAACGTCGATGCATTTTAGCATTGTTATAGTTGTTCAAGTTTGTTAGGCTGTATAGAGTACCTCCAACGCATGGAGCCCGGAACACCATATCGTTGGGTGCACTTGTTGGGAATGTCTGAGAACCGGTTGTGGCCTTTAGGCAAGGACCAGGTTCGACAGCTTGGAATGTTGTACAAGCAATGGCGGACCTTAGTGGAGCATTGGGGGTCCCGGACCACTGTTTAATTTCCGGCACATAGTTTAATTTTTTTTTTCTATTAGGTGCACCGGCTTGAAGTACGAAGGACACCCTACTAAAACAGTCTACGTCCGCCACTGTGTCCATGTAACTTGTTGTGCCGTCCAAGTCTTCATTAGTTTCCTCGAGCAATAAGGAAATTCTAATAAGGAAAGTTTATGTGTTTATCTATCTATAATACTAGTTAAATACTAATGTGTTTTTTAGTATAAAACCGTTAGATAGGTACACGTAAACATAATTATTGAAGTTTTGAGTTATAAGTTTCTTCAATAAGATACTTGTGAGTTTATGAAGCTTACTATTTTAATCACCATATTTTCCTATGGATTGAGATGTATTACTGAAAACCTATAAATACATACAAGGATTACAATGGGCCAATACATACGTATAACAAAGTAATGAGCTAACTAATACTAATAAACTATACAATAAATATGAGTCCGCTAACACCCCCCCCTCCCCCCCCCCCCCCCCCCCCCCCGCAGTTTGATCGGGAGGAGCATTCCGAATGTTCAAACTGGTCTTGAAATCGTTGAAGAGCTGAGTCAAAAGACCTTTCGTGAAAATGTATGCATATTGAGCAGAAGACGGAACATGAAAGACACGAAAAACACCATGAGCAACAAGATCGTGCACAAAGTGAATGTCAATCTCTATGTGTTTGGTGTGTTGGTGTTGGATGTCATGTAGACTGAGTTGATGTTGTCAAAATAGATGATAGTAGCTTTGGCAGGCGGACATCGGAGCTCTCTAAGTAAGGTACGAACCCAACATGTCTCTGCTACGGCGTTAGCAACGCCACGATACTCTGCTTCGACACTGGACCGGGAAGTGACTCACTGTCACTTAGAAGACCAAGATATGAGATTGTCACCAAAAAATACACAGTAACCCGAGGTCAATCGTCACAAAACGGGGCATCCTCCCTAGTCTGCATCATAGTAAGCACGAAGATCGAACACGTGTGTGACGTAAATCTGAAGGCCATGGTCAAGTGTCCCTCGAATGTAACGTAAAATGTGTTTTAGAGCATGTAGATGAGGCTCATGGGGATCATGCATAAAGTGACAAATCTGTTGAATGGGAAAGGCAATGTCCGGGTGCATGAAAGTGAGATACTGAAGAGCCCCGACAAGACTATAATATGAGGAGGGGTAAGCAGCAGGGGGACCAACGACATCAAACTTGTGCGTAGTCTCCGCAGGCTTACGAGCTAGATTGCATTGAAGCATATGAGCATGAACAAGGATCTTAGATGCATATTTTCTTTAAGAGAAAAAGAGACCCTTAGAAGATCGGGTAATAGAGATCCCTAGAAAATAATTGAAAGGACCAAGATCGGTCATGGCAAATTCTCTGTGAAGCTGAGTAATGATGGACTGAAGCAAATCGGCAGAAGACGCAGTGAAAACAATATCATCAACATATAGTAAGAGATAGGCAGTATCGACTCCATGCTGATAAATGAATAGGGATGAATCTGTGAGACTGTGATGGAAACCCATGCGAAGAACATGCTGATCAAACCGCTGAAACCATGCCCAAGGAGCTTGTTTGAGGTCGTAGAGGGAGCGTTAGAGGTGACATACATGATTCGGGTGTTGGGGATCCCAAAAGCCCAGAGGCTGGTGCATGTAAACCGTCTCGTGAAGGTGACCATGAAGAAATGCATTCTTCACGTCGAGTTGGTGAATAGGCCAGTATCTGAAGACAACCAAGCTAAGAACGGTGTGTATGGTGGCCGGTTTGACAACCGGACTGAAAGTCTCATCACAATCTATCCCCTACTGCTGACTCCGCCCATTTGCAACTAGCCGAGCTTTGTATCTAGAGAGAGATCCATCAACATTAAACCTCTGTTTAAACAACCACATACAATGGACCACATTGGCCTGCATTAGTCGCGAAACAAGTACCCAAGTACCATTCTTAATAAGAGCATTATATTGCTCGTTCATGGCTTTATGCCAATTTGGATCTTTCAAAGCTTGGATGTGTGACCTCGGGAGAGGGGAAAGGGAGGAGGTGTGAAGATTAAGACGTTGAATGGGTTTCACAATGCCAGTTTTAAGACGAGTGTGCATGTGATAAGAAGGAGGGGGTGGAGGTGGGGGTGGGGGTGGGGGTGGGGTTAGGGTGGTGGTGTGGGTAGAGGTGGTAAATCATGGGAAGGAGAACGAGGGTCTATGTTATCCTCGCTAAGAGAAGTGGTGATCGATGGGAGATTGGTAGGGTAAAGTATCTGGTGAAGATTCGGAGAAACATCAGAATCTAAGAGAAAATCATAAGAGGGAGGATCAGTAGGGATAACCGAACCATAAGGGAAGATAGACTCGTCAAATGTTACATGAAGAGAGAGGATGATCTTTTGAGTGGAGAGATCAAAACAACAGAAGCCCCGATGATAGGTGGGATAGCCAAGAAAAATACAAGGGGTGGACCGAGGTTGAAGTTTATGAGTAGTTTGAAGGTGAGGGAAGCATAGACACCCAATGACATGTAAGTGGTCATAAGTGGGGTAGCGGTGGTAAAGGCGATAGTGAGGGGTATCATAAGATATAGCAACAGAGGATAATATATTAAGAAGGTGGACTGCCATGTTAAGAGCTTCGGGACAAAAGGTGGGAGGGAGAAGGCAGTGAAATAATAATGTATGCATCATGTTGTTGATAGTATGAATCATGCATTCAGATCCTCCATTTTGTTGAGAGGTGTGAGAACAAGAAAAGAGAAAAGTGATACCGTGAGACACAAAGTGATCATGGAAGACTTTGTTATTGTACTCCCCCTGTTGGCACACTGTAATTATTTAATAGAACCCCCAAATTGATTTTTAATGACATTATAAAGATGTAAAAATTTTTCAGAAGCTTCATATTTTTGTTTAAGAGGATATATAATGATCAAGAAACAAAATATAATAGTGCAAACCACCACAATTAGGTATAGGAGATATCCACAAATCAGAGTGAATAATCTCAAAAGGTGTAGAAACCATAGAATCTGACAAATAAAAAGGAAGTCAAGTGTGTTTGCCAAGATTACATGCACGGCAAGCTACATTATTTTTTGGTAAATGAAAAGAAATAAAACTGCGAGAAAATAAGTGCTTCAAAACTAGATCTCCGGGGTGACCAAGTCGTTGATGCCACATGGTGGGAGTGGTAGTGACAAAGGCATGACTGGTGGTTCAAGTAACTGGGTAGAGCGAGTCGGAGCTATCACAGTGGATTAAAGGGCGACACGTCTCATAATCAAGAACGGTAAAACCATAAGGATCAAAGTCAATAGAGCAATTATTTTGAGTAGTAAATTTGCGAACAGAGATAAGGTTTTTAATGATATTTGGTGTGAAAAGAACATTTTGTAAATGAAGAGGACGATAAGTATTAGAAATAGGAAAATTGGAATGTCTCAAGGTCACAACTGGTATTGCAGAACTGTTACCAACATAAATAGATCGAGGATAATGATTATTAGAATGAGATGTAAGTATACTTGCATTAGCGTGAACATGATTGGTTTCCCCGGTATGCATGACCAAATTTTCGGTTCCCGGGTCATTAAGAGTCATCGTGCTAAAAAGAGCAGGAAACGATGTGGACTGATCAGTGGACCAAGTCCATGGTGGCTGAATTGGGCCAGAAGTGTGCAGATTCGCTTGTGGGCTATTGCTTTTGAAATTGCCTTATTGTTGGGTTGATGTAGGCCTACTGCCAATAATACCTTGGCCACTCAAGGTGGGCCTGTTCCACTGTTGTTGATGATGCGATTATGGTGGACCAGCCCACGAATTTTAGGTCGACGAAGGTGTAGTCTAGATTTATGGAGACATGGGAGGTGGGTTATAAACCCAACCATAGGTTTGAGAATGAGATTGATGCGCCCATTGGAGTCGTGCTACTGATGTCGTGAATTAGCACTACCTTGGTGATTGTTTTGACTACCACCACCACATCGGTTGCCACGATAGGAGTTACCACCACGATTGGAAGTGTTAGTCTCGATGTGTAACAAGGACGGAGAGGATGAGTGATTGTCGTGATTCGGTGTAGTGATCCGAATTAGATAGATGAGTCTCTTCCATGGCGAGCATGGATCGCATCTCTGAGAATGAAGGAAAAGGTTTAGTGAATCGGATGATATTAGCAACACTATCATACTTGTGTGGGAGACCAATTAGGGAATGAAGGATGATGTTTCTTTCTTTGAGAGGTTTACCAAGACCTTGCAACAAATCATCAATTTTCTTCACCTTTTCACAGTATGCATGAACACAAAGGCCGCCCATGGAAATGTTTCTGATTTCAGATTCTAATTGCATGGCAGTTGACTCTTTATTTTCATAGAAGAGGGAGTGAATGCTTATCCACACATGAAGAGTAGTAGCTTGAGGAGAGTGAGCGGAAGTGATCAGGTTCTGACAAATTGAGCCAAAGAGCCAAAGTATTACCATATTATCAAGCTGCTGCCATTGTGAATCACTTGGAGGTTTGTTGGGTGGGTCGTAAGTATCGTCTATATGGCCGTAAACATCGTATGCAATGCAGTGGGCCTTGAAGAGAGTACTCCAGAGTTCATAGTTGTAGGATTGTTATTGAGGATAAGAGGCACATAGGTCTTAATGTTGGTAATTCCGTATGATTTGTGGGGAGGGTGTTGGAAGAGCTCGATTCTCCTGTCATGATAGATAAGGAGGGAAGAACAAGAGAGAATAAAGATCATAAAAATATGGAAGAAGAAGAAGAAAGAATAAAGACGACACAGGGAAGGATCGACTATGTTAAGGTTGGATAATAGCCTGATACAATGTTAATCACCGTATTTTCCCATATATTACTGGAAACGTATAAATATATACAATGATTACAATGGGACAATACATACGTATAACAAAGTAATGGGCTAACTAATATTAATAAACTATACAATAAATATGAGTCCGCTGACATTGTTTACTTTCTATTTACTTTTTTTTTTTAACTTTAATTGGTATCAGAGAAAAGAGATAAAAAAAACCCCTAATCAGCGATGTCAGGAGGAGATGCTCCACATCCGCTAATGAAGGAACGAACATCATTAACGTTCCAATGTCCTGCTCTATCGTTAACAAAATAACGATATGGAGGATGCGAATTGAGGTTATTCTCAGAATTCTTGGTGTGTGGGATATGGTCAATCTAGTACTAGATTATGTAAAGAAGAAGAATATCATGAAATTATTGTTCCAATCGATGCCGGAAGATAATAATAAAGTGAAGGTATCCAAAATCCAGACTTTAATCACAGAATTAGAAAATATGAAGATGAGTGACACCATCACTATAGATGATTTTGCTACAAAATTATTAGGAATTGCTTCAAAGTTTTCTTCTCTAGGAGAGGCCATGGTAGAACATAAACATGTGAAGAATTTTCTCATGAGCCTCCTTATGCGATTTTTCACATTGTAGCAAGTATTGGAGCTTAAAACGATAGGTTTTGAGGACATGGTTGGTCGCTTAAAAACGTATGAAGAAAGGATCAAAGGTGAGGATAAAGCATCTAAAACACAAGGTAATTTTCTATATTCTAAGATAGAATCCTCTAATAGGAACAATGAATCACCAAGAGGTAGATGTCTATCGAGGTCGTGGTCATGGCAGTGATTGTGGTCGGGGTAACACCCAAAATCATAATCACACAGAAGCTCCTAAAAATCGAGAAGATCAAAAGCAAAAAGGAAAATAATGTGAGAAACATGAGCAATGAGACCTATCTAATATCCAGTGTTACCGTTGTGATAAGTACAGACACTGTGCATCTAGATGATGGGATCGAACAAAAAACCAGGAAGCAAACCTTAACGAGATGCAAGAAGGAGGTATGAAACATGAACAAAGGAACATTTTTTATGATGAATACAGTTCAAGAAACGATGTTCTTGAATGAAGACAAATACATCCCTCCAAAATTTGAACCACACACCGATGAAGTCGGAGTCTGGTACTTAGATAATGGTGGCAGTAATCATTTGACCGACAATTACTCATACTTCTCAGAATTAAATGAACACATAACTGGAATGGTAAGATTTGGAGAGGGGTCATTCGTTGGTATAAAAGGAAAGGGGTCAATTTTGTTTGAAGGAAAAAATTGTCACACCCCGAAAACCGGAGGCGGAAACATTTACGGGGTTGACTCCATGTTGAGTATCAATTCCAATGTACATAGTAAGTAAAGTGAAACAAACATTACATTACATATTAAAAGTTTTACAATTTGTTTCAAAAGACACAGTTTATACAGTTGTGATACATAATATAGATATAAACAAAATGAACGAGCCTTGCACGCACACGATCCTGAACCAAGTAAGTCTTTGGGTACCTGTACTATCGATGACCTGAGAACACAAGCAGTTTGAAAATCAGCATAACGCTGGTGAGTTCATAAGTAGTTTTGTGAAAATGTTTATGTTTCCTTTCTGTTTCTGAAAATGTAACACACGCCAAGAAAATCCCATATTTTCTTAAAGTTGGTTGTTGTTTCATAAAAGTAAGGTATGGTTTAGTTATCCAATTCTTTGTTTTATGTCTTTAATGTATCAGTGTATTCCCAGGAAAGTCCCATACTTTCCTGAAGGGTGGTTATTGTAAAAGATGTAATGTTATTCAGTTGGTTACTCTTTTCTGATTATGTGAATGTTACCCAGGAATGCCCCATGCTTTCCTGTATGTTGGTTTTCAATGTAAAAGATGTATTTTGTTAGACCTGGTTATGTACAAGACTTCCCAGGAAGGTCCCATACCGTCCTGAATGTTGGTTATCATTTGTAAAAGATGTAAAAGATGTAAAAGATGTAAACTGAATCCTGGTTATCTGTAAAATGTAGTATGTGGTTCATTATTACTATAAGTAAATATCTGTTATCCTAGTTGCGAGTTCCATAACCATACTAAAGACTGAACCTATGGCAATAAGTAGTCCACAGCCTTGTGGCAATAAGTAGTCCACAATCCTTATGACTTTTGTCACCCTTGAACCATTTTGGTTCGGCTGTAGCTAGCAGCCAGGTGTGGGGTAGTCAGCCCCGTATAGATCTATACACTCAAGTCATGCTCTCTAAATTCCATAGATTCTGGTTACGGGTGTAGTCCTCCACTCGCGTATCTCTGAGGAGTGTTTGCCGAGGACGTGTCTCCAATCATACGGAATAACAAATTTACTAGTAATAATAGGATAATCCTCCATTCACATATCTCTATGGAATGTTACCGAGGACAAGACAATGTACGAAATATATTAATCATGTGTTATAAGTCATGCTTTTAACTGATAAACTGTGGAAATCATTTGTGAAATATATAAAACATAACAGTTTATAAACTCATTTCACAATAAATGTTTAAGTAATCTGCGTATTCAACTTGTTATCAGTTGTGTAATCAATATTAAAAGCATATAAAATGTGAAGTACACACATGAAAATAAGTTTTGAGTACAAGAAAACCCTTGTACTTTGCTTGTGTTCCCCCCAGAAAACAGTGAAAAACAGTGAAAAAGGGGCAGGGGTATGAACTCACCGGACTCGAGAATGTGTCGGTTTTGGATACTAGACGTTGATTCGGGGATTGTTTACTTGCGATGACCCTATGTAAAATGAAATAATGTCCATATATATATACTATTAGGGATACATTCACTAATCATATGGAACATTACACTCCAACGAGGTTAAACACCTCAAAATGAGCGTTTGGAGTGACCCGGGTGACATCTTCGGACGTGTAAAGGCACTAGGGACTTGGGACTTGAGTTTACTCTCCATAAGTAAACATTTAAATGAGTTTACAACTACAAAACACACACACACACATGAGTTTACGGCCGTAAACTCATGTTGGTGTGATTTTGATGGTCTAAGGGCTTTAATGGACATGGGGATTGCTAGAATGGATTATCTAAAATGCCTTGGAACACTTGGAAATGAATTTACAACATTTAAAAGGGAGTTTACGGCCATACTCTTAGAGTTTACGGCCGTAAACTCACCCATGGCCAAGAATGGTTAATTTGAACTATATAGGACAATCACATGTGATTCTAACTAATTTTCTAAGCATTGATATGAATTTAGGTTACCATTTAACACACTTATTGGAGTTTACGGCCTAGAGGTATGTTCTAAGGCCGTAAACTCTCCTTTACCCATGAAAAAGATAGTTTTTGATGCTTAAAACAATCACATGTGATTCTAGAAATTTATACAAGCCATTTGAGTGTATTTGATGCATCATTAACATGGTTTTATGAGTTTACGGCCAAGGGTGAGTTCCTAGGCCGTAAACTCCTATAAATGACATTTTTAATATGTTTCAAACCTTTAAACTATTTTTAGATGCATCTAGATTTTACCACAACGCCATTGGTTGAGTTTGAAAACATTTTGACATGTTTTAAGGCACTAAATCCCCATTTAAGAGGAGTTTACGGCCCAAGAACATACCTTGGCCGTAAACTCTCTTTTTTCCCTCATAATTCATGTTTTAATTGTTTTAAGTCTAGATTTGCAAGCCTTATAGTCATATCTAAGTCCCAACTTTGATTTGGAAGGGTAATTTGGCTTAAAAACCCCTTTTAATGGAGTTTACGACCCAAGCTTGCTCCTTGGCCGTAAACTCATGTTCTTGGTCCCAAAACTCAATTAACTCATCAATTTGAAGGCTAAAGATGTTGAATAACATGCTAGGGAGGTTACCTTAAAGATTTGAAGCCTTAAACTTGAGATTTGGACCTTAATTCTAGCTTGAGGAGATAGGTTGTGAAAGTTTAGTGAGAAATTGGCCAAAGGCTTCAAATGAAGTCTTAAAACACTTTATATAGTGTTCGGGAATTGGACACGACGGAATTCTACCCGATACTGACGTTAAGTGAGGCTTTTGGTCATACCCGACTAAATTGTCGTGACTCGATATGGCCGATTCTATAATTATTCCGATCACTAAAGTGGGGTGTTAAAATGATTTCTGAACGTATTAAGACACCCATTAAGTCATTTTAGGTCAATATAAATTAATGACTTAATAAAATGGCGAAATTGGAAACGAAATTGAAAATGACGTCTGATTGATCGGATTGGATTACAAGTTGTGGTACAAGAAGTGACATGAAATTTCGGGTTGTTACATTATCCCCCCGTTAGAGGGAATTTCGTCCCGAAATTCAAGACAAGAGATAAGAGAAAATTACAAATCATGGACCTAGAAAGAGTTGCGGATATTTTTGTTTCATCGAGTCTTCTCGCTCCCAAGTGAACTCCGGTCCCCGCTTGGCATTCCAGCGAACCTTCACCAACGGGATGCGACTCTGTTTCGTACGTTTGACTTCTCGATCCATGATTTCGATTGGTTCCTCCACAAAGTTGAGGTTTTCATCGATCTCAATCTCGTCTAATGGAATCACTAGAGTTTCATCGGATAGGCACTTCTTGAGGTTTGAAACATGAAAGACGGGATGGATGTTGCTAAGTTCGTGAGGTAAATGAAGCTTATAGGCTACCGGACCAACTCTGGCGATGATTTCAAAAGGTCCAATGTACCTCGGATTAAGTTTCCCACGTTTACCGAAACGTACAGTGCCTTTCCAGGGCGAGACCTTCAACAGAACACGGTCCCCAACCTGGAATTCTAGTGGTTTCCGACGATTATCAGCGTAACTCTTCTGACGATCGCGCGAGGCCTTTAGTCGTTCACGGATTTGGATAATTTTCTCAGTGGTTTCACGGATGATCTCAGGACCAGTAAGTGCGCTGTCGGGGACTCGACTCTTGGCTAACTGTGTATCTCCTACCTCTGCCCAGCACAGAGGGGATCTGCACTTGCGACCGTATAAGGCTTCGAACGGGGCAGCCCTAATGCTGGTGTGGTAACTGTTGTTGTACGAGAATTTGATCAAAGGTAGATGTGCGTCCCACGACTTTCCAAAGTCAATGACACATGCCCTAAGCATGTCCTCCAGGGTTTGGATTGTTCTCTCGCTTTGACCGTCGGTCTGAGGATGGTATGCCGTGCTCATGTCTATTTGGGTTCCAAGGGCTTTCTGGAGAGACTGCCAAAATCGGGAAGTAAACCTGCTATCTCGATCAGAGATAATGGATGCAGGTACACCGTGTAGTCGGACTACCTCTTGAATATATATCCATGCGAGTCTTTCCATCTTGTATGATTCTTTGATTGGAACGAAGTGAGCTGATTTTGTCAAACGATCGACAATCACCCAAATGGTATCATACCCACTCGAGCACTTGGGTAGTTTGGTGATGAAATCCATGGTGATCATCTCCCATTTCCATTCAGGTATCTCAGGTTGTTGGAGCAGACCTGAGGGTTTCTGATGTTCAACTTTTACTTTGGCACAAGTCAGACACTTGCCCACAAATGAAGCTATCTCAGCCTTCATATTTGGCCACCAATATTGTTTCTTGAGATCTAAGTACATCTTGTCAGAGCCCGGGTGAACAGAGTATTTGGTTCTATGTGCTTCCTCCATGACTAATTCTCTAAATCCTCCAGACTTGGGAATCCAAATTCGATCCATAAAACAATGGACTCCGTCACTTCTGATCTTAAGTTTCTTTTCCATCCCTCTCAAAGCTTCAGTTGTCATGTTCTCGGGTTTCAGGGCTTCTAACTGAGCTTCTCGGATTTGCATGGGTAGGTTGGAATGGATGATTATCGACTGGCTCCTCACCTTGTTGCTGGTACTCTCCTTTCGGCTAAGGGCATCTGCTACCACATTGGCCTTGTCGGGATGGTAACGGATTTCACACTCATAATCACTGAGTAATTCTACCCATCGCCTTTGTCTCATATTCAAGTCTTTTTGGTCGAAGATATGTTGTAGGCTCTTATGGTCGGTGAAGATCGTGCACTTGGTTCCGTAAAGGTAATGCCTCCAAATCTTCAATGCAAAAACTACGGCTCCTAGTTCCAAGTCGTGTGTGGTATAGTTGACCTCGTGGGCTTTCAACTGCCTAGAAGCATAAGCAATTACTTTTCCTCTCTGCATAAGCACACAGCCTAAACCTTGAGTAGACGCATCGCAGTAGACAACAAAGTCCTCTGTCCCTTCGGGTAGGGACAGGACAGGTGCGCTGCATAAAGCTTTCTTCAACGTCTGAAATGCGGTTTCTTGTTTATCACCCCAACAAAAGGGTACACCTTTCTGTGTTAGAGTGGTTAGAGGTTTGGCGATTCTGGAAAAGTTTTGGATGAACCTTCGATAATAGCCAGCGAGACCCAAGAATTGTCGGATTTCTGTGGGTGTCTTCGGTGCTGACCAATTCTCTATTGCTTTAATCTTGGAGGGATCGACATGAATACCCTCCTCACTTACTACGTGACCAAGGAAAGTTACCTTCTGTATCCAGAACTCACATTTTGAAAATTTTGCGTATAACCTCCCGGATTGCAGGGTCTCCAACACTAGCCTCAAATGTTGTTTGTGGTCTTCTTCACTTCGGGAATAGACGAGTATGTCATCGATGAATACTATGACAAACTTATCCAAATAAGGACGACACACCCGGTTCATCAGATCCATGAACATTGCCGGTGCGTTGGTTAAACCAAAGGGCATCACTACGAACTCGTAGTGTCCATATCGAGTCCTGAAAGCTGTTTTGGGCACATCACTTTCATGAACTCGCAACTGATGGTACCCTGATCGAAGGTCTATCTTAGAGAAGTAACTGGCTCCCTGTAGTTGATCGAAAAGGTCATCTATTCGAGGAAGAGGATATCGGTTTTTGACAGTCAACTTGTTTAGCTCACGATAATCAATACACATACGAAAGGATCCATCCTTCTTCTTGACAAACAAAACCGGGGCTCCCTAGGGTGAGGAACTCGGTCTAATGAATCCTTTGCTAAGCAGCTCGTTAAGTTGACTGGATAGCTCCTGCATTTCTGCTGGAGCTAAGCGATACGGAGACTTCGCTACAGGAGTAGCCCCAGGATTTAGGTCAATACGGAACTCGACCTGACGTTCGGGAGGAATTCTTGGAAGCTCTTCGGGAAACACATCAGGAAAATTACAAACCTCGGGGATGCTCGCGAGGTCTTTAACTTCTTGTTTCTCATTGATTACATGGGCTAAGAATGCAATACACTCCTTTCACAGGAGTTTCTGAGCTTTGATGCAGGAAATGATACGAAGGTTGGAACCGAGTTTATCGCCATAGATTACTAGAGTTTGACCCGAAGGAAGGTTAAGACGGATGGCTTTTTCGAAGCAAAGGATATCTGCATGATTGGGACTCAACCAATCCATGCCAATAATGACATCAAAGCTCTTTATTGATACGGGCATAAGATCGATAGGAAATGAATGGTCGTTTAAGGTAAGAGTGCAATCTACGAATACCTCACTCGCACTTTCTTTCTCTCCGTTTGCCATTTCGACGGTAAATATTTCGGTTAGGGGTTGGGAATTATGTTTTAGGTTATGTTTGAATGCATGACTAATAAAACTTCTTTCAGCACCCGAATCGAAAAGAATATTAGCATACGAGTTGTCGAGAAGAAACGTACCCGAGACAACATTGGGATCGGCGACTGCTTCTTCCCGTCCCATAGCAAGGACCCTTCCGGTGTTGCCAGCACTAGTCTTCTTGGGGCAGTTCCTTTTAAAGTGCCCGGCCTCACCACAGTTATAACAGGCTTGACCAACGCCTGTTCCAGAAGATTGATTTGTTGATTGAGTCGGAGCTTTGCAGTATCAAACAGTGTGCCCCTTCTTACCACAATTGGTACAGGATAGTTCTCGACAGGGACCAGGGCTGTGGTGATACTTGCATTTTTCACAAAGAGGGAGGTTACCAACATATCGGCTGGTAGGAGTTGGTGCTGTGGATCCCACAACAGAAGCAGCAGCTACGGGGGTAGTAGCAGCATGAACTGCTACTGTTTGTTGTCTTTTGGAGGAGCCTTGGGAAGATTGACCCTTCTTTTTCTTCCAGAATTTTCTTTTCTCACCACTGCTTTTGGTCGACTCAGGGGTAGCAGTGGTGGCTTCCTCAACATCATCACTGTGGTGAATTATAGCTTGGGCTAAAGTCTTAGCACTATCATAAGTATCTGGGCGAGCAGCTAAGACATGACCTTTGGTCGGATTGGTTAACCCCCAAATAAACCTCTCGATCTTTTTGCTTTCAGGGGTGACTAGTCCAGGGCAGAGAAGGGCAAGATCATCAAATCGGGAAGTGTAGGCAGCAATGTCGGAACCTTTCATCTTCAGGTTCCAGAGCTCGTGCTCTAGCTTCTGCATTTCGCCTTTGGGACAATATTCAGCAAGGAGGAGTTCTTTCATAGTCTCCCAGCCCATGGCATTGGCTACTGGGAGAGTTAAGGATTTGACTCGGCCATTCCACCAAGTCAATGCTTTATCAAGGAAGGTACAAGCTGCGAACTTGACCTTATCGGACTCATCACAGACACAGATTTCGAAGATGGATTCAATTCTCTCGAACCATCGGGATAAGGAAATGACACCACCAGTGCCATTGAAGAAAGAAGGCTTCGCATTCATGAAGTCCTTATAGGAACCCTCCTTACGGCGTTCCTGATTACCATCTTGACTTTGATTACTACCTCCTGAACCACCGGTATTTAGCTGAGACATGGCAGCTGCCACCGCGACGGTAACAGCTGTTTGAAATAACACGGGATCGATTTCAGGAGGAGGTGGCGGAGGATTGTTGGAGCTGGGTCTCTTCCTGGGAGGCATCTTGATCTAATAAGATCAATAA
Source organism: Lactuca sativa (assembly GCF_002870075.4). Classification (NCBI taxonomy): domain Eukaryota; kingdom Viridiplantae; phylum Streptophyta; class Magnoliopsida; order Asterales; family Asteraceae; genus Lactuca; species Lactuca sativa. The sequence goes on along the minus strand of NC_056629.2, from coordinate 158,972,744 downwards.
AGAGAGAGAGGATGATAAGTCCTCTAAATCGAGAGATATGACAGATATTTATTCCAATTAAGCGGTAAAGCAGGAAAGAGTTATTGAAGCAAGTATACTATTGCTAATGGAATGATCGGGGGTCTATACATGTACGATTGTTCGAGAAATACTCCCATAGTATTTCATGGTTTGTTACAATACTGGCTCGATGTTTGTGGTATTAGGGTAAGTTTTAGGCATGCCGCATACCACAATCACTCCCAAGCACATGTTGGCCGTGTCTCGAATGAATATAGTTGGTGTCACACCCCCAAACCAGGCGGCGGAAACGTTCGGGGGCTGTCGTGACTTAATTGAATACCATAACATTGTATATATATGAAACGTAACAACATTCGTCACCATGCATTAATATTGTACAACCAGTAAAGTTTACATGAAGTACATTGTTTAAACATTACATTTCCAAAACAAATTGTTCGATTCGTACATAAATAAACTGCAAGCCATCACTGAATACGATTTCCTTTGTTTCACTGGTTCCCTGAGAATACAAGTATTTTGAAAAACGTCAACATATGAAATGTTGGTGAGTTCATAAGTTGTATTTGAAAAACAATGTTTCGTGTCGTTTGAAAACCGCCAGAAAATCCGATATTTTCTGAAAATAGTATAGTCAAAAAGGTGTGAAGATCTATAGGTATGCTTGTTTGTTTTCTATACTTGTAAAAATTGTTTATTGAAATCGTATGTATTTGGAATCTGTATGTATTGAAAACCCTAGGAAAACCCGATGTTTTCCTAATTCTTTGAATTCCATGAATTTACTTTGAAACCATTGCAACGCCTGAAGTTATCATTACCAGACGACATTGGATTATTTTTTAGCATGATTATCTGCTACAAACACGCGTTACACAAACGACTAGTCTATAGCAATACTAACGATCCCGAAGGCGTCGTCCGTACTAATCACGTTATCCAACCGTCCTGACTACGTGTAGTCCCACATCCGAAGAGAAGGAGGACACGAAGGCCTCGACGACTCCATTAGCCGGTTGGGGATAAAAAGGTACGAGGGGTCCCAGACCCGCCTCGCAAAAAGGCAGACTCTACTAGCGACACTAAAGGACCCTTGGGGACCAGTAGTCTACAAGCCATTGAAAGTCCGGTTACGTCGTGTCGGATTGGTAAAACCCAACACTTCGTAAGATGAAGTCTTTGGGCCTTAAGATCAGGTCGTCGGGCTAGCTAGGCTCAACGAGCAAGATTTTACACTTGTGGGGCCCAAAGATAGTGCGTAGACGTCTGTGCACATTCGCATGTATAATGAATTCCCAATCGTTAGTTGTATGAATCGTAGTATTGAATTTTCATAGTATCGTCGTGTTAGTAGTTTCGGATTTTTATTGGTCGAGACCGAACCAATTCGTTTAACAACGACTTTTGGTGTTGTAATGTATTGTATTTTGTCGATAGTCGTAGTACCATTATTTGATCATATTGCATGTATTGAATTAGTCTTGGAAATTTTCTGTTTTCAGCCCCTCCTCGTTTGTAAAATTTACTTTTTCAACCCTTTATTTAAAATACTTTCCGGTTTGGTCCTTAAATCAATTTTTTTGACATTTTAACACCAAAAATTATTGAAATAAATATTTTCCAGCATATTTTTCATAGAAAACAGCTTAAGTCCCTGAAATTTCAGTTTTTCTCGGTTAATACCCTTCTTTTCGCAATTTTGACAATTTTGGCCCAAATTGTAAAATTTTTGCAACTTTGGTCATTTTTAAATTAAAAAGCATTTTAAACCTTTGAAAAGGACTTGGATCACTTATGGTCCACTGTTTTACAGAAAATCACAGTTTTGGCCCTCCAAAACAGAAAAATCCGCATAATGGGCCTCATTGGGCCGAAATTTTCATTTTTAGCCCATTAAGCTTGAAATTTATGTTTTTAACCCTCTAAATGAGTATAATTCCAGAAATTGTTTTATTGAAACTTTTTTGACACACTTCATCCATCAGAATTCGTGAATTGTCAATTTGGGCCCTTAATTTTGTATTTTTCACATTTTAGGCCCAAAATTTGTGTTTTTAGCTTAAAGAAAATTGTTACTAAACCACTTAGGTATTTCTCTTGAAACACTTTGTATGTAGAATTACATTTGAGGCTAAAATCATATAACATAAGTTATATCTCGGTTTTGAGGAGTTTTATGGCTAGATCCAACATTAAAGCACTTAAAAGCATACATATAAGCATGGAAATCATACAAGGCATATAAACACATATAGATCTACACTTTCACTTGTATTCCCCCCCCCCCCCCCCCACAAAACTCATAAAACAGAAAATAGGGGGTATGAAGCTCACCTTGGGTGTGGGGGCTCGGTTTTGTAAAGAAAATGGAAGGAAAATGAAGTGTTTTTGGCCTTAGCTCCCTTCCTTGGTAGATCTCGAGTTTGAGATGGTTCTAGGGTGCAAGATCACGATTTTTGCATAGATTAGGAAGGGATTTTGATAAAACAAAGAATTTAGTTCATAGATCCAAGCAACTCTTACCTTAGATGAAGAATTTTGTGGAGATTTCCTCTTGAATGCCTCCTAATTTTCGAGATTTTTTTGGAGAGGGGAGAAAGGAGTGTTCTTGAGTGATCTAGAGAGAATTTGTGAGAGATTTGTGAGTGTGTGTGTGTTTCGGCCGAGAGGGAGAGAGAGGAGAGGATATAAGTGATTTTGAAGTGATGTTGCATGGAAATATGGACTAAATTGCATGGATACCCAAGGGACAATAATGAGGTGGCATACTAAAGTCAACTCTCTTCTTATCTTCTTGGATTTGGGCCTTGGGCCGAGATTTTTGGGAGGGAAAGAAAGAAAATTGGGCCTTTGCCCCTAAGCCCACTATTAGAGTTAGTTTGGGTGTTTATTGGCCTTATAAAATAAAGTTGTGATTTTTATGTTTTTAATAAGCTAGATTAGGTTAATTATGGATCAAAGCTTTTAATTTATTTCATTCTAGGTCCATTATGGCCCATAATATTGAAGTAAATGAATGTGGGTCCAATTAGAGCCCAATTAGGGTTCTAAGCCCATGATAATCTAATTGGAAGCTTATTGGTCCATGTGGATCCAATATGGGAGTCCTAGTCCAAAATGGACTTAAACAAGGACTTCTAGGGTTTCCAATTGTTTGATGACTGTTTGTAGTACTTGTATGATGTATTTGATTGAAGTTTTTGATTCACATTAGCTTGAATGTATAGATTACATGACACAAAATTTCCAGTTGTGACAGTTGGCCAGGCTATATTGACCCTAGACACGACTACATAACTGCCCAGGTTTAACTGCAATACACAACACCCATTTACTTATATTTTGTTCAACTTATAGATACGAATCTCGACGGTTCGGTATACTTGTATATCTTTGAAAATACTTGTAGTCTGGAGATACTTTTATTTCAGAGCACTTAGGCCCATTAGTGTTTATAGTTTTATACCATGTAAGGTTTGGTATACTTTATTCACTATAAACAAGGGCTCTGATACCAATCTGTCACACCCCAAAAACCGGAGGCGGAAACATTTCCGGGGTTGACTCCACGTTGAGTATCAAATCCAATGTACATAGTAAGTAAAGTGAAACAAACATTACATTACATATTAAAAGTTTTACAATTTGTTTCAAAAGACACAGTTTATACAGTTGTGATACATAATATAGATATAAACAAAATGAACGAGCCTTGCACGCACACGATCCTGAACCAAGTAAATCTTCGGGTACCTGTACTATCGATGACCTGAGAACACAAGCAGTTTGAAAATCAGCATAACGTTGGTGAGTTCATAAGTAGTTTTGTGAAAATGTTTATGTTTCCTTTCTGTTTCTGAAAATGTAACACACGCCAAGAAAATCCCATATTTTCTTAAAGTTGGTTGTTGTTTCATAAAAGTAAGGTATGGTTTAGTTATCCAATTCTTTGTTTTATGTCTTTAATGTATCAGTGTATTCCCAAGAAAGTCCCATACTTTCCTGAAGGGTGGTTATTGTAAAAGATGTAATGTTATTCAGTTGGTTACTCTTTTTTGATTATGTGAATGTTACCCAGGAATGCCCCATGCTTTCCTGTATGTTGGTTTTCAATGTAAAAGATGTATTTTGTTAGACCTGGTTATGTACAAGACTTCCCAGGAAGGTCCCATACCGTCCTGAATGTTGGTTATCATTTGTAAAAGATGTAAAAGATGTAAACTGAATCCTGGTTATCTGTAAAATGTAGTATGTGGTTCATTATTACTATAAGTAAATATCTGTTATCCTAGTTTCGAGTTCCATAACCATACTAAAGACTGAACCTGTGGCAATAAGTAGTCCACAGCCTTGTGGCAATAAGTAGTCCACAATCCTTATGACTTTTGTCACCCTTGAACCATTTTGGTTCGGCTGTAGCTAGCAGCCAGGTGTGGGGTAGTCAGCCCCGTATAGATCTATACACTCAAGTCATGCTCTCTAAATTCCAGAGATTCTGGTTACGGGTGTAGTCCTCCACTCGCGTATCTCTGAGGAGTGTTTGCCGAGGACGTGTCTCCAATCATACGGAATAACAAATTTACTAGTAATAATAGGATAATCCTCCATTCACATATCTCTATGGAATGTTACCGAGGACAAGACAATGTACGAAATATATTAATCATGTGTTATAAGTCATGCTTTTAACTGATAAACTGTGGAAATCATTTGTGAAATATATAAAACATAACAGTTTATAAACTCATTTCACAATAAATGTTTAAGTAATCTGCGTATTCAACTTGTTATCAGTTGTGTAATCAATATTAAAAGCATATAAAATGTGAAGTACACGCATGAAAATAAGTTTTGAGTACAAGAAAACCCTTGTACTTTGCTTGTGTTCCCCCCTGAAAACAGTGAAAAACAGTGAAAAAGGGGTAGGGGTATGAACTCACCGGACTCGAGAATGTGTCGGTTTTGGATACTAGACGTTCATTCGGGGATTGTTTACTTGCGATGAACCTATGTAAAATGAAATAATGTCCATATATATACTATTAGGGATACATTCACTAATCATATGGAACATTACACTCCAACGAGGTTAAACACCTCAAAATGAGCGTTTGGAGTGACCCGGGTGACATCTTCGGACGTATAAAGGCACTAGGGACTTGGGACTTGAGTTTACTCTCCATAAGTAAACATTTAAATGAGTTTACAACTACAAAACACACCCACACATGAGTTTACGGCCGTAAACTCATGTTGGTGTGATTTTGATGGTCTAAGGGCTTTAATGGACATGGGGATTGCTAGAATGGATTATCTAAAATGCCTTGGAACACTTGGAAATGAATTTACAACATTTAAAAGGGAGTTTACAGCCATACTCTTAGAGTTTACGGCCGTAAACTCACCCATGGCCAAGAATGGTTAATTTGAACTATATAGGACAATCACATGTGATTCTAACTAATTTTCTAAGCATTGATATGAATTTAGGTTACCATTTAACACACTTATTGGAGTTTACGGCCTAGAGGTATGTTCTAAGGCTGTAAACTCTCCTTTACCCATGAAAAAGATAGTTTTTGATGCTTAAAACAATCACATGTGATTCTAGAAATTTATACAAGCCATTTGAGTGTATTTGATGCATCATTAACATGGTTTTATGAGTTTACGGCCAAGGGTGAGTTCCTAGGCCGTAAACTCCTATAAATGACATTTTTAATATGTTTCAAACCTTTAAACTATTTTTAGATGCATCTAGATTTTACCACAAGGCCATTGGTTGAGTTTGAAAGCATTTTGACATGTTTTAAGGCACTAAATCCCCATTTAAGAGGAGTTTACGGCCCAAGAACATACCTTGGCCGTAAACTCTCTTTTTTCCCTCATAATTCATGTTTTAATTGTTTTAAGTCTAGATTTGCAAGCCTTATAGTCATATCTAAGTCCCAACTTTGATTTGGAAGGGTAATTTGGCTTAAAAACCCCTTTTAATGGAGTTTATGGCCCAAGCTTGCTCCTTGGCCGTAAAATCATGTTCTTGGTCCCAAAACTCAATTAACTCATCAATTTGAAGGCTAAAGATGTTGAATAACATGCTAGGGAGGTTACCTTAAAGATTTGAAGCCTTAAACTTGAGATTTGGACCTTAATTCTAGCTTGAGGAGAGAGGTTGTGAAAGTTTAGTGAGAAATTCGACAAAGGCTTCAAATGAAGTCTTAAAACACTTTATATAGTGTTCGGGAATTGGACACGACGGAATTCTACCCAATACTGACATTAAGTGAGGCTTTTGGTCATACCCGACTAAATTGTCGTGACTCGATATGGCCGATTCTAGAATTATTCCGATCACTAAAGTGGGGTGTTAAAATGATTTCTGAACGTATTAAGACACCCATTAAGTCATTTTAGGTCAATATAAATTAATGACTTAATAAAATGGCGAAATTGGAAACGAAATTGAAAATGACGTCTGATTGATCGGATTGGATTACAAGTTGTGGTACAAGAAGTGACATGAAATTTCGGGTTGTTACAAAAATGGGGAGCAATAATTGATGAAAAATCTACTATATCCTATTGTGACATCCGGATGCGAGGTGACTTCCTAAACATGCGAGATGGAGTTGGAAAATTGCTCATGAAAGTCTAGAAAAGTGAAAACCTCCTCTATTAAGTCCAATTAAGTTGGAAAATCATATTTCTTACAAACCAAATTCATGAGGAATCATGGTTATGGCATGCACGACTTGGCCACATCAATTTTGGAGGGCTTAACTTGATGCACAAACTAGCTAAAGGGATACCGTCTATTAAATATCAAGATCAACTATTTGAATATTTTATGGTTGGTAAACAAAGAAAGTAGTCGTTTCCAAAGAAATCTAAGTATAGAGAAACAAATATCCTTGAGATGGTGCATGGAGATATTTGTGGTCTGGTTGATCCCCCCACTCAAGTGGGTAACATTTATATTTTAGAACTTATTGATGATTACTCTAGATATATGGGGTTTTTTTTTCTCTTGAAGCACAGAAGCGATGCATTCAGAGTTATTAAAAGATTCAAAACATGAATTGAAAAAACCAACTGGTAAGAGATCAAGACATTCCATACATATAGAGGTCGATAATTCACATCGCCTGAGTTGAACCGTTTTTGTGATGAATAAGGGGTAACATGTATGTTGATGGCTTGTTATGCACCTCAACAAAATGGAATAGTCAAATGGAGAAATCAAATTCTACTCAAGATGACGTGATGCTTAATAAAAGGGATAGATATACCAAACCATTTTTAGGGTGAAGCGGTTCATCATACAAATTTCATTATAAATCAAACACCTACTCAGGCATTGATAGGTGTTACACCATTCGAAAATTTTTATGGAGATAAGTTGAACCTTGAAGATCTAAAAGTTTTGGTTGTGTTGCATATGATAGAATGGTCTCCAAACATTTGAAGAAACTTGATGATAAGTCACGACCATTGGTGTATCTTGGAAAGGAACCTAATTCAGCAGGATTTCGTCTATACAATCCAAACGAAAATAAAATCATTATTATCATCCATGCAATTTTCGATGAAACAATACTTGGCAGTGGAATAACATGTTAGACAAACAAACTGAATTTGGAGTAGGTACTTTCATGGTATAGTGCGGAAACTCGCATGTAGAAGCACCAGATCATCCTCCCAATATATAACCAAACCCAACTACAATCAATCCAGAACAACCTACAAATCATGCTCAAACCAACGTGAACAAACAGCTCATCTCACATAACTGGTAGCCAACCCAATCTGATTACGACCCAAAAGACGAAGTGATCCATGTGTGTCGTTCAAACCGTGTTCATGTACTACCAAGAAGGTTGAATGACTATGAACTAAATGTTGAACATTTAATGCTAGTCTTAAATGGGGAACCAAGAAATTTTAGTGAAGAAAAAACAAGCAAGTAGTGGATCAAAGCAATGAAAATCGAGATTGACTCGATTGAAAAAAACAACATATGGAAATTAGTTTCTCCACAAAAAGATGTTAAGCCTATCGGGTTTAGATGGTTATTCAAAATCAAGAGGAATACAAATGGTTTGATTATTAGGTACATAGTGTGTCTAGTTGCTAAGGCTATGTACAAGAACAAGGTATTGATTTTGATGAAGTGTTCGTGCCAGTAGCTCGTCTCGAGACTATAAGACTCTTGATTTCTACCTCAGTCGAGAAAGGATGGAAGATTCATCATTTAGACGCAAAAACGACATTTTTGTATAGTGACTTGACGGAAGATGTGTACGTTTGTCAACCTAAAGGTTTTGAGAAAGTATGAGAAGAAAGTAAAGTCTAAAAGTTGGAAAAAGCATTATTTGGTCTTCGAAAATCCCCAAGATCATGGAATTTAAAACTTAATATTATTTTCAAAAATATGGGTTTTCAACGGTGCTTGCAAGAAAATGCAGTCTATAGGAAGGTTTCAAATGGAGAATCCACCATCGTTGCATTTTATGTAGATGATTTATTCATAACAGGAATGGGCTTAGAGTTTATAAACCAATTCAAGAAACTCATGGCATTACAATTTGAAATGTCAGACCTTGGTGAGCTAATTTGATACTTGGGTATTGAAGTATTACAAGAAGATGGTTATGTAAATGTAAAACAAGAAAACTATGCCTTGCAAATTTTAAAAGCAGCAGGCATGCAGGAGTGTAATGCAACTCAATGTCTAATATATCTAGGAATAAAGTTGTCAAAAGCAGAAGATAATCCAAAAGTGGAAGCTACCCATTATAAAAAATTAGTGGGATGCTTATGTTATATCTTACATACATGTCCAGACTTAGCATATTTAGTTGGGTAGTTAGCCGTTATATGCAAATTCCAAGAGAATCGCATGCTCATTTCATTAAGAAAATTCTTCTTTATCTACACGGGACAACTTCCTTTGGGATGATAGACAAGCAATTTGAAGAATCGAAATTGTTAGGTTACAGTGATAGCAAACATAATGTTGATGTAGACGATGGACGAAGTACAACATGACATGTATTTTATCTTGGAAACTCTCTTATCACTTGGTGCTCTCAAAAGAAAGACATTATGGCCTTATCTTCATGTCAAGTTGAATTCATGGCAGCTACTACAGTTGCATGCTAGGAAATTTGGATAAGGAAGTTATTAGTTGAGTTGACAGGAATGAAGAAATAGAAGGTGCTTATTTGAATAGACAACAAATCAACAATTGCTCTGTCAAAGAATCCAATCTTTCATGGTAAGAGAAAACACATTCACACTCGATATCACTTTATCCGAGAGCCTAGAACAAGTGATCGTTGAACATGTTTCTGGGGACAAACAACGAGCAAATCCACTAACAAAGGCCTTAGCGTGTATAAGCTTCATGGAAATGAGAACGTTACTTGGTGTCCAAGAATTACCCTCCATCTAAAATTCAGGGGGGTGATTGTTAGGAATTGTCTGAGAACTGGTTGTGGCCTCTATGCAAGGACCAGGTTCGACATCTTGGAGTGTTGTCCAAGTAACTTGGTGTGCTGTCCAATTCTTCCTTAGTTTCCTTGAGCAATAAGGAGAGACTAATAAGGAAATTCTATGTGTTTATATATCTAGAATCCTAGTTAAATACTAATGTGTTTGTTTAGTATAAAACCGTTAGATAGGTACCTGTAAACACAATTATTGAAGTTTGAAGTTATAAGTTTCTTCAATAAGATACTTGCAAGTTTATGCAACTTACTACTGACCCTTTGAGGAGAGTTACCGCATCAGAATTATTCACCACATTCTCCCTCTTCTCTTTTTCTTTTTTAACAACAACATTTAGAAAATCAATTTTTTTTAAACCTAACGGTCTGATTATTTTGAATATATATATATATATATATATATATATATATATATATATATATATATATATATATATATACACACACACACACACACAAACTAGCTACCACTCTATAAATACCAACTGTTTTTGACATTTATTCTCTTTTCATCTATCTTTTCTCTTGTTCATTCATTTTTTACAACAAAATGGATTCCAATAGCCCCACCTCAAAATCTAGTCAAATAAAATCATGTGCTACTAGATCAAGCACACCAACCAGAAATATTTTTCCTTTCCATCCATCGATACTCCCTTATCATCCCCAATTAGACGCCTCTATTGATTATTCCTACCAACTTCAATATCAAAATATTCAACAATATTATCCTATGTCTGTGCCAAACATTATACCAGACTTTTTCAACAAGTATGTGGATTTTCCCGATCATATTCCGCACACTCAACCGCATCTCGCACCACAAAGCCACCCCCACGAGCCACAAACCATACCCCCGATGAGTCGGATGCCAACTTCGTACTAGAAACTCAACCAATTCATATGAAGATATCTACGAGAACCAACCCTCTCACAGTGTCAAAACAATGGAAAAACAACATATGCTTGGTGCCCATAGGAAGAATTATTTTCACAAAAGTGCGTCGTCATATTTGAGGATGCAAAGCATGTAAATTCACAATCACATGATCATTTTTTGGCTATGCATTATTGAACGATCCTCGAAGTAATGGGGTGTGGTGACTATCTTGATAACACCAACTAAATATAAAGTTTTGTGATATCAACAAAAGTATTACAAAAACGAATGGGTTATACAACAACCAAAAAACAAAAGTAAAAACGAAAAATTTATGAAGATATTCTGAAGGAGACATATGAATTATTTCATGATGACAACAATGGAAGGTCATTCAAATATAATGAGTCGTGGAAACTTTTAGCAAGTAATTCGAAATAGAGAGGTATGCTAAAGAAAGAGGTTGAAGTCGCTGCACAGAGACTAGTTACACAACTTCCTCAAATTCCCGTGTTGGGTTAGACTTAAAAGACTATAATGATATCGAGGTAGAAGATAGTGTCCGCCCTATGGGTAGCGACAATGCATAAAGTAATAGTTATTCTTTAAATAGATCGGAATTCAACAAAGTAGATGACATTATGAAAAGGACGATCACCTTCTAACGATATAACTTAATTTTAGTGAACGTTTGGAATTTGAAAAAGTCACATGAAGAAAAACAACGCCTCAATGATATAATTTTTTTTAATCAAAACATCAATCAGGGAGACGAACTACAAATGGTTTTAATGTTAATGGATGTCATTAGAAAACAAAATCTCGGGTACACTTTTTTTTTGTATTATGTTTTAGTTTCGTTTTATTTTAATTTGTTTTATGTTTTACTTTTGTGTTTTTATTTTGAATTATGTACTTAATTTTTCCATGTAAAGAAACCTTTGTATTTTTGTTAATTTTTTGTTTATTGGCAAGTTTTTTAATTTTATTAATTTATTAAATTATACACTATAAATTATAGCTTTTTAATTTTCTAAAAAGAAAATAAAGGCGAAATGAAATTTGATCATTTCCTGGATTTTGGAGAGCAGTGAAAAATGAGGTGGAACTCGAAAGGTAGACAAATAATGAAAGGTGAAATATGATCATACCCTCATGTCTTAAGGGCATATATTGTGTAACATAAAAATTCTCTCTTAACACTAAATGTGTCTCTTAGGCTACATGGAGTGGTTCGATAGGGTACTAATCCTCTTTCCTTTCCTCCCAACTACCGATAAAAGGGCGGGAATTTAAAAATGTGGCAAACCATCATCTCTAATTGAAAAACGTTGTATGTAGTGCGACAAGTGTGATGTGTCGCCTACGTGGTATGAAAAACAGTGTGGCAAAAATGATACCACTTCCTCTAGCCTTACTGATCAATCTATTAACGATTTTTACTTTTTATAACCTTAGACTATATTATTACAGTATTGTGTAGACATATTATACAACAATCAATTAAAGACAATACTAGAGATTTCATAGCAACAAAAAAATATTCATGGGAAATTAAGTAAACTAACATATGTAAAAGAAAGTATTAATAAAAATAATATTTTTTTTTCAAAATTTATAAATAACATTTTCTCCGGAATAGAGAAGGTGGTGATTGATGAGATATCACATCTGAAATCTTACACTACATTTAGGACTAAAAGAGTTCATTTCGGAATACATTCTGAAATTTTCGAAAATTTAGGAGTAGTGTTTCGAAATCACAAGAATAAGATATTTCTATCGCCATTGAAGCTCAAATTAATAAAAAATGCATATCTAGACTAGTGACATCTTTCTGTTATAGAAAAAATGAGTTTGTATAATCATCTAGAAACCAAATAATATTCTTAAAAAATAATCTAAAAAATTAAAAATAAATATGCTTAAAATAACAACACATACCTAAAAAAGTTCAAGCTCATCATCATCACAGAACATTTTCTTAAAAAAAAAACTATAACTACAAATAGAAGAAATGTTCGAAAAGATAAGTCCCGTAAATCCGAATGGTGGTTGTGGGTACCTAAAACGTAATATGGTGGGTTTTAGTGTCTAGCTTATATACCTTCGATGATATATATATATATATATATATATATATATATATATATATATATATATATATATATATATATATATATATATATATATATATATATATATATATATATATATATATATATATATATATATATATATATATATATATATATATATATATATATATATATATATATATATATATATATATATATATATATATATAACATCTTTTGCAAACACAAAGATACACACAAACCAACAACCTTTTTCGTATGATATTTTTTATAAAGTGACTTAAAACATTAATTGAAGCATATTTTGAAAATAAAATTTCAAAAAAATATGCATATACGATAGGTACATGTGTGCATATTTTACGAATATGTGCATTTCTAAGGTTTGTGTATATATGCACCTTTTATATGTGTACGTTTTTTAAGATTTTTTTTAATGTGTTTCTTTATGAGACTTAATGCATTAAGTCTTTTTTAAAAAAAAAAAAACTTCATAGCTTTTTTATATTAACTTCATAACAATGGTCGAATCATTTGGATTGTCCCAATCAGAAAGTATCCTACAAAAATCTCAAAATAAATAAATAAAGAAAAAAAGAAAAAAAAAAACTTTTTCGTTTTTGCATACAAACTTTTTAACAACCATCATATTAATTGGGTTCTCAAAATCTTAAAGATAACTTTCAGAATTCTAGAAAAAAATAAATTTTTCTCAGTCGTTACTATGAAAATTTCCAAAAGATAATCAATTTTTTTTGCTGTCAATTAGATTTTGCAGTTAGAATAATCGTTTTTTGGGTCATTTTCATTTTATGGCTATTTATAGTAAAAACTTTTAAAATTGATTATTATTGTTATTTTCCCAATTTTTTAGTTTTTAACCAGAAGTATTTATCCCCGTTTCGCGTGGAAGTCTACTTGTGTGGAGGACTATTATAGACAAAAAAAAATATACAAAAAAGACAAACGGTGCAAATACACTAAACTCGAATAATCATGAAAATATATAAAAAAATTATTGCGAAACATAGATACACTCAAATTTATATTGCATGTATATAATAAAACCAAGTAATTTTTTTTAAATTAACAAACGAAAGTTCTAAATTTACATCGAAACGTTGACTACCTTTAATTTATAACGACACGTATAAAAATAAGCACGTAAAAAATTAGGTTTTTTAAGTTAGTTATTAAGAAAAATCAAATTATATATATACCTTGAGGGATAAACACGAAATTATAGAAAATAAATGGATGAAAATGACATTTTAAAAAATAAGTGGTAAAAATATTATTTTCCAAAGTATTTTAAAAAGGTGAAGGGGTGAGAAATGTTTTTTTGCAAAGTAAAACAAAAAGTTAGTAGGAATTAAGTTGACAAACTACAAACATCAAGTAACATACTAAATTCATGTGGCAGAAAAAAAAAACGCAAAATATACTATTCATTTTTCAAATATATATATATATATATATATATATATATATATATATATATATATATATATATATATATATATATATATATATATATATATATATATATATATATATATATATATATAGGGTGAGGTTCAATAGAGAACCATAATTAATCAAGAAACCAAAAAACCAATCTTCTTTTTCAAAATTTAGAGCTTATTTTTTATCAAAAAAAAAAAAACTAAAAATATAGAAATTCATAACTTTTTATCATTTTTCCAATAATATAAAACTCGATTTTATTTACGTCAAATTCACAATATGAATATTCGAAAATTCACAACGTGAATCCGGATTCACATGTTGAATCCGAAAAATATTTTTCACATTCACAATGTTAATATATGAATTTAGATATTTTTGGATTTTTTTTCCGATAAAGAATAAGCTCTAGAAATTGAAAAAAACATTTGGTGCATTGAAGAACTCATAATTATGATTCTCTATTGAACTTTTTCATATATATATATATATATATATATATATATATATATATATATATATATATATATATATATATATATATATATATATATATATATATATATATACTAGCCGTCTACCCGCGCAAAGCGGCGGGCGGCGAATAATTTGATTGCGTCCACTTCAAGAAATGAATATTAAATGACATCTATTTTTCAAGAGCATTATCATACCATATTAAGGAGGTGTTTGGCTAAGCTTTTTTAAAACAACTTATTAGGTTCCACATCACTATAAGTTAAAAAAGTGTTTGGATTAAAATAACTTATTCCGGTGGGAAACCTCTAATACGTCATTTTTTCATAAGTTACCTTGCACTAACTTATTAACTTATAAGCTAATAAACTAATAAACAATAAGTTTTTTTTGCCAAACACCCCTAAATGGTTATTACTTCCATTTATACATACACAAACCACTTGTACTGTTTATCGTCCTCTTTTTTATTTTTATTTTTTTTTTCGTTTTCCTTAATTCATTTATTAATTTAATGTCCTACTAAGTAAAATGCTAAAATATATAAATAATAGTTTATAAAAATAAACCTTTAGAATATCAGGTGTTGTGATTCAAAAGTCGATAAATAGGCATTTGAGAAGGCCAAAATACTCAGGTGTCAACTTGTTCATTGTGATTTTAAATCAAGTTTGGTCACAAATTAAAACATTTTCAACGATGGTATGTAATTCAAGGATTCATATTGATTTAGGTTCTCGAAACCTTAAAATATTGAACAAAATCTATATAGAATCTTAATATAAGGACAATAATCACCGTAATCAGGAAGTCCATGTGATAAAACTTGATATTATAAGGACCAATGATGAAAAAAGTTTCATTTTTAGACTAAACAAGATGAAAAATATACAAACTATCTTAATCATGTCAAATCTTGTGTTTAACCATTATTTATTGTAAAAGTAAGATGCTAAAATATACAAACTAATGATAATACAATGCTCTAACTTGGCCCTCTTGGTTGAGTTATTTGAACCTGCAAAGCCAACACATTAAAGAAACATAGTAAAACCTTTTTAGGAACAAACCTGATATAATAAAGCCTTCACCCAATATATTTATAAGATAAAAATACAAAAAGTTAAAAATGATGAAGTCAATTACAAGTAAGGATTAAAATAAAAACCTGTTAAGAAAGAGTCATCTGCATGTATTTTCTGATGGTTTCAAATTTTGAATTATCCGAAATTCAGGGAAGGAGATAGAATTTGTTGAGAAATATAAGGATTCGAAACATAGGTTAAAATTTAATATTATTTTATTGATGACTACTTGTACTATTAGCTTAATGATTTGAACGTCTTAAAAAAATAATATTATTATATTCAATCTATTTTTAGAAATAGTGAGATTTCTTTTATAAGATAGTATATATATATATATATATATATATATATATATATATATATATATATATATATATATATATATATATATATATATATATATATATATATATATATATATATAAAGAAAACAGACTAAAAGTGGAGGATTATAAATGTACAATTTGAAGGTTCATTGTACTTATTTATTTATATATATATATATATATATATATATATATTTTTTTTTTCCACCGGCTTTCTATTGTCACGGCCCCTACAAACATTCATGTCCTTTAAGATATGACAATCGACACCTCAAATTCTTTTAGTTTATATATTAATTTAACAATAATTATATTAATATTGAAAAAAATCCGTGTTTTATGGCCGTAATTTCTTTTTTTAGCTTGTCAAGTCTTTAAGTTTTTTTTTTTTTCTTTTTTTTACTCATGACTATGGTTTTGGAATTTTTATTTTTTTACTCATGACTATGGTTTCGGAGCAAGTGGCATGTTGTGGATAGGGAAGAAAACAGAGAATTATTATAGGTGTACCTAAACAGACTTATTTAAACACAAAGTAAACCATCATTGAGTAGTTGCGTTAATTTTTTATAAGGATAATTTTGTTATAAACTAAGTATTTGAGTCATCCCATATGTTGCGGTAGAGAACTCGTTTGCAATTAATAAAAACAAAAACTATAAAAAAAAATAATGCACAAGGTAACTTCTTCCAATTCGTATGTAGAACGTAGTCTATAAATACAGTTCACATATAGCACGGTGAAGACTGTATCATATCAAATGTACCACAAATATCAAAATAAAGTTTCATTCCAAACAATTATGTATGAAAGAAATGAACCAAAATAAGACTAGAAAATGTACGTTAAGAGAAAGACTAAACTGCAAAATTGGTCATTATGGTTTCACAAAAACTATGAATATGGATAAAAAAAGTTTTTGACTTGCATTAAAGATCCAAAATTAAGAGTTTCTTGTGGTTTTGGTCATAAAATAGTTGAAAATTACTATTTTACCGTTATTATTTCTTTTTTACATTTTCTTTATTTACTTATATACTTTAATAATTATAAATAAAAAAAACCCTACCCCACACCCGCCGACAATACTCTTCCTCCCTCCATCCCTTCTCTCTCTCTCTCTCTCTCTCTCTCTCGCACACACACTGGACTTTGTCTTCTTCCTCCTCCTTCTCACTGCTGACTACACCTGAATCAATCCAGTTGGAATACCGAAGGTGAACCAGAAAAACTAGATGAATCAGATAGAAATTAGAGTAATCTTTGAATCAAATTACGAATCTGAAACTTAGGTTTCAACATCAAACTCGCAAGATGGAAAACAAACCAAAAATCAACAAAATTCGAATCAATTTAAAAAAAATTCAAGACAACCAAAACGATGTTGATTGCAGATCCAAAACTGATTTTAAAATGCCGATTGGTCTTTAGGTGTGAAGGAGAACTATGAACTCCGACCAGTCTTCGAACATGAAGGTGGATGCCGACTAGCCTTCATTTAATACGAGGATTGGGTTGTGGTGGTGTCATCAGACTTAAAGTGATCGAGAGAATGGGTGTTAGACGTGAATAAATAGGGAGTTACCGAAGTAGATGAATTCATTGGGTGGTTCGATTTTTCAAGGTGTAGATATGATTTCGATGGTGGTCGCAACCTGCAGGAGATCAAAAAACCGACGTCTATCCGAGTTGTTAATCAAATCCAGAAACGCACCTGAACTAATGAAATAGAGATTACTCGAACTTGTTTCCTCGAACCCATTGTCATAAGCTGGAAAAATAATGGTTTCGATAACCCTATGTGTTTCGAAATGGAATCATTACCATTACGAAGTAAAAGCAGATTGATGAAGATGATTCTTATGATGGGTTATGAGTGAATCGAGAAGAGGAAGTAGTGTGTTTTCTAGGTTACAAAAAAAATTAATTGTACAACAGAAACATCATAAAATCAAACTATGGGCACAAGCAACCTAGAGATCTATGTCTTTTCTCAATATAACAACATACTTATGAAACAATCATATAAACTAGCCAAGATCGAAATCCATAGATTGGAATACATACCTTTAGTTTTATAATCTTATGTAGCACTCTTGAATCCTCAGATATGCTCTAGAAAGTTAGCACCAAAATTATGGTTGTCTCTAAGGGCTCACACTCAAACCCTAGAAACCCTAAGGGAATGAATTGGAAGAGGGGGGAGGGAGGAGAAAATTGTCTATCTTGCTTGTAGAGGTCTAAGAACGGTTTCTACTAGGGATGTGGTCCATATTTATAGTTAGCATGTATCTGGGATAAACCTTACCTTGAATATTAAATTATTCAGATTTAATCAGATATCCATATCTGCTAAAGAGGCTTCCAGAACCTTTTTGTATCTCCCCAAAACTGTCCATCTTTGGAGGCTCTAGAATTTCATCCTCTGCTCAACTATTGAACAATTGCAATTCAACCCTTGTTCCTTTAATTAATTCTAATTATTCGAAAATTAATTTCTAACTAAATCTAATTAATTCTAATAAATTTTTAATTAATTTATTAATCATATAATAATTTAATAAATCATTTTCTCTCTCTTATATTATCATTCATATCTATTTTTGGTTATGAGAGCAACCCAAAAAGGACTTTGCATTTATTCACAAGATTATACCAATTTAGTTAAGACCTTAGACACCTTAATCTAATATTCTCCCACTTAGATAAGTTGTTAACTAAAATTGCAAGTATAGAGTGTGAATAACTAACAAAGTGTGTTTTCCAAAGCCATCATCGAACTCTAATTCAAATCAAACATTGGCCCAAAGATAAGTGACCAACTATTCCTTCGTTTTACAAGATATCATATGGATACGGGACATGGATACAAATCAATCTCATAGCCCAAGTTTATGTTTCTTGATTTCCGATTTGTGATGATTTTATTAGACTACGAATTGAACACGTATATTTATTCCAGGCCGGGCCCAACACTATAATTTCAACATCAAAGCACCGAGGGGCCTGGATTTATCACTGCTCCTTTGAGGAAAAAGAAACGAATAAACTTTGACTACATAATTACAACCTTTACTTATTATGACATATATGGAACTACACTTTATAATATCAAGTTATATATATACATTTATGTAATACTAATATACAACAAACTTGCAAACTATAACTTATATGTCTCAGTTTGAAGAATAAAAGGTATTATAGTCTTAGAATTACTCGTGATAGAATCCATAGAGTAATCTCTAAGCGTGGGTTTAACCAATTCTTAAAATCATTATTTAAGCACTCTTAAGTATAGAAATAATGTTTATGCCATGTCTAGTCTCCATGGACAATCTACTAATACTCCATGACAGTATTAAATCACCATTCGCTCTCTAAAAGTATGACTGGCTTTGAATAAATTAATACTCGGGAAGTAAACATGCAAAATAAAACACAAGAATAAATAATTGAAGAAGGTAGTACACATACTCATAAATAAATCACTATTATTTAATCTCCAAAATAATTACAATTTACTTTGTTACAATGTTTCAAACTATCAACTAACTACCAAAACTAACATCATCTCTTAATCTTATGTTCCTAGCATGCTCGATGTGCTTGGCCCTGCTCAACGCCTATGCGAAAGGATTAGCAGGATTATCCTTAATTTACCATGAGGTCGCCATCTCCAACTATATGTTGGATATAATGGTATTTTCTCAAAATATGCCTTGACCTCCCATGATTTTTGGTTTTTTATTTAAAGCAACTGCACCTTCATTGTCCGAGGAAATTTCTATGGGTTCTTGGATTGGTCGAACAACTCCGAGATCACCAATAAAATTCTTTAAACATGTCGCTTCTTTTTTTGCCTTACTTGTTGCGATGTACTAAGATTCACAAGTAGAATCAACCACTATTTTCTGCTTGGAACTCTGCCCAGTTACCGCTTCACCATTCAATAGGAATACCAAGACAAAGTGTGAAAAAAAGTTATATATATTTGTTTGAAAGCTGGCACCACTATAACCACTCACTCTTAACTCGTCTTTGCCACTGAGAACTGAGAACATTTCTTTTGTGCTTCACAAATACTTAAGAATATTCTTTACTGTTGTCCAAAGGGCTCTTCCAGGATTAGCCTGAAATCGACTTACCATGCTCAAAGCATAAGACACATCAGGACGAGTACAAGTCATAACATATATGATCGATCCTATAGTTGAAGCATATGAGACTCGACGCATATAATATGTTTCTTTATCACTACTAGGACATTTAGTCTTTCTAAATTTAACAGTATGATGAGGGAAATGCCCCTTTCTTGGAATTCTCCATACTGAAACGTTTCAATATTTTATCCAAGTATACTCTGGCAAAGTCCAATTAGACGCTTCTTTTTATCCATGTAAGTCCTTATTCCAATAATATATGTTGCCTCTCCTATATCCTACATAGAAAAATATTTTCTGAGCGAAGAATTTACTTATTGTAAAGTTGATATATTGTTTCCTATAAGGCGTATGTCATCAACATACAAGACTGGGAAGGTTACAACATTCCCACTAGCTTTCACATACACGCAAGACTCATTATCACTTCTAGAGAATCCAAACTCTTTGATCTTATCATGGAATAAAGATTCTGGCTACAAGACGATTGTTTTAGTCCATAAATGGACTTCTCAATATTTCACACCTTATTAGGATATTTGGCAGGTTCAAAACCATCTAGTTGGCTCATACAGATCGCGATTAATTTCATTAGGTGTTCAACTTTTGGTAAGGCGCCTTAGATTTCTAACTCTCAAAACATAAGAGGAAAAAATCTCATCTTGACTACATAAGTCTCTTGCATAGTTCACACCATACCTAAAAATGTATTTTATAATTGTCTGGTTAGGGACCAACATTTGATCATATCAAAGTACATCACGCCCTACACTCAAGTCCTAATATGTATCTCAGATGTTAAGGATAAAAAGAGAGTACCTTTTAATCAAGTATCACTCATGATAGTGATCCATGAGGCGATCTTGATGTGGGCCGGTTCAAAACTAGTTCTCTGATAAGTACCTATGAAACTTAGTTACAAGTCGTTACCTACATTCATCTGGTGAAAGTCAACCAATCCAATTAATATTAGTCTCACTTCATAATTTCTCCCACAATTATAACTGAATATCAACTTTTAGAGTAATAAGATTATTCATGGCTTAAACATGTTAATATAGAACACAACAAGTATTGATGTTATGATCATACCCAAGTATATTAAAACACTATATAATAGTTGTTGTCACAATTTTCCAATATCCAAATACTAAATCCAAATCAAAATCCCTCTTTTAGAATAATAAATTCTTCTAGCTGAAGTGTGACCATTCATAATTATCTCAGAAGAAGGATTTTATTAATTGGTTCGACTAAACTTAATTTGTGTGAAATTTGTGAATACTATCATCTCTATATTTGACTTTACTCTAGGTATAGTTAAATATCTTAGAGTATATGATTGGTGTTCTTTCGTGACATAGAGCCTCTTAGCTCAATTAAGTATACTATCGAAGTCACAAAGATTTCTATGTGATCCTTGAATGGTATAAATCAACTTAGTTGTCTAATGAACTCATTCATCCAATCATATTACATTTCAACTTCTAAAGTAGTGTATTATTACTTTGTAGTAGATTGTGGCATTTTGTTTTTTTGGACCTCATTCCAACTAAACTTACTCTTCATCCCACAATGAAGTCATAATCTAATTATAATTCATAATTATCTGTATTTGCTTAGAAATCAGAATCTTATGTAGCTCTTTACATGAAGATTTTATTCTAAACTAATTATCTCATATACATTCTCTTAGTTCATTTAAAGTATTCTAAGAATGTCCTATAGTCATCCAGTGGCTTAACCATGTATTCAATTGGTGTATTATGACATTCTCATAGCATGAGCATATACCAGGTCTTATGCATAATATGGCATAAATGATGGATTCATTTTCCAAGCAAGTCAAATATAAATCATTTTATCTAGTTCAAATGTAACGGCCCAAAAATCAGGGGTGAAATTTTCATTTTCAATTAATCGATCACATTCTCATAAATCATGAAACTCCAAAACAATTGTTTTCAAAACATAAATTATATACAACTTTTATTTCAAACATCAGAGTGTCCCATAAAATGCCCGGGAGAGAGTGCACGCCGAGCCATCAAGCTTTGCCCTTGCCCTTGGGCTCTGATGTATCTTAAACAAATCCACAAACGGTAAGCTAAAAGGTTAGTGAGTTCCCTAGAGCATACCTCACACAACATCCACATGTCATATTAGCTATATAAGCTACCTCTACACCATAATACATATCGATTAGCTAAAATAGCTATCTCTACCATTAACACATATCGATTAGCTATAATAGTTATATCTACCATTAGCCGTAAAGGCTATCTCTACCATCAGCCATCAGGACTATCTATACCATTAACCATAAAGGCTATCTCTATCACATATCGTTACAATTAAACATATCGCACTCCTCAACACATCAAGTATACTAACTATCATAAAATGGGCCGGCCTTGGTGCCTTAGACCCATTGGTATGGTGAGAAGACTCACCTCTTAAAGGCTAAACTGGCAATCTGTAGTCAGATATATCCTATGGTGCTCCTCCCAAACTGCCTATAATCAATGAGTAAATAGCTCAGCATAGTCCCATAAATACCCCCAAAGTCAACCCTGGTCAAATTCTAGGTCTGTAATCAAGGTCAGCAGTCCATATTGACCTTGAATCAACGAGTGCAATCAGCTACTCATCAGGTTCCTTGCTTAACTCTTCGACTCGTCGACACATCCGAGAGACTCGTCGAGTTCCTTGATGTTTATGGTCGTAAACCACCAACCGAACACCCTTGATCGTAAACCCTTGACCGTGAATGAGAAAACCCTCTCTACTCGCCAATTCACTTGAATGACTCGCCGAGTCCTTTTAGTCCCTTATGTTTACGGCCCTTTCCAGTGGAACTCAAGGGCCGGAACTTCAGATCTATACTCTACTAGTGTGTTTAACACGTAAAGTTGCAAAATTTACGTACATGCAAGGCCTCACATGGCCATAACACCAAAACTAACCTTCAAACAAGGTTTTCATGCATGGAGAGGGAACGAGCTTAATAAAAGGTGCAGCTTTATGATATTTGGGACCTAAGAAGGTCAAGATCGGGAACGATATCCTTGTGATAGTTCCAAATCTATGCTTGCTTCCATTTCCTCAAAGTTGGGCGTAAGTCTCAAATAGAATCTAGGCTTACGGTAACAAATTCATACCTCAATTCAATGCTCCAGACGAACTAGATGCTAGATCTAGTGCTTTCCCTTTGATACTTCTTCTTCAAGCTTGGAATTCTTTCCACAAACCCAAGGTTTAAGCTCCCAAAGGTCTTACTTCACACACCCAAGTGTTTGCGACTGTATACGATCTCTTATGAGGTTAAGGGAGGCTAAAAAGGCGTATAATGTCATTTATATAGGGGAAAACCCCAAAAATTTAGGGTTTTCTTTAAACAGCTCGGACTCGCCGAGTCGACCCTTCGACTCGCCGAGTCGGTCCCGTCCTGCGTTCCATAATATCACGACTCTACTCGACGAGTTGATCTCCCAATTCGCCGAGTCCATGCATAAAACCTTTCCAAATCAAACCAGGTGTTACAAGTCTCCCCATTTGAACTAGACTTCGTCCTTGAAGTTTGCTGACCCAAACAATTCGGGGTAATGTTCTCGCATCTCCTCTTCCGGTTCCCAAGTCCATTCGGAACCTTTCCGATGCTGCCATTGCACCTTTACCAACCTTACTTCCTTGTTCTGAAGAACCTTGGTCTTCCTATCCAAAATTGCAACAAGCTTCCTGAATGTCATCCAACGAGACAACCACAGCCTCGTCGATGACACACTTCCGAAGTTGCGACACATGGAATGTGTTGTGAATCTGACTAAGCTTTGCCAACAACTCCAAGCGGTAGGCTACCTTACCTACCCGGTCAACAATCCATAATGGTCCTATATATCAGGGCCCCAGCTTTCCCCTCTTCCTAAACCTGATGATCTCCTTCAAGGGTGACATGTTTAATAACACGAAGTCCCCCACCTGGAACTCCAAGTTTGATCATCATTGGTCAGCATAACTTTTCTGACGGCTCTGTGCGACTCGCAGCAGGTTGCACACCTGCTGAATTAACCCAGTAGTCTTGAGCACTACTTTAGTGCTTCCCATGACCCGATGTCCAACCTCATCCCAACAAATCGGTGTTCGGCACCTCCGACCGTATAACATCTCGAATAGAGCTCGATCGATACTGGCATGATAACAGTTATTGTATTAAAATTCTGCCAGTGGAAGATACGTATCCCAACTTCCCACAAAATCCAACATGCATGCCCGCAACATATCCTCCAGCATCTGAATCGTCCTCTCGTTCTGACCGTCGGTCTGGTGGTGATACGCCATGCAAAAGTGTAGATGAGTGCCCAGCTCCTCATGGAATTTCTTCCAGAACCTAGATGTAAACCGAACATCACGGTCAGAAACTACCGACACAGGCACCCCGTGACTAGCCACCACCTCATGCACGTAAATATCCGCCAACTTCTCTGCGAATATACTTTCGGGCATCGAAATGAAATGGGTACTCTTCGTCAGTCTATCCACAATCACCCATATGGCATCCACACCCCTCGCCGTCCTTGGAAACATCGTTATGAAGTCCATCCTGATCTCATCCCACTTCCACATGGGAATGGGTAGCGGCTGGACCTTACCATGAGGTCGCTGAAGCTCGACCTTGACCTTCCTGCAGGTCAAGCACCGCTTTTGAAACCAGGCAATTTCCCGCTTCATTCACGGCCACCAATAACTCAGCCTCAAGTCCCTATGCATTTTCGTAGCTCCTGGATGTATAGAGAAGTTAGACTTATGTGCTTCTTCTAATATCTTCTGTCTCACTCCCCCGATCACCGGTACCCACACCCGGCCACACTGCGTCAAAACACCACGACTATCCTTAACAAACAAAGGATATTGTCCTCGGATTCTCTCTAACTTCCCATTCTCTTTCTTCACACCCTCAACATGAGCCTCTCTGATCATCTCCAACAATGGAGAGATCACTGTCATTCCCAAACACATATTCCCAATCGGGGAACCTGCCGTCTTACGACTCAAAGTGACAGCCACTACGTTGGCCTTCCCTGGATGGTAAAGGATTTCACAGTCATAATCCTTCAGCACATCCAACCACCTCCTCTGTCGCATGTTGAGGTTCTGCTGGTCCATCAAATACTTCAGACTCCTGTGGGTGGTGTAATTGGTACATCGCACTCCGTAAAAATAATGCCTCCAAATCTTGAGGGAAAATACTACTGCCCCCAGTTCAGATCGTGAGTGGGGTAATTCGCCTCATGTGGCTTTAACTGTCGCGAGGCATACGCTATCGCGTGCCCTCTTTGCATCAGTACTGCACCTAACCCTGTAATCGATGCATCACAGTACACCACTAGATCGTCTAACCCCTCAGGTAGTACAAGGATCGGAGCTTAAAAACAATCTCCATCTTAATGTCTCGAAAGCCAACTGCTAATCCGTACCCCACCAAAACGTCACATTCTTCTTGGTTAGTTGTGTCAATGGCACAACAATCTTGGAGAAGTCATTAATAAATCTCCGATAACAACACGCTAAACCCAAGAAGTACGAATCTCTGATGCATTCTTCGGTACTTCCCATCGCATCATAGCCTCAAACTTGGCTGGATCAACCGAAATACCTTCCAGGTTGATGATGTGCCCCAAGAATTGTACCTCTCGCAGCCAGAAATCACACTTGGAGAACTTGGCATACAACTTCTCCGCCCTTAGGGTCTCCAACACCTCCCTTAAGTGTTGTTCGTGCTGCTCCCTGGTCTTAGAATAGAGCACGCCATCATCAATGAAAACGATCGCCGAACATTACAACATCGTTCTACACACCCTGTTCATAAGATCCATGAATGTTGCGGGGGCATTGGTGAGCCCAAACGGCGTCACTAAAAACTCATAAAACCCATACCAAGTCCTGAAAGTTGTCTTCGGTATATCCTTATCCTGAATCCTCATCTGATGGTATCCCGACCAAAGATCAATCTTGGGAAACTAGGACGCACCCTGAGGCTAATCGAATAAATCATCGATCCTTAGCAACGGATAATGGTTCTTCATCGTTAGCTTGTTTAGTTCCCTATAATCAATACACATCCTGTGGGATCCATCCTTCTTTTTCATGAAAAGAATTGGTGCTCCCCATGGGGAACTGCTCAGATGAATGAACCCTTGGTCTAACAGCTCCTGAAGCTGTGTAGATAACTCCTGCATCTCGGGTGGTGCCAACCGATATGGTGGCTTTGCTATTAGAGTGGCACCCGACACCAAATCGATGCGAAACTCCACCTGTCTCTCCGGAGGCAATCCTGGTAACTCTTTGGGGAAAACATCTCGAAATCCTAAACAACCAACACACTGCCCACTTCTTTCATGGTCTCTACCCTCATATCCGAGATATAAGTCAGGAATCCTGAACAACCCTGCTACAGGAACCTCCTAGCCCTCACAGCCGAACAGAGGGTTGGCCCCTACGATGCCTTATCACCATGTATCACCAGTTCTCCCCCACTTGGGGTTTATACCCTCACCAACTAATGCTCATAGTCAATCATGGCCCCGTTGGTCCCCAACCAATCCATTCCAATAATCACTTTTAGCCCTCGTAATGGTATCGGGACTAAGTCGACACGGAATCTCTCACCAAGCACATTCAGGACGCAATCCCGATACACCCTCGCAGCACTAACGATGCGGTCATACGCCATCTCTACCTCGAGCGGGGAATCCAAAGTTCCTAGCGCGTCCCGGAACTTCTTGCTAAGCGCAAGAGATACGAACGATCGGGTAGCACCCGAATCCAACAAGACATGAGCAGACATACCATTGACCAAAAAGGTCCCTATACAAGCATATAGTACACATAAGCGAAAAAGATACATAGAGTAGAGAAGAATAATTACGTACTAGCCACAACGTCTGCCACTACCCGTGCCTCCTCGATAGTCAGCTGAAATGCCCGACTCTTAACTACTGGGGCTTCCACCTTAGCAGTGCAACCATCGGTAATCCTCATTGTGGCGGGCGCAGGCGCCGCCACCGCTCCTCCTCCTTCCTTCATCTTTGGACAGTTGACCCGCTTATGGTCAGTCTGGTTGCAGTGAATACAGATTAAGCCCTTCATGGGGCAGTCCCTACTCATATGGCCCTGCTGGCCACATGCATAGCATCCTGAGCCTGCGATACGGCTCCACTGTGTACTCGGCTACACTTGGCACATTGGCCCCGACCTTGTTGACCCTTGCTGGGAGTGTCCGACGTCTTAGGCTTCTTTTCTTGTCCTACTGCTGCCTGAGCCTGCTCAGGTTTCCACTTCATGTGAGATTCCAACTCCATTTCATGTTCCCGAGCCTTCTCCACCATTTCATTCAGGGTCTTGCACCCCGTAAAGCTCACAAACTCCAAAATATCGTCCTTCATCATGGAATGATATCAGGTCCGCCTCATCTCCTCATCGGTAGCGTATTGCGGAATCAATAAAGCTCGTTCCCGAAACTTGGCGGTGATCTCTGCTACAGTCTTGGTAGTCTGCTGCAAATCATGAAACTCTCGCACTAGTCGTTGCACCTCAATGGGTGGTGCAAACTCCAAATCAAATCGCCGAACAAACTCGGCCCATGTCATCTCAGCCACCTCGACTGGTCCCACCTGTCTAGTAACCTCGCCCCACCAATCACGGGCTCTGTCTCTCAGCGTGCAAGAAGTAAACCCAACCTTTGCCGCATCCGGGCAAGAACTCGTGCGCTGGGCGTTTTTGATATCTGCCACCCAGCGTTGGCTGAAAATGGGGTCCCTAACCCCGAAAAACTCCGGTGCCCCACACGCCTTCAACTCCCATAACGAGGGAGTCTGGGCCCCAATTTAGCCCGAAGCAGTCTTGGCCCTGAATGATCTGAGTCTCTCCTCCATGATCTCCATTATGCCCTCCTTGACCGTCCCATAAGTGATTGGGGTAGCGTCAAGGATGCCTCTGGTAACCTCGGCTGCAATAAGCTCCCACAGCCTCTTATCTATGCCGTTTGTAGTGTCACCCGATCCATTCCCGGATCCGGATCCCGATCTTGATCCTCCCGCTCCGAAACATGTCACCACTATGCTGAACTGGAATGTCATAAATCATAACGATCAGGATTTCCATAAAACGGATCTCTCCACACTGGTCCTCCTTGACATCGTCAAATCCAACATTGGTTTGGGTACAGGTCATGTGCTTCCAGTAGTACGGGCCCAATACTACCTTCCACACCTACCTGTACCTTTCCCCAAGGCTCTACCTGATAACTCCCATTTGTCCCAAAATAAACCATATACTACAAACCACCGCATAACCCAAATCATAGGCAGGTCTAAGATTTTCTCTACCCACATCAAACAGACCAATCATAATAGGTTGCCTTTATGCATGCAAATAATACACAGAAAAGGATCAAATAGACTTTCGAATAAAAGACTTTACCCTAGGACCACAAACATACATGGAAAAGGAAATAAGGCCAAATCGATCATTCTAAGGCTATAAGCTCCTAACCGTATATAATTTTAAAATCATACAGATAGAAAATTCCATACGATCATCCAAGATCAAATATCAGAATAGCATGACTAGCATATTAGGGAACTACTCACTTGGCTTGGCTGATCACGCGCGTTGCACTCTCATCTTTTCTTTCTTTCAAAAGATTTTTATGTCATTTTTGAAAACAAATTTACCATTTCCTTACTTTGAGTCCTGACACATTCGAGATTATGCCTGAATCCCTCAAACCAAGGCTCTGATACCAACTTGTAATGACCCAAAAAATCAGGGGTAAAAATTGCATTTTTAATTAATCGATCATATTCTCATAAATCATGAAACTCCAAAACAGTTGTTTTCAAAACATAAGTCATATACAACTTTTATTTCAAACATCAGAGTGTCCCATAAAATGCCTGGGAGGAGTGCACGCCACGCCATCAAGCTTTGCCCTTGCTCTTAGGCTCTGATATACCTGAAACAAATCCATAAACGGTAAGCTGAAAGCTTAGTGAGTTCCCCAGAGCATACCTCATACGACATACACATGTCATATTAGCTATATAAGCTACCTCTACCCCATAACACATATCGATTAGCTAAAATACCTATCTCTACCATTAACACATATCAATTAGCTATAATAGCTATCTCTACCATTAGCCATAAAGGCTATCTCTACTGTCAGCCATAAAGGCTATCTCTACCATTAGCCATCGGGACTATCTCTACCATTAACCATAAAGGCTATCTCTACCGTATATCATTACAATTAAACATATCACACTCCTCAACACATCAAGTATACTAACTATCATAAAATGGGCCGGCCTTGGTGCCTTAGACCTATTGGTATGGTGAGAAGACTAACCTCTCAAAGGCTGAACTGGCAAGCTGAAGTCAGATATATCCTATGGTGCTCCTTCCAAACTGCCTATAATCAATGAGTAAATAGCTTAGCATAGTCCCATAAATACCCTCAGGGTCAACCCTGGTCAAATTCAAGGTCTGTAATCAAGGTCAACAGTCCATATTGACCTTGAATCAACGAGTGCAATCAGCTACTCATCAGGTTCCTTGCTTAACTCTTCGACTCGCCGAGTCATCCGAGAGACTCGTCGAGTTCCTTGATGTTTACGACCGTAAACCACCAAACGAACACCCTTGACCGTATATCGTTGGCCGTAAACCCTAGACCGTGAACGAGAAAACCCTCTCAACTCGCCTAGTCACTTGCACGACTCGCGAATTCATCTTAGTCCCTTATGTTTACGGCCCTTTCCGGTGGAACTCAAGGTCCGAAACTTCAGATTTATACTCTACCAGTGTGGTTAACACGTAAAGTTGCAAACTTTACGTGCATGCAAGGCCTCACATGGCCATAACACCAAAACTAACCTTCAAACAAGGTTTTCATGCATGGAGAGATAATGAGCATAATAAAAGGTGCAACTTTATGATATTTGGGACCTAAGAAGGTCCAGATCTGGAACCATATCCTTGTGATAGGTCCAGGTCTATGCTTGCTTCTCTTTCCTCAAAGTTGGTCATAACTCTCAAATAGAATATAGGTTTAAGGTAACAGATTCATACCTCAATTCAATTCCCCAGACGAACTAGATGCTAGATCTAGTGTTTTCCCCTTGATACTTCTTTTTTTAAGCTTGGAATTCCTTCCACAACCCTAAGGATTAAGCTCCTAAAGATCTTACTTCACACACTCAAATGTTTGTGGCCGTAAACGATCTCTAATGATGTTAAGGGAGGATACAAAGGTATATAATTTCGTTTATATAGGGGCAAACCCTAAAATTTAGGGTTTTCTTTAAACAGCTCGGACTCGCCGAGTCGGTCCCGTCCCGCGTTCCATGATAGCACGACTCTACTCAACAAGTTGATCTCCTATCTTGCCGAGTCCATGCATAAAACCTTTCCAAATCAAACCAGGTGTTACATCAAACCTATGAGCTAGGTCCTTTTGAGGTTGGCTCATAACTTAGTGCCATGTGACAATGTCAAGATTCGTCCAAAGGAATTTTGTGTCTTGATCTCTTTCAATATGTTGCTCATATATGCATGAAGATATAAAAATGTTAACATTCATTTTATCTATCTATCTATCTATATATATGTTACATTCCAAGAATATATCTTGTTCTTCCTAAGTCTTTCATTTTAGAAACACATTCGGAGTCAAGGTGAAAATGTATGACATGGTCAGAATGTAATTTCTTATGATCCATCATGTCTCACTCATACAAGATTATAAATGTCACTATGCTCCCACTAGTTCTTAGTAAACACACATGTTCTATTCATTTTGATATAAAATCATACCTTGTGGTTTCATAATAAAATGATGATTACAACATTAAGATGTTTGCTTTATATCCTCAAGTGGATCTTAAGCTTTACACCCTTTACTAGGATAACATGGATTAAGAAAACCTCCAAGCTAATCTATATAGATATCTTCAAGCATATGTCTATTAAGAAAAATGGTCTTTCTTGAAATCTATTTGCTATATGTCATATTAAGAATATGAATTTATAGTAAATAATGTCATTGTGATATAATCATATCTACTTTTGAAAGATGTCTGATCATAGTCAATTTAATGAGTATGATAAGGACCATAGTCA
Source organism: Lactuca sativa (assembly GCF_002870075.4). Lineage (NCBI taxonomy): Eukaryota > Viridiplantae > Streptophyta > Magnoliopsida > Asterales > Asteraceae > Lactuca > Lactuca sativa. The sequence continues at coordinate 158,941,529 of NC_056629.2, read as the reverse complement.
GTGACATGAGTATGAGAAAAAGCTATTATAATAAGTCTTGCTTTAAATGTATAGTTATCCGTTTAATGTAATCTTTCTAGAAGAATCACTTACTCTTTCTAGCCTTGCTATAGAGAGGAAGTTCAGTAAAGACCATACTTGATTATCATAAGTGGATTACATATCATGTTTATGACTCTAAGTCATTAATCAGATTCGATATCTAACATAGCATCTTGGTATTTGATGGATTTTCCAAAAACCATCAATTAAAGCTCATATATGAGAGATTCCATATTTCTCAAGTCCTAGATTATTTTTACCACTAATGCGAACAATTTGTGTTTGTGAATAGCAATTATTTAAATTTGATAATCCTTGTTAAAACTAGTGCAACTGTAACTACATCAGGCTATGGTTCTTGAGTTGCTTCAAGTTTATTAGAAGCTTACTTTCTACTAACCCAGCTGTCAAACGAATAAGAAAACTTGTCCTTGGTGCGTTTGCATATAATAATCTAAGCCAGATTTAGAGTATTATATAATATGTATTAGTAGATTTTGGGTTCAAAACATTTAGTCCAATAGAGGCTTTAAATCCACAAAACATTTAATAAAATGGTATGAAGCCTTAGTATACAAAATCTTACAAAAATATTATATCTACTTATTAGTTGGTATTTGTACGCAAGGTACAATTGATAGTCTTCCAGGTGTTATCCCAAGGAAATAAAAGGAGGACATTTATACCGATTATAAAGTAAATCATACCATGTAAAATTTAATTCATCCTTTATTATCATTAAGGCCTTAGATAGTTCTTACCGGTTTGTATCTCCACTTTATATTTGAAAGCTTTAACCAAGATTTCATAATTATGATTTACCATGTAAACTATAATTATAACTACTATAGTTTCTAATAAAGTTTGTTTGGTATCTTATGTTTAATGTTAGACATTTATTAGAAAGGAAGTCATACATCACAAGTGTAGAGTTCCTCATATATATATATATATATATATATATATATATATACATACATATATATATATATATATATATATATATATATATATATATATATATATATATATATATATAGAAGATTTACATATGTCAAATAAACTACATTATTTGCTTTCAAATATTCCTTTCTTGAAGTTGGAATATGTGAATGTTATTTATATAATAGAGTTAACAATATCAAAGATGAGTTTTATTTAAAACAAGTTTAAGTCAAAAGTATTTTTCATATAGAACTTGTTATTTATAAAACATTGATATTTACTTTTGTAATTCTTATTAGGAGATCTAGTCTCATAAAAAGAATTTTAATCGTATCCAAATATAGGGTGATTGTTATGAAAAATGATTGAAGTAAATATTCAATAACTCATAAATTAAACTAAGACACATATTTAGACAAGCTAAATTTAAAACATACATTGTTCTAAAACAAACATTGTTTTATATTACAAGTACATTATGTTCCTAGCATAATTAATTAACTAAACTCCGAGAGTGTAGTTCCAACTTGATTGTGCTCAGTTGGTTACTCTTCTTTAATATTTGCAAGCCATTTACAAATATTAGATTAACATTTAAGTACCACGTACTTGAGTGTTATATGAAAAGTAAGAGTTCTATCTAGTAGATACCTTAAGTACTAATCTCTTCCAAACTTTCTTTCTAGATAAGATGAGCAGTTCCTCTTCCAGTAGAAACAAGATCCATCAATGTGGGACTTCTTGGATTTCTTTGGCCTAAAGGTGTTACTTTTATAATCTTGAGGCCTTTTAGAGCACACAAAGTGACACTTTTCAGCCTTGGTTTTTACCAATGTTTGAACTGGTTCATACTAGATGTCACTGCATCTTTGGAATATCTTTGTAAGCTGATGATACATATGAAATGCATCTAATCCTTCGAACACTTTCCAAAAGTCAGGAATGATTGTACCCTTAATAGTCTCACAATCATCATCATAATTACATTTGTGTATCCACCATACATCATACACATGTAAATCATTCAAAGAATGTGGTTTAGGGATATGGCCTTTTATGACTTACCAATTTCTCATCTCTCGCGAGATTCTCTTTTAAGGAATGAGTCCATTGAGTGATATTGTACCCATCGAATGTTATGATCTCTCGTAGATCTTTAAGTTCAAAGACATGCATGGTAGTGAGATTGGATTTGGTTCTCATCTACAAAATTTTAACAAAATTTATTTAGTATTTTTAATACTTAAGCTCTTTAATAATTACTACCCTTTTAGTTTCCAAAAACATTAATCATCAAAGTCTAGGATCCAAGTTGCAAAACAAATAAATGGTTATGTGACCTTTATCCCATTTATTTGAATCCAACCCGGTGGATATCGACTATCAGTTATATCTTACTATATAATTCCTAGATTTATGGGTTTGCTAATAAAAAATTTAATTAGACATGTTTGATCTCATCTATGCCTCAGAACTCTCTTGTTTAGATAACCTTTATCTCTAAAGATTTATGATCAAATCATCCAATTTGAAAAACATGTGTAATCGGCATATAACTTGGTTATAGAAATCGCAAAGACACCTCGACCATCAAAAGATAACACTAAGCGGTTAGATGGCCTTTATCCCACTAGTACATACAAGAGATGTGCAAGTGTTCTTCAAGATGGATTGCACAAATTTGAGGTTTGAAAGGGTCTTTTATATATTTTATAATTCTAGTTTTAACAACATATGATATCATGATAATTGCATGCAACTATTTCATTGATCGATGTCAATGGACCAAGAAATATGTCCTTTGCTGAAAGCTCATAGGGGAAGAAAAATGGAAAGGTAGGTTTTGTTAGTGATTAAATGGAAAGGTCAGCTGGAGCGAAAACCAATCAAAATTTAGAAAGATAGGTATATCGAGCGCGCTGAGGGAAATTCGAGAGATCCGAAGACATGGCCACTACTGGCCTACGGTCCTTGCAGATTACATAGCACATGCTAAGAGTTGCGATGCCTGCCAGAGGTATGCAGGAATCCAGCACAAGCCGGCTTCCGAGTTATACCCGATTATAAAGCCTTGGCCATTTCGAGGGTGGCCCATGGATATCATCGGTCTAATTAATCATGGTATCGATTTTCCAAAAAATCACATTTAAGGTTCAAATATAAAATTCGGTTTTATATTTTGACGGGGTTCAATTTTAATGATAATATCCAATATTAAGTTTGAGTTTGAGCCATATAGAACCTTATTTATGACTTAATAAAACTTCTTTTTATTATTAATATTTTGGAGTTTGAATATGTTATAAATTCACCATTTTAGACTTATAATTTTACAATTTCAAAATTTTTCTGTTTTTAAGGTTTTAATAAAACCGATTTTTATTTTAAAGTTATAACTTGTATCATCTAATGTTCTCATTTTGAAAATTGAAAACGAAACTCCATGTGATGATTATTTTTTCCAAGAAATAGTTTGATTTTATGAAAAACTAATTTATCAACCACGAAAAATATTTGCATAAAAAATAAACAACACAAACATGTATAATAGTGTAAAACAGGCCAAGTTCTAGTGACACTTTTATGAGCCAGCATAAAAGTGTCAAGTCCTTTCCTGGGGGATCAAATTGACTAAAAGCTTCAAGTTGTTCTTCATGTTGACTTCAAGTTCCCACTTGCATTGACAATCTACTTTGTTGCAATTTTATAAAACATTTATAAAAATTATGAACTTTTATACAAATTTTATAAAACCGTTGGCATCCTCTTGAACTTCAAAAATTGCCTCCATCTTCATCTTGCTACATATTTTATAAAATAATTCTTGTCTAAAACTAATTTATTACATAAAAATAACAATAATAAAAACTATCTACTTTTATTACATACATTATGAATAAAAGAATATTACAAACCATTTTAATAAACCAACCAACAATAACAACACAAAGATCCATGGCTTGTTTATACACTCAAAAATACATATAAACATAAAATAACCTTTGTTTTTATAGGACAACTTTAAGTGACAAAAAATGCATATAAGTTTTTGTCACAAAAAATAACAATTAAAAAGTTTTCAAATAAAATATGTATGAACTTATTTTTATACAAAACAAGTTATCCATATTCTCCAAAAACTAAGATTTCCAAAAATCAAAAAATTTAACTAAATATGCAAGGTGTCTCTGATACCAATTGTTGGGTTTTTTTTAAATAGTTTCATAAACTAGAGAAAATGGCAAACGGGGGACTTGATTTTTTGAAAATAACATAAACAACTTTATACCCACCAAGGATCATCTTGCAAGTTGTAGAAATATTAAACACCAACCAAAGAAAGGATGAAGAAATAACAATATTTGTAGTTCTTTGGGTCCTCTTGGGAGGCTTGGAAGTTGATGGAGAATGATGAACTTTAGAGACACCAACAATGATTCAACTTGATGTAGATGTTAGTCCAAAACTTTTAGTTCTTAAGCTTGAAGTTCATAACCAATATGAACTTCAAGAGAGCATAAACAAGTAGCAATTTCTTCAATTGTTCAAAGAAAAAGAAGAGAGGATGAGAGAGCCTAAAGGGTTACGGTTTTGGTGCCTTCTAATGAACCAAAAAGAAAGCCTCTAGTCTAGTATAAAGTAGAAACAATACCTTAAGGTCCTTGACCATTAAGACCTTATTACACAATACAATAATGTCTCTCATTCATGCAAGCCATAACGAATTCTTTTGATTAAAGAATGCAAAAGACCATTACTATCTTCCTCCCATATATTCTTGGCAACAGAGTTATAAAAAGAGTGCCAAAGTTTAAATTTTATAAAGCCAAGTTTATAATATATAAACTTTGTCTTTAGGTAAACGACAAAAAGACTCAAGTAGTCCAAAAGGTTGTGCATGACTTATTAAATCTTACCATATGAATTATGTAATGTTACTTGCTAATGAAAAAAATTGATATTTCCATGAAATAAATCATTTCTAATTAATTATAAGAGTTCATTGAATATTTATTAAAATTAATTTCTAATAAATAATCAGTTGTATCAAGTTTTTGTTAATGTGACCCAATAGTATCATACTTTAATTAGCAATATCATTTTAATATGACTATTAAGCATACAAGATCCTTAGACCAGGTACAAGATCAACCAAGTTCCACACTTGATTATCATATATGGACTGAATCTAAATATCCATTGCCTTTTTCCATTTTGCAGTTTAAGGACCCGCCATTTCTTCCTTGTAGCTAGCTGGTTCATCTAAATTTACTAGTGTTCTATCACTAATAAACGTGTCGTCATCCGTAGTTATGTAAAATCCATAAAAGTCGGGTGGCGCGCTAACTCTACTATATCAACGAAGAAGTAATGAACTATCATTTGTGGCAACATGTAACATACACGTTTTGAAATCGTGTTTTAAGTAAATAATATTATGAAATATTATATGAATTTGAATGTTGAGTTCTAACAGATAGTTTTTACTAGAAATGAAGTAAAACTATGTTTAGAATCACTTATAAAATATTGGAAGTCTTATGAGATTCCAATTAAAAGTCAAATAGTGAAATATAGCAAAAATATAAAATTTCAAATGAGTAAAATTTTATTATTGAAATTTCTAGATAATCTCGTTAGAAACACGTAGTACAACGGTAAAAGGTCTGACGAAAACGGATGTCGGATGAAGAAGTTATGAACTTTTAACAGATTTTCCTGTCCCGGTCTGTTAAAAATAATAATATTAAAAATAAAGTCAAAATTAGCCAACGAAGTCTAAACAAAAGTTGTAGAGCATAATTTTACCTACGCGTATAAAGAACGTAAAAAACGGAGCCCGTATGTGAAAGTTATGGATTTTAGAAGATTTGAGCCCATTTTCCGAGAAAATTCGTATGGATAAGCTTGGCCACGTCATCCGATCTCGGTGAGTCATCTGTCTCGCATCCGACGCGTGTCTCCTGCTGATTTGACCGAGGGTGCGGTCCAATGGCTATCCGACGTGCCTGGCATCAGACTCCACCCCATGTCCGAGCCGAAGACCCAACCGATGACGCGCCTGAAGCCGATGACTCCTGGCATCCGAGCCTCGCCAAAGCTACCATCTGGTCCGAGCCTCGCAGCCACCTCCCCTCTTCCCCTCGCTTCAGATCCGAACCTCAGCCCTATCTAAGGGGTGCGAGACCTCCCGGGTAAATGTTAGAAATTTGCCACTTGTTACCTCTAAACTTATATTTCTTCTACTTCCACTTCCGCCGAAGCCCCGATTTTATTTTTAACACCCGAAACACGCCCTGAAGTGCTCGAGAAGCCAGAAAAATTTATCTTTTCAGTTTTGAAGCTCTACCTTCGCAGAGCCTGGTTTTCAAGAAAACTCCCAGTTTTCAACGAAGAAAGTGATATTTAGAGCCGAAGTGCTGCCCAAATTAATATTTTAGCCCCCAGTTATTTCACGGTGAGTTTAATATATAGGAGCAATTATATGTTATGTGTTATATGTGCTATGTGCTTTTCAGTGTTATTATTTCGGGTCATTTTCCCGGGTTATTTTTATTCGCTATTTTTAATAGCAAAGAAATACCTTTGACCATGTGATCAGTGAAAGGACTTAGATTCACGTTGGTACCGGTATGTAGCCTCTGGCCATGTAGAACATGTCTCCGTAAGAGAATGATTTCTATTCTATGGTATTGGCAGAAGGTTAGACACGGCTATAAGCCTGAAATCTACCAAAATGTAAATCCAAAGTTGTATGTCTTCCATGCCATTTGGGCCAAAGCTTTATTGATTTATATCACACATGGAAATTGTTATGTCTCATTGATTGTATATCTTTAAATCAAATCAATGATTGATATGGAATGTTTGTCACATGATTCACATATACCCTTGTTGTTCGTTGTTCCTCTTTGCTTCTGCCATATTGAAGTATATATATGGCATAACGTTATATTGTATCTATTATTGAACTCACTAAGCGTCACCGCTTACCCTCTCAATGTTTAACAAATTGCAGGAGATAAGCATCCTGTATAGTTATATACTGGTAGCAAATTTTTGAATAGTTTGAAACTATTGTATCGATAGAAGCTTATGAATAGTTTGAAACTATTGTATTTTGCACTCCCATATGTATAAAACTATAGAATCTGGGAAGTTATGTAATATATAACACTTTAAAATAGTCAGTTTGTATCCAACAGTTTGTAACCTCTTTATCAATTTAAAATATTGTTTTTTTATATGCAAGTAGCATGTTTTGGAGTAACTATATTGTCAAGTATGAAAGTTTGGGTCTTTCATAAATACGAAAGTGAGGGTCTTTCAATCATGGTATCAGAGCGGTAGTTTGAGTGAATTAAATTCCACGGATTGGTATTTAGACTTAAACTATTGGAAGTTCAATATATGAACTTAATCATTGTAAGTATAGGGATACAAACCATAGGAAATATATAAGTAAAAGTATTAGGTAATAGTAAACCCTAATATTCTAAAATACAATGTTTCTCCGTATTACAGAGCAATGGCTAAACAGGTTAGTAGCCATACCCCTGAGGTTGGTGGAGGTCCTCAACCTGAGGAAGTGAGTACTCCAATATCTCCTCGTGAGGAGCGACTCTTGGGTAAACTTACCGGTGTTATTCGAAAGACTCTCGAAGAACAAAAAAAGAATGGTGATAAGGGAAAAGAGAAAGCCACTGGAGAATCTTCAAAAGGAGAGGTGAAGCGTCCCTCGTTCAAAGATTTCAAGAGTAGTGGTGCTACAGAGTTTTCCGGTGTTCTCAATCCCATTATTGTTCTTACTTGGATCCAGAACACAGAGAAAGTGTTTCGTATTTCTCATGTGGATAATGAAGATAAGGCTAATTATGCTTCTGCAACGCTCATCGGAGAAGCCTTGGTCTGGTGGGAAGCAACATATGAAGCTCTCAACGGGTTTGACTAGGAGAATTTAGCCTGGGAAATGTTTAAAACTCATTTGCTAGAGAAGTATTGTCCTCTAAACATGAGGAGGAGATTGGAGAAGGAATTCCTCGAGCTTAAACAAGGAGGAACGACTGTGAATGAGTATGAAACTTAGTTTAATCAAAGAACAAGGTTTGCTACAAAGTATATTCCAGCTGAAGACGAGAAAATTCAGTTATTCATGGAGGGACTATGACATGAAATCCATGATTTCGTTGCCAATCGAGAAGTTCTGTCATTCGATAAAGCCGTTGAATGTGCTCGAAGACGTGAGCATGACTTAGAAATACGTGGTGCCACTTTTACTGCTCCGAAGCATCCACGCACTGAAAGAACTGTTCCTGTTCCTTCTTTTCTACCAGCTCAATCTATTCGGACTAAACCTGGTAATCAAGTTCAAACTCAAAATTCCTCTCGTGGACGCGGTAGATCACAATCTTTTTTTATTCAATCGCCTTCATGTCGTATTTATGGAAGGAATCATCCAGGCCAATGCAAAATAGACAAGGAATCCATTGTCTGTTATGGATGTGGAGAAAAGGGTCATATAACGCCAGCTTGACCAAAAAAGGATGTTACTTGCTATGCATGTGGTATTACTGGCCACAAGAAGCGTTTTTGCCCTACTCTTACTAGTCAGATGACGGGAAGTCAAGCTTCTGTTCAACAACCGGCAAGAAGTCAAGTCCCTGTCCAACAATCAAAGGGTACTCCAACTAAAAAGGAGGAGGTGCCAAAAGCTAAGGGTCGTGCATTCCAGATTACCTCAGAGGAGGCACGTGAGGACCCGAATGTTGTGACGGGTACATTTCTTGTCAACTCTAGACCTGCTCACATCTTATTTGATTTTGGTGCCTTAGATTCTTTTGTGTCTTATGAATTTGCGCATTCCTTTCAAATTGCTTGCTTTGTACTCGAACAACCATTTCACGTAGATACTACGGGAAGTATATCATTACTTGCTGATAAAGTCTATAGGGATTGTGTTATAGAAATTGAAGGCTATACTTTTCTTGCTAACCTGATCCCCATCTCCTTGCCCAACTTTGATATTATTCTCGGTATGGATTGGTTATCAAAGAACCATGCAGAACTATTGTTCTATGAAAAGATAGTAAGCATTCGTATTGAAGGGGAGAATCCTATCTATGTCTACAGTGAACAAAGACTCTTAAAAATAATCTCTTTCCTTAAAGCTTGTAAATTCATATCGAAAGGGTGTTCTATCTATCTGGCCTACATAGTTGATGTCTCAAAAGAGGAGAAGAAAATGGTAAATGATGTTCTTGTTGTTAACGAATATCCTGATGTTTTCCCCGATGATTTGCCTGGCCTTCCTCCGGATAGACAAGTAGAGTTCCGAATTGACCTTGTGCCTGGTGCTGCTCCGATTGCAAAGACTCCTTATCGTCTTGTGCCAGCTGAGATGAAAGAAATGATGATCCAACTGTAGGAACTACTTGAAAAGGGTTTCATTCAACCGAGTACCTCTCCCTGGGGTGCTCCGGTACTGTTTGTCAAGAAGAAAGATGGATCGATGCGGATGTGCATTGATTATCGTGAGCTGAATAAGGTGACTATCAAGAACAAGTACCCACTACCTCGCATCGACGATTTGTTCGATCAACTTCAGGGTGTTAGCTATTTCTCAAAGATTGATCTAAGATCTGGCTATCATCAGTTTAAAGTTCACGAGCAAGATGTCCCGAAGACTGCTTTTCATACTCGATATAGGCAGTATGAATTCCTTGTTATGTCGTTTGGTTTAACAAATGCTCCTGCTATATTCATGGATATGATGAATCGGGTATGCCGCCGAATGCTCGATAAATCAGTCATCGTATTCATTGACGATATTCTAATCTATTCCAAGTCTGAAGCTGATCATGTCATTCATCTTTGTGCGGTATTAGAACTTCTTCGAAAGGAGAAACTATATGCTAAATTCTTGAAATATGAATTTTGGCTTCGCCAAGTTCAATTTCTTGGCCATGTAATTTCTAGTGATGGTGTATCCGTAGATCCTATCAAAATTGAAGCCATTCAAAATTTGGAAGTGCCCCGTAATGCTTCCGAAATTCGCAGTTTCTTGGGTCTCGCGAGATATTACCGGAGATTCATTAAAGACTTTTCTCGTATAGCCGTACCTCTCACGAGTCTTACACGGAAGGAAGTGAAGTTCGAATGGGGTGAAGCCCAAGAAAAAGCTTTCTCAACCCTAAAAGATCTTTTGACTCATGCTCCAATCTTATCACTCCCAGAAGGTGATGATGATTTCTCCGTATATAGCGATGCTTCAAGATTGGGACTCGGTTGTGTGTTATGCAACGTGGCAAAGTGATAGCCTATGCCTCAAGACAACTAAAAGATTATGAAAAGAATTATCCCACTCATGATCTCGAACTCGTTGCAGTGGTATTTGCCCTAAAACTTTGGAGGCATTATCTTTTTGGTAGAAAATGCCAATTATTTACCGACCACAAAAGTCTCAAGTACATATTCAGTCAGCAAACTTTGAATATGAGGCAACAACGAGCCATGGAGCTGATCAAAGATTATGATTGTGAAATCCTATATCATCCTGGAAAAGCCAACGTAGTTGCCGATGCACTTAGCAGAAAGGTTTATCGCAATAGTATGTGTTATGCTATTACTCATACTACAGTAAAATTCACTATTTTAGATGAATTAGAGAAATGGCAAGAAGAGGCCCTAAAGCCAGAAAATGTGAAGAAAGAAGGGATGATACATTATAATGATGCTTTACTTGATGATTCGCGAGGATTAAAAGTATTAGCGTTAGATTCCAAAGATTGGTGGATTGAGACAGAAGATTTTAGATGAATCCCATAAATCTAAACTGTCAATCCATCCTGGTATAGGTAAAATGTACTATGATGTAAGAGCTGATTATTGGTGGCCTGGATTAAAGAGAGACATTGGAAGATATGTACAGGAATGCTTAGTATGCTTACAAGTCAAAGCGGAGCACCAAAAGTCTTATGGAACCCCAAAAAGTCTTAGTGTTCCTGTATGGAAATAGGAAGAACTGTCCATGGATTTCATTACCAAATTGCCAAAGACTGCTAGACAGCATGATAGCATTTGGGTAATCGTCGACCGCCTGACTAAAAGCGCTCATTTTCTTGCCATGCGTGAAATGGCTCCAATGGAGAAATACGCACAAGTATACTTGGATGAAATTGTTGCAAGACATGGTGTGCCACTAAAGATCATTTCCGATCGTGATACTCGCTTCACTTCTCACTTTTGGGCGAGTATGCAACGTGAATTGGATCTCAAGTTGCTCTCAGCACAACTTATCATCCCCAGAGAGACGGTCAGACGGAGAGAACAATCCAAACAGTAGAAGTTATGCTTCGTGCATGTGTCTTGGAGTTCGGTGGTAACTGGGATAAATACTTACCTCTTGTCGAATTCTCGTATAATAATAGTTACGACGCTTCAATCAAAATGCCACCATATGAAGCATTATATGGTCGCAAGTGTCATACTCCATTATGTTGGCGAGACATAGGACAGAAGATCCTTGGAGGCCCTGAAATGATTCAAGACACCACCGACAAGATTCAAATTGTACGAGAAAGAATGAAAGCGGCCCAGGATCGACATAAGTCCTATACAGAAAAGAGGAGGCGACCCATAGAATTTCAAGTGGGTGATTTTGTAATGCTGAAGGTATCCCCATGGAAAGGCCTTATGAGATTTGGGAAGAAAGGAAAGTTGAGTCCCAGATTTGTTGGACTTTTCAAAATCATCTAGAGAATTGGAAAGCAAACATACCGCTTATAATTGCCTGAAGATTTACCAGGTATTCATGATGTGTTTCATGTGAGCTATCTGCGCAAATGTTTGAGCATCAATGATGAGACATTTCCATTATCCGAGGTGAAATTGGATAGTAAGTTAAGATATGTAGAAGAGCCGGAAGAGATCGTGAATGAAAGAACAACTAATCTACGTAATAAAGAAGTAGAGTTGGTGCTTGTCAAGTGGAAACACCATTGAGGCCCAAATTATACTTGGTAAAATAAGAATGAGATAAGAGCAAAATATCCCCATTTATTTTAATCGATGTAATTTCGGGGACGAAATCCTCAAAAGGAAGAGGTATTTGTAACATACACGTTTTGAAATCATGTTTTAAGTAAATAATATTATGAAATATTATGTGAGTTTGAATGTTGAGTTCTAACAGATAGTATTTACTAGAAATGAAGTAAAACTATGTTTAGAATCACTTATAAAATATTGGAAGTCTTATGAGATTCCAATTAAAAGCCAAATAGTGAAATATAGCGAAAATATAAAATTTGAAATAAGTAAAATTTTATTATTGAAATTTGTAGATAATCTCGTTAGAAACACGTAGGTGAAAACCTCGTCGAAATCCGAGTTAAAACGAAGAAGTTATGACCAATCAAAGATCTGCGACAAAACCGGCACGCCGAATGACATAAAAAGTGAGTTTTTGATAAACTACTTTTTAGCCTTAGTAATCTAAATGAAAGTCGTAGTATTCGTTAAATCGAGAAGTTCGATAAAAAGAACGCCAAAATCTGACTTCGTATGAGGAAATTATGATTTTTCTAAGTTTCAACTTAATACTAGACAGCTAAAAACTCGAATTTTAGATCAAGTGATTTTTAGCTGACACAACCTAAACAAGAATTGAAGGTCTCGTCATTAGTAGTAAAATGGTAAAAAGTCTGACGAAAACGGATGTCGGATGAAGAAGTTATGAATTTTTAACAGATTTTTCTGTCCTGGTCTGCTAAAAATAATGATATTCAAAATAAATTCAAAATTAGCCAACGAAGTCTAAACGAAAGTTGTAGAGCATAATTTACCTATGCGTGCATATAAAGAACGTCAAAAACGGAGCCCGTATGTGAAAGTTATGGATTTTAGAAGATTTGAGCCCATTTTCCGAGAAAATTCGTGTGGATAAGCTTGGCCACGTCATCCGATCTCGGTGAGTCATCTGTCTCGCATCCGACGCGTGTCTCCTGCTGATTTGACCGAGGGTGCGGTCCAATGGCTATCCGACGTGCCTGGCATCAGACTCCACCCCATGTCTGAGCCGAAGACCCAACCGATGACGCGCCTGAAGCCGATGACTCCTCGCATCCGAGCCTCGCCGAAGCTACCATCTGGTCCGAGCCTCGCAGCCACCTGCCCTCTTCCCCTCGCTTCGGATCCGAACGTCAGCCCTATCTAAGGGGTGCGAGACCTCCCGGGTAAATGTTAGAAATTTGCCACTTGTTACCTCTGAACTTATATTTCTTCTACTTCCACTTCCGCCGAATCCCCGATTTTATTTTTAATACCCCAAACACGCCCCGAAGTGCTCGAGAAGCCCGAAAATTTTATCTTTTCGGTTTTGAAGCTCTACCTTCGCAGAGCCCGGTTTTCAAGAAAACTCCCGGTTTTCAACGAAGAAAGTGATATTTAGAGCCGAAGTGTTGCCCAAATTAATATTTTAGCCCCCGGTTATTTCACGGTGAGTTTAATATGTAGGAGCAATTGTATGTTATGTGTTATATGTGCTATGTGCTTTTCAGTGTTATTATTTCAGGTCATTTTCCCGGGTTATTTTTATTCGCTATTTTTAATAGCAAAAAAATACCTTTGACCATGTGATCAGTGAAAGGACTTAGATTCACGTTGGTACTGGTATGTAGCCTCTGGCCATGTAGAACATGTCTCCGTAAGAGAATGATTTCTATTCTATGGTATTGGCAGAAGGTTAGACACGGCTATAAGCCTGAAATCTACCAAAATGTAAATCCGAAGTTGTATGTCTTCTGTGCCATTTGGGCCAAAGCTTTATTGATTTATATCACACATGGAAATTGTTATGTCTCATTGATTGTATATCTTTAAATCAAATCAATGATTGATATGGAATGTTTGTCACATGATTCACATATGCCCTTGTTGTTCCTTGTTCCTCTTTGCTTCTGCCATATTGAAGTATATATATGGCATAACGTTATATTGTATCTATTATTGAACTCACTAAGCGTCACCGCTTACCCTCTCAATGTTTAACAAATTGCAGGAGATAAGCATCCTGTATAGTTATATACTGGTAGCAGATTTTTGAATAGTTTGAAACTATTGTATCGATAGAAGCTTATGAATAGTTTGAAACTATTGTATTTAGCACTCCCATATGTATAAAACTATAGAATCTGGGAAGTTATGTAATATATAACACTTTAAAATAGTTAGTTTGTATCCAACAGTTTGTAACCTCTTTATCAATTTAAAATATTGTTTTTTTATATGCAAGTAGCATGTTTTGGAGTAACTATATTGTCAAGTATGAAAGTTTGGGTCTTTCATAAATATGAAAGTGAGGGTCTTTCACAACAGGTGTTTCAACGTCAGGTCTAGCACTAGTGTCAACTAAAGTTTCCTTATTGGTTGTGTAACACCGTAAATTTTAAAATAAAATTTTCATTTAAAATCGTATAATTCTCATAAAACATTTCATAAAAATCTTATTTACTTAATTTTCAAATCACAGCTCCATAATTGTTTGATTAAAATCCAGGATCCTCAAAACATAACTCTTTCACTGGTGTGTACAATCAAGCTGGTGCCTTCCTTCGATCCTAAGAAAAACCTGAAACACATAACACATAACACGGTAAGCATGAAGCTTAGCGAGTTCCCCAAAATACCATATACACTAATAATAAGCCTCTCATGGCTACAGCTCGTTGGACCCTCCGGTCCCGTCTCAGTGAAGACCCTCCGGTGTCACGGCTCGTTGGACCCTCCAGTCCGGTCTCAGTGTGGACCCTTCGGTCTCACGGCTCGTTGGACCCTCCGGTCCGGTCTCAGCAACACATAATATAACATATATATCACACAGACAAGATGCATAACTCAAGTAAACACATAAGACCCTCTAGTCAGTCATAGATACCACTCATGGTAAGTATAGTGAGAAGACTTACCTTCGAAGCGAGCAAGCAATTATCCTCGAACTCGAATCTCGAACTAGCCACCGCCTAACACATAGGGTAAATATCTCTAATTAATACTCGATTCTCGACTTTAAGTAACCAAATGTTATTCTTCTCTCTCTAACTCTTGAATTGGGTAAAATAACATTTTACCCCTCCATGGTCTGCATTACTCATGTTGACCAAACCCTAAAGTCAACAAAAGTCAAACTCAGGTCAACAGTCCATGTTTGATCCGACTCGTCAAGTGCACTCTTGCGACTCATTGATTCCCCTCGTTTCCTCAGAAGTCTCAAGAAAGTCTAGCTCAACTCGTCGAGTTGAACCCCAACTCGCTGAGTTATCGCACGATCAAGCTCATCGGGACAAACCCTCACCGACTTGTCGAGTCAGGCCATGGATTCAACGAGTCCCTTCGATATGATTTCTCATTCAGGCGATTCAAGGCATATCTATCACTCCAAACACTAGATCTACCATCCTAAGGATCGGTTGTCACGCAAAGCTTCGATCTTTACACTCATGCATGGTGGTTTTGCTCCAAACTACCAATACATGTTCTCATAAGGTGTTAAACACCATACTCCTCATATGGACGAATAAAGTTGGGACTTTTGGGCTCTAGGGACCTCATAAGGTCCAGATTAGAGGTTTAAACCTCTAGATAACTTAGTATTCTCAAATTCCCAAATAATATGTGTTGAAAACCCTAACTTCACAACTCATGAGATCTAACGAAATAAAGGGGAAAGGTTCAAGCTTCTTACCGTCCTCTTGAAGCTCTGAACAAAATGGCTTGAACCCCAACAGCTCCTTCTTGTTCCTTGCTGAATAAAATCTCTTCATCCTCAAAGATGCACTAAAATCCTTCAAGGCTAGCTTGGAGACTCTCTTAGCTCACTACACTCGTTTAGGGTTTCACACAGAAGGGTTTGGCAGCTGGTGAGGCAGAAATGTGGGCATCAGTTCCCTTATATAGGCCCCAACCCTGGGAAATTAGGTTTTCTCTGCCTAACACCTACTCAATGAGTCGGCTCTCTGACTCATCGAGTCCATTCATTAATTCTACACGGACAAATCGACTCTACTCGACGAGTTGGATTCATAACTCGTCGAGTTAATCCATAAATATCAAAAGCTAAACACACAATAATATACCTAAAAGTTCGGATGTTACAATTCTACCCCACTTGAATTAGATTTCTCCCTCGAAATCGCTTCTCAACGTTACATAGATCGAACCCAAAACCTGAAAAGTACCACCAAAAGGATATCATACCACACATCTAACTTCCTCTATGGACACCTAAAACCAAATATGAACTCCCAAACTCGGAAGAGGACATACCCTTCTGCCGCTACAATACCCCTTCTGAATCTCTAGAATCTGGAAAATCTAGTGGCCTGTCTCACTGCCAGACCGCCCTCTCAAGCTATCACCACATTATTCGCTCCTCGAATAACAGACACTGATAACTCACTACCCCTCTGATTCTCTCGTTGCAACTGATAGAAACAAGTCAAAGCCCAAAAATTGGCTACCGATCACTCATACCAGACATACTAAACGATCCACATCATACTCCAAGGAACGAAAGGGTCACATCACACCAGAGACCCATCCACCATACTACAATCGAAACCCATCTGAACAAAGAACTCTCAACACCCTGTCCTCAGACACAAGAAAATGATCATGATTGCACAAAAGTTGTTGGATATAGTGTCTAAGCCCATAACTATATTTGGTATATACTTGACCCGACCCGACATGGTCCATTTGGGTTGCACTTCACCCGAACAATTTATGGATAATATTTGAGAATAGCACAAGTTATGATTTATTAATATATTATAAGTTCTAATATATTAATATAAGATCATATTATTTAATTAGTAGTGATCTATAATTAATCTAGGATTAATTTAGTGATCAAAGATATTACTAATTAAATATGGGCTTCTATATTTATATAGTGTGGGCTTATGCTTATTTGGAATGGGCTAGGCTTGGATGGAGAAGTCCATGGATACTCCATGGAGCTTTAACCCATGGATCTCATGGAAATGAAGAGACATGGGTATTAGGGTTTACATGGATGTAACCCTAATCCACCACACTATATAAAGGAGGCTTTGGCTCTTGAAATCACACTAGTTGACACATGTTGAGGTGGGGGCCGATTTCAAGAGAAGTGTGACTATTCTCTCAAAGTTCCAAGTTTGTGGTGATTTGTGACTTTCATTTGAGGCATCCACATTATTGGTGCTAGGCTCTAAAACTCCAAGGAATCAACTACAACTACAAGGTAAGTGTTTCTACTAGCTTTATTTGATTCAAGTTCCCCATGCCATGCTAGTTAGGATATAAGCCTTGGAAAAATAATTATTTGCATGTATCTTAGACAAACATAGATCCAAGGTTTATTAGGGTTGCATGTACACTTAGGAAGTGTTAGAATGCTCAAAACCCATCAGTGGTATCAGAGCCTAGGCTTGTTTGTTTGATACTTGTTGCAATATGCTTGAAAAAGTCGAAATCTTGCTGCCTGACTGATGGACTCGCCGAGTCCATGGGGGGACTCGTCGAGTCCACTTGTATCTTCAACCTACTCGCCGAGTAGGTTCATGCACTCGACGAGTAGGGTCGACAGAGTGCAGTTTTTCGACTTTAGTTGCTGGAAATGGATTAGAAACATTACCCTAAACTGTTTTGGTACTTGAAAACTTGTTTTAGAAGGTGTAATGTCTTTTCTAACTTATTTACAACAACTAGTTATCAAAATTACAAAGATTAAGTGTGATTTTGATATATGAAAGTGTTCATGTTCATGATCTTGTTCTTATGATGTTTAGATGATCATAGGAATTATTTGTAACCTATGTGGTAGATTAATTCTTGATCATAATGTTTTTTAATGGAGTCCATAACTTGTCCTCAAGTTATGGAAAACCAAAAGTATCTTGGATTTAAAACCATTAAAAGAACACAAGAGTTAGAAAAATGAAGAGTCTTCATTTTATTACTCTATTAAACTCATAAGTTACAAGATATGAAAAGTTTTGAAAGTTTACAAAACTTGCCCTCAAGTTTTGGAACAAGTAAAGTCAAGTTAAAACTTTAGTTCCAACCCTTAGAATTTTTAAAGTTAAAATTCAACCCTTATACTTATATTATTATGATTTAATAATTATATATATATGTATAAGAACAAAGTCGTCTTACCGCTAGTACGCCTCATTCACGAAGCCGGTCTATAAGGTGGGTATAAGGTCGTTGCCTATAAAATGGTGACTTAATGGGTGTCCACTCTCACCCACCGCTTGCTTGACTGGTGGAGGGTCGTTAGCCGAACGGGTAAGACAAGGACTTATAAATTCTCATTCAAAGTATGATGAATATTATAGAGTAACTAAATGTTTTATTAAATTCTCAATCTTAGTTACTTTAGGAAAAATGTGAATAAGGTGCTAATCCATGAAATTACACTTTACACTTTGTTTAAGTCGTTGGTGGAGCGTGTGTGGTTAACTGGCACACTAACTTGGACTTAACAAGGTAGGTAAAGGGTGACTTAAAGGTTTATTATAGTATCGATGGAGCGTGTGTGGTTTACCGGCACATCGATTGAGTGATAAACTTTAAAGGGTACCAAGTGATTTGCATGGTTACTTCACACCTCGTTTTGTGATCCTCGGCATCCCAGTCACAAAACTTTGAGGGCACACTCGAGATTGAAACATGCCTTTGAAAAGTTCATTGAATCTCAAAGAATCTAGGAATTTCTAAGAACCAATCAAAGCCTAATACTTAAATATTTCGGTTTTCGTGGTGGAAATTGGTGAATCGTCATTCACCTACCTTTCAAATATGGTATAGCTTAGATTATGGCATACCTCTTCTAAGTTATATTATATTGTGATTGGATCCTAGCCTTAATATTACATTTGGGTGTTTTATTAAGGACTCTCTTATATCTAAACTAATCTTGTTCTCTTCTTTTTAGATGTCTTCAAACAATGCTGCTTCTGGCTCTAATCCTAATGGCTCCTTTACCCTTATGAACTTGTGTGGGAAAGTCACCTTTGATGGATCCAACTTCAATGAGTGGATCAGAAACATCAGGATGATTACCCGCTACGAGGACAAAGAATATGTCCTTGACAAGGAGCTTAAGGAGATTGATGAGACCACTGCAACTCCTCAGGAGATCGTTGAATTTCGGGCACATGAAAGGGATGCTACGAAAGTGGCTTGCATCATGATGGCCACGATGACAGCGGAACTCCAAAAGTCTTATGAGGATTTCTACCCTTATGAAATGCACCAAGATTTGATGGAAAGCTACCATCAAAGTGCAAGACAAGAGAGGTATGAAATCATCTGCTCCATGATAACAACCATGATGAAGGACGGGGAATCCGTCACGAGCCACATGCAGAAAATGCAAAGGTATGTGGATCGTTTGCTGAAGCTTAATGTGAACTTCCCTGAGGATCTTGCAATAGATATCATTTTACACTCCTTACCATCGTGCTATGATCAATTCCGCATGACATATCACATGAATAAGGAAGAGGTCACACTCAGCAAACTTCAGGAACTTCTCAAGACCGCAGAATCATGTCTTAAGGGGAAGTCGGTTGCTATCACTCCTACTCCAAACTCAACTCCGGTTTTGGCAATTGGGAAAAATCGATGGAGGAAGAGAAAGAGATCCTCGAAGGGTACCAAGGCTCGGACCCTTGATGGCTCTTCTTCAAGTGGAACCAAGAAAGGTTTCGTCACTCCTTCTTTTGACCCAAAAGAGGCTGAATGCTTCTATTGTCATGAAAAATCTCATTGGAAGCGGAACTGCCCAAAGTACCAGCAGGATGTGTAGGATGGGAAAGTCAAACCCAACCATGCAGGTACTTACACTATCATTTCTAATAACTCACCCCATTCTAAGTCTTGGGTCCTTGATACCGGTTGTGGTATTCATATTTGTTGTGACTTGCAGGGACTAAGAAGAAGTGAGAATGTGGAGCAAGGAAGAATAAACTTGATCATGGGGAATAGGAAAGCTTTACCTGTTACCAAGATTGGAGTTTATACTTTATCGCTAAGCAGTGGGTTTAATTTAGATTTGAATAAGTGTTGTTATTCGCCAGGAATGGCAAGAAATATTATTTCCTTTCATGCTTTGTACAAACAAGGGTTTACCTTTTCATTTAATAATGAAGTTGGTTCTATAGATGTTTTCTATAATAATGTTTTTTATTTTAAAGCATTACCTTGTGATGGTGTGTATGAAGCTGTATCTGTTGTAGATAACTTGGGAAATAATGTTTTGTGTATTGATTCTACTAATAATAATAACTTGGATAAAGCATCATTATGGCATTGTCGTCTTGGACATATAAGCAAGAAACACATAGGCCAACTCCAAAAGGATGGAGTCTTGGAGTCGTTTGACCTAAAGTCAGATGATAGTTGCGAATCATGCTTACTTTGAAAAATGACAAAGTTACCCTTCACAGGCTCGTGTGAGAGGGGTGAAGGTTTGTTGGACCTTATACACACGGATGTGTGTGGACCATTCAAACATGCCACAAGGGATGCTAATCGTTATTATTTGACTTTTACTGATGATTACAGTAGATATGGATATATCTACTTAATCAAGCATAAGTCAGAGACTTTCGAGAGGTTTAAGGAATTTAAATAGGAAGTCGAGAATCAATTGGGCAGGAACATTAAGATGCTTCGATCCGATCGAGGAGGTGAGTATCTTAGTTCAGAGTTCCTCGACTATCTTAGGGAATGTGGGACTGTCTCACAATTGACACCTCCCAGGACACCACAGTTGAATGGTGTGGCTGAGAGGCGTAATCGAACCTTGTTGGATATGGTTCGTTCCATGATGAGTCGAGCTACACTACCAATCTCATTCTGGGGGTATGCCTTAGAGACTGCCGCCCATATTCTTAATCTTGTCCCTACAAAGAAAGTTGCCAAAACTCCTCACGAGATGTGGACTGGCAAAGTACCTAAGCTAGACCACATCAAGATTTGGGGTTGTGAGGCTTTCGTGAGACGCGAGACTCATAAGCTCGAACCTCGAAGCGAGAGGTGTATTTTCATCGGCTACCCATAGCAATCCTTTGGTTACCTCTTCTATAGACCTAGTGACAATGTGGTCTTTGTAGCAAGAAGAGGAGTCTTTCGGGAGAGAGAATTTATAAGCCAAGGAGACAATGGGAGGCAAATTGATCTTGAAGAAATTCAAGAATCAATCGGTGAAGGAACTTCAAACACTAGCCCTCAACTTGAGGAGGAAACTCCTGTTGAGCCAGTTGATGAGCCTGTACCTCTGAGGCGTTCCACGAGAGTTAGGAATGCACCTGAGCATTACTATGGTTTCCATATTACTGCGGAAGGTGAGACACTTATTAATGATGAGACACTAGTAGGTCCGGATGAACCTAACAGCTACATGGAAGCCATGGCAGGCCTTGAGGCTGCTAAATGGAAAGAGGCCATGGATAGCGAGATACAATCCATGTATGACAATCAAGTTTGGAACTTGGTTGAGAATGTACCTGGTCGTAAGACTGTAGGGTGCAAGTGGGTCTTCAAGAAGAAGACCGACATGGATGGTAAAGTACACACTTATAAGGCGAGACTGGTTGCAAAGGGCTTCTCTCAAATTCCTGGAGTGGACTATGATGAGACCTTTTCTCCAGTAGCCAAGATTAAGTCTATTCGGGTTCTGTTAGCCATAGCTGCATTTCATGACTATGAAATATGGCAAATGGATGTCAAAACCGCTTTCCTTAATGGAAAGTTGGCTGAAGATGTTTACATGAGTCAGCCAGAGGGTTTTGTCAGCAACGAGTAGCCTAATAGAGTGTGTAAACTCGAGAAATCCATTTATGGATTGAAACAGGCACCTCGCAGGTGGAATCTTTGCTTTGATGAGAAAGTCAAGGAATTTGGCTTTTCGAGGAGTGAAGATGAATCTTGCGTCTATATCAAGGCTAGTGGGAGCATAGTCAGTTTTTTGGTACTGTATGTGGATGACATACTACTCATAGGAAATGACATCCCAACCCTGCAGGAAGTAAAGTCCTGGCTTGGGAAGTGTTTCGCTATGAAGGACCTTGGTGAAGCTACCTATATCCTAGGGATAAAAATTTTGAGAAACAGGAGTAAAAGACTAATTGGACTTAGTCAAAGTACCTACTTGGACAAAGTGTTGAAAAGATTCAACATGCATAACTCCAAGAAAGGTGAGTTACCCATTCAGTGTAACGCTAGATTGAGTAAGACACAAAGCCCTAGTACTGAGGCTGAGATAGCAGAAATGAGTCGATTTCCTTATGCTTCAGCTGTAGGATCGATCATGTATGCTATGACGTGTACTCGACCTGATGTAGCCTTTGCTTTGAGCATGGTTAGCAGGTATCAGGCGAACCCTGGAAAGGAACACTGGACTGCGGTAAAGAATATCCTCAAGTACCTGCGAAGGACTAAGGACTGGGTCCTTACCTTCGGTGGGAGTGATGACTTGAGAGTTGTAGGGTATAGTGATGCTAGTTTCCAGACCGATAGGGATAATTTCCGCTCTCAGTCAGGCTGGGTCTTTACCCTAAACGGAGGAGCAATTTCTTGGAAGAGTTCCAAGTAGGAGACAGTGGCTGATTCCACTTGTGAATCAGAGTATATAGCAGCAAGCGAGGCAGCAAAGGAGGCGATATGGCTAAAGAACTTCATCGGAGACCTTGGAGTTGTTCCAGCTATAAAAGAGCCAATGGAGATTTTCTGTGACAGCAATAGTGCGGTTGCCTTAGCCAAGGAACCAAGGGATCACGGGAGATCCAGACACATCGACAGAAAATACCATTTTATCAGACATCGAATTGAAGAAGGACTCCTCATGGCGAAGAGGGTATCATCGGATGAGAACCCGGCAGATCCCCTCACGAAGGGACTGAGTAGGGTTAAGCATCTCCAGCATGCTCGGAGCATAGGGCTGAAGGATGATATAAGTTTTAGTAGTTAGATAACCCAGAAATTTGTAAAGTGTAATTGACATTTGATGATGAATAAAAGGTGTTTTATTTATGAGTAAAGTGTTGCTATCTCTTGTCGATCTTTTACTATATTTCTTTTGCATGTTTTGACTTCCAGAATAATTATGTTTGGTATATCATATTATTCAAACCTCCACAGTCGGTCATATGTCGGAAGTAGGTATGAATCAAGACTGTCATGATTGGTTGCAGAGGTCTAAGGTGTTGGACATGGCTACAACAATCATGAGTGCTCATAAGTTCTGAGCATTGGACTCAACCCACGCTCACTGGAATCACTTCATGGAATTTTATCTCGAGTGATCGTGAGACGGTAATATCATATAAGTCTTCAAACCTAGAGATATGATTTGTTACTTACGAGTTGGTTATGCATTGATTGTACGTAAACGCATTGGTAACTCGATGTTATAAAACGTGCCTTTGTGTGTAATTCAATGAGTGGTAGAACAAACATATGAGTCGAAGTTTATCTGTTCCTTCTTGGATTAGAAGCTGATATCTGGGCCCCTCGATGATTTTGTTTTGACCTATGTACTGGGCCCGGTCAGAACTAAATTGATGTGTTCAGTTGAGTTCTATGTCAAACAAATCGGAAATCGGGAAACAAATGCTGGACAATAAGCAAGACAATGTTCCATGTGTTTGTCCGGCTGATATCTAGAACAGAGGATTATATGATCACTTATCTAAATGGCGCGTTCTAGTTCAATAGAGTTTAAAGAGCTACGATTGCGGATCGGTTCCTGAAGTTATACTTGCAAATATAGTTACTAGACTTATCCAAGTGGGAGACTGTTGGATATAGTGTCTAAGCCCATAACTATATTTGGTATATACTTGACCCGACCCGGCATGGTCCATTTGGGTTGCACTTCACCCGAACAATTTATGGATAATATTTGAGAATAGTACAAGTTATGATTTATTAATATATTATAAGTTCTAATATATTAATATAAGATCATATTATTTAATTAGTAGTGATCTATAATTAATCTAGGATTAATTTAGTGATCAAAGATATTACTAATTAAATATGGGCTTCTATATTTATATAGTGTGGGCTTATGCTTATTTTGAATGGGCTAGGCTTGGATGGAGAAGTCCATGGATACTCCATGGAGCTTTAACCCATGGATCTCATGGAAATGAAGAGACATGGGTATTAGGGTTTAAATGGATGTAACCCTAATCCACCACATTATATAAAGGAGGCTTTGGCTCTTGAAATCACACTAGTTGACACATGTTGAGGTGAGGACCGATTTCAAGAGAAGTGTGACTATTCTCTCAAAGTTCCAAGTTTGTGGTGATTTGTGACTTTCATTTGAGGCATCCACATTATTGGTGCTAGGCTCTAAAACTCCAAGGAATCAACTACAACTAGAAGGTAAGTGTTTCTACTAGCTTTACTTGATTCAAGTTCCCCATGCCATGCTAGTTAGGATATAAGCCTTGGAAAAATAATTATTTGCATGTATCTTAGACAAACATAGATCCAAGGTATATTAGGGTTGCATGTACACTTAGGAAGTGTTAGAATGCTCAAAACCCATCAACAGTATCCTTTGATATCTAACAATCATAAGCCCCAACTCCTTATTAGATATCCCTTTCAACACTGAGAACCAGGTGAACTCCCGACCCCACAGTTAAACCTCCAAAGCTTACCCATTACATGCCCCAAAACGTCTTACTGACTTCCTTCTCACAACAAATATCTTGGCCCATTGTGACTCACAAGTCACGAAGTTCGCTTTACCCCAAGTGAATACTACAATCCCAACTGAAATCGTCTCACCCTCGACCTCTATTGTCTACTACTCATTAGTTCCATGCGTCTCGCTGTCCTTCCCATACAAATGAATTGACCCACTCAGGTCTAAGACGTCAGATGACACACAATACCCTTGAAAGTGAAACCCATCTCTGAATCCGGAATCTCATTTGCCTACTCAATACACCAACAAAGCCAAACTCAAACTCGAGAGTCTGGTCCGACACAGAATTGGAACCACTCGTTCCAATGAAGCACTCAACTCATGACTCATGACCTGCAACCCACGTGTACATCACTTCTCCAATTCTTTTCAATTGTGATAACCACAACTTAACTCAAAATATAACAATTCCCGACAAATATGGAGACCCCAGTCTCGCCCCCGGTCCGATCACTAGGTTCATGAAACTCAAGCAATAAGGCTACCTATGCCTTAAAACTCTTATGTGTCATGCTCTGACTAGCGAATAATATGGATCCCCGCAGACCTACGACACTCTCTCATTGACTCATGAATACTAGAGAATAATACGGATCCCACAGTAGCACAATAGTCTCTCGCTGACTGGTGAACACTACGGCTCCATGTAGTATCGCAATACTTTTTCGCAGACTGGTGAACACTACGGCTCCCTGCAGTATCACAACACTCTCTTGCAAACCGGTGAACACTACGACTCCCTATAGTATCACAACACTCTCTCTCACTAACTCGCCATAGGCTCACTCCATGGTTTTCCCCTGATAATCTGTAGTGTTTACTCCCACTCGGATCCACTCACCCTCTTATCCACCATAATCTCCTCCTCAATCCATCACCCCATTGAGTTCACTATCGAATACTCCACGACTCAACATAGATAGGTACATACACCCTCCCAAGTTAAGCATCACCACTCCTGACGACAACCGTCATGACCAAAACTTTTTCATGCTGCAATTCACATTCTTGGATACTCCCGTTTGATGACAATTAGCTGAAGGGCTCCCACTAGAACCATAGTCACTTGATACTCCACTTGCCATCTCATAACTCAAGTCTCAAAATAATCTGAAATTCATGGCATTCTACTCGGATACCTCGGTACACCATCACAGAAGCTCACGATGTCTTGCCTCAACCACTGATCTCCTACTTACGGCATCATACTCAGATACAACAATGCATCCTTTCATAATCTCACAACTGATCTTACTCTCACACAACTCGTAACTTCAGAATATTCCCACTCTCAATTGAAACACGTAGGAATCGCCAATGACTCAGAATACGTTGACAACAATCCGAAACTCCCTCCTCTATTGCTCAAAACCCATGCACGAATACACATACCGACCCTGACGTTGGTTGCCCAATCAACTTCTACCCTTCCCAAATTGCATATAAAAACCCATACATTGAACCAGAAATTCTCAACCGCCGAAACTATCCTTAAGAGCCAACCACCTCGAATTTACTATTACAACCTCGAAGAATTCCTAACCAGCACAAGGTCTCCGACCAACGGCCACCGGCTGTGGAGACACTCATCCTTTCCTGAACACGTATAACATACATTATCTCGCTCTGCACCTCTCCTCGACCACCAATAACCCTGGTCTCATGTATCCAAACCGTAGGTCACTATATCTAGTCCTCTAACCGCTCTTGAACAAATATGTGATACTCTCAATAAAATACTCAGTTCTCCCCCACTCAGGGCTCGAACCATCACCATTTATCACACCAACAATCTATTCCATGGACTGTTTCACCAGGTACATCACACTTACTCTTGGAAAGTACCACATAACATTCAATAATCTTCCCGATAGAGACCAAGCAACTCCAAACATCTCGAATCTTAGATAAAATCCTCGAAAACTTCCCAACGTGTCATCTAAAATCTCTCACTGACACACTACCAGACATCTCAATTGTCCCGTAGTAAGCATGAATCTCAGTCTGAAAATAATGAACTATCACACTCCTCATCTTCGACTCCCCAACCAACGTTCCATCATGAGAATTATCATGAGAGCAGAGACCTCACCCCCCCCCCCCCACACACACACACACACACTCGATATCCATCATAGATAATGAGAGCCACCGCCCCAATATACTCCTCTTGATCACCCGAAATTGTTGCTAACATATTCCCTACTATACTCAAATAGGGTATATCCTTGTACTTGACTATCTCAGTCCCCACTGATGACCCTCTCATGCTATAATATTACCTTGTGGCAGACATACTGCCCAAATACTCTGGTGAAATATCGCAACCAATGCTACCCCATAGGGTTTACCTCCAAGCTCAAAAACGCAAATAACACAACTCTGGTCACAGAAAGTGACATCTCCACTATCGGCCGATAGCTCACTTAGACCATAATCCTCCATAAAGCACCATCTCTACACATCCCTGAGTCTTAAGACTCCAACTAGCATCTCATCAAAAATCTCTCAGAAACTAACTCAATTTCCCTCTCAAGGTATGCTCCATTGAAACTCATTCAACATGGCCCTCTGGCCCCACACTCTATCACATCTGATCTTAGTCTAATCAATCACAACAGGATAACAGGTAAAACCAGAAGCACTAACCACCACGAGTCATGGTACTCGAACCATGTGACCACCTTTCGATCTGCTATGAATCATGGTACCCGAACCATGTTATCTCTTCTCAATCTGCTACTTAGAACCTCTGGAACTCTCCCTGTTTCGAGTACGGGTCCTCTACTTTCCGTAGTACGGGCCCATACTACCTGCCACATCTACCCATACTTTTCCACACGGATCGTCCCAGATTTCCTAAGCAGCCGCTCAACCTTCTCGATCACTAATCCCGTTAAACCTGGTCGCTCCCCAGCGAATACTCTAATCTATCAGCGTACTCATCTAACTAAGGTCACTCCCTAGGTTCTCACAGTTCTCTGCCATCAGCTGCTAAAGAACTCCTTATGATGCCAGCTATCTACCTCTTGAATATTGTCATATTCACTTAGTAGCTGACTCCCATCATCGAGAATTCCACAAAGCATGAAGTAAGCAACATTCAGGCATCGAATAATCTCCACCAGCACGTAAAACCACTCTACGTTACAACTCTATTTACTCTACTCACACTCAAAAGATGTCACCGAACTCCAGCAACTCTACCCCACGAGGTTATCTAAACACTCTCTCAGTAGGCTCCTCTAATGCTCATGTAGGTATCTCTCCTAGATTACTCCTCTTCTCAAAGCTCTATCTCTGAAATATTCCTGTTGGATACTCTTACTCCGCACATACTCAAAGCACATCACAGATAGCAAAATTCCTCGGCTAAGGCATCACAAATCAGGCAACTCTAGCCCTAAAATATGAAACACCTAGCCTATCTCCTAGCATGCATCACTAGTAACTCATAACACAACTAAGTAAGGGTACTTTGGGAAATCACCGTTCGGGCTCTGGCTAATTGTACACACTGCTCCTTCTCATTTTCTCTTCGAAACTCTTGCTTGTTTTAAAAAAAATCATTTCTTTTGAAATTTTTTCTCAAATCCCCAGTTTGAGTCTAGACATACCCAAAGGTGTATCCGAAACCCTCAAACCAAAGCTCTGATACCAACTTGTAACACCGTAAATTTTGAAATAAAATTTTCATTTAAAATCGCATAATTCTCATAACACATTTCATAAAAATCTCATTTATTTAATTTACAAATCGCAACTCCGTAATTGTTTTGATTAAAATCCAGGATCCTCAAAATATAACTATTTTACTGGTGTGTACAATCAAGTCGGTGCCTTCCCGCGATCCTGAAAAAAACCTGAAACACATAACACATAACACAGTAAGCACGAAGCTTAGTGAGTTCCCCAAAATACAATATACACAAATAATAAGCGTCTCATGGCTATAGCTCATTGGACCCTCCGGTCCGGTCTCAGTGAAGACCCTCCAGTCTCACGGCTCGTTGGACCATCTAGTCCGGTCTCAGTGTGGACCCTCCGGTCTCACGGCTCGTTGGACCCTCCGGTCTGGTCTCAGTAACACATAATATAGCATATATATCACGCAGACAAGATGAATAACTCAAGTAAGCACATAAGACCCTCTGATCACTCGTAGATACCACTCATGGTAGTGAGAAGACTCACCTTGCAAGCAAGCAAGCAATTATCCTCGAACTCGAATCTCGAACTAGCCATCGCCTAACATATTGGGTAAATATCTCTAATCAATACTTGATTCTCGACTCTAGGTAACCAAATGTTATTCTTCTCTCTCTAACTCTTGAATTGGGTAAAATACCATTTTACCCCTCCATGGTCACCATTACTCATGTTGACCAAACCCTAAAGTCAAAAAAAGTCAAACTCGAGTCAACAGTCCATGTTTGACCCGACTCATCGAGTGCACTCTTATGACTCGTCGAGTCCCTTAGTTTCGTCAGAAGTCTCAAGAAAGTCCAGCTAAACTCGTCGAGTTGACGCCGAGTTATCGCACGATCAAGCTCACTGGGACAAACCCTCACCGACTCGTCGATTCAGGCCAAACACTAGATCTACCATCCTAAGGCTCAATTGTCTCAAAAAGCTTAAATCTTTACACTAATGCATGGTGGTTTTGCTCCAAACTACCAATACATGTTCTCATAAGGTGTTAAACACCATACTCCTCATATAGATGAAAAAAGTTGAGACTTTTGGGCTCTAGTGTAACGACCAAATTTTCAAAGTAAAATTTTTCATTTTTAGAGTAGTCAAACATAATTCCATACATTAAGAAACCCAGTTATAATTGTTTTCAAAACATAAGTCAAATACAACTTTTATTCAAAATATAAGAGTGTCCCATCAAACGCCTGTGAGAGAGTGCACGCCGTGCCATCACGGCTTGCCCTTGCCCTTGGGATCTGATGTACCTGAAACCATAAACAAACCTGTAAGCACAAAGCTTAGTGAGCTCCTAGAGCATACCCCACACACAATCCACATAACATGCTAGCTATAAAAGCTACCTCTACCACATAACACATATCAATTAGCTATAAAGCTACCTCTACCACATAATGCATATCAATTAGCTATAAAAGCTACCTCTAACACATAACACATATCAATTAGCTATAAATCTATCTCTACCATTAGCCATAAAGGCTATCTCTACCCTTAGCCATAAAGGCTATCTCTACCATTAGCCCTGAAGGCTATCTCTACCATTAGCTATAACAGCTTTCTCTACCACATATCATTGCATAACAATGTCACACACATCTACACATCAAGTATACCAACTATCATAAAATGGGCCGGCCTTGGTGCCTTAGACCCATTTGTATGTTGAGAAGACTCACCTCTCAAAGCCTGAACTAGCAAACTGAAGTCAGATATATCCCACGCTGCTCCTCCCAAGCTGCCTATAATCAATGAGTAAGTAGCTCAGCATAAACCCATAAATACCCCCGAGTCAACTCTGGTCAAAGTCAAAGTCTGTAGTAAAGGTCAACAGTCCATATTGACCTTGACTCATCGAATACAATCAGCCACTCGTCGGGTTCCCTTCTTAACTTATCGACTCGCCGAGTCACCTGACGGACTCGTCGAGTTCATTGATGTTCACGGTCATAAACCACCAATAGAACACCCTTGATCGTAAACCATTGGCCA
This sequence comes from Lactuca sativa, assembly GCF_002870075.4. NCBI lineage: Eukaryota > Viridiplantae > Streptophyta > Magnoliopsida > Asterales > Asteraceae > Lactuca > Lactuca sativa. Next base: position 158,911,060 of record NC_056629.2, on the reverse strand, counting down.
TGAACCCTTGACTTTAAACCCTTGGTCATGAACTCTTGGCCATGAACAAGAAAACCCTTTTGACTCACCTAGTCACTTGCACGACTCGCCGAGTCCCCTTAGTCCCTTACGTTTTTGGCCCTTTCCAGTTTGACTCAAGGTCCCAAACTTCAGATCTATATCCTACTAGTGTGGATAACACGTAAATTTGCACACTTTACATGCATGCAAGGCCTCCCATGCCATAACACCAAAACTAATCTCCAAACACGGTTTTCATGCATGGAGAGGGAATGAGATTAATAAAAGGTGAAACTTTATGATATTTGGGACCTAAGAAGGTCCAGATCTGGAACCATATCCTCGTGATAGGTCTAGATCTAAGATTGATTCCATTTCCTCAAAGTTGGTTATAAACTCTGAAATGGAATCTAGGCTTAAGGTAACAAATTGATACCTCAATTCGATGCCCAAGATGAAATAGATGCCAGATCTAGTGTTTTCCCCTTGATACCTCTTCTTTAAGCTTGGAATCCCTTCCACAATCCCAAAGTTTAAGCTCCCAATTCTCTTACTTCACACACCCAATTGTTTGCGGCCGTAAACGCTCTTTTATGATGTTAAGGAAGGCTACAAAGGCGTATAATGATGTTTATATATGGGGCAAACCCTGAAACTAAGGTTTTCTATAAACAGCTCGGACTTGCCGAGTCGAGCGTTCCGACTCGCCAAGTCAGTTCCGACCCGCGTCCAAAATATCTCGACTCTACTCAACGAGTTGATCTCCCAACTTGCCGAGTCCATGCATAAAATCTCCCCAATTTGGCAACTTTCCAACCAACACCTGAACCAGGTGGTACAAGTCTCCCCCACTTGAATTAGACTTCGTCCTTGGAGTCTGCTGACCTAAACAAATCGGGGTAATGCTCTCGCATCTCCTCTTTCAGTTCCCAAGTCCATTCGGAACCCTTCCGATGCTGCCATTACACTCTCACCAGTCTTACTTCCTTATTCCAAAGAATCTTCGTCTTCCTATCCAAAATGGAAACAGGCTTCTCAAGGTAGTTTAAGCTCTCGTCCACCTAGATATCACTCAATGAGACAATCGCGGGCTCGTCAGCGATACATTTTTGAAGCTGAGAAACGTGGAAGGTGTTATGAATCTGATTAAGTTGTTCCGACAAATCTAAGCGATAGACTACCTTGTCCACCCGAGCAGAAATCCTGAATGGCCAAATATACCGAGGTCCTAGCTTGCCACATTTTTGAAACCGAATGATTCCTTTCCAGGGTGACACCTTCAATAACACAAAGTCTGCCACCTGGAACTCCAAATCTGATCGCCTTCGGTCAGTATAACTTTTCTGACGGCTTTGCATGACTCGTAGCCGATCGCGTACCTGCTGAATCAGCCCGATATTTTGTGAGCACTACCTTAGTGCTTCCCATGACCCGATGTCCAACCTCGTCCCAACAAACTGGGGTCCTACACCTCCGACCATGTAACATCTCGAACGGAGCTCGATCGATACTGGCATGATAACTATTATTGTACGAAAAATCTGCCCGTGGAAGATACGTATCCTAAGTCCCTCTAAAATACAACACGCATGCCCGTAGCATATCCTCCAGTGCCTGAATCATTCTCTCACTCTGACCGTCAGTCTGGGGGTGGTACGCCGTGGTAAAATGTTGCTGAGTGCCCAACTCAGCGTGGAATTTCTTCCAGAACCAGGATGTAAACCGAACATCACGATCAGAGACTACCGACACAGGCACCCCCTGTCTAGCCACCACCTCATGCATGTAAATATCTGCCAACTTCTCTGCGGATATACTATCAGATATTGGAATAAAATGGGCACTCTTCGTTAATCTATCCACAACCAACCATATGGCATCCACACCCCTCGCCGTCCTTGGCAACTTTGTAATGAAATCCATCATGATGTCCTCCCACTTCCACATGGGAACGGGTAGCGGCTGTACCTTACCATGAGGCCGCTGATGCTCAGCCTTGACCTTCCTGCAAGTCAAGCACCGCTCTACAAACCAAGCAATTTCCCGCTTCATGCAAGGACACAAATAACTCAGCCTCAAGTCCCTATACATCTTGGTAGCTCCTTGATGTATAGAGAACCTGGACTTATGCGCTTCCTCTAGTACATTCTGTCTCACTCCCCCAGTTGTCGGTACCCACACCCAACCACACTGCGTCAATAGTCCTCGACTATCCTTAACAAACAAAGGATACTGACCTCGGATCCTCTCTACCTTCCAATTCTCTTTCTTCACCCCCTCAACCTGAGCCTCTTTGATCATCTCCAAAAATGGAGAGATCACCGTCATCCTCAAACACACATTCCCAATTGGGGAACCTGCCGTCTTACGGATCAAAGTGTCGGCCACTACGTTGGCCTTCCCTGAGTGGGATAGAATCTTGCAATCATAGTCTTTTAGCACGTCCAACCACCTTCTCTGTCGCATGTTGAGGTTCTGCTGGTCCATCAAATACCTCAGACTCTTGTGGTCGGTGTAAATGGTACACCGCACTCCATACAGTTAATGCCTCCAAATCTTGAGGGAAAACACCAATGCCACCAGTTCTTTGTAGTGAATAGGGTAATTTGCCTCATGCGACTTCAACTGTCGAGATTCATATGCTATCACGTGCCCTATCTACATCAGTACTGCACCTAACCTTGAAATCGATACGTCTTAGTACACCACTAGATCATCTAATCCCTCTAGTAGTACAAGGATCGGAGCCTTGCACAGTCTCCGCCTCAAGGTCTCGAAGCCTAACTGCTGATTCGTACCCCACTAAAACATCACACTCTTCTTGGTCAGACGGGTCAATGATATAACAATCTTGGAGAAATCCTGGATAAATCTTCGGTAATAACCCGCTAAACCCAAGAAGCTACGAATCTCTGATGCATTCTTTGGTGCTTCCCATTCCATCACAGCCTCAACCTTGGTTGGATCAACCAAAATACCCTCCTGGTTGATGATATTCCCCAAGAATTGTACCTCATGCAACCAAAAATTACACATGGAGAACTTGGCATACAACTTCTCCATCCTTATAGTCTCAAACACCTCCCTTAAGTGTTGTTCGTGTTGCTCCTTGGGTTAGAATAGACCAGGATATCATCAATGAAAACGATCACCGACCGATCCAACATCAGTCTACACACCTTGTTCATAAGATCCATGAAAGCTGATGGGGCATTGGTGAGCCCAAACGACATCACTACAAATTCATAATACCCGTACTGAGTCCTGAAGGCCGTCTTTAGTATATCCTCATCCCAAATCCTCAGCTAATGGTATCTCGACCGAAGATCAATCTTGGAAAACCAAGACGCACCCTGCAGCTGATCGAACAAATCATTGATCCTTGACAACGGATAACAATTCTTCACCGTTAGCTTGTTTAGTTCCCTATAATTGATACACATCATGTAGGATCCATCCTTCTTTTTCATGAAAAGGATCGGTGATCCCCACGGGGAACCGCTTGGACGAATGAACCCTTGGTCTAACAGCTCCTGAAGCTGTGTAGATAACTCCTGCATCTCGGGTGGTGCCAACCGATAGGGTGCCATTGCTATTGGAGCGGCACCCGACACCAAATCGATGCGAAACTCCACTTGTCTCTCCGGAGGCACTCCTAGTAACTCTTCAGGGAAAACATCCTGAAAATCTTGAACAACCGACACACTGCCTACTTCCTTCGTGGTCTCTACCCTCGTATCCGAGATATAATCCAGGATTCCTGAACAACCCCGCTGCAGGAACCTCCTAGTCCTCGCAGCCGAATAGAGGGTTGGCCCCTGCGATGCCTTATCACCATGTATCACCAATTCTCCCCCACTTGGGGTTCGAACCCTCATCAACTGATGCTCACAATTAATCATGGCCCTGTTGGTTCCCAACCAATCCATTTCGATAATCACTTTCAGCCCTCACAACGGTATCGGGACTAGGTCGACACGAAATCTCTCACCAAGCACATTCAGGACACAGTCCGAATACACTCTCGCAAGCACTAACGGTACAGTCATCCGCAATGTCTACCTCAAGTGGGAAACCCAAAGTCCCCGGCATGTCCTGGAACTTCTTGCTAAGCGTCAGTGACACATACGATCGGGTAGCACCCGAATCAAATAAGACATGAGCAGACATACCATTGACCATAAAGGTCCCTATGAAAGCATAGATTACACATAAGTCATAAAATAATAATATAAACAGAGAATATTAGAAAACGTACCAGCTACAACATCTGGCGCAACCCGAGCCTCCTCGGTAGTCAGCTGAAAACATGTGACTCTTCACCACCGGGGCTTCCACCTTAGTAGGGTGGCCATCGGTAATTCTCATTGTGGCAGGTGTAGGTGCCGCCACCACTCCTCCCCCTCCCTGCAACTTCGGACAGTTGACCCATTTATGGCCAGTCTGGTTGCAGTGAAAACAGTTCAAGCCCTTTGTGGGGCAATCCCTGCTCATATGGCCCTACTGGCCACATGCATAACACCTCGAGCCAGCAATATGACAAGCTCCACTATGCAACTTACTGCACTTAGCACACTGGCCCCAACCCTGCTGACCCTTGCTGGAAGTGTCTGAGGTCTTAGGCTTCTTAGCCTGTCCCACTGTTGTATGGGCCTACTCCGGCTTCCGCTTGGTGCGGAAGTCCAACTCCATTTCCCGATCCCGAGCTTTCTCTATCATTTCATTCAGGGTTTTACACCCTGTAAAGCTTACAAACTCCCGGATATCATCCCTTTGCATGGAATGATATCTCGTCCTCCGCATATCCTCATCAGCAGCATACTGTGGGATCAACAATGCTCGTTCCCAAAACTTGGCGGTGATCTCCGCCACAGTCTCGGTGGTTTGCTGGAGTTCCTTGAACTACCTCGCCATCCTCTGAACCTCAATGGATGGTGCAAACTCCAAATCAAATCACCACACGAATTCGCCCCATGACATCTCAGCCACATCGACTGCTCCGACCTGGCCAGTAACTTCACCCCACCAATCTCGGGCTCTATCTCTCAACATACAGGAAACAAATCCCACCTTTGACGCATCCGGACAAGAACTAGTGCACTGGACGTTCTCGGTGTCTGTGATCCAGTGTCGGCAAACAATAGGGTCCCTGACCCCGGAAAACTCTGGCGCTCTGTACGCCTTGAACTCCCGAAATGAGGGAATTCGGGCCCCAACCTGGCCCACGTCAATCTCAGCTCTAAATGCCCGGACCCTCTCCTCCATAATCTTCATCATACCCTCCTTGACCGCCCCCAAGATGACTGGGGTAGCGTCAAGGATTCCTTTTGTAACCTCGGCTGCAATAAGCTCGCGCAGCCTCTCATCAATCATATCAGTAGTGTCACCTGATCCCGATCCTGATTCCCCTGCTCCAAATCGTGTCACCACCATGCTGAACTAAAATTCCATAATTCATAATGATCAGGATTACTATGTAAGCGATTTTCCCATAGCGGTCCTCCTTGAAGTCGTCAGATTTAGCATTGTTTCGGGTACAGGTCCTGTGCTTTCAGTAGTACAGGCCTAATACTACCTTCCACACCTACCTGTACCTTTCCCCAGTGCTCTACCTGATAACCCCAATTCGTCCCAAAACTAAACCATATTCTACAAACTACCGCATACATCAAATCCTAGGTTGTCCTAAGATTTACCCCACTCATACCCATCAAACCAATCCTGTCAGGTTGCCTTTATGCATGCAAATTATACACAGAAAAGGATCAAATAGACATTTGAATAAAGATTCTACCCTAGGACCACAACCAAACAAGGATCATGAAATAAGGTCAAATCGATCATTATGAGGCTATAAGCTCCTAACCATATACAATTTTAAAAGCATACACATAGCAAGTTCAACAAAGCTCGAATATCAGTATAACATGGCTAACATATTGGGGAACTACTTATTTGGCTCGGTTGATCACGCACGTTGCACTATCATCTTTTCATTTCCTTTAAAACCCCTTTTTATGTTATTTTTGCAAACAATTTTACCATTTCCATAGTTTGATTCCTGACACACCCGAAGGTGTGCCCGAATCCCTCAACCAAGGCTCTGATACCAACTTGTAACGACCAAATTTTCATAGTAAAATTTTTCATTTTTAGAGTAGTCAAACATAATTCCATACATTAAGAAACCCAGTTATAATTTTTTTCATAACATAAGTCAAATACAACTTTTATTCCAAATATTAGAGTGTCCAATCAAACGCTTGTGAGAGAGAGCACACTGCGCCATCACACCTTGCCCTTTCCCTTGCCCTTACGATCTGAAGTACCTGAAACCATAAACAAACCTGTAAGCACGAAGCCTAGTGAGTTCCCCAGAGCATATCCCATACACAATCCACATAACATGCTAGCTATAAAAGCTACCTCTACCACATAGCACATATCAATTAGCTATAAAGCTACCTCTACCACATAATGTGTATCAATTAGCTATAAAAGCTACCTCTAGCACATAACACATATCAATTAGCTATAAATCTATCTCTACCATTAGCCACAAAGGCTAACTCTACCCTTAGCCATAAAGGCTATCTCTACCATTAGTCCTGAAGGCTATCAAAACCATTAGCTGTAAAAGCTTTCTCTACTACATATCGATGCATAACAATATCACACACGTCTACACAGCAAGTGTACCAACTATCATATATTGGGCCAGCCTTGGAGCCTTAGACCCATTGGTATGGTGAGAAGACTCACCTCTCAAAGGCTGAACTAGCAAAATGAAGTCAGATATATCCCACGATGCTCCTCCCAAACTTCCTATAATCAATGAGTAAATAGCTCAGCATAATCCCACAAATACCCCAGAGTCAACCCTGGTCATAGTCAAAGTCTATAGTCAAGGTCAACAGTCCATATTGACCTTCACTCGTTGAATATAATCAGCCACTCGTCGGGTTCCCTGCTTAACTCATCGACTTGCCGAGTCACCCGACATTCTCATAGATTTCCTTGGTGTTCACGGCCATAAACCACCAACAGAACACCCTTGACCTTAAACCATTGGTCATGAACTCTTGACCGTAAACCCTTGGTCGTGAACCCTTGATTGTAAACCCTTGACCGTGAACGAGAAAACCCTTTTGACTCGTCGAGTCACTTGCACGACTCGCCGAGTCCGCTTAGTCCCTTACATTTACGGCCCTTTCCCGTGGGACTCAAGGTCCGAAACTTCATATCTATACCCTACTAGTGTGGATAACACGTAAATTTGCACACTTTACGTGCATACAAGGCCTCTCATGGCCATAACACCAAAACTAACATTCAAATAAGGTTTTCATGCATGGAGAGGGAATGAGCTTAATAAAAGGTGCAACTTTATGGTATTTGGGACCTAAGAAGGTCCAGATTTAAGGTTGCTTCCATTTCCTCCAAGTTGGTTATAGACTCTCAAATGGAATCTAGGCTTAAGGTAACAAATTCATACCTCAATTCGATGCCCAAGACAAAATAGATGCTAGATCTAGTGTTTTCCCCTTGATACCTCTTCTTCAAGCTTGGAATCCCTTCCACAATCCCAAAGTTTAAGCTCCCAATGTTCTTACTTTACACACCCGAGTGTTTGCGGCCGTAAATGCTCTTTTATGATGTTAAGGAAGGCTACAAAGGCGTATAACGATGTTTATATACAGGGCAAACCCCGAAACTAGGGTTTTCTATAAACATATCTGACTCGCCGAGTCGAACCTTCCGACTCGCCGAGTCAGTTCCAACCCGCGTCCTAAATATCTCAACTCTACTCGACGAGTTGATCTCCCAACTCGCCGAGTCCGTGAATGAAACCTCCCCAATTTGGCAACTTCCCAACCAACACCTGAACCAAGTGTTACATCTAGGGACCTCACAAGGTCCATATTTGAGGTTTAAACCCCTAGATAAATTAGTATTCTCGAAGTTCCAAATAATATGTGATGAAAACCCTAACTTCTCAACTCATGAGATCTAACCAAATATAGGGGAAAGGTTCAAGCTTTTTACCTTCCTCTTGAAGCTCTCGACAAAATGACCTGAACCCCAACAACTCCTTCTTGTTCCTTGCTGAATAAACTCCTCTTCCTCCTCAAAGATGCACTAAAATCCTTCAAGGCTAGCTTGGAGACTCTCATAGCTCACTACACTCGTTTAGGGTTTCACACAGAAGGGTTTGGCAGCTAGTGAGGAAAAAATGGGGGCATAACTTCCCTTATATAGGCCCCAACCTCGGCAAATTAGGGTTTCTCTACCTAGCACCTACTCGGCGAGTCGGCTCTCTGACTCGTCGAGTCCATTCATTAATCCTACACAGAGAACTCGACACTATTTGACGAGTTGGACTCACAACTCATCGAGTTACTCCCTAAATCTCAAAAACCAATCACACAATAATATACCTGAAAGTCCGGATGTTACAGCTTGACTCTTGAATTTTTCAATATCAATTTCACTCCTACTGTCCTCTTTGAGTATGTTCTCTCGCTCATGAATGACTCCCCTTCGAACTACAAAGAACACATTCTCACTTTGTATGTAGAACAAGTATCCAAAGGACTTTTGTGGATAACTAACAAATATTCACTATTCGGCTCTAGGTTCCAATTTATCTTGGGTATCACGCCTAATGAGAACCTCACAACCCCATACCTTGATATGTACGAGTTAGGGAGGTTTTCCACTCCATATTTCACGAGGCATTTTGAAAACTTCCTTGGTAGGAATAAAATTTAGTATATGGGCAACTGTATCCAAGGCATACCCCTAGAACGATATAGGAAGTGAAGCTCGACTCATCATGGAATGAACCATGACTAGCAAACTTGGATTTCTCCTCACAGATACACCATTTAGTTGTGGTGTTCTAGGAGGGGTTAAGTATGAAACTATTCCGCATTCTTTAAGATAGTCATTGAACTCGATACTAAGATATTATCGACCTTTTTTTAGATTGGAGCATCTTTATCTTCTTGCCCAGTTGATTCTCTACTTCGTGCTTAAACTCCTTGAACCTTTCAAAAGTTTCCAATTTATGTTTGATTAAGTAAATATAACCATATCTAATATAATCATCAGTAAATGCCACATAGTAGCGATTAGTATCCCTTATGACATGTTAGAAGGGCCAACACACATCAGTATGAATGAGATCGACCAAACCAACACCTATTTCACAAGTCCCCGTGAAAGGTGACTTATTCATCTTGCCTAACAAACAAGATGCAAATTCATCATTTGTCCTAAGGTCAAATGATTCTAATATTCCATCCTTTTGGAGCTGGGTGATGCATTTCTTATTTATATGGCCAAGACGACAATGCCATAAGCATGCTTTGTCGGGGATATTCAAAGAATAAACATTAAATACTCCATTTCCATCATTCTTAACACATATAATAGTCACATACACGCCATTACAAGGATAAGATTTGAAAATGAAAACACCATTCTTATAAACATAAATAGAACCATTGTCATGATCAAATGAGTAACGAAAACCTTGTCTAAATAAAGAATGAAATGAAAATATGCTCTTTGTCATATCACATGAATAATAATAATCAATTAAATCAACCCTAACACCACTATCAAATACAAGCTCATAAATCTTGATCCTGGTAACATGTGAAGATCGTTTGTTTCTCACGTCTAATTTTACATCCTATTCTTGACTTCCCCACTTACCTTTAGACTCTGCATATCAGAACAAATGTGAAAACCACATCCTGTATCAAGGATCCAAGACCTAGAAATACGTGTGTTATTTATTTCAATTGTGTACATACTAGATGAAAAACAAGACACTTTTCCATTTCCTTCTTTCACCTCTTATATGTATTTTGGGGAACTTCTCTTCCAATGCCCCTTTTGGACCCAACGCAAGCAAACGGTCTCTTTCAGATCACTAACAAGAGGGACTTCATAGTTGGGTTTCCTTTTTGACCCACCACTAGACTCTCTATTGTAGGGTTTCCCTTTCCAATTAGGTTAGGAAATAACTTTCCTTTTCTTCCCTTCTTGACGAATGGCCATGACAGGAGCACTTGCAACACTAGGAGCGTGAGATTTCTTGATTCCTCCTTCTGATGTTTGAAACAAGTTATGGAGTTGTATTAATGTCATTTCTGTGTTGTTCAAATGATTAGTCATAAATGAACTGATCATAACAAATAGACAAGAAATTGAGAACCATATGAATGGCCAATTCCTTATTGAAATACACATTTAGCTACTCCAATCTCTCCATGTGTCTCTTCATTTTCTGCACATGAGACCACAAAAATTCTCCTTCCTTTAGCTTGTAAGCCATTAGGGCTTTGACGACTTCATAGCATTCTTGCCTAGCTTTCTTGTGAAATATTTCACCAAGAGCTTGATTCATTTCATATGGCCAATATTCCTCGCAGGAATTTTTCAAATTTGGCGCCATAGTATAAATCATGATGCAAGCAACCTTTGTGGTATCGTCAATATGTTTATTATTAACAACTGTTTTTTCTGGAGTAGCAATATTAGTTTCGATCCTAGGGTTTGGGGTATTGAGAACATACTCTTTATTCTCATACGAAAGAGTCCTCTTCAAGTTGCACATCCAGTCCATGTAGTATGGAATAGTAAACTTTTCCTTTGAAAAAATCGACAAGAGAGTAAAGTTTTAACTTGGAGGGTTGGGATGAGGAGAAAGAGGAAGATCGCTATTTCCAGACATCTATTATAATAGAGAAAGTTTTAGTTAGTTGATTTCATTCCTTAATATTTTAACCAAACTTTAATATTTGAGACCAGGATACATATTTTCAATTTGAAATAAGAAGAGGGATGCCAGAATCAACTTGCGGATCTATTTTATGTAGGTAAAACTCTTTACCAATTTTAGCCACTATGAAACTCCTAGATCTTTTGAGATTCATTGAATCTTATCAATGGCTTGTTTAATCTCATATTATGCTCTTACTTTTGTGACATGGATACTAAGGATCACAAACAAATGTGAATATCTATGTAAAACCTGCGTGACACCCTCGGTATCATTTATTATCTCACATTGACATTTGGGTTACCCACATATTCTCTAATAATGATTCATAAAGAAACGATGTGTGTTTTCAAGGATTAGCATACAATTTTACATTTTTCCTCATGTAACTAAAGTGAGAATTTAATGAATGTTCTAGTACTTTATGTTATACTTTAACGTGATTAGTGTCCTATCATAACCCTTTCATCCCATGGCAATCCATTACATAAAGAAGTAGTGGGTGAAAATGACACTCATTTAACGGTCATTTTATAGGTTGTTTCCTTATACCTCTCTTATAACATAACTTCATAAATAAGGCGTAGTCTTGGTTTGAATAAGAAATTATTAATCTTGTACATATATCATTATAGCTCATATATATATATATATATATATATATATATATATATATATATATACACACACACATATATATTGTATTATTAAACTTTTAAGAATACAAGGTTTGAATCTAATTAATTGATTTAACTTTTAAATAATTAATATTCAAAATAATTAAGATTAATAATATATGATGAACTAAATTATCTTAATTAAACCATTAATTAAATAATATTGATTCTATATATAACTCCATTGATTTTCAAATTAGGGTTTATGTATTAACTACATTTGATGTTCATATTTTAATTAATTAAAATAACAACTAAAAATATAGTAATTATCCTATAATTCAAAAAAGGTAAGCAAATATTGGATCTGGCAGAACCCAAAAACATGTTGCACCAGGCGGAGAGGGTGTCGGGAGCTTGACGATAGTATGGTTTTTTCCTTTTTCAGTTTTGATTACAATTTCATATATGCAAATATCATAGAAAGAACCCTAGGATCATATATCACTAATGAGTTTTCTAGGTTACAAAAACAATTAATTACATAGCGGAAACATCATAAAATCAAGTGATGGGCACATGCAACCTAGAGATCTATGTTTTTCATAATATAACGACATACTTATAAAACAATCATATAAACTAGCCATTATCGAAATCCATAGATTAGAATACATATCTTTAGTGTTACAATCGTATGTAGCACTCTTGAATCCTCATATATGCTCAAGAAATGTAACACATGTTTTCCAGGATGGATCGATTTAAGGTTTCAAAGAGTTAAAAGGTCGATTTTTATAATCGAGTGTCACGGCGTGACCATTTGGTGGTTATCACGTGACAAGGATAAATATGAGAAATATGTTCAGGACTGATCACATCACATGAGACATAAGGGCTCATGATGTGAGAACTGTTGCAGCCCAAGACCATGATCTTTTAGGGTTTCCTTCGTATTTAAGCCCCTATAAATCATTTTTAGGGTTCTTTACCAACCTCCAACACCTCTTTTCCTCAGAAAAACCTTAGTCCTAATTCCTTGGTTGATTCTTGGCCTTCTGGAGAATTTATTGACTTGAAGAAGAAGAGAAGAAGGAGAAGAAGGTGTTCTATTTGTGGATCTCGCAAGGAATCATCATCATCATCATCTTATTTTGTTCTGGACCTTTGTAAGTGGCAAAGACTCAAACTTTATTGCTTAAAGTTGTTAGTTCTCTGTTTTTGTCCATTTCTTTCATGTTTAATCAAGTTTGAAGGGAAGTAACACATAATTTTGGCCATTTTATGCATTCTAAGGGTCCCTTGAGTATGATAATGTTAAGATCTAGTAATTGGTTGAAGATGGGTTCATACATATGAGTTTTGGTGGAATAGCTTCATGTTTGACCTCCATCAAGTAATCATTTTTTATGAACCTTTGGAGTCCCCTTTAGCTTCTAGAAAAATTAGAGTGAAGGATTAATGGATTAAGGACTTAAATCCTTGGATTTTGGCTTCACACTGTAGTCACTACGTGAGACTAAAAGAACCCATTTTTAGTTGAGATTTTGGGGCTCACAACATGACAGAAGGATGTTCACGTCATGAGGTCGGCTCAAAGGATTTTCCATGACTAAGTTGGGTCAAGACAAGTTGAAATCGAACCGAGTGGACTCTCACGATGTGACCAAGGGCTGGTCACAACGTGAGGCTTCATAGTTAGCATTGTGGGCTATTAACTTTAACTTTGACTGTTGACTTTGGGCATGGGTTCACTTTGTGGTCAAATTCATATTTTTAGAAGGAAGACTTAAGGATTACCTTGTTTGGATTCTTAGGAGGTGTTTATCATACATCATTTGGCAAAGAGAGGGAAAAAGAGAGAGAGAGAGAGAGAGAGAGAGAGAGAGAGAGAGCATTTAGTTGTGGTCAACTCGATACTTAGTTAAGTCCTATTTGGCTTTGTGAGGCAGGTGAGTCTCCTCACTATACTATGTATGATGGTATTTGTCTTATGTGATACTTGCAAGGAAGACCCTTGGGGTAGTCCATGGAATTTGTATGAAAGACCAAAGGGGTAGCCCATGACATTTGCATGAAAGACCATGGGAGTAACCCACAGTACTTGGATGTTAGACCTTGGGGGCAGCCCATGACATTTCAAGGAAATACCATGGGGGCAACCCATGGCACATGTATGTAAGACCATGGGGGTACCCCATAGCACTATAAGGAAAGACCAAGGGGCAGACAAGGACATTTTTATTCAAGACCATGGGGGTAGCCCATGGCAATGTATGTGATGTATGTGGTATCTTGGGGAACTCACTAAGTGTGGTGCTTATGGTTTCATGTTTATGGTTTTATGTACTTTCGGTTCCAAAGGAAAGGGCCCAACGTGACTGCACAACCTCCCCCAGAGTTTTCCGCATTGGCTATTTATGATTTTTACTCTGATGTGTAAATTATTCACTTTTATTGGTTTTGGAACAACTCATTTGTTTGATTTACACTTTTAAAAATGAAAATTTTACTTGCAATTTTTGGGACGTTTCAAGTTGATATAAGAGCCTTAGTTTAAGGGATTCGAGTACACTCTTGGGTGTGACTGAACTTAAAATAAGGAATTTGTAATCTTTTTGAAAGAAAATAAGTTTTCTAAAAATATTTTTACAAAGAAAAAAGGGTGTGATGCATGCAATCAGCCACACTCAACTTAGTGATTCCCAGAATACTCATACATGATGATATGTTATATGTTATGGAATGTTTGCATGCTAGGATATGATAAGGATACCTTCACGAATTTCATGATAGAGTGTTTTGATTTATGATGCCTTGTAGCCTAGGAGGAATTGGATGTTATGTTAGATTTGCAATCTATATGGGTGGAAGTGAATACTAAGTGTATGCTTTAAAAGTTGTATACAATTAGGATCATATAGCCCTAGAATGACTGATTTAGCCTTATTTCTTATTCCTGTTCTAGTTGTGGTCTATGGTAGAATCATCTATTCAACAGTCTATTTGATCTAGTGTTATGTATAATGTTCATGCATACGACAACCGACAGTGTTAGTGGAAGTTCCTAGCATCGTAGCAATAACTGGGTTGGGGAGCTCCATTGATTGTTTTGTGGCTTTTGAGTGTTACTGCATGAATGTTGCTTGTTTTTCACTTTGTGGGACTCTTGTTTTTGTGAGTTAACTATTCAGTGAATACATTAAGTTACATGTTGCAAAGGTTAAATAATCTCAAAGTGATTGACTTGGCCTTATTACGCAGCACTCGTCTGAGTCTAACCTTTGTAGGGTTGAGTCTTTTAGTCAAAGGATTATCTAAGCTTTGTTTCATGTAATTTTATTCATGAAGTAGTTAACTAACAAAAGTAGGATTTCTTCAGCAGTTGATGGCCGGGTGAGGTGGGGATCCTAGGAGAGCCAAGGAAGTGCTGTAATGGGGAATAGTGTGCGGTTAGTGGGATTTGGGAATGCTAGTTTGAGAAGGTGACTTAGAAGATTCGGGATAATTCTCGAAGAAAGCATATATAGGTGTAGAAGGTAGTATTGGGCTCGTACTACTAAAAGCACAAGATCCGTACTCAAATCAGGGAAAGTCATGGAGAATCTAGGAAGCATGTGGAATAAGGATTATTTAGGAATATTCTAATTACTAAATGGTTGTTTTTTAGTATGGTGATGAGCAATCGTGGAGGAGGTTCTACTTCTGGTTTAGGTTCAGGCTTTGGTGCTGAGCCAATTGATGAGGGGATGTATGAGTTCATCACATCACCCGTTGACAAAGCTACATATAAGCCTTCTATGGTTTGTGGAAGGAATGTCAGGGTTCTGAGTCCATGTTGGATTGAGGTGATGAAGGGTTTCTTCTACACCAATTCCTATCCCGTAGAAGCCAAGGTCTGGTTTGCTTTGGACCTTTTGTGTCACACCCTAAAACCAAGAACGGCGGAAACGTTTACGGGTGGAGGACGTCATGTGAAGTATCATAACAGTGTAAAGTAGTAAACAAGCAACAACATTATCCATTGCATTAAAAGTAAGGTTTTAATACATGTGTATTCTTTGATAGTAAAATGACACCAAAATATGTAATCAAAATAAAAGACGAGTCTTGTCTGTGCTCCGTCTTCTCAAAACCTGGCCATCGTACCTGTCTACTGGTGACCTGATAATACAAGTTATTTTGAAAGCGAGTATCAGCATAAAGCTGGTGAATTCATAAGTATTTAAGTGTCATTGCCTTGTTTTGGAAAGTTGTTATGAATGCCATGTAAATCTTTGAATGAAACATTTGATATAAGTATGAAAACCCTAGAAAATCCCATATTTCCTATTTGTATAAGAGTAGTCTTATACCAAGACCCAAATGTTTTGAAAGTAGTCTTCTACCAAGACCTGTATGTTTTGAAAGTAGTCTTCTACCAAGACCTGTATGTTTGAAAGTAGTCTTCTACCAAGACCTGTATGTTTGAAAGTAGTCTTCTACCAATACCTGTATGTTTTGCTATAACAAAGATAGTTTTCCCTCTTTTCGACTACTACTAACAGTACCTAGTCTACCTCATCGTTTATGTGAATGTATCACAAAATAAAGTAATAGGAAAAATATAGCCATGTAAGTGTTATCCTTTTGAATTAGGATCAACTTGACATTACGACTGCCGAAATGTATTAACCTTTAACATCCATAGATTATTCATTTTCCTCTGTAGCTGGCAGCAGGTTTAAGGAATGGTTAGTCCCGTAAAGGTACCCCTAATATAAGTATTAACCGTAGGCATCCGTAGATGTTTATTACCTCTGTTGCTAACAGGTGGGTGCCGGAATGGTTAGTCCCGTCTAGTTATCCTTTAGCACTAGGATAGGCAGAACAAATTTACACGTGTAATATGTACTAGTAACTCATCATATAGAATCTAGGTACAAGTATCCATGTAAGTGTATACAAGTAAATGTATTCATGTAAGCGTATCTATGTAGACGTATTCATGTAACATGTAATGTATAGTATAGACTCATGAATGAACTGACTCTGGTGTAATTCCTTGTAATAGGAATAATGTTTTGTATCTCCTAACTATCCCTATAATAGTTAACTGGAAGGTAATTGATTGTCCAAGAAGGTTTATACACCCTTGCTACCCAAGAGTGTAGGAACTTAATGAATGATGAAAGCTATCATATCAATACATATATAAGAACATAAGTGTATAAATATAGTTTTGATCAAGAAGATGAAAATGGTTTTATAAGACATTTAAGAGTTTTGAACAATAATTAACAATGACTTGATGTCATTTTAATAAACATTTCAAAAGTAATCACTACAAGAAAAAGACCCTTTTACGACGCGCAAAACACGACGCTCTTTGATTTATGTTACGCATTAGAGAGCGACATTAAAAAAGTGTCATCTCTTCAGAAATTTTAAGGATTTAGGTCGCGCATTGCTGTGTGCCCTTAAATTAGTGTCTCATGTAAAAATATTAAAAACACGGAAGGCACTTGTGCGTCGTCTGTGAATGTCGTTTAATATTTTTTTTAACAAACGCGCGTCTCAGAGGGAAAATGAAATCCCCAAATTTTTTAAACCCCCACCTTCTTCTCTCCACCCCTCGTCCACATCCACTACCTCCAATCTTCATTTCCTCTTCTAGCCTCAAACTACAGCGATGCACCTTCCTTCTCGAATAATGCTTCATTTACCACCATCGTCCGATTATGTGAGCCCAAGAAATTGACGGAGACGATGAAGATTGTGGATCAATTGCTTCACATCATGTTTAAGGTTAAGGGTTTGAGATTTCTTCCAAATCGACCCTCACACCAAATGGTTAGATCTCCTCTCTTTTTACCTTGTTCCTTCTCCTCATGCCTCCACCTTCTTCCATCGATGTTGATCTTTGAATTAGCAACAAGAAGCCCTAGGGCCTCCACCTTCACCCACCTCTTCACCCACCTCCAGCGCCTCCAACAAGAAGCCCTAGGTCCCCCGCCTTCACCCATATTCTCACATGTTAAAGACACCCCATCCCAAAATTGGAAGAACTAGGGCTTTTGTGCTTTGGATCTCTCGGGAAACAAGTTTTCCTCATCCCCAACTCGCCCATCCAAATTCCTTCTTCTTCAAATGATTAAATGTTCTCACCTCTCAATCATACCTGAATCAATATCTCTGTCTCTCTTGTGTCTATTCTCTCAATATCTCTCGCGCTTTCCTATTTGCAGCCAGAGTTTGAGAGCGAAAAGAAAAAAAAAAGAAGAAAGAAAAGATGTGCCTATTCTTCCTCTTTCTTCCTCTGGTTCGATCACAACCCTTCTTCTCCCTTCGTATTATTTTTTTTCCGATTTGCAGGTTGATTGTTGCACTAGCAATCGAACTATTTTTTCCCTAACCTTATAGTCCCTCACAGCAAGCTTGGTAGATTGAAGAATTGGCTCAACTTGCGGATTCGATGTGGCAAGCTGTGGCTTTGCTTAACGATGAAGATGTTGATGCAAATTCATCGTCTTCTTCAAAACTCCCTTCCACATTTCTTAATTTTTTTTGTTCTTGGCAATACCGTAAGTTTGTCTTACATGAGCTCTTTTGATCCGACTACTTGCTTTTGTGTTGATTGACTAAGTCAGTGGATCTCTTGATATGTTTTTGTTGTGATCCCTATTTTTGATGGATCTTTTTCTAAATGTAGTTGGGAACTACTTTTGCTTAGATTTCAATTTAGCATATAGGTGATTCAAAACTATTGCTTGCAGCAGAAACTCATCTACTGTTGCTTAATGCCATATGTCGAAGTATTAATTTGCATTATGCTTTCCACTAGATCAGGCTCCACTCATCAACTGCTAGGGGTCTACTGTTTAGCTAATCATGGTACCAATCTGATCTTGCTAGCCTACCCTTTTGCTTTTTCAGGTTTACCAATTTATGGATCTTAAACAGTTCATTTCTAATTATGGGCTACCAATTGTTAAGAGTGCAGGTAAATCAGCAGTTTTGGTCAGTTTGATTGGGCATCCTGCTTTGGTACGACCTTCATTTTTCTTTATTTTTATATTCAATTTGGACATATATATTCACTTTATGTTTTTTCTAATTCATTATGATAACACAACAAGTCATTTCAATTTTTAAATTAACTTGAGCAGCCAACTGGTGAAGGTGGTGCAACTCGCACGCCTATATGTATTAAATTAAAGAGGGATGGTAACTTAAGCAGCAAATCAATTGTACTGTAGATTGATAGAAAATCCCAACCTTTGTCTGCAAGTGAGTCCTCATGTCATACTTAAGGGCTTAAGCCAATTCGACACACACATACACACATTTAGTAATAGGGTTCTATATATATGTGATTATTGAATCTGAATGCTCTTTTTGTCCACCAACAGGTGCTCTTCGACACTCATTACAGGATAGGCTTAGTAAAGTTTCAAGCAAGAGTCGAGATGAAATATTTTTGAAGCTTAAAACAAGTTTGGGTGAGTCTGTTTGCTTAAAAATATCAAGAATTTGGCAAATGCATCATAGTAATTCGGATTCTTTTTATACCACTTAAGCTTGATTGTTTGTTTGCTTCATTTTAAAACAAAAAAAATCTATGTTTTTGAGATATTTGAGATACAATTTAATTCCTTGTTTGATGTATTTCACCATTCCTAGGTGAGGATGAAGGAATTCAATTCCATTCTTTTTTATTAAAAGACCAAAATACCCCCATTTAGTCACAGAGAGTGGATGAGTAACTCTTGAATTCCATTTTATGCGCAACCACTGCCTTCCTATTTTGCTTCATTTACTGCTAATCATCTTCATTTGTTATTCAGCAAAGTCCCTATATTGTGGGCTCATTAACATTATAGTAAGAAATATCATATGTCAGAAAAAGAGAAAGATTACATTAAGACTATATGCTCTTTATTGGAAAGAGAGAATGCATTAAGATAATACGAGTATCATGTAAGATGTCAGACATAAATAGTAAGATAATATCATGTCTCACAAAAAGAGAATATGATATGATTAAAGTAAGATAATAATCTATCATTTTATGTTGAAGTTAAATAAATGACTTTAAGTTTCGTTTATTTAAATCTATATAAACACATTAGTTTTCTAATATTGATTTAGAAATATCAAGAAGATAGCCCAAAAGAAGACAATTCAGATGATGATGATGAAGAATCTCCTGATATTTCAAAGTATGGATGTGTTATCTAGCTCAGCATCTTGACACTCTTCATTTCCATTCTTTTAGAATATCTAGTCAACACCATTGAGGTATCAGAATAATTATCTTAAACTAATAATCAATGAACCTATTTTCTAAAATATAGACATGATTTCCATTTCTAGGGTGCTTCTGTTGCAATAAATATCCCTATAGCATTTATCAGTGTCATCCTTCTTCCTATTGTTGGAAATGCAGTAGAACATGCAAATGCCATCATGTTTGCCATGAAAGACAAGCTTGTAAGTTATTAGTCATTACAAGAATCATAATTCATTTTATTTAGTATTTTAAATATTTTTAGTTACAATCTTTGCAGGATATCTCTTTAGGAGTCGCGATTGGCTCCTCAACACAAATATCTATGTTTGTTGTACGTGTTTTTTTCTCTGTATATTAAAAGAAAGGTTAATTTAAAGAAATAGCAACATAATTTAAACAAATACTAACTTTTATTTTAAAATTTTTGTGTTTGTAACTGCAGATTCCATTTTGTGTGGTTGTTGGGTGGATCATGGGGCATCCTTTGGACCTAAATTTTCAACTTTTTGAGACAACAACTCTTATTATGACAGTTCTAGTAGTGGCTTTCATGTTGCAAGTAAGCCTCATATTCATATATTTTTACAAAACTTTGACTAAATTAAAATTTTCATTTAAAAATGGTTCTTTTATATATTTGTAGGATGGAACATCCAATTACTTCAAGGGAGTAATGCTTGTGTTTTGCTATTTGATAGTTGCTGCAAGTTTCTTTGTACATATAGACCCTCTATCTATACGTAAGTTATAGCCATTGTTCTCTTTCATTTGACTTTTGACTAGACCTTTTTTCTTCTACATTGTTTATGGAAATGACTTTTGTCTCTGGTTTTGTAGAAGATAAACCTTAAAAGCTTTGAATCCGTCATAAAGAGTTTCAAGTCAATTGTATGTTCTAGTTTGACTTTCCTTGATGGCATATAGTTATTATTATTGCATACTACTACTACCTTAACCACGATGAATGGATTGCAGTGTTGCCTAGGGCTTTGGTGGCAGGATTTGTGAAAACAGATAAAGATTTCCTTTTTGCTTTCGGTGATTTTATATTGAATGCATGTAGTATCACATAGTTATAAGCAACTAATTGGTTTGATTCCTTACTTATGGATTGTTATGAATTCAGTTCAATCATCAAGAAGAACTATGACATTTGTGATTGTTGAAGGATCAGTTATAACCGTAGCTTCTGTTGGTGATTCACATTGCATACTTGAGTATGTAGAAGGAGGCTTATATTATCTATAAGCAAATCACAGACTTGAATGCAGTGAAGAAGAATAAGTTATCAGATCTTATATTATGCTTTCTTTTTTTAGTCCTATTTCAGTATCTGATGATTTTTATATTTTTTGTTTATTTTTGTAGGAGAGAGCGTGTCCCTGCTAGTGGTGGTGAAGTTGGCCGACTTAATGTCGATGGTGGTGCACAAGTATGATATGGCTCTTTTAATCACATAACATATTTAATATTATTGAAAAATGGGTTGACCGGTGCAGTAGAGGGAGTAGTAGCGGATGACTTCAAGGAAAAAATCTAATTTAACTTAGGAAGAGTTGTAACTCCTGTTTTCTAAGAATGATCAATGTAGGGTTTCAAGGAGTTAAAAGGTCGATTTTTGGAGAAAATCGAGTGTCACGACGTAACCATTGGGTGGTCACAATGTGACAAGGGTAAATATCAGAAATGTGTTCGGGACCGATCTCACAACATGATACATAAGGTCTCACGATGTGAGAACTGTTTTAGCCCAATCCCATGCACTTTTAGGGTTTCCTTCGTATTTAAGCCCCTCTAAGTCATTTTTAGAGTTCATTACCAGCCTCCAACACCTTTTTTACTAAGAAAAACCCTAGCCCTAATTCCTTGGTAGATTCTTGGCCTTTTGGAGCATTTCTTGACTTGAAGAAGAAGAGAAGAAGGAGAAGAAGGTGTTCTATTTGTGGAGCTTGCAAGGAATCGTCATTATCATCATCATCATCATCATCATCTCATTTTGTTTCTGGACCTTTGTAAGTGGAAAAGACTCAAAATTTATTCCTTAAATAGGTTAGATCAAAGTTGTTGTCCCATGTTTTTCATGTTTAAGCAATCTTTAATGGAAGGAACACATAACATTGGCAACTTTATGCTTTCTAAGGGTCCCTTGAGTATGATAATGTTCAGATCTAGGATTTGGTTGAGGATTGGGTTCATGCATATGAGTTTTGGTGCAATCTCTACATTTTTGACCTAGAATGGATAAAGGACATGCATGAGGCATGCATGTCCATCAAGTAATCATTTTTATTGACCTTTGGAGTCCCCATTAGATTTTGGCTTCAGCTTGTACTCATGACATGAGACATGAGGTCTCACGACATGAAACTGAAAGAACCCATTTTTTGCTGAGCTTTTGGGGCTCACGACGTGACAGAAGGAAGTTCACGTCGTGAGGTCAGCTCAAAGAATTTTCCATAACTGAGTTAGGTCAAGAAGGGTTGGAATCGGACCAATTGAAGTCTCACGACGTGACCAAGTGCTGGTCACGACGTGAGGCTTGATAGTTGGCATTATAGCTTGTTGACTTTGACGTTGACCATTGACTTTTGGCATGGGTTGACTTTGTGGTCAAATTTATATTTGTAGAAGGTAAAACTAGGGTTAACCTTGTGTGGATTGTTAGGAGGTGTTTAGCACCCATCATTTGGCAGAAAGATATAGCGAGCGAGAGAGAGAGCGAGAGAGAGAGAGAGAGAGAGAAAGAGACAAAGAAAGAGAGAGAAAGATAGCAGTTAGTTATGGTCAGCACGATATTAAGCTGAGTCCTAGTCAGCTTTGTAAGTCAGGTGAGTCTCCTCACTATACTATGTAGGGTGCTAGTAGTCTTTGTGATACTTGCACGAAAGACTTCGGGGGTAGACCATGGCGTTTGTATGAAAGACCTTGGGGACAGCCCAAGGAACTTAGATATTAGACCTTGGGGGCAAGCCATGATATTTCAAGGAAAGACAATGGGGCAGCCCATGACACATGTTTGTAAGACTATTACGGTAGCCCATGGTAGTCTAAGGAAAAACTATGGCACAACCCGTAGCATTTGTATGCAAGACCATGGGGTAGCCCATGACAATGTATGTATGGTATGTGGTATCTTGGGGAACTCAGTAAAGTTTGAGCTTACGGTTTCATGTTTATGGTTTCAGGTACTTCCAATTCCAAAGGAAAGGGTCCAGAGTAACTGCATAGCATCCCCCAAAGTTTTCTGAATTGGCTATTTATGATTTTTACTCTGATGTTTAAATGATATATTCACTTTGATTGGTTTTGGAACAACTCGTTTGTATGGTTTACTGTTTTAAAAATGAAAATTGTACTTGGAATTTTTGGGACGTTTTAAGAAAGCTAGCACCAAAATTATTGTCATCTCTAATGGCTCACACCCAAACCATAGAAACCCTATGGAACGAATTAGAGGAGAGAAGATGGAGGAGAAAATCATCTCTCTAGCTTGTTGAGCAGTAGGAATGATTTCTACTACAAATATCGTCGATATTTACAACTAGTATGTATCTGGGATAAACCTTAATTAGAATATTAAAATATTCAGATTTAATCAGCTATCCCTATTAGCTAAAGGAGGCTTCCAGAACCTTTCTGGATCTCTCCAAAACCGTCCATCTTAGGAGGTTCTAGAATTGTCTCATTTTCTCAACTATTGATGAATAGTTATTCAATCATTGTTCTTTTAATTAATTCTAATCAATCAGAAATTTAATTCTAATTAATTTTAAAGGAATTCGAATTAATTTTTAGTTAATTTAAGAATCATATAATAAATTAATAAATGATTTGTTCCCTCTCTTAATATCATTCTAGCTACTTCTGGATATGGGGGAAACTAAAAACCACTTGCTTTTATTCACAAAATTATACATATTTTATTAAGACCGTATACACCTTAATGCAACAAGAAGATCGGAAAATAGGTTTTGGGAAGGTGTACGTATGTGTGTGAGAAACTGGGTTACCGGTGTAGTGCTAAGGTGGGGGTAAGGGTAATTGCTTTTTTTTAAATGAAAAAGGTAGTATTAAAAGGGTAAAACAGTATTTTAAAGTAGTTCAGGAACCAATATTATATAAATTTTTTAATTTTGAGTCTTCCATACAATTGGAAAATTTTTGGAATCTCTCTCTCTCTCTCTCTCTCTCTATATATATATATATATATATATATATATATATATATATATATATATATATATATATATATATATTAAATAAGTGTATCTCATTCATAATTTTTTATAGATAAACAAATCAGATTAATGAATCATTACACTATATATATATATATATATATATATATATATATATATATATATATATATATATATATATATTCCCATGTAGCTAGTAACTACTATTAAAAAAATACAGTAATTAATATGTATTTCTTTTTCAACAATAACTTACGTGAAAGATTAGCTTCTAATGTTCTTTCACATGAGTTGTTTGGCAAATTAAGAAATAATTACTCATTACAATATGGATATATTAATTATATCAAAATTCAAAAATTACGTAAATATTATTAGTCTTCATACCCTTATCTAAATTTTATCTGTACCATCAATGATCAAGCAAATGAGACGATGTTAATTCATATTACTTGGACTTATACCAATGCATTTTGCGCATATTATCTATGAAATTACAAGTTTGTCTCCACTTAAACATCCCTAATATTTATTAGGACTTCTGGTAACAAAATTTTCTTAGATTATTAATATTGGGTTTTATTAGCATCAATACATTATCAAAAGATAGTTGAAATAATCCAAAGATTTATATAAGTGTACATTCACTCTAGTTCTAGGTTTTACTAGACATCGCAACAAATTTAAAAATCAAGTAGAAAGAAACACACTAACGTCTTGATTACTAGATTGGGATCTCGTAGATGTCATTGCTTGCATTGGATGAAGGATCTAAAGTAGAACCCCTTTATTGTAGTCAGACCCACAAACACTAAAAGCAAATGGAAGAAACCTAGTACATGGTTTATTCAAAATTTATAATCCTAAGAGTGAGGTTAGAATTTTGTATATGGAGAGAGAGAGAGAGAGAGAGAGAGAGAGAGCGAGTGAGTGAGTGAGTGAGTGAGTGAGAGAGAGAGAGAGAGAGAGAGAGAAAGAGAAAGAAAAAGAGAAAGAGATGGAGAGAGAGAGAGAGAGAGTAAGAAAGAAAGGGAGAGACATTGGATGGACTTTATGAAATGATTCAGCTCTTAGCGTTTGACCCTGGGAGTCTATTTATAGGCAGCTGATGAAACCCTAAAGGATACAAACTCTTAAGGTTTATCCTTACCATATTAAAATCTTGCATTATCCCTATCAAGGAGAGGCCAAAACCGTCCACCACAAGGTCTCCAAGAGCTTTTGGAATATTCCAATTAATCTCTTGGATTAGTTAATATTCAATCTCTTTAATTAATTAAAACAGTTTAATTAATTGAAAAATGATTTCTAATTAATGTATGAATTTATTAACAAATTAATAACTTATTTATCTCCATTTCCTTATTGCCATTTGGGTGATGATGCCAACCCAAAAGGATCCTACTATTATTAAAAATATTACCAAAACAGTTAATGGCCTTGAAAACTATTTCCAAAGGTCTCCCACTTGGACAAGTCGTTAAATTTTAGGATCAACACATGTCACTAACAATCAATAGAGAGTAGTTATCCAATACAACTGCCAAACTCTGATCAGAATCAAAATTTTGTCCTAAAACAAGTGATCAAACTATTCATTTATTCTAGATATCTCTATGAATATGAGACATGTATATGGGTTAATCTCAACGTTCAACATTATGTTTCCCGACTAACGATTTCTTATGATCATATTTGATTTCTAAATTGAACGCATCAATTTAGTTAGGGCTAGAAAAAGCACTTTAGGTGTCAGTGCTAAATCATTGGGGTCCCATGGATATTACTTCCTAGTTACAAGAAGGAACAACTAAACTTTCACTACAAAGTTTTTGTCTACTCGTCTAATCATACATGGATATACCTTTATGAATACCAGTTATGGAGAGCATTGGAGCATACTAATGCACAAAATTTTTTGCAAACAAAACCCCATATACATATCAGTTTGAAGAATAAAAGATGTTGTCATCTTAGAATTACGTATGACTAGATCCATGAAGTAATCTATAAGAGAGGGTTGTTCCAATACTTAAATCTCTAGATTTGAAGTAGTCATAAGTATTAGCGCAATCTCTATTGCAATACCCAAATGAACTTGGCCAATCAACCAATACTCATGACATTCTTAAATCAGTCACTCACTTCCTAGAGTTTTACTGGCTGTGAAGGTTTGAATATAATTAAACATTCTGGAAGTGGGTTCAAATCATGCAAAAGTGAAACACAATATTAAACCAACACAACTTTTATAGCAAAGAAAATCTTTTTATTAAGCCACTACAAAATAAACATCAAAATGGTTACAATTCATATTGTTATATGTTTCATAATAATTTAAACTAAACAACTAAAATATTACATCATATTACTACCTGGTCTCATGCCAATGGTCCTTGCATGACCTCATGTTTCTCTCTTGATAATAGCTTTGTGAATGGATCAACATGATTCTCCTCAGATGATACGCTGTTCATGATGATGTCTCCTTTTTCCACTTTATGTCGAGCGTAATGCTATTTCCTGTGTATGTGTCTTGAGTTACCATGGTCCTTGGGTTCCTTAGTCGAAGCGACTGCACCCTCGTTATCACAAAAGATTTCTAAAGGCTCTTTGATGTTTTGTACAACTCCAAGATCACCAATGAAGTTCTTTAACCATGAAGCTTCCTTTGTTGTTTCATTTGTTGTAATATACTATAACTCGTATGTCGAGTCTGCCACCATCTTTTATTTGGAACTTTTCCATGTAACCGATCATGTATTAAGCAAGAACACCTAACCCGACTAGGAACAAAAAATATCCCTGTCAGTCTGGAAACTTGCATTTGTATAACATGTAACTCGCAACTCTTTTCTACCGCCATATACTAAGAACATATCATTAGTTCTTTTCAGATACTTGATTATATTCTTTATGACCATCCAATGACTATCAACATGATTGTCTTGATATCGACTCACCATGCTCAGAGCATATGAGATATTAGGTATAGTATATATTATGTCTTATTTAATCTTATGCCATGTAGAATAGGTAGATTCCCTTTTCTTAAAATCTCTCATTTTGAATCTTTTCAAAACTTTATATAAGTATGTACTTTGGCTTAGTCTAATGAAACATTTAGGTCTATCTCTATAGATCCTTATGCCCAATATATAAGCTATATCTCCTAGGTCTTTCATAGAGAAATATTCCAAGCCAAGTCTTTACGCTCTGCAAGGTTGTAATATCATTTCTTATAAGGAGCATGTCATCAACATGCAATACTAGGAAGACAACATTACTCCTATAGGTTTTGATATATATGCAAGATTCATCCTCACTTCTAGAAAATCCAGATTCCTTTACCTTTTCAAGAAAGAAAAGATTACGGCTACGTGACGCTTGTTTAAGTGCATAAATGGACCTCTCAAGCTTTCAAACTCTATTGGGATCTTTTTGATCATTGAATCCTTCAGGTTGTGTCATTTAGATATCATCTGCAAACTTCCTCTTAAGGAAAGCATTTTATACATCCATTTGCCATATTTCATAATTATAGAAAGTAGCTATGGAAATTAATATTCTAATAGACTTAATCTTTTCTACTGGTGAGAAGGTTTCCTCATAATCAAATCCTTAAGTCTGAGTGTAACCCTTCGCAACCATCCTAGCTTTAAATATGTGCACATTCGATTTTATTGTTGAAGATCCACTTGCACCCAAAGGTTTAAATGTCAGGCGTAAGATCAACCAAATTCCAAAATTGGTTATTGTACGTGGATTGAATTTCACTTTCCATACTCCCCTTCCATTTAGCAGCTTCGGTGCCTGCCATCACTTCCTTGTAGTTAGATGGTTCATATATACTAGTCAGTGTACAATAATGATTAGCACCTCTCCTTTTGTTTCAATATGGAAACTGTTGGAACCTAAAAGTGAACGTCTAGCAATCATCAACCTTTTGATGTTCCGAAGTCAGTCAGGTTAGAAGAGAATGCTGTTCCGGAGTCAGATTGGTGTCCGAAACGAAGATGGTGTTTAAATGTTGTTATTCCGAGATGGTGCATGTCTGAATCTATTTGTCCGTCTGCGTTAATTACTTTTTTCATTTTGTTTGATGTAACGTATCATAGGACTTAGTCTCTTTTGCTAACTTAGATAATCAGTGTGTCAGGAGTAACTCTATTATCCGTTCCTATGTATGTTTATGGCTAGTACGATGAACTTATTCTCCTATATAAGGAGCATTCAATGAAAATATCAAATGACGGATTGTTCCACCAAAGAGAGATATTTTCACACTTACTTCACTTGCACCTTTCTCTCAAATCATTCTTTCAAATATTCCTTGTGTTCATTTATTGTCTTTACTTGATCATATTCATAGTCTTATATTTAATTCTTGAAGTACTTTGCTGATTCTCATATTCGGTCTTGACTAGTCTTGCCAGACTTGCCTGGACCTATTAATCTGAAGCAGACATTGATCTTAAACATTAACTCAAGGTTTGAGTTTTCAATCCTTGTCCATGCATAATCATATCCTTGTTCTCACAATTGGTATCGAAGCATGAGTGGATGTCCTTTGAATCCATAAGAACAGATTATAGTTGATTCAATATTACCTTGGTATTTCGATCATGTATGTGTTCAGGATAAAACTTCTTCTATATACCACTTTTGCTCAAGATATCTTAACTTCACCGGTTGCTTCTAATTCTCAACAAATATACTCAATGCAAATAGCAAATAGTGTGGGTTTCCCTATACGTTCCCCATTGCTAGTTGTTGAAGAGAATGATCACTGGAAAGTCAGAATGGAAAGATTTTTACTTGGAAAAGAAAAAGGTGAATCTATTTTGAGATCTGTTAATGAAGGTCCTCATGTTCTGGTTCGAACCATTATTAGAGATGTTGCCGCAACTCTTTTGGGACATGATTAGCAATGACAAGCACCTCTCACTGCTGATGATTTTGAAAAGTTGCATGCTGATCAAGTTGCCTTTTTCAGAAATGGGGTTTGGTGTTCCACCTTCTCTCTTTGAGAACATCAAACTGTGCAAGTCTGCCAAATAGATTTGGGGCACACTTCGAGATTTGTTCGAAGGGTCAGAGAACATGAAGGATAAGCGCCTGACTTCAGTTGTCAATGAGTTTGACACTTTCACTACAACGCCTGGTGAATCTGTCACCTCAGCTTCAAACAGATATTGAATCATTGTCAATAACATGACAACTAATGGGATAGTCCGAACCCTACTTGAGTACAATCTCAAGTTCATTAACAGACTTGGAAAAGGATGGGGAAATGTGAAATCATGTCTTCAGAGCAATGGGTCTCTGAAAAAGCTTAAGCTCCATCAACATTTCAATGAGATTCAAGGTCATGAGTCAAATGCTACACAAACTCTACGCGAACTCACTGGAGGTCCTCTAGCTCTAGTTAGTTCCCATGATCCACAAACCTCAAACCTAACCACTTCGGACCCCCTCACCATTGTTGTTCCCTATATCCCTCCTGTTCAACCCTCACCTCCAACTGTTCGTATTCTCACAAACTCTAACTATCACTCTATGGGTGATCTTAACCCTAAAGAAATGGACTCTGAACTACGTTTCCAACAAGAGTTTGCCCTACTTTACATGAGATACAACCATCCTTTCAACAAGCCTCACAACAATCGCTTACAAACTTCTCACCAAAACAATTGTTTCCAAGCTCCTCACCAAAATAATCATCAACCATTCAACAAACCTTCCGAAAACCCACCAGCCTACAAGCCTAACCTTCCTACTCCGAATCACACCTTGGAACCACCACATAATCCGAAGTCTGAAAAACCCAAGATTGTATGTCACAAATGTGGCCATGCAAATCACTTTGCCAAAGATTGCTTAGCCAATGTCCCACAGAAACCAAAGATCAAGGACTCTGCTTACTATGCAGGTCGAGCTCAAGAAATGGCAAAAAGTGAAAAGGATTTTGGTACAATTGTATCAAGGGATGTGGAAGGGTATTGGTCGTTTGGAGATGATAATGACGTAACCACTGGCAGAAACATGTGTCTTATGGCACGACAAGAAATTGAATGTGATGAAGGCTACTGGTCGTCTGGGTCTGAAAGAGACGATGAAGATGCTAAACCAAACTGCTGCTACATGGCTACCAATGATCCACCTAGTAGAAGCATCGTTCAACAGGTAAAATATATGATTACGAATAATAATTTTGACTTATCTCTTTGTGAACCATATCTAATCCAGATCTAATCAGATATGAACATCATTTATAAAGCCTATGAGTCAGCCATAGAAACCACTAAGAAGAAGGAAAGTGAATTAAGTCGCCTTAGATTACGTTTTGAGGATAAGAAGTTGAAAATAGAGTCTTTAGAACGAGAGCTTGTAGTGTCACAAGATGAATGTATCATTCTTAAAGACAAATGTGAAATAAATTATTCTGAAAGAAATGCTTTAATTTATGATAACAAACATAACAATGCTAAAATAGATGTTATGCACCATACCATGGATATTCTTGAAGCAAATGAACGGATGACTCATAATTTTCGTCATCATTTATCAAAAGCACCAGGTCTCGGAAGCGAGTTTCCGAAACCTATTGTTCATCCTTGAAGGAGTTACAAAACCTAAATTTTATGGGAGACGTTCCGAACATCAAACATTCGGACACCCCTGTCTCGCCTTTGTTACCCCTTCATGAGACTTCTGACTAATTTGCATCACTAATTCATGATTTTAAGCCTATAGTTGTCAAGTGTCCCGATTCCATGCATTTTCGCCTCTGACAAACCTGGACCTGAATCGAACCTCGGAACTCAACTCTAGTACTCCAAACTCTGTCGTTCACAATCCGAATCACAGCCCTCCTAACAATTGTGTTGTTGAGGAAATTTTTCTAGAGACAACTACATCTGAACTCTCTGAGTGTGTTTAGGCATCTTTAGATGGTAACGTTGAATAGTCAATCTCCTATGATTCAGAACCTCAAGTGATTTCCAACACAACACTAATTTTAATTAAGTATGTCTTCAACAATCCTTCATTAGGACAAACCTCTAAATCTTCACCTCATTCCAAAAGAAAACCCATGTTGAATAGGAACGATATTGTCGATCCTAAGGTAGAAGCCCGAAATGCTCATAAAAAGGAAGTAAAGTCAAGACAAAATTCTACATTCCTTGAGAACTCCAAAAAGATTGTACCTCGGAATACTCATTCATCAACTCATAGTCAAAACACCTTCACTCCCACTAAGATCCTCAAGAGGCCTTCCAATCCTCACAGTCTTCTAGAACAAAAAAGTGGTTAGTCCCCCCAAAAAGTCTATTTTAAGCACCAGATCTGTCCGAACTAACTCTCCTCGGACTGCTTCATCCATTTTCATAGCCAAAGTTGATGGTACAATTTTCAAACCTCAACAGCTCTCTAAACCAAATGTACAATCAACCAAAACAAAAGTTGTTAAGAAAACTGTCTCTCCAAAATCTTTAAAACAAAATCTTGTTTGGAAAGTTAAAAATCACAATGATGAAACTAAAACTCCGAGAGACATAGTAGTTCTCACTACTCCGGAAGTTGAATGTCCGAAGAAAGTTGTTCCGAATCGTCATGTTATTGAGTATGAGTATTGGGTAAAGGAAAGAACCATGTCCTTCTGTTTGTTTCCTAAGGAGTCTCAGAACAAACCTTCTAAACCATCTATTGCTCAAAAGTCACAAATGAAGCCTAAGACTCATGCCCTTGTCCCAAAACCTAACTCGGAGCCTAAAAACTCCACAACTCACTAATTTTGCAGGCATTCTGTGCTTCGGAGCAAGAGACAATATGATATATTGATAGTGCTTGCTCCATGCACATGACTGGGAAGAAGGACTTTATGCGAGATCTCAAACTTTCACCAAATGTTGGCTATGTGACGTATGGAAACAACTCCAACTCTTAGATCCGAGGTTATGGTATCCTTACAAATGGCAACTTCTCCATTTCAAACATGGCATATGTAGCTGACATGAAGCATAATTTGATAAGTGTGGCTCAACTCACTGATGCAAATCGTCGAGTTGAATTTTGCAAGAAACACAGCTACATCATGTCTGAAGGTCGAAAGGAATGCTTGCTCAAGTCGAATCGTAACAAGAACATGTATCCACTTGACATCATCATGATTATTGGCAAGCCCCAACTCTACTAACTCTTGAAAGTTGTTCCTGACATCAGTTGGTTATGGCATAGACAGTATGCTCACCTAAACTTTAGATATATGAATGATCTTGTTTCTGATGAAATGGTCAGAGGTTTTCCTCTCCTCAAGTTCGAAAATGATCATTTATGTGTTGCATGCGAGTGTGGAAAGCAGTCAAAGAAGGGACATCCCGTCATCATTGAAAAATCAATCTCGGAGCCGTTAGAACTTCTACACATTGATCTGTGTGGACCCTCAACAGTAGAGAGTTTTCATTACAAAAGATACATTCTTCTGATTATGGATGACTTTACTTGGTTCACTTGGCTCTTCTTCCTAAGGCTCAATGTGACATCCCTATTTTCACGGCCAGAAAAGGCCGAATTTTTGTTTAATCTTTATAAAAATCAGAGTATCTTTTTTAAGAAAAACATTGCGGAATTTGTTCCCAGAAAAACATGATAATTACATTATCAAGTCATTTTCGAAGAAATGTATTTTTATTCATTTTTAAAACATTTGGGATGTCATCGTCAATACAGAAACATAAGCATAAACAGAACTTACATTCATTTACACTAGTGATCTATATCTCCTTGATCTCTCAGTGTAATTTAACTTTGCATCGTCACCTGTGATACAAGTAAACTCAGTGGGTCAGGTTGGGAAACCTGGTGAGTACATAGAGTTTTCAACCCACAATAATATAATTATTATGTTTAATCATCAAACAATTAACCCAATTACCCATCCCCATTATCTTCTTTATTCCAAAGTACCTTCCCTAAGGATTTATCCTAAGGGTCATCATATTTACCTCTCATATCCTTACATCACATTTCCTTATATGTTTGTTCCTAAGGACTCTCCCTAAGGATCATCACCTACATCGCATAGACAATATTGATTCAGGGATTACTCCCTCAGTACGTGCCCAACAAGGGTTAGGGTTGATGGGTTTTGAGCATTCTAACACTTCCTAAGTGTACATGAAACCCTAATAACCTTGGATCTATGTTTGTCTAATAATCATGCAAAGTTGTTTTCCAAGGTTATGAACCTATCTAGCATACATGGGGTACAATTTTCTTTGTATAAAAGATAGAACTACATACCTTGTTGTTGAAAGTGTTCCTTGAAACCTTGTGAGCCTAGCACCTCAAGTGTGATGGCTCAAATGCTTCACACAACACCAAATGCAAAGTATAAACTTGAGAGAATACTTTAACACACTCAAAATCGGCCAAGCCCTCTTTTTTCTCTTGTGTATCTCTAGTGTAGCCGATTTTGGGGAGAGACATGATCCTTATATAGTGTGTTGCATTAGGTAAAACCCTAATGTAACATGACTCTTCATTTCTCAATCCATGGGTTAACTCCATGGAGCATCCTATGGGTGGAACCCAACTTGATAATCCATGGAGCCTTTTAGCCCACTATATAAGATATGGAAGATTTACATAATCTACCCATATATTTAATTAGTTATTCTTTTGATCACTTAATTAATTCTAAATTAATTCTAGATCAAAACTAATTAAATAATATTATTAATATATTAGAACTTATAATATATTAATAAACCATATGTGTTATTTCTCTCATTTAGTTTATCCAATTGCATGGTGCCAAGAAACCCAAATGGACCATGCCGGGTCGGGTCAAGTATTTACCAGAAATAGTTATGGACTTAGACACCTTATCCAACAGTCTCCCACTTGGATAAGTCTAATAACTATAACTGCAATACTTCAGGAACCGATCGGCAATCATATCTCTTTCAATGTCTTTCGGAACTGAGAAGATGTTGATACGCCATTTAACATAAGTGATTATATAATCCTCTGTTCTAGATATCAGCTGGACAAATACATGGAACAATGTCTTCCTTATTGTCCAGCAGTTTGTTTCCCGATATCTAATTTGTTTGACAAAGAACTTAATTGAACACATATACTTAGTTCTGACCGAGCCCGGTACATAGGTCAAAAAAAAATCATCGAGGGGGCCAGATATTAGCTTCTAATCCAAGAAGGAACAGATAAACTTCGACTCATATGCTTGTTCTACCACTCATTGAATTACACACAAAAGCACGTTTTATAACATCGAGTTACCAATGCGTTTTCGTACAATCAATGCATAACCAACTCGTAAGTAACAAATCATATCTCTAGGTTTGAAGACTTATATGATATTATCGTCTCACGATCACTCGAGATAAAATTCCATGAAGTGATTTCAGTGAGCGTGGGTTGATTCCAATACTCAGAACTTATAATCACTCATGATTGTTGTAGCCATGTCCAACACCTTAGACCATTGCAACCAATCATGACAGTCTTGATTCATACCTACTTCCGACATATGACCGACTGTGGAGGTTTGAATAATATGATATACCAAACATAATTATTCTGGAAGTCAAAACATGCAAAAGAAATACAGTAAACGATTGACAAAAGATAGTAACACTTTACTCATAAATAAACACAACTTTTATTCATCATCAAATGTCAATTACACTTTACAAATTTCATAATTTATCTAACTACTAAAACTTATATCATCCTTCAGCCCTACGCTCCGAGCATGCTGGAGATGCTTAACCCTACTCAGTCCCTTCGTAAGGGGATCTGCTGGGTTCTCATCTGATGATACCCTCTTTGCCACGACGATTCCTTCTTCTATGCGATGTCTGATAAAATTATATTTTCTGTCGATGTGTCTGGATTCCATGGGCTCCTTTATAGCTGGTACAACTCCAAGGTCTCCAATGAATTTCTTTAGCCATATTGCCTCCTTTTCTGCCTCGCTCGCTGCTATATACTCTGATTCACAAGTGGAATCAGCCACTGTCTCCTGCTTGGAACTCTTCCAAGTGATTGCTCCTCCGTTTAAGGTAAAGACCCAGCCCGACTGAGAGCGGAAATTATCCCTATCAGTTTGGAAGTTAGCATCACTATACCCTACAACTCTCAAGTCATCACTCCCACCGAGGGTAAGGACCCAGTCCTTAGTCCTCCGTAGGTACTTGAGAATATTCTTTACCACAGTCCAGTGTGCCTTGCCAGGATTCCCCTGATACCTGCTAACCATGCTCAAGGCAAAAGCTATATCAGGTCGAGTACACGCCATAGCATACATGATCGAGCCTACTGCTGAAGCATAAGGTACTTGACTTATTTCTACTATCTTAGCCTCGGTACTTGGGCTTTGTGTCTTACTCAATCTGGCGTTACTCTAGATGGGTAACTCTCCTTTCATGGAGTTCTGCATGCTGAATCTCTTCAACACTTTGTCCAAGTATATACTTTGACTAAGTCCAATTAGTCTTTTACTCCGGTTTCTCAAAATCCTTATCCCTAGAATATAGGCAGCTTCTCCTAGGTCCTTCATAGAGAAACACTTCCCAAGCCAGGACTTAACTTCCTGTAGAGTTGGGATGTCATTTCCTATAAGTAGTATGTCATCCACATACAATACCAAAAAGCTAACTATACTCCCACTAGCCTTGACATACATACAAGATTCATCTTCACTCCTAGAAAAGCCAAATTCCTTGACCTTTTCATCAAAGCAAAGATTCCATCTGTGAGGTGCTTGCTTTAATCCATAAATGGATTTCTCAAGCTTACACACTCTATTAGGGTACTCGTTGCTGACAAAACCTTCTGGCTGACTCATGTAAACATCTTCAGTCAACTTTCCATTAAGGAAAGCGGT
This sequence comes from Lactuca sativa, assembly GCF_002870075.4. NCBI lineage: Eukaryota > Viridiplantae > Streptophyta > Magnoliopsida > Asterales > Asteraceae > Lactuca > Lactuca sativa. The sequence goes on along the minus strand of NC_056629.2, from coordinate 158,875,260 downwards.
TTTGACATCCATTTGCCAAATTTCATAGTCATGAAATGCAGGTATGGCTAACATAACCCTAATAGACTTAATCTTGGCTACTGGAGAAAAGGTCTCATCATAATCCACTCCAGGAATTTGAGAGAAGCCCTTTGCAACCAGTCGAGCCTTATAAGTGTGTACATTACCATCCATGTCGGTTTTCTTCTTGAAGATCCATTTGCACCCTACAGTCTTACGACCTGGTACATTCTCAACCAAGTTCCAAACTTGATTGTCATACATGGATTGTATCTCGCTATCCATAGCCTCTTTCCATTTAGCAGACTCAGGGCCTGCCATGGCTTCCGTGTAGCTGTTAGGTTCATCCAGACCTACTAGTGTCTCATCACTAATAAGTGTCTCACCTTCCGCAGTAATATGGAAACCATAGTAATGCTCAGGTGCATTCCTAACTCTCGTGGAACGCCTTAGAGGTACAGACTCGTCAATTGGCTCAACAGGAGTTTCCTCCTCAAGTTGAGGGCTAGGGTTTGAAGTTCCTTCACCGCTTGACTTTTGTAGTTCTTCAAGGTCAATTTGCCTCCCACTGTCTCCTTGGCGTAAAAACTCTCCACTACTAGAAAAACAGCCTTTTACGACGCTCATTGCGCGTCGTAAAAGGCTCAGACGACGCGCAAATGCGCGTCAAGGAAGGCCCTGTCATAAAGGGAGACGACGCGCTTTTGTGCGTCGTCTATAGATGACGCGCATTTACGACGCTCATTTACGACGCACAATTACGATGCGCGTTTACGACGCGCAATACGTATCAAGGAAGACCCTGTCATAAAGGAAGACGACACGCATTCGCGTGTCGTAACCTTACAACGCGCGTGTTAATGACACGCAATGCGTATCAAGAAAGCCCATGTCAAGAAAGGCCATGTCATAAATAAAGATGACACACATTTTTGCGTATCATAATTTTAAATGTTAAAAAAAATTATCTATGGATTTACTAATTTTCAAATTAAATTTGCATTTAATGTCCAATAATAGAAAATAATATATCATATACAAAAAATATAATCCATTACATAAAATTTAATGTCATACAAATAATTGTTCCATAGAAAAATAAAACAAATCAATAAAAGTTGTAACAGAAATCTACAAACTAATAACTCTAATAACCTAATGTGTGGCTCACTGTAAACAAGATTTGTGTTGATTTTTTTAAATGTGTGCCTCACTTGTCTCCACTCTTCCTTAATAACACCACTTAAGGACTCTAAATCTATGAGTTTCTAAGAACCAAATTAAATATTTTAAGAATCAAATTAAATATTTTAATATTTCAACTTTGGTGGAAATTGGTGAATCGTCATTCACCTACCTTTCAAATATGTTATTACTTAGATTACGACATGCCTCTTCTAAGTGTAATATATTGTGATTGGGTCCTAGCCTTAATACTACATTTGGGTGTTCTATTAAGGACTATCTCTATTTCTAAACTAAACTTTTCTTCTTTTCAGATGTCTGCGAACATTGCTGCTTCTGGATCTAATCCTAATGGCTACTTTTCTCTTATGAACTTGTGTGGCCACTATGATTTCCGACCTCCAAAAGTCCTACGAGGACTACTACCCTTTTGAAATGCACCAAGATTTGATGGAAAGATACCATCAAAGTGCTCGTCAAGAGAGGTATGAAATCATCTCCTCCATGATAACAACTCGCATGAAGGATGGTGAACCCATCACGGGCCACATGCAGAAAAGGCAAAGATTTGTGGACCGTTTGCTGAAGCTAAATGTGAACTTCCCTGAGGAGCTTGCAATAGATATCATTTTGCACTCCTTACCATCATGTTATGATGAATTCCGCATAACATACCATATGAACAAGGAAGAGGTCACACTCAACAAACTTCAAGGACTCTTAAAGACCACGGAAAGTGGTCTTAAGGGTAAGGCGGTTATTACTACTCCTACTCCTACCAACTCCGCCCCTGTCTTGGCAATCAGGAAAGGACGAGGGAAGAAGAGAAAGAGTTCTTCGAAAGGTACCAAGGTTAGGACCCTTGATTGCTCTTCTTCAAGTGGAACCAAGAAAGGTTTCATTACTCCTTCTTCTGACCCAAAAGAGGCTGAATGCTTCTATTGCCATGAAAAGGCACATTGGAAGCGGAACTGCCCAAAGTACCAGCAAGATGTGAAGGATGGGAAAGTTAAACCCAACCATGTAGGTATTTACACTATCTTATCTAATAACTCACCCCATTCTAACTCATGGGTCCTTGATACCGGTTGTGGTATTCATATCTGTTCTGATTTGCAGGGACTAAGAAGAAGTGATAATGTGGAGCAAGGAAGAATAAACTTGATCATGGGAAACAGGAAAGCTTCACCTGTCACCAAGATTGGAGTTTATACTTTATTTCTAAGTAGTGGGTTTAGTTTAGATTTGAATAAATGTTGCTATTCGCCTGAAATGGCAAGAAATATTATTTCCTTTCATGCATTGTATAAACAAGGTTTCACCTTTTCATTTGATAATGAAGTTGGTTCGATTAATGCTTTCTTTAATAATGTTCTTTATTTTAAAGCATTACCTTGTGATGGTGTGTATAAAACTGTATCTGTGGTTGATAACTTAGGAAATAATATGTTGTGTATTAATTCTATTAATAATAATAACTTGGATAAAGCATCATTATGGCATTGTCTTCTTGGACATATAAGCAAGAAAAGCATAGGCCAACTCCAAAAGGATGGAGTCTTGGAGTCATTTGACCTAAAGTCTTACATGGAAAAATGACAAAGTCACCCTTCACAGGTTCTTGTGAGAGGGGTGAAGGTTTTTTGGATCTTGTACACACGGATGTGTGTGGACCCTTCAAACATGCCACAAGGGATGCTAATCGTTATTATGTGACTTTTATGGATGATTATAGTAGATATGGATATGTCTACTTAATCAAGCATAAGTCAGAGACTTTCGAAAGGTTTAAGGAATTTAAACAGGAAGTCGAGAATCAATTGGGCAGGAACATTAAGATGCTTCGATCCGATCGAGGTGGTGAGTACATTAGTTCAGAGTTCCTCTACTATCTTAGGGAATGTGGGATTGTCTCACAATTGACACCTCCCAGGACACCGCAGTTGAATGGTGTGGCTGAGAGGCGTAATCGAACCTTGTTGGATATGGTTCGTTCCATGATGAGTCGAGCTACGCTACCAATCTCATTCTGGGGGTATGCCTTAGAGACTGCCGCCCATATTCTTAATCTAGTCCCTACAAAGAAAGTTGCCAAAACTCCTCACCAAATGTGTACTGGTAAAGTACCCAAACTAGATCACATCAAGATTTGGGGTTGCAAGGCTTTTGTGAGGCGCGAGTCTCATGATAAGCTAGAACCCCGAAGCGAGAGGTGTATTTTCATCGGTTACCCACAAAGATCCTTTGGTTGCCTCTTCTTCAGACCTAGTGATAATGTGGTCTTTGTAGCAAGAAGAGGAGTCTTTCGAGAGAGAGCTCACTACTAGAAAAACAGCCTTTTACGACGCTCATTGCGCGTCGTAAAAGGCTCAGACGACGCGCAAATGCGCGTCAAGGAAGGCCCTGTCATAAAGAGAGACGACGCGCTTTTGTGCGTCGTCTATAGACGACGCGCATTTACGATGCTCATTTACGACGCGCAATTACGACGCGCGTTTACGACGCGCAATGCGTATCAAGGATGGCCCTGTCATAAAGGAAGACGACACGCATTCGCGGGTCGTAACCTTACGACGCACGTGTTAATGACACACAATGCGTATCAAGAAAGCCCATGTCAAGAAAGGCCATGTCATAAATAAAGATGACACACATTTTTGCGTATCATAATTTTAAATGTTAAAAAAAATTATTTATGGATTTACTAATTTTCAAATTAAATTTGCATTTAATGTCCAATAATAGAAAATAATATATCTTATACAAAAAATATAATCCATTACATAAAATTTAATGTCATACAAATAATTGTTCCATAGAAAAATAAAACAAATCAATAAAAGTTGTAACAGAAATCTACAAACTAATAGCTCTAATAACCTAATGTGTGGCTCACTGTAAACAAGATTTGTGTTGATTTTTTTAAATGTGTGCCTCACTTGTCTCCACTCTTCCTTAATAACACCACTTAAGGACTCTAAATCTATGAACTTGCTCACAGTATCTATATTGCCTGCACAAAAAACATAAGTACAAAATAAGTGTGAAGATGGATTAAATAACTACAAAATAACAAGAAAAAGATGAAAAGTTTTTAGGAAATCATATGGACTTACCGAGCTGAAGGGTCATCCATGTGCTATTCTTTCTGCAAATTACACCACATATTTCCGAATTAAATAAGACAGTAAGGTCACTGACTATGCTACAAAAAATGCAAAATTTACTCCTTTTTATCTTTATCACAAACTATTATGTGAATCTGATATGGTTGTATTTTTTTTATTCCATATGCACAAATAAGAAACCAACAAGTTAAATAAACCTCATCTTTTCAGAAAGCTTTATGTGAAACTGGCATGAGGCTTTTACCTTTTACCATGAAAAGATCACCGAATTAAGGATTTGCAAAAGAAGTCAGAATAGAAAAAAGGTCCAATCCAGACCTAACAGCAAGAAAACAAGACAAAAAAGTTTTCATCATGACGCAAACTGATCCAGGATGTCAAGATATAGACAAGAAAAAAAAAAGCAATTATGCAACTAAAAGTCTTATAGATGTAATAAAACTTCTTCTTATCACACATTATCATGTGGACTTTTACCATAAAGGAAGATCACAGAAAAGCCACGAAAGAGAGACAAAGGTCCGTTCTACGTACAAGATTTCTTGGACCTATCAGCAAGAGAAGAAGACAAAATATTGACATCATGATGGAACTATAGAAGACCAACATATAAAAAAAGAAAGATTATAATAAGACAACAAGATTAACCAGCAAAACAGCCATCAAGATGCCTGAACCATGGTACTTGGCACCCAATAATCCTACATAGACAAGACATATTCCATAAATACCCTTCTGCCTGAAAATAAATAAATAAACATACCTCTATCAGACTTGTTGCTCCTTCTCCATCCCATGCTATTGATTTGGCAAGCCCTTGCATTACCTTAAAAAAAACAAAAAATAAACACTTGTAAAATGCATGTAACACCAAAAGGGTAAATTGGTAATTTAAACATACCGCATCAAGGCACACTTGATTCAGATAAACCACTAGCCAAAGCAATAATGGTAGCATTGGTGCTAGTATCCCTATCTACCTGCAACATTTAATAAGCAATTAACTTAGTAAATGAATTAAGAAGAGGCTCCTACACATAATATGATAAGTCAAATAAGTGGTAAAGAAATCGACTATAAATGAATTTGCTGTGTTATTTACCTTCTTTATTCGTTGACCAATTACCTCAGTTGATTCTATCAAGATTTCATCTGGGCTTACTTGAAGTAACTGTAGAATTGTGAATTATCAGTATTATTTTCATTGTGTAAATAGAAATAAATGAACATAATGAGGTTTACACTTTAGATACATTGGAAAGGGCATATGAGCAGTCTATTACATCTTGGTAACTTACTGTAATATATCAGAATATTTCTTTCATTAACCATAAAATGATAAATTTACTTGAGGAAATACATATTCATGATGTGCATCGCATATAGATGGCATAAGAATCACAAGTTGCAACAGAGCCATATATTCCACATAATCTTGAAGCTGAGGAACAATTAATATATAAAAAATCAAGGGAAAAAGTGGAAATAAAAGTGTTACAGGTAAAAATAAAGGAGCAGTTTAGACGATTATACCCTCCTAAGGATTTCAAGACAGAATAAATCATCATAAGTCCTGTTTAAAGCTCCTTTCTTGATCTTGGGGTGCTCCAAATCAGTGAAAGGCCCTAACTGTTAATAAGTTAAATATAATGATTGTTAGTTTAGAGTGGTTTTGATTTTTAACAGTTACAGGATTAAAATTGTAAATTCACACCAATGATAAATCCGATGTTATATCAAATAAATCAGCAGTCCTGTTATCTTCATCCGGATGAAATCTGTTTGGTAACTTATTATAAAAGATCAAAAATTTAGACATAATAGATTTATTAATAACTTATTATGTTTTCTAACATTTGATATGCATGAAACATCTTTTGTTTATAATTACATATTACCATTTGGAGAATAGATACTGAGATACGTAGGAACAGATGAAATATGTTTGGTATGACTTGTCACTCTGTCAGTTTCATCAGAAAACTCCTTCCTCAAAGCAACTACAAAAGTATATAATATATAAGAAGATTATGCAGAGAGATTGAGAATTACAAAAGGATCATAAGCTTTTTAGTCATAATACCAAAATCAGTGAACCACTTTCATAGAATGTGAGCAAACTCTGCATATTCTTTTCCTTCTTTAATCTTATAAAGAAGTAGAACAAGAGGACGAGTGACAATTCCTACAAAATAGATGTTAATTAATCAAATTTTATATTCAAAATTTTGAATCAGAAAATTCTGAAGATACAATAATTACCAGAACCACAAGGCGCAGGGGAGACGGCAAAGGGAGCTGCATAGATCGCGACGAAACCAACGACGAGAGCTGAAACGAAATTCTTTACAGATAAAATCGCGTCGAATCCTGTTCGGGGGTTTCCACCACCAACGGATGCGACAGATGGGAACACATCAGGAGCGCCGTTTCCAAGTGCTAGAAGAGTGACTGCACCGGAGAGAGAGAGAGAGAGAGAGAGAGAGAGAGAATGTACAGGTAGTATTTGATCTCTCCACTAATCGCCGACTCCAGTGCGTCATAATCGTAGGAAAGATCGGGAAGCGTGAACGTCTGCAATCCACGCACATGTTTCTAAAACCTGGATATCGCAACTAGGGTTTTAGCAAACGCGAGGGTTCGTAGAGCCATGTGTTCCAAGACAGAATAAACCATCGAATTATGATCTTCAACCTCTAATTCGAATTTGATACCTCTTATTTTTGATGAAAGAGGAGACTCAAATCTGAGAGAAAAATGAGGAGTCGATAATTAGGGCAAGAGGGAAAGAAGAAAAAAAAGGAAGACCAATCGGGAAATCGAAGCAGATCTTTACCATTTGCGTTCATAAGAGGTCGGAGTGGATATTAGCGAAAGCAGCGATCGTCAATTCTGATTTCCTTTTCTTCGATTGAACACCCAAGAGATCTTATTCCTTTTCTTCAAATTCTCATTTGCCTCCCAACCCCGGAAGACGTGGAATCAATGCCCTCTATTTTTGGAAGTCGGATCGATGGATACTCGTCCTTGTTAGATTTTTTTTAGGCTTCAAAATTGATAGATTTTTTTTTTCGATTCTTTCAAGTTTGAATCAGAAAATGAGAAAGAGTTAGGGAAATCAAGAGTGCAATGCTCGTCCTTGTTAGGTTGAAGATGAAAGATAGATAGAAGATAGAAAAAAAAGGCGGGTTTTCAAAATTTTGGGGATTTCATTTCCCCCCTTGTCTACTAAAGGCGCGTTTCATTAAAATTATAAAGCGACAGGTACAGACGACGCGCGTTTAAGATAAAGCGCCCTCCGAGTTTTTAATTTTTTTTTCTTGAGACACTAAATTAAGGGCACACAATAAAGCGTGACGTAAATCCTTAAATTTTTTGGAGAGATGACACTATTTTAAGGGCACGTCCTTTTGTGTATCGTTAATTATCGCGTGTCGTAAAAAGCGCGTCGTAAAAGGCTGTTTTTCTAGTAGTGCTCTCTCTCGAAAGACTCCTCTTCTTGCTACAAAGACCACATTATCACTAGGTCTGAAGAAGAGGTAACCAAAGGATATTTGTGGGTAACTGATGAAAATACACCTCTCGCTTCGGGGTTCTAGCTTATCATGAGACTCGCGCCTCACAAAAGCCTTGCAACCCCAAATCTTGATGTGATCTAGTTTTGGTACTTTACGAGTACACATCTGGTGAGGAGTTTTGGCAACTTTCTTTGTAGGGACTAGATTAAGAATATGGGCGGCAGTCTCTAAGGCATACCCCCAGAATGAGATTGGTAGCGTAGCTCGACTCATCATGGAACGAACCATATCCAACAAGGTTCGATTACGCCTCTCAGCCACACCATTCAACTGCGGTGTCCTGGGAGGTGTCAATTGTGAGACAATCCCACATTCCCTAAGATAGTCGAGGAACTCTGAACTAATGTACTCACCACCTCGATCGGATCGAAGCATCTTAATGTTCCTGCCCAATTGATTCTTGACTTCCTGTTTAAATTCCTTAAACCTTTCGAAAGTCTCTGACTTATGCTTGATTAAGTAGACATATCCATATCTACTATAATCATCCATAAAAGTCACATAATAACGATTAGCATCCCTTGTGGCATGTTTGAAGGGTCCACACACATCCGTGTGTACAAGATCCAACAAACCTTCACCCCTCTCACAAGAACCTGTGAAGGGTGACTTTGTCATTTTTCCAAGTAAGACTTTAGGTCAAATGACTCCAAGACTCCATCCTTTTGGAGTTGGCCTATGCTTTTCTTGCTTATATGTCCAAGAAGACAATGCCATAATGATGCTTTATCCAAGTTACTATTATTAATAGAATCAATACACAACATATTATTTCCTAAGTTATCAACCACATATATAGTTTCATACACACCATCACAAGGTAATGCTTTAAAATAAAGAACATTATTAAAGAAAGCATTAATCGAACCAACTTCATTATCAAATGAAAATGTGAAACCTTGTTTATACAATGCATGAAAGGAAATAATATTTCTTGCCATTTCAGGCGAATAAAAACATATATTCAAATCTAAAATAAACCCACTACTTAGAAATAAAGTATAAACTCCAATCTTGGTGACAGGTGAAGATTTCCTGTTTCCCATGATCAAGTTTATTCTTCCTTGCTCCACATTATCACTTCTTCTTAGTCCCTGCAAATCAGAACAGATATGAATACCACAACCGGTATCAAGGACCCATGAGTTAGAATGGGGTGAGTTATTAGATAAGATAGTGTAAATACCTACATGGTTGGGTTTAACTTTCCCATCCTTCACATCTTGCTGGTACTTTGGGCAGTTCCGCTTCCAATGTGCCTTTTCATGGCAATAGAAGCATTCAGCCTCTTTTGGGTCAGAAGAAGGAGTAATGAAACCTTTCTTGGTTCCACTTGAAGAAGAGCCATCAAGGGTCCTAACCTTGGTACCTTTCGAAGAACTCTTTCTCTTCTTCCCTCGTCCTTTCCTGATTGCCAAGACAGGGGCGGAGTTGGTAGGAGTAGGAGTAGTAACAACCGCCTTACCCTTAAGACCACTTTCCGTGGTCTTTAAGAGTCCTTGAAGTTTGCTGAGTGTGACCTCTTCCTTGTTCATGTGGTATGTCATTCGGAATTCATCATAACATGATGGTAAGGAGTGCAAAATGATATCTATTGCAAGCTCCTCAGGGAAGTTCACATTTAGCTTCAGCAAACGATCCACAAATCTTTTCATTTTCTGCATGTGGCCCGTGATGGGTTCACCATCCTTCATGCGAGTTGTTATCATGGAGGAGATGATTTCATACCTCTCTTGAAGAGCACTTTGATGGTATCTTTCCATCAAATCTTGGTGCATTTCAAAAGGGTAGTAGTCCTCGTAGGACTTTTGGAGGTCGGAAATCATAGTGGCCATCATGATGCATGCCACCTTGGTGGCATCCCTTTCATGTGCCCTAAAGTCAGCGTTCTCTTGAGGAGTAGCAACTGTCTCATCAATCTCCTTAAGCTCCTTATCGACGACATATTCTTTGTCCTCGTAGCGGGTAATCATTCAGATGTTTCTGATCCATTCACTAAAGTTGGATCCATCAAAAGTGACTTTCCCACACAAGTTCATAAGAGAAAAGTAGCCATTAGGATTAGATCCAGAAGCAGCAATGTTCGCAGACATCTGAAAAGAAGAAAAGTTTAGTTTAGAAATAGAGATAGTCCTTAATAGAACACCCAAATGTAGTATTAAGGCTAGGACCCAATCACAATATATTACACTTAGAAGAGGTATGTCGTAATCTAAGTAATAACATATTTGAAAGGTAGGTGAATGACGATTCACCAATTTCCACCAAAGTTGAAATATTAAAATATTTAATTTGGTTCTTAGAAACTCCTAGATTCTTTTGAGATTCAACGAACTTTTCAAAGGCATGTTTCAATCTCGAGTGCGCCCTCCAAGTTTTGTGACTGGGATGCCGAGGATCACAAAACAAGGTATTAAGTAACCATGCAAATTACTTGGTACCCTTAATAAATTACCCCTCAATCGATGTGCCGGTTAACCACACACGCTCCATCGATACTATGATAAATATTAAGTCGCCCTTTACCTACCTTGTTAAGTCCAAGTTAGTGTGCCGGTTAACCACACACGCTCCACTAACGACTTAGACAAAGTGTAAAGTGTAATTTCATGGATTAGCACCTTATTCACATTTTTCCTAAAGTAACTAAGATTGGAAATTTAATAAAACATTTAGTTACTTTATAATATTCATCATACTTTTAATGAGAATTTATAAGTCCTTGTCTTACCCGTTCAGCTAACGACCCTCCACCAGTCAAGCAAGCGGTGGGTGAGAGTGGACACCCATTAAGTTGCCATTTTATAGGCAACAACCTTATACCCACCTTATAGATCGGCTTCGTGAATGAGGTGTACTAGCGATACGATGACTTTGTTCTTATACATATATATATATATATATATATATATATATATATATATATATATATATATATATATATATATATATATATATAATTATTAAATCATAATACTATAAGTATAACGGTTGAATTTTAACTTTTAAAATTCTAAGGGTTGGAACTAAAGTTGTTAATATGACTTTACTTGTTCCAAAACTTGAGGGCAAGTTCTGTATACTTTCAAAACTTTTCATTTCTTGTAACTTATGAGTTAAATAGAGTAATAAAATGAAGACTCTTCATTTTTCAAACTCTTGTGCTCTTTTAATGGTTTTAATTCAAGTGTGACTCTTGGTTTTCCATAACTTGAGGACAAGTTATGGACTCCATTAAAACACATTATGATCAAGAATTAATCTACCACATAGGTTACAAATAATTCCTATGATCATCTAAACATCATAAGATCAAGAACATGAATATGAACACTTTCATGAATCAAAAATTACACTTAAAACTTTGTAATTTTGATAACTAGTTGTTGTAAATGGATTAGCAAAGACATTACACCATCTAAAACAAGTTTTCAAGTACCAAAACAGTTTAGGGTAATGTTTCTAGTCCATTTCTAGCAACTAAAGTCGAAAATCTGCACTATGTGGCTCCTACTCGCCGAGTACATGAACCTACTCAACGAGTAGGTTGAAGATACACATGAACTCAGCGAGTCCCCCCATGGACTCGGCGAGTTCATCAGGCAGACAGCAAGTTTTTCGACTTTTTCCAATATATTGCATCAAGTATCAAACAAACAAACCTAGGCTCTGATACCACTGATGGGTTTTGAGCATTCTAACACTTCCTAAGTGTACATGCAACCCTAATAACCTTGGATCTATGTTTGTCTAATAATCATGAAAGTTGTTTTCCAAGTTTATGAACCTATCTAGCATACATGGGGTACAATTTTCTTTGTATAAAAGATAGAACTACATACCTTGTTGTTGAAAGTGTTCCCTAAAACCTTGTGAGCTTAGCACCTCAAGTGTGATGCCTCAAATGCTTCACACAACACCAAATGCAAAGTATAAACTTGAGAGAATACTTTAACACACTCAAAATCAGCCAAGCCCTCTTGTTTCTCTTGTGTATCTCTAGTGTAGCCGATTTTAGGGAGAGACATGGTCCTTATATAGTGTGTTGCATTAGGTAAAACCCTAATGTAACATGACTCTTCATTTCTCAATCCATGGGTTAACTCCATGGAGCATCCTATGGGTGGAACCCAACTTGATAATCCATGGAGCCTTTTAGTCCACTATATAAGATATGGAAGATTTAAATAATCTACCCATATATTTAATTAGTTATTCTTTTGATCACTTAATTAGTTCTAAATTAATTCTAGATCAAAACTAATTAAATAATATTATTAATATATTAGAACTTATAATATATTAATAAACCATATGTGTTATTTCTCTCATTTAGTTTATCCAATTGCATGGTGCCATGCAACCCAAATGGACCATGCCGGGTCGGGTCAAGTATTTAGCAGAAATAGTTATGGACTTAGACACCTTATCCAACAAGGGTATCATCGCATGAATACATAGTTACAACATCGTCTGAACTCGTAATTCATATTAAGGGGTTAGAGTATCATCGCATGAATACGTAGTTACAACATCACCTGAACTCGTAATTCATAGTAAGGGGTTAGAGTATCATCGCATGAATATGTAGTTACAACATCGCCTGAACTCGTAATTCATCACCTACAGGTTATGAGCCTGCTGGTGTTTCCACGAGGTTGTCTATAATAGTCCGTGGTCACCATCTATACTCTTGTAGATGACTACATCTCCAAATTGTCGGACAAGGTTATAGTATCTTTCATCCTACATCACCGATTCATCATCACCTATCTATCCTCGCCTAATTATCATCACCTTCCTATCATCACCTATCTCTCATCATTTTATTTCATCACACACCAACTATTTCATCTACCCATGTTTTATCCCAACATATTCGTAGATATAAAATAAATATATAGTTTAAATCATTTAAAACATATATAAAATCATTCATCCATCATAGATAGCAAGTATTCAGATAATATGCAAACATAGCATGTAATTTATATACAATACTTCATATCTATGTGTAAGATGAAAGGGACCATGCACTCACTTGATACGGTGGTGACTTAGCACTCGGACAGCGCTTTGATACTCTCAAAACAATTTTCCTTCGGTAAAACCTAGTATCAATACCACTAGGGTTTAGTCAAACGATAACCGCGGAAAATTAATAGTCTGACTATTATTACTATTATATAAGCGTTAAACGATATTTATATAACTCATAATAATAGTCCGAATAATTATTTTAAGGACCTAATAACATTACTATAATTATTTGAAAGTTATATTAAAAATTGTGTAAGCGTAGCTTACTTACAGCGGATTTTAATGAAAACCGGGTTTTGCTCGGAGCAGCGTTTTGACACCGAAAGACCCTTTTCTCGGGACTCCGAGAGCCTCGGGGCTTCATTCGGGTTTTAGGGGGGTTTCCTAGGGTTTTGGGGGGTTAAAATGGGTTAGAGAGAGAAAGATTGTAGAGAGAGAGTGAAGAAAGGTGTGAAAAACTCGGAAAGTATCGCACCCTATTTATAGGTCGGAGGACTTCGGATTATGATGGGCGTACCGAGGGTACGCTGGGCGTACGCCTCGGATAAGGCCACCAGCTCGGATCCAGCTGTCTTCGTACGTCGGATGGATAAGGGTGAGGGTACGCGGGGCGTACCGACTTCGGACGCGGGGCATATGCGAGGGCGATGTGTCATCCATTTGAAGCGAGGCGTGATCAGCAAGCGACGGTCCAAATCATGCCACGTCATCAATCGAGCAACAAGCTTCGCAAATTCAAGTCTAAACTTTAAAAATTCGTAAATTTTACGTACGAGCATTGTTTTCGATGTTCTTTATATCCACGCGAAGGAGAGAACGTACTCTACAACTTTCGTTTAGACTTCGTCGGCTAATTTTTATTTTATTTTAAATTTTATATTTTTAACAGGCCGGGACAGGATTGGTCCGTTAAATATCCATAACTTCTTCATCCGACGTCCGTTTTCATCCATCTTTTTATCGTTACACTACTATTAACAAGATCTTCGATTCTCGTTTAGGTTGTGTCGGCTAAAAACCGTTCAATCTAATATTCGAATTTCGGGTTATACACAGCTAAGCCGAAACTTCGAAAAATCATAACTTTCTCATACGAAGTCAGATTTGGGCGTTCTTTTTATGGACACTCTCAGTTTAACGTATTCTAAGAATTTCATTTAGATCGCTAAGGCTGAATATCGCTTTATCGTAAATTCACAATTTACATTTCCAGGTATCGTACCGGTTCCGTCACGAAACTTCGACGGACCATAACTTCTTCGTTATAACTCGGATTTCGGCGTTCTTTATATGTACGGAAACCTTGTTACATATTCTACAACTTGGGTAAGATTATTTATTCTAAATAATCTTTTGTCGAAAATTCGTTTTCGACCCCTATTGCCTCTAAATTGACTAGCCTGGATCTACGGGTGTTACACTCAAGTCAGAAACAGCCTCCGAACTCATCAACTTTATTAAAGGAATTGAAGGTCTCATCAAAATCCCAGTAAGAAAAATCCGAAGTGACAATGGTTTGGAATTCACAAATTCCACCATTGAAAACTTCCTCACCGAGAAGGGTATCGACCTCAATTTCTCTGCTCCGTACACTCCTCAACAAAACGGTGTAGTTGAATGACGTAACAGAACACTTGTTGAAGCTGCTCGATCCATGTTCAACTTTACAAATCTTCCACTCTATCTTTGGGATGAAGTTGTCTCTACAACATGCTTTACTCGGAATAGAAGTATCATCAATCGACGCCTCAACAAAACACCGTATGAAGCCATAAACGGTCGGAAGCCAAGTATCTCATTGCTTCATGTTTTCGGATGTAGATGCTTCATCAAGAATAACCGTTATCAGCTAACCAAGTTCCAACCCAAAGCTGATGAAGCTATCTTTCTTGTATACTCTGCTAAATCAAATGCTTATCAAGTTCTTAATCGGCGAACTCATGTTCTAGAAGAAATTTTTGATGTTACCTTTGATGAAAATTTCGTTCGGAATTCTAGCCCAACTCATGTTACAACTCACATCATGGAGTCCGATGCTCCAATGACAGGATGTCCGAACCAACAAACAATCTATGAAGTTGACTTTGAAACCTTATTCGGACTCTCAGAAACAGCTCTTGATTCGGAATCTCGAACAAGACAAACCACATCTGACGCTCCTGTCTCACAAAATGTTTCCGGTCCGACACCCAATCTTCCTCTATTTGATTCCGAACCATTTCAACCTTCTCAGGTTGAGGGGCAGAATGGTCAGCCTTCTCTTGAATCAAATGTGGATGGATTTCAAGATGTAGCTGTTGAATTCGACTCTAACCCTATAAACATCGATGATGATGCAAATTTCTTTGATTTCCCACATAATGATGACATCAACTTATCCAGTTCAGAAGTTTAGGAGGAGCATCATCCACACGTTCAAACTATTCAGGGGGAGCAACACAACCCAATGTTGATATTGGATCATCTACTGCACAAGAACTTCTGATATTACATGTTTGGACTAAGGATCATCCTCCAAACCAAGTTATTGGAAACCCAAACGATGGTGTACAAACCAGTTACGCCACAAGTGTTCAAAATGAATGTCATTTTTCGGCATTTATCTCAATGGTTGAACCTAAATCCATCAAAGAAGCACTAGAACATGCTGATTGGATTATAGCCATGCAAGAAGAATTGGCAGAATTGGATAAAAATGAAGTTTGGTCTCTCATCCCTCCTCCTCAGAATCATCCCATTGTTGGTACTAAATGGGTGTTTCGGAACAAACTAGACGATGCAGGAGTCATTATTTGGAACAAATTAAGATTGGTGGCTAAAGGATTCACACAGATTGAAGGGTTTGACTACGATGAGACCTTTTCTCCTGTTGCCCGTCTTGAAGCTATCAGAATCTTTCTTTCTTATGTCGGTCATAAAGGCTTCAAGGTTAACCAGATGGATATCAAAAGTGCTTTCCTAAATGGTGAACTTGATATTGAAGTGTATCTTCAACAGCCTCCCGATTTTGTTAATCTATCATATCCGAACTACTACTATAAACTCTTGAAAGTTGTTTATGGCCTTAAGCAAGCTCCTCGCGCATGGTACGAGACCCTCACCGACTTTCTCAAGCGTTCAGGTTTTCAAAGAGGAATTCCAAATCCTACTCTGTTCCAAAGGTCAAATGGAAAACATCTCATGCTCGTCCAAATTTATATTGGCGACATCATTTTCGGATCCACCGATTCATCAATGGTTGTTGACTTTGCGAAGTTAATGGTCAGTAGATTTCAAATGAGTATGAATCAGGAATTGAGCTTCTTCCTTGGTCTCCAAGTCAAACAGACCAATATAGGAATTTTCATTCACCAAGAGAAGTATATTTTTGAACTCCTCAAAAAGTACTCAATGGATCTTTTCGGACCCTTCAGGTGTAGCGATTGATGAAAAGAAGTACAGAGGAATGATTGGATCCATACTCTATCTCACAGCAAGTCATCCGGACATCATGCTTTTAACATGTTTGTGTGCCAGATTTCAAGTCAATCCAAAGATGTCTCATCTTTTGGTAGTTAAGCAAATATTTTGATACCTAAAAGGTACAAAGAATCTCGGAATCTGGTACCCAGCAAATGAGAGTTTCCTATTTCAAGCATATTCCGATTCAAACTATGGCAGTTTTCAATTGGACAGAAAAAGCACATCTGGTGGCTATCAATTTTTAGGTAGTCATTTGGCCAACTAGTCATCTAAGAAACAAAACTGCATTGCCCTTTCAAAAACTGAAGCGGAATACATTGTTGCTGCTAGTTTCACTTCTCAAGTTCTCTGGATGAAATCTCAGCTCATGTATTATGGTTACCGGTTTCAACAAATTCCAATCAACTATGATTCTCAAAGTGTCATTGCTATCTCACAGAATCCAATACATCACTCTATGATGAAGCACATTCATATACGGTACCATTTTATTAAAGATCATGTTTTAAATGGTAACATCGAACTTATTTTTGTTCCATCTGACGATGAGATTGCTAATGTCTTTAATAAGGCATTAGACAAAAACAAATTCAATGGTTTTCTGAACAAAATAGGTATGATGATGTCTGATCCTTAGTTCTTTCAAGAGGCTTGCACTCTATGATGGAAACATCAGAAAGAGAATTAGTTCCGCATCCAAAATTGATTTTCATCTCGGAACTATTGCCTCTCGAAATTAATAGGATCATTTTACATGTCTTTTTCTCTAACACCTCTTGGAGTTTTAAGTTGTACAGCTCATCTTATCATTTGAATTCCATAGCCAATATATTTACATTGGTACAAATCACTCCTCGAAACTTACTTCATAAGATAATCCCAGAATTCAAATTCGGAATGGTATTGAAATCTTCACTCCAAAAGTTTATTTAAATTCCACTTCGGAAGTTTTTCAGACCACACTCTGGAAATTCTTTCAACATTCACCCCGGAACATCTCAACACTCATTTTGGAATATCATAAATTTTTGCTCCGGAATTTTCAAATCACTCCAGACAATCTTAAGCTCATACGCTTCATTCCGGAACCAGTCTTCAAAACTTTTTCATGTTCCGAGACTATTAAATTTCATCCCAGACTCTTCTTGTTTAGAAACCATTTTCAAAAACATTCTGAAACGTTGAAGTCCAATGGTTTTTAAGATGAAACGTTCTTTATGTCCTAACAGTTAGTTTTTAACGATACCTATCCTTTCACCCTCGAAATCCGCTCCATGTTTGTGCATCTCCATAAAGCAAACATCCCATCACTATGTGATGATTTCTATTTTGCACTCCAATCCATTGAAACCATTCGTCACCACAGGTCAACTCACCCAAAAAAAAACGGCAACTCAATTAATGCGAACAATTTCCATATCCGGATTCTATCAATACGTTTCGACCCGAACCACTCTTTTGTTGAACCTATATAAGCCCATCGAAAATACTTTTACATGTTACACTCTCCGAAAAACTCATCTTCTTCTTTTTTCTCTCAACTGCTCTTCAAGCATTCAAACTCCTTCAAAAATGGCGTGCTCGTCTCCCACCAAAACCACTCAAACTATTCCTGAAAACCCTAAAACTATCATGAAGAAGAAATCATCCAAGGGTGCATCCTCTACCATGTTGACAGAACCTTTCCTAAGGGATACCATTCAACTTTTTTCACTGGATCCAAACGACTATGATGAGTCGATTCGAGTGATGATTGATTTCATCGCTTATCATCCAATTTCTGTACCACTCAAGAAGATTCCATACCCTCCAATCCCACTTTCCCTACTTCAAACCGTAGTGTTTTGAGCATTCAAACACTCCTAAGGTGTACATGCAACCCTAGAGACCTTGGATCTATGTTTGTCTAAAATACATGAATATTTTGATTTCCGAGGTTCATAAACCTATCTAGCATACATGGGGAACTTTAATCATAAAAGTTTGCTAGAATTACATACCTTGAAGTGATTTGGATTCCTTGAAACCTTGTGAGCCTAGCACCCCAAGTGTGATGCCTCAAATGTCTCACACAACACCAAATGCACTTGGAATAAACTTGAGAGATTTGTAGAACACTTAGAAATCGACTTGCCCTCCTTTGTTCTCTTAGGTGCCGATTTTGGTGTGTAACATGAAGCTTATATAGTGTGTTACAATTAGGGTTACACCATGTAAAACCTAATTGTCATGACCTTTCATTTTCATGACCCATGGGTTATATGACCACCATGGAGCATCCTATGGGTTTTAGCCCAACCTGATAATCCATGGAGCATTAACCCACTATACAAGTATGAGTGATTTACACAATCAACCCATATATTTAATTAGTCTTCTTTTTATCACTTAATTAATTCCAAATTAATTCTTGATCAATACTAATTAAATAATACTATTAATATATTAGAACTTATAATATATTAATAAACCTTAAGTGTTATTTCTCTCATTTTAATCTATCCAAATGCATGATGCCATGTAACCCAAATTGAGCATGCCGAACCGGGTCAAGTACATACCAGAAATAGTTATGGACTTAGACACCTTATCCAACAGTCTCCCACTTGGATAACTCTAATAACTATAACCACAAGTATGACTTCAGGAACCGATCAACAATCGTAGCTCTTTCAAGGTCTCTAGGAACTAAGATGATGATGATACGCCATTTAAGATAAGTGATCATATAATCCTCTATTCTAGATATCAGTCGGACAAATACATGGAACAATGTCTTACTAGTTATACAGCAGTTTGTCTCTCGATTTTCGATTTGTTTGACAAAGAACCTAAACGAACACATCATTATAGTTCTGACCGGGCCCGGTACATGGGTCAAAACAAAATCATCAAGGGGCCCATATATCGCTTCTAATCCAAGAAGGAACAGATAAACTTTGACTCATATGCTTGTTCTACTACTTATTGAATCACACACAAAAGCACATTTTATAACATCGAGTTACCAATGCATTTTTGTATGATCAATGCATAACCAACTCATAGGCAACAACTCATATCTCTAGGTTTGAAGACTTATATGATGTTACCGTCTCACGATCACTCGAGATAAATTCCATGAAGTGATACCAGTGAGCGTGGGTTGAATCAAATACTCTGAACTTATGAGCACTCATGAGTGCTGTAGCCATGTCCAACAACTTAGACCTCTGCAACCAACTCATGACAGTCTTGATTCATACCTACTTCCAACATATGACCGACTGTGGAGAATTCGAATAATATGATATACCAAACAAAATTATTCTGGAAGTCAAAACATCCAAAAGAAATATAGTAAACGATTGACAAAATATAGCAACACTTTACTCATAAATAAACACAACTTTTATTCATCATCAAATGTCAATTACACTTTACAAATTTTAGAGCTATCTAACTACTAAAACTAATATCATCCTTTAGCCCTATGCTCCTCGCATGCTGGAGATGCTTAACCCTACCCAGTCCCGTGAGGGGAT
Source organism: Lactuca sativa (assembly GCF_002870075.4). Lineage (NCBI taxonomy): Eukaryota > Viridiplantae > Streptophyta > Magnoliopsida > Asterales > Asteraceae > Lactuca > Lactuca sativa. Next base: position 158,855,343 of record NC_056629.2, on the reverse strand, counting down.
CTGCTGGGTTCTCATCCGATGATACCCTCTTTGCCACGAGGAGTCCTTCTTCTATTTGATGTCTGATGAAATGGTATTTTCTGTCGATGTGTCTGGATCTCCCATGATCCCTTGGTTCTTTCGCTTAGGCAAGTGCACTTTCACTATCACAGAAAATTTCCATTGGCTCCTTTATAGCTGGTACAACTCCAAGGTCTCCAATGAAGTTCTTCAGCCATATTGCCTCCTTTGCATCCTCCGTTGCTGCTATATACTCTTATTCACAAGTTGAATCAGCCACTGTCTCCTGCTTGTAACTTTTCCAAGTAATTGCTCCTACGTTTAAGGTAAAGACCCAGCCTGATTGAGAGCGGAAATTATCCCTATCAGTCTTGAGCTAGCATTACTATACCCTAAAACTCTCAAGTCAGCACTCCCACTGAGGGTAAGGACCCAGTCCTTAGTCCTCCGTAGGTACTTGAGGATATTCTTTACCACGGTCCAGTGAACCTTGCCAGGATTCCCCTGATATCTGTTGACCATGCTCAAGGCAAAGGCCACATCAGGACGAGTACAGGTCATAGCATACATGATCGAGCATACAACATAAGCATAAGGTACTCAACTCATTTCTGCTATCTCAGTCTCAGTACTCGCGCTTTGAGTCTTACTCAATCTGGCGTTACTCTGGATGGGTAACTCTCTTTTCTTGGAATCTTGCATGCTGAACCTGTTCAGCACCTTATCCAACTAGGTACTCTGACTAAGTCCAATTAGTCTTTTACTTCGGTCTCTCAGAATCCTTATCCCTAGAATATAGGCATCTTCTCCAAGGTCTTTCATAGAGAAACACTTCCCAAGCCAGGACTTCACATCCTGCAAGGTTGGGATGTCATTTCCTATGAGTAGTATGTCATCCACATACAGTACCAAAAGGCCGACGATACTCCCACTAGCCTTGACATATACACAAGATTCATCTTCACTCCTCAAAAAGCCAAACTCTTTGACTTTCTCATCGAAACAAAGATTCCATCTACGAGGTTCTTGTTTCAATCCATAGATGGATTTCTCAAGCTTACACTCTATTAGGGTATTCTGTACTGACGAAACCCTCTGGCTGACACATGTAAACATCTTCAGCCAAACTTCCATTAAGGAAGGCGGTTTTGACATCCATTTTACATATTTCATAATCATGAAATGCAACAATGGCTAACAGGACCGTAATGGACTTAATCTTTGCTACTGGTGAAAAGGTCTCATCATAATCAACTCCCGGAGTTTGAGAGAAGCCCTTTGCAACTAGTCGCGCCTTATACGTGTGTACATTACCATCCATGTCGGTCTTCTTCTTGAAGATCCATTTGCACCCAACTGTCTTACGACCTGGTACATTGTCAACCAAATTCCAAACTTGATTGTCAAACATGGACTGTATCTCATTATCCATTGCCTCTTTCCATTTAGCAGACTCGGGGTCTGCCATGGCTTCCGCATAGTTGTTAGGTTCAACCAGATGTACTAGTGTCTCATCATTGATAAGTGTCTCACCTTCCACAGTAATATGGAAACCATAGTAGCGCTCAGGTGCATTCATAACCCTTGTGGAACGCCTCAGAGGTACAACCTCGTCAATTGGATCAACAGGAGTCTCCTCCTCAGGTTGACTACTAGGGTTTGAAGTTCCTTCACCACTTGACTCTTGAATTTCTTCAAGGTCAATTTGCCTCCCACTGTTTCCTTGGCTTATGAAATCTCTCTCTCAAAAGACACCCCTCCTTGCTACAAAGACCACATTCTCACTGGATCTATAGAAGAGGTAACCAAAGGACTTTTGTGGGTAGCCGATAAAAATACACCTCTCACTTCAAGGTTCAGGCTTATCGTCAGTCTCATGCCTCATGAAATCCTCACAACCCCAAATCTTGATGGTCTAGATTAGCAACTTTTGCAGTCCACATCTCATGAGGAGTTTTGGCAACTTTCTTTGTAGGGACTAGATTAAGGATATGGGCAGCAGTCTCTAAGGCATACCTCTAGAATGATATTGGTAGCGAAGCTCGACTCATCATGGAACTAACCATATCCAACAAGGTTCGATTACGCCTCTCAGCCTCACCATTCAACTGTGGTGTCCTGGGAGTTGTCAATTGTGAGACAATCCCACATTCCTTAAGATAGTCGAGGAACTCTGTACTAAGATACTCACCACCACGATTGGATCGAAGCATCTTAATGTTCCTGCCCAACTGATTCTCCATTTCTTGCTTGAACTCTTTGAATCTTTCAAAGGTCTCTGACTTATGCTTGATTAAGTATACATATCCATATCTACTATAATCATTTGTAAAACTCACATAATAATGATTAGCATCCCTTGTGGCAGTTTTGAAGGGTCCACACACATCTGTGTGCACTAGATCCAACAAACCTTCACCCCTTGCACAAGAACCAATAAAGGGTGACTTTTTCATTTTTCCAAGTAAGCATGATTCACAACTATCATCTGACTTTAGGTCAAATGACTCCAAGACTCCATCCTTTTGGAGTTGGACTATGCGTTTCTTGCTTACATGTCTAAGACAACAATGGCATAATGATGCTTTATCCAAGTTATTATTATTAGAAGAATCAATACACAACACATTATTTCGTAAGTTATCTACAACAGACACAGCTTCATACACACCATCACAAGGTAATGCTTTAAAATAAAGAACATTATTAAAGAAAGCATTTATTCCACCAACTTCATTATCAAAAGAAAAGGTAAACCCTTGTTTGTACAAAGCATGAAAGGAAATAATATTTCTTGCCATTCCAGGCGAGTAACAACATTTATTCAAATCTAATGTAAACCCACTACTTAGCAACAAACAATAAACTCCAATCTTGGTGACAGGTGAAGCATTCCTATTCCCCATGATCAAGTTTATCTTTCCATGCTCCACATTCTCACCTCTTCTTAGTCCCATCAAATTAGAACATATGTGAATTCCACATCCTGTATCAACGACCCAAGAGTTAGAATAGGGTGAGTTATTAGACAATATTGTGTAAATACCTGAATGAGTGAGTTTCACTTTCCCATCCTTAATATCTTGTTGGTACTTTGGGCAGTTCCGCTTCCAATCTGACTTTCATGGAAATAGAAGCATTCAGCCTCTTTTGGGTCAGAAAAAGGAGTGATGAAACCTTTCTTAGTTCCACTTGAAGAGGAGCCATCAAGGGTCTTACCCTTGGTACCCTTCGAACGGCTCTTCCTCTTTTTCCCTCTACCTTTGACGATTGCCAAGATAGGGGTGGAGTTTGGAGTAGGAGTAGGAGTGGTAACAACCGACTTACCTTTAAGATCTGTTTCAGCGGTCTTTAGGAGTCCTTGAATCTTGCTAAGGGTAACTTCCTCCTTGTTCATGTGGTATGTCATGCAGAATTGATCATAACATAATGGTAAGGAGTGTAAAATAATATCTATTTCTAACTCCTCGGGGAAGTTCACATTTAGCTTCAGCAAACGGTCCACATACCTTTGCATTTTCTGCATGTGTCCCGTGGTGGTTTCACCATCCTTAATTCGGGTTGTTATCACGGAGGAGATGATTTCATATCGCTCTTGACGAGGACTCTAATGGTAGCGGTCCATCAAATCCTGGTGCATCTCAAAAGGATAGTAGTCCTCATAGGACTTTTGGAGCTCGGCTGTCATAGTGGCCAACATGATACATGCCACTTTGGTAGCATCTCTTTCATGTGCCTCTTACTCAGCGGCCTCCTCAGGAGAAGCAGATGGCTCGGGTACCTTAAGCTCCTTGTCGAGGACATATTCCTTGTCCTCATACCGAGTGACCATCCTGATGTTTCTGATTAAATCCATAAAGTTAGATCCATCAAAGATAACTCTCGCACAAAGGTTAATCAGAGAGAAGGATCCGGTAGGGTTTGAGCTAAAAGCGCCATTGTTGGTTGACATCTTGAAAAAGAAGAGAACAAGTTTAGTTTAGATAAAAGGATAGTCCTTAATAAAACACCCAAATGTAATATTAAGGCTAGGATCCAATCACAATATATCATAACTTAGAAGAGGGATATCGTAATCTAAGATATAACATATTTGAAAGGTAGGTGAATGACGATTCACCAATTTCCACCATTAAAAACGAAATATAACTTATTAGGTTTTCTAATTGGTTTTTAGAAACTCCTAGATTCTTTTTAGATTCATTGAACTTTTCAACGGCATGTTTCAATCTCAAGTGTGCCCTTCATGTTTTGTGACTGGGATACCAAGGATCACAAAAAAGGTGTGAAGTAACCATGCAAATTACTTGGTACCCTTAATGTTTTTCACTCAATCGATGTACTGGTTAACCACACGCGCTCCACTGACCTATGAAAAACCTTAAGTCACCCTTTTTCTACCTTGTTAAGTCCAAGTTAGTGTGCCGATTAACCACACACGCTCCACTAACGACTTAATCAAAGTGCAAAGTGTAATTTCATGGGTTAGCACTTTTTCACATTTACCTAAAGTAACTAAGATTGGGAATTTATAAAAACATTTAGTTACTTTATAATAATCATTATACTTTTAATAAGAATTTTAAGTCATTGTCCTACCCGTTCGGCTAACGGCCCTCCACCGATCAAGGAAGCGGTGGGTGAGAGTAGACACCCATTAAGCTGCTATTTCATAGGCAACAACCTTATACCCCCCTTATGGACTGGCTTCGTGAATGAGGCCTACTAATGGTAAAATGACCTTATCTTATACATACATATATATATATATATATATATATATATATATATATATATATATATATATATATATATATATTAACTTATAATATTATAAAGTATAAGGGTTGAATTTTAACTTTTAAAATTCTAGGGATTAAAACTAAAGTTTACTAAATGACTTTACATGTTCCAAAACTTGAGGGCAAGTTTTGTAACTTTACAAAATCTTTCAATTCATAACTTATGAGTTATTAAAATGAAGACTCTTCATTTTTTGTAACTTATGTGTTCTTTTAATGGATTTAATACAAAACGACTTTTGGTTATCCATAACTTGATGACAACTTATGGACTCCATTAAAACACGTAAAGATCATGAATTAAGCATTAAAAAAGTAATTCCTAAGATCTATCACGAACTCATAAGAACAAGAATATTCATATAAAAATTTCAAGAACATATGAACACATATAATCATGGAATTTTGATATTAGCCATTGTAAATGGATTAGAACAACCATTACACCATCGAAAACAAGTTTTATAAAACCAAAACAGTTTAGGGTAATGTTTCTAGTCCATTTCCAACAGCAAAAATCGAAAAACGGCACTCTGCATGACCAACTCGTCAAGTGCAAGAACTGACTCGCCGAGTTGGTTAAAGAATCACTTGGACTCGTCGAGTCCCCCCATGGACTCGACGAATCCCCTGTGCAGACAGCAAGAAATTCGACGTTTTTCACTATTTTGCATCAAGTATCAAACAAACAAGCCTAGGCTCTAATACAACTGTAGGGTTTTGAGCATTCTAACACTCCTAAGGTGTACATGCAACCCTAGAAACCTTGGATCTATGTTTGTCTAAAATACATGCAAAATTTGATTTCCAAGGTTCATAAACCTATCTAGCATACATGGGGAACTTTAATCATAAAAGTTTGCTAGAATTACATACCTTGAAGTGATTTGGATTCCTTGAAACCTTGTGAGCCTAGCACCCCAAGTGTGATGCCTCAAATGTTTCACACAACACCAAATGCACTTGGAATAAACTTGAGAGATATGTAGAACACTTAGAAATCGACTTGCCCTCCTTTGTTCTCTTAGGTGCCGATTTTGGTGTGTACCATGAAGCTTATATAGGGTGTTACAATTAGGGTTACACCATGTAAATCCTAATTGTCATGACCTTTCATTTTCATGACCCATGGGTTATATAACCACCATGGAGCATCCTATGGGTTTTAGCCCAACTTGATAACCCATGGAGCATTAGCCCACTATTCAAGTATGAGTGATTTACACAATCAACCCATATATTTAATTAGTCTTCTTTTGATCACTTAATTAATTCCAAATTAATTCTTGATCAATACTAATTAAATAATACTATTAATATATTAGATATTATAATATATTAATAAACCTTAAGTGTTATTTCTCTCATCTTAGTCTATCCAAATGCATGATGACATGCAACCCAAATGGACCATGCCAAATTGGGTCAAGTACATACCAGAAATAGTTATGGACATAGACACCTTATCCAACACAAACAATGTTTGATCGCATCAAGATTGACAATGGCATTCTTGAAACAAGAATTATTGGAGATAGGATCGTGCCTATTCTCAAATCGACTTTCTTGAAAGCAATTGGAGTTGCAGAGAACCCAAAAGACTTCAAAGTTCAAGAACCAACGGCTGAAGAGTTTCAGTCGTTTCTGAATCACATTCGGTACAATGAAGAGTAAAAAGCAAAGAAGTTCAAAAAATCGGTTGTATCAGGTTTATGGACTGTTCTCATGCACTTCATTATTAGAGGTCTTTCCGATAAACATGGTGGATCTGACTCACTGAGCAATGATTCGCTGTACGTGGTTTACAACATTTACTCCAGAAAATCGAACACGGCTGATCTTATGTAAGTGTTATGGCAAGACTTTCGGGGGTTTTCCATCAACCGCAAGCCACACGAGATTTCAAGCCCTCTATTTTGGGCTCTTACCATTCAACAAATCTATAGAGAATGCCAAGGGCCCATTCCTGTCAGCATCATTCCAGAAGAGGTATTTCTCACAATTAAAACTATTAAATCCTATCCTCTTCCAGACCAAAAGTCCTTCGGACCTGTTAGGCGCTTACCGGAACACATTCTAGCCCTAATTTTGTCCGAGTATGTTTATTTGAAACAACATTTAGAGACTTCGATTGTGTATAGCCCTACACAATCTACCCATGTCTCTGTTGAGCCTATCTCGGACAAGACAAAACAGTTTCTTCCGCAGGAAAGAAAAAGAAATCTGCCAAGCGCACAACTTCCCCATCTAAGCCAAAAAGAGATCCAAATTCAACTCTTCCTCTCAACAGGAAGGATCCAATGACATTCCGGCTGACTTTGGTCATTCTTCTACCCCACCTACCCACTCTTCCGAGGTACCCCTCGGAGTTTCAAAATCACAAGCACACTCCTAATAATCCGCCCTCACCTTCCCAAAAAGGTGATGTTAGTGTTCAACAAAGTTCCTTGCCCCCTGGAACAAACCCACATGTCACATTTGATATCCCAACTTATTCTACACACGTACGGTCTGGAAACCCTGTTTCGAACGCCAAGCATTCCGAGGCTGCAGTTGTCCCTCCTACCATAGATGCCCCAACTGGTCTGATACCCGGAATGAGTACAGGACGACCAGGTGTTAACGATCCACTTTAGGAAGATTTTGTAGACAGAGCCCATACAAGGCATCCGGAGCTCACCAGATCCCAAGTTGAAGGAACGGTCATATCCATGAGGAATAGGGCCACTCAGAGCAACCTACCCTTTGCTGTCCCTTCTGATGAAATAGCCGATCTGGAGTGTTGGGCTGAAGATTATTTTGAAGTGTTGCGTCGTTGGGCTCGATAGTTTATTTATTTTGTATTCCGGTTTGGGCCTGTCCAACCGTGAGCCCATTATGTTTAATATAAAAGTATATGCTTGCATGCATATTAGGTTAACGATTTTAGCGATTCATCTAGAGCATAACGATAGCATTTACAGGTTTTTTTAATCGTTCTTGTAACCTACCAATCCTCTACAGTTGATATTCCTAATCGAGCTCTTCTGAGGATTTTGTTTAATCATTCGACACGTTTGATTCACTCTTGTCTCGTTCTCATTTTCGTGTTCTTACAGTTTTATATTTACTTACTTGTTCAAGATCTAATCGATCTTCATAGTTTAAAGGTTTTTAAATCTCATCAATTGGTATCAGAGCAGGAGGCTGTGTAATCAATACACATCTTTTCTGTGAAAAGGTTTCAATTAGGGTTTTTCCGCAACTACCGATATTTATTGAGCCGTCATCTCATTATTGACGTATCTTGATATTTATTGTTTTGCCCTAATCTGCTTTATTACAAGTCTGATCTTTGAACAGGTTTTTACGATCATAATGGACGAGTCACAATCAAATCCAATCAATATTTCTAACAGAACAGGTCTTATCTCAACAAGCGATTCACGCTCACATCTTATGAGATACTAAACAACCGAAAGTCCAATGTGAAATTTTTCCATGTGTTCGGCTCACGGTGTTTCATCTTTAACTCTAAAGAACACCGCAACAAGTTCGATGTCAAAGCCGACGAGGGAATCTTTCTGGGCTACTCTCTCACATCCAAGGCATACAGGGTCCTAAACAAGCGTTCATCGATTTCATCCTCCTTAAACTCAAGGAAGGGAAAAATCATGCGATGGATCTTTTGGCCTATTTCACAGTCCAAGTGAAGCTGAGTAATATTAGAATATAGACGTTTTGCAATTAAACAAAAAACATTTCGCTGTTTTAACAACTTCAAATTGTCTCTTTGTAAATAAATGTTTTCGTCTTTTATTTTAACTAATTCAGACTCCTTCAACTCGATCCACATCCGCCGCTCCTCACTCTTCGAAGACACCCTGCTTAATTGATCAGTTAGGTTAGAATTGGTGACTCGAGTTTGAGTTAAGCTACTATCTAGATGAGAAATTCTTGTATTAACGTTTTTTAGATCTTTCTCATATGAGGATTGTGGTACTTTAGATGAAATGAAAACCGATTGTACCTTCTTTATCAGTTCATCAAGCTCATTGAACTGCTGGCTGAGTGGTTTGGCCGTAAAGCACATGTCCTCCTGCCCCTTCGGTCCATCGCTTCCACCATCGGTGTTGTATCCCCTCATCTGAGATACATCAGACACCATGAAGCATCTTCCTTCACTGCTCTCCTCCTTTGCCACATAAGCCTTTCCATGAGTAGGCTTCCTCACTTCATCGTCTTCTGAGTCGGTAGACCAAACTTCCGTGCTACCAAACTCGTCATCATTAACCGAACCCTGCACAATAAGAGCATTAATAGAAGGGTTAGCGGTAGACTTCTTCTTTCTCAACTCATCCAGCCTTTTCTGCAACACAGCTTCCTCATCCTTTCCATCATCCTTTTCAGCCATCTTCTTAAGGACACAATCCTTAGCATAGTGGTTTTTCCCACCACAGTAGTAACAGCTTACTCCGGAATCGCCATCCACCTTCGGTTCCTTCTTGGGCTCCTCAACCTTTGGTTCATTGTTCACCTTTTCTGAACTGTAACTCCCCTGCCAGTTTCGGTTTTTATTGCTGGGGAATCTCTTCTTTATGAACCTCTTGGGATTGGACACCATCATAGCATAATCCTCAGTCGTGAGGTCATACTCCTCCAAGTTGAGGTCTTCATCCTCCATCACAGCTTTACTTTTTGATAGGAGGGCCAACGAACCAAGGCTTGATACAACATTCTTCTTCTGCAGCACAATCTTCTCTTGGGATTTGAGAATACCCACCAGTTTTGCCAAAGAGTATGATTTAAACTGCTCATGGGCTTTAACTGTAGACACCACTGCTCTCCATTCAGACCTCAGACCATTTAAGAAAGTAACCTTCTGCTCGATAAGCTTCCTTTCGATGTCATGTTTGATCATCTTGCTGAGAAGATGATTGAAGCGATCGAACGTCTGGGTCACTGTTTTTTCGGCTCCTTGCCTGAATTCTCCAAACTCAGATAAGAGCAAAGTTTGGATAGAATGTTCAAGATCCTCGTCTGTAGAATACAATTCGCGAAGTCTATCCCAAACTTCCTTTGCCGTCGTGCATGAGCTGACCAACCTGAAGGTGTCGGACTGAAGGGCGAATCTGATCAACCTTAACGCCTTGATATTGCACTGAAATTTGTCCTTTTCATCTTGTGAAATATCCTTCACATCCTTTAGCAGATCATTGTACTCCTTTTGTGTCTTAATAGTCCTAGACGTTGCAGAGTGAGAAAACGATCCATTAATGATGGCTTCCCATATGAGGTACCCATTATCCTCAGATCCAATCACGTAGTCTTCGAAGTGATGCGCCCATACTTCATAGTCATGGGTGTATAGAATTGGAATCTTCGTGGTTGAACCGATGCTATTAATACTGCCCTCGATCACTCTGATTGGGTTCAAGCAATGCAAGACGAACTGAACGAATTTGAAAGGAACAAAGTCTGGCGCCTTATTCCAACTCCTCCAGATGCTTCGGTTGTTGGTCTCAAATGGGTCTTTAGGAACAAAATGGACAAGGAAGGAAATGTTATAAGGAACAAGGCTCGTCTGGTGGTAAAGGGATACTGTCAGGAGGAAGGGATAGATTATGAAGAGACTTTCTCTCCTGTAGCTAGGCTGGAATCTGTAAGAATATTTCTTGCTTATGCTGCCCACAAAAACTTTGAAGTTTTCCAAATGGACGTCAAGTGTGCATTTCTTAATGGAGAACTCGAAGAAACCGTGTATGTGGAGCAACCTCCTGGGTTCGTGAACGAAAAGTATCCAAAACATTGCTATATTCTGGATAAAGCTGTGTACGGTCTTAAACAAGCTCCGAGAGCCTGGTATGAAACGCTAACTAAATTTTTAAAGATGTCTAAATTCAAACAAGGTTCGGTTGACCCAACCTTCTTTCGCAAAAAGGAAGGTAACCACCTTATGATAGTTCAAATTTATGTCGATGACATCATCTGTGGCTCTACGAATCCCAGCTTAACAGCTGAATTCAGAAAGTTGATGGAGACTAAATTTGAAATGAGCTCAATGGGTCCTATTAACTTTTTCCTTGGTTTAAATATTAGACAGGGACCCGAAGGCATCTTTATCAACCAGGAAGCTTACACGAAGACTCTCCTAGCAAAGTTTGGTATGATGGGAGACTCCAAAGTCAAAGTTCCAATGGCATTCGGCACCAAGCTAACTCCCTCCCTAGACAAACCGGCTGTTGATATCACGCTCTATCGTCAAATGATAGGTTCTCTAATGTATCTTACTGCTAGCAGGCCTGACATCATGTTTTCTGTGTGTTATTGTGCTCGATTTCAGGCAAACCCACGCGAACCTCACATGCTTGCAGTGAAGAACATTTTACGCTATCTCAAGCGAACCACCTCCTTAGGTCTATGGTATCCTTCCAACTCAGGCTTGTTCGTTCAAGCCTATTCTGATGCTGACCTTGGAGGATGTAGACTCGACCGAAAAAGCACTACTGGTGGCTGTCAATTCATTGATGGGAAGTTGGTCAGCTGGCAGTCCAAGAAACAAACGTGTGTGTCGTTGTCTACTGCCGAAGCGGAATATATAGCCGCTGCTTCTTGCACCTCACAAGTGATTTGGATCCAGAGTCAACTTCGAGACTATGGACTCAATATGAAGAAGATCCCACTATATTGTGATTCTAAAAGTGCAATTAGGATCTGTCATAACCCAGTGCAACACTCTAAAACCAAACACATAGCACTGAGGTATCACTTCATCAAAGATCACGTGGAAGATGGAAACGTCGAAGTTCACTTCGTAAGAACCACTGATCAACTGGCTGACGTCTTTAGCAAAGCTCTTCCTGAAGCATCATTCAACAAAATATTACAAGGGCTAGGTATGATGGAATCAGAGTCAGTACCTCACACTACCTCTCAACCTCAAACGTAAGAAGCGAAACCAACCGAACGTTCGGGTTCAGTTAAACCATCTGACTCGCTCATCACTTCAAAGGTAGTTTTTCTTGGTTGTATATTTCCTGTACAAAATTGTTTTTCTTAGTATTGAAAACATTTTCCACTTGCACATCTAAAATCCTTAGCTTCTAAAAATTTTCCAAAACCGAAACCTACTGAAGGTTCGGGTTCAGTTTTTCAAAATTTTCTGGAACCGAAACCTACTGAAGGTTCAGGTTCGGTTTTTCAAAATTTTCTGGAACCGAAACCTACTGAAGGTTCGGGTTCGGTTTTTCAAAATTTTCTAGAACCGAAACCAACCGAACGCTCGGGTTCGGTTTTTCAAAATTTTTTGGAACCGAAACCAACCGAACGCTCGGGTTCGGTTTTTCAAAATTTTCTGGAACCGAAACCAACCGAACGCTCGGGTTCGGTTTTTCAACTTTTTCCCAACTGAACGTTCGGGTTCGGTTATTCATATTTTTTCCAAAGTTTTTTTTTAGTCTTATTTTTTTCTTACTTATTTTTTTATTTTTATTTATTTTTATTTTTTTTATTTTCTTTTATTTTTTTTATTTCTTTAATAAATCTCAAAAAAAAATACTCCAAAAATATTTTTTTTATTTTTTAATTTTTCTTGTATGTTCGTTCGTTTATGAGGGGATAATTGATGAATTACTTAAGTGTCCCTAGAAGCATGATGCTGTATGTGTCCCAAGCCTCATAAGATTTTGAATAACAGCCTTCATGACCTGGTATACACAAACCTTGTCTTCCCAATAAGGCTAACACATTTATTCTAATCGTGAGCTACCTCACTCTCTTCTCACATGAGTTAAGAGTTTCCTGCTTGGTCCTTAGTTTCGCAGCAGAGGTACTTTATCTTTTTCCACCATCTCCATAACACTTCTTCACTACATTCGTTTCATCAACGTAACCCTTGAGACTCTCAGAAATTACCACTGAGGTTTATGGTTACACAACATCTGTGTTTATGATCTTAGTTTCGTGTCACTACGCGCTGAGTGAAACCCAAAATTCAACACCAAAAATGAATTGACGGTGATCAATTAAATTGCTCAAGTTTTCACCAAAGAATTGACGGATGTACTTTCATGAAATCTCAACTTTTATTTTGTGTGATTCCTATGAAATTGTTAAATACCATAACATTTCTACCCTAGGGATCCAGTTTTTATTTTTTTTGAGATTTTATATTTTTTTTTTCAAGCCAATTTAAAATAAATTCCTACCTACTTGTTCAACAGGCTACACCGGTCTCACAAGTACTTTGTTCACTTTCTTTCTTATTTCAAGAATAGATTTGCTGAATCAAAGCGAAAGCCACCCTTATTTAGCCTAATTAAAAGAAGCCTTTCAACATTTATTAATAAGTGTTTGATCGTAATTCAACGGGAATCCACACTAACACTTTAAGGTCTCTCTTGACCTTGAAGGAAGAGATTCGTGCCCGGGATCATCAGTTTCGTGTCATTATTGACATCACAGAAAATCCTTAAAAGAGTTGCTTTATTTCTTTTTCTTTTACACTCTTTGCACGAAAATCTTTGATTTTCCAAAATTCCGTTACTAATTAATTTCAGGATAATTTGTTACATTGGTGGTTAATAATTAAGACGTGGTCTACAATCCTCCACGTGGCCAGTTAATTCAAAAGATGCGCTTTAAAAGGATAAGACGAAAGGTTGCTGACTCGGCGGGAGTTAAACGGATTGAAATTCAAACGACGGTAAAAAGGGGGCGCGTGTGAATTTGAAACGCCCTTACTTTTACTGACATTAAGGACGCGTGTGCGAAATCCAAGTGACATCCTTCTGGCATTTTAAGGCGCGTGCGGATTTGAACCGTTTTTCTTCTGAAACGACGCTTGTTGGGTGGCATGATCCTAGGGAACTGACACTCTCTCTCCTACGTGATCATCGCATAGAGGATTTGAAACGATTTTTCTCTCTCCAATCCCTCACTATAAAAGGCAGTCTACAATCTCATTTACCTTTTTACTGCTTCCGGATTTTCTACAGAGCAAAAACTCCCAAAAGCTTCACTGTTCATCTTCTTCTTCCACTATCTTCAACAATGGCAGAATCATCTTCCGTCCATGCTACATCACAAATCCTTCCAATCCGTCCACAACAATGCCTGGTGATCGACCTCAATCCTCTGGCATACGACTCCTACATGTTGCCGATCATCGAATGTTTGAAGTATTCTCAAATCGCTCCGGCTCTCTCCAGGATCGAGTCGGTGCCCATGACGTCCCTATCGCAGGTTTATGCGACTGCCTATTACGACAAGGCAGTCGAACGGGTGTTCTTCGAAATTGCTGAACATAAGACATCTGTTTCTCGACAACGTTTCTGCACCATGCTTGGGTTGGCTGTTGACCCATCAAGAATAAATCCGGAGACGATTCCGGTTGGGCATCTGTATAACATGTTTTGCAACATGGGCTACACGGAGGTCCTCACCTCCGTCACAAAGTTTAAAAAATCCTATCTACCGCCACAGAGGAATGGCATGTTCACAGTCCTCTTCAAGGGCTTGTCGGAACGGAGCTCAGGATCCGACGGTGCCAGTCGACTTTTCCTGTCGATCATGTACGCTGTCTACAATGGGATTAACTTGGACTTTGGGTTGGTCCTATGGCAACAGCTCATCCAGAGCCTCTCTTCATCATCACGACACTCTGAGGTGTCGCTAGCCCGGTTCTGGATTTTGATCACAAAGTGGGCAATGGACAAGTTCGACATTCCCACTGCTGCAGGTGCATCGATGTCTTCTATCGGTACGTTTCATACCAAGAAGATCATCGTCTCAGATGCATCTAAATTCTCATTCATTGGATCCATTCCGGAGACAATGTATGGCGACGTGCCCTCTGACAGCAGGCTGATTCGGACGATCAAGGAATTCAGACCATCTGGTCCTAGGGAACTTACACCGGATATGCTCAGGTCCATCCACGATGCTGACAAACCGGTGAACAGGGGCAAAAGGCGGAAAAGGGGAAGCAAGCGGCCAAATCTACTAAGGGTCCTTCTCCCAAGAAGAGGAAACAGCCTAAAGCTGCACAGTCCCCACCACCGAAGAGGAGGAAAACTCAACCGAAGCGCAAGCTCGTTATTCCCTCTTCTTCAAGTGATTCTGAGGGCGAGAGTTCGGGTTCTGACGGCTCTCAAGGAGACGAAACTCCTCAACGAGGCAACACACCACCTCGGTCACCTACCCCGGAGATGGAACTTCATAATTCACCAGTTCCTTCACCTCCTCCAACCATTCCTACTTCCATTCCGACCATAAACCCCACTATTCCCCCAACCTCTTTCCCTATACCACCACCCATTTTCACAACTGCAACCGAAACACCACCAGTAACCGAAACCACACCCGTAACCGAACCACCACAAACTGAAACCCATACAACCGAACCTACCCACACTCAACCACCACCCAAAACTAACCCCACACCCACTCAACCTGAACCTACCAAAACAACAACACCCCCAGCTTCACCACCCCCTCCATCTCCAGAAAAATGCCTCTGATGGAGACAACCCTTACCTTGGCGGTGAACACATGAACTTTGATTCGGTCTACTATAGTCCGTTTCAGGTTCAGAGTGATGAAGAGGATGATGCTCCAGTGACAAAGAAGCATCTAAAGGAGCTCAACGAGAAGGTTGACCTACTTCTCACCTCATCTTCCAAACAGCAGTCCTCTCTCTCTGAAGCTGCACTTCAGAAGATTGTTGATGCCTTCTCCAGGGCTCAACATGATTCGGTAGCCTCAGTAACTGCAGCCATCGAAGCCTCTACAAAAGCAAGTGAGACAGCGACCGAAAAAGTCGATAAACTATTCTCCGACACTTCCATCCTGCTGCAATCCTTACAGGAAAGCGCCGACGCCACAAAGACATCTTTGGAACCGATTGTTCAGCAATTGGCCAAATTCGTCTCAACGGAGTTGACTTCGTTCGCTGCCCTTCGCCAAACCATAAGCGACGACAACTCGGCCCTTCGTGCCTCCATCGATGCGCGCCTCGCTAAGCTTCAGGAGGATCTCGCAGCCGAAAATTCATTGATGGACGTTCTGGCGAGCAAAACCACCGCCCTCAAGGTCAAGAGCACGCAGCTTTCAAACTCACAACAACAACTTGAAGCTCTTCGATCCGAAAGGGAGGTTATCAAGACTTGTGTTTCGGATGTACACGCTGCCTTATCAAACATCCTTGAAGCACATGATCCTATTCTCAACCATTCAGTGAGGCGAACCCTTGCTGAAAAGCTCTCTCCGGCCATGGACCTTCTCAGCAAAATAGAAGGCCTTCCTAGTTTCGTGTCCATTCCGAAACAAGGGGGAGATGAGAAGAAGACCGGATCGAAACCACCTCCTTCCTCCAAAGCTACTCACACAACCGAACCACCTCCGACTGGTCAAGCTTCGGGTTCGGGTGTGAAGGACAAAGGGAAAAATATAGCTGAGGAAGAAGATGAAGATGAAGACAAGGAGACCATTGCTGATATGTTAAAACGAAAGAACAGTCGCAATGAGAATGAAGACGTTAATCGTGTGGCGCGAGAGGCTGAAGAAGCCGAACGCAAGCAGAAGGAAGCCCACGATCTTCTCGAGAGCAGGAAGACTCTCTTCCCTGCTTGGACTCGGGAGCGCTTGATTAAAGAGGCCATAGATATTCCCAGCATCTTATGGCTCGAGCCGGTTATCTCGTTCGACTGCAATAATACTGTCGACTCGCAGTTTGACATGCCACTGACTCGAAAGGCGTTTATCTTCCACGCCTTCTCAAATATCTTTGAAGTCCCTCATCCGAACGCTGAGCTTGACAGGGAGCTCATCGACTTCTATCTGACGGCTGCTCGTCCTCAATATCTTACTTGGAGCACCCAGAAGATAGTGAACGTTCGGGTACTGAAGCCTTACACCGAAGGTCGATTCATAAACGTTCGGTTCAAGCTGATTCGGGGATCTACAAGAACTGCTCATCTTATCTCCCTGGCAGATCTACCGAACTTAAATCCTCATGATTGGATTGTCCTGCATAACATCCTTTTGACTGATGAAGCCGAATATAGTCCTATTATAAACCATATCAAAAGGATGCTAGTCTGTTACATCATGGAGGTTGCCCTTATGGATCAGGAGGTCGCCACAGTCTTCAAGAAGAAACCGAAGATAGCTCCTGTGGGATCGGCCAGTGATCTCAACCAAATGCAAATGGGCAAGATCGACCCGAGACGCAACTCGGTTATGTTCACTAGAGCAGAAGGACAGAAATGTCTCTTTGCTTTAGCTGACAAACACCTTTACACCACTGCTTGTCTGGAGCATGTGTTATCGATCATCAAAAGGTGTAAAGAGAATTCAGCTGATGACATCAAGTACTTCAACAACATGATCCAATGGTACATCCGGTTTAGACAGACAATTCTCTCTCTCACCAAATGTCTGTTTAGCACCGTGAAGAAGAAGGTACCTGCTTCAGCTGCTGGCCCAAGCAACAAGTGAAGATCTCGCTCCAATTGACGCAAAGGGGGAGATTGTTGGGCTGAAGATTATTTTGAAGTGTTGCGTCGTTGGGCTCGATAGTTTATTTATTTTGTATTCTGGTTTGGGCCTGTCCAACCGTAAGCCCATTATGTTTAATATAAAAGTATATGCTTGCATGCATATTAGGTTAACGATTTTAGCGATTCATCTAGAGCGTAACGATAGCATTTACAGGTTTTTTTTAATCGTTCTTGTAACCTACCAATCCTTTACAGTTGATGTTCCTAATCGAGCTCTTCTGAGGATTTTGTTTAATCATTCGACACGTTTGATTCACTCTTGTCTCGTTCTTATTTTCGTGTTCTTACAGTTTTGTATTTACTTACTTGTTCAAGATCTAATCGATCTTCATAGTTTAAAGGTTTTTAAATCTCATCAATGATTTTGCTTCCGGAGAAACTCCCATAACTCAACTTCACGACACCATGCACTTAGATCCCAATGAAGATCATTTGGACGAAGTTATGTTCACCGATGAAGGTGCCTCGATTGCTGCTTCCAAGTTGTTCAAATCATTCCATTTTCCTTCAAAACCTTCCTCATCAAGGCTAGATTTGGACTTTGAACTTTCATCATCCTCTTCGGAATCAATTGATGAAGAAATTAATATAGAAGATCACGTCCAAGCCACTCCTAAAGGTGAAACTAAGTCCACTCCCAAGAAACCAATCAAGAAGCTGACAAGAACAAGTCCCAGACTTCTACTTCGGACACCGGATCCTCAGCAGGAAACTACATCGATCCGTTTGCCCTTCTAGAAATCAGAGACTATGTTTCTGACACAATGAAGAAAGTGGACGCAATAGAAACTTCTATGGCCGGACTCAACACTAGACTTGATGTTAACGTTTCCGGACTGGATTCCAAACTTGATGCCATACTTAACTCCCTGTCCAAAACCAACAAGTCCGTACCCATTACTATTGAAAGAGAAGCTCAGTTGGATCAACTCCTCTCTCTAAGGCTCAACCATACAATCGAAGAAGTTGAACAAAAATATGATACTTCTATCGATCACTCCCTTGACACCATCACCAAGATGTTAAAGGTCCATGATAATATGCTTAATGCTTCCAACGAACTCATTAAGCAAACCCATATTCGTCACGAAAAGCAGATCCAATGATTAGAGAAGGAGATCCATAAGAAGGATGAGCTGAATCACATCATGCAATAGGTCCTTATCAAGCTTCTTAGAGCAAGTTGGAACATCGTGGATGTTCTGAACAATAAGTTTGATGAGATGGTCTCCATTCTCTCCTAACTGTTCAATCATCTCAAAGCTCAGGCTCCCACCATTGAAGCCTACGATGCCCTCACTCTCCAGCTCAACACCAGTTTCCAAAGGTGTTTGATAAGTTCTCGGACCTTAAAGATTCTACTATGCCTGCATTGGTTGTCGAGCCATCCGTTGCAAGAGGGGCAGAAGAACCAAGTTCAAGATCTCAACCATGGAAACCTGTCTTGGTGATGATGATGATGACAATAATGATGATGATGATAGTGAAGATGATGATGTGTTTGTAAAGAATGGAGTGGTAGGTTTGCAAGCTCTAAGGAAGTTTCCTGCTAAGGTGCTTACGGAGGAAGAACAAAGAATATGGTCAGCAGTATCATGGCCATCCACTGTGGTTGGAGTCCTTCACAAGAGTATAGAAATGGCTAAGGTCAAAAGCAAACTAACTGCTGATGCCTTCCAAGCCACTACTTCGATGCTGCCTCCGATTCCAGCTCTAAAAATTGCCCCCATCGATGAAGGCTCTCCTCTCCGGAAGCCAAATGGTATTCCGGAATATCCCTTGCCCTCCTCTTCTCCAATGTTTGTGACCGATGAAAACATGCAACACATCCTCTCCACTCTCCAAAAGCACAAAGATAAGGGAAAGAAGACCATTTCAGACTTCACCTACACTGCTCCGCACCTGACTGAAAGAAGTGGCTGGTCCTAAGAAGAGATCAATCTAGCCCTTGAAAATAGCATCTGGATCCAATCCTTCAAGGATGATCATCCTCATCGGATGCTAGGGATCTCTCTTCTCTGTAGGGATGAAATCTTGAAGGACATTGACATAATGCCCGTCATGTACTATCATGTTCCAAATCAAGATTCGGACAAGATCAACTTGCCTCTCTCACCTTTCAGGAAAACCTACACCAAGTTTGCTCCTCTCCATCCGGAAGATGATCCTCAAATGATCATCCATAATGAACGCGAAAGACTAAAGACTTTTTATTCCAAGAATGCACTTCCTCTAAAAGAAGTCTAGTCTCGGAAAAGGATCACTAAAATTTCCAGATTCGGAAGTAAGATCCTGACCAAGTTTGAACTCAATTGCATGCTGTTCAGGTATCACATCTTTCAGAATAAACCAACTCAGAAAACCATTACTGATGCTGACTTCCCTGCTATCAATCCAAATGACATCTTGACTATTGTTGCTCACTTTCGAAGCATTTAGTCAGATGATCTCAGTATGGGAGCTTACCACACTGCTTTAGGCTTCCTCAAGGACTACGTTCCTGAATTCTGCTGGTGTGACTATGAACTGGCTCATCTGTTCGGAACAGAAAAATATTTGGCCAAAATCGACTTCAAACTGCCAAATGTTGAAATTTTGGCAGAGGGTCCCATCGATGAAACAGTGCTAGGTTTTGTCTATCATCAAAGAAAAACAAATCAGAAGAATTTCTTCCGAGTCCAAGACAAACACCTGGTTCCCACCAAGGCACTTCAAAAGCTCATAAGTCGAGCATCCAAGTCCGAAGCACCGGAGCACGTGAAAACTAAGTTCATCAAGTCAGCTACAATGGTACATTGGATTCTGAGAATGGTTATACCGGGCGTACGTATTCATCAAAGAAGATTCAAGCTAAATTGACTAGATTTCTAAGTTCACTTAGGGGGAGATTATTGGAACTTGAAAGTGAACCTCTAGCAATCATCAACCTTTTGATGTTCTAAAGTCAGTCAGGTCAGAAGAGAATGGTGTTCTAGAGTCAACTTGTGTTCCGGAGTCAGATTGACATGTAAAGTAACTGATCCATGGAGGAATTGTGTTTATATGCTTAATATTTAGCAGAATAAAACTCATATTCTTTTCTATAATTCGTACAGTCTCACCTAACATACTATTGTATTTATTGGGTTGTCACTGGTTAATAGTTTCTTATATGAACATAACAGTTGATTTTCCTCTAACCTACTTTAAAATAGATTGTACTAAAGTGTTCAACATATATTTTGAGTATCGTATAATACTTGTAACATAAATTTGTATGAGGATTGGATTATATGGACAATATGAGTTTAAAATGATGCTTACGTCAGATAATTAGTTATAGAGGACTGGAATCCTTAGTTTTATGAAGCATATTGTAACATCCCGAGTTCAGGAGTGCAAGTTCAGGGTCCAAAGTGTAAATGTGGAAGGGCAACTCGGCGAGTCCATGGGTGGACTCGGCGAGTAGGGTCGCGACTCTAGTCGCGTGTTTAATGGCCAACTTGACGAGTCGTCGGCTAGACTCGGCGAGTAGTTGCTGAGTGGAGACAACCCTAATTTCGGAGGATGAGCCCTATATAAAGGACATTATACCCTCTCCCCAGCCTCTTTACCCTCTCTTGAAGTCCAGAAAATGCTAAGACGCGATTGTGAGGGATTTGAGTGCATTTGAACCTTGGAGAAGAGATTTTGGATGGGATCTTGAAGAGTTAGGAGGCTTGGAGCAAGGGGTTTTGCTAGGATTCGGATTTCTCTTCTGTTGGGGCTTCCTTGTGAGGTATTACTTCGCTTCTTGGGCTGTTATTCATCTAGATTCATCATTTTGGAATGTGTGGAAAGTTTAGCTTGTGGTATTTCGGTTTGAAGGTTAGATCTGAGGTTGCTACCTCAGATCTGGAATAGAGAAGGTCTAGAGTGCATTAAAGTCCCTGTTCTTGAGTGTTTGGTGAAGTCATCTTGTCCCAAACCCTAGCCCTAGAGTGTAAAATGCCTAGATCTCTTTGGATTCATGTAAAGTTTGCCACTTTATGTGATGGATGGGTTGTAGAAGGGTAGATCTACGTTTTGGATCAATTGTATGGCCTGGAAGGCTTCTATATGGGTTAAGATCTAGAGGCACTCGGCGAGTCACAAAGGTTTACTCGGCGAGTCACAAAGGTGTACTCAGCGAGTTGTTTGAAGATGGACTGGAACTCGGCGAGTTGTAAGAACAACTCGGCGAGTAGGATGAAGATAGCCTCAGACTCGGCGAGTCTGTTCTTGGACTCGGCGAGTCTGGTCGTGAGGTCCTAATCTTCTTCTAGTTGAGCCATGAATCGATGAGTCAAGGGAGGACTCAGTGAGTTGAGTGCGTGGGGACTCAGAGTTGTGAGACTCGGCGAGTCTCGGGGTGACTCGGCGAGTTGAGTCGCGGATTGGGGAAGTTCTGAGCATAGGGACTCAACGAGTCATTGGGTTGACTCGGCAAGTAGAGTCAGTCAGGAGGTTGACTTTGACTTTGACTTTGACCAAGGGTTGACCAGTTGACTTCCAAGGGCATTTTAGTAATTGTTGGCTTTTGTTTGAATTCAGTGTTGGTGTTGGCTACTGGTCGGAGCATCTTGGTCTTATCTTTCAGTCGGCAGTTGCGATGTGAGTTATCCTCACTATATCAACAGGGTCTAAGGCACCAAGGCCGGCCCTTTATCGGATTGTGACCCGGGTATCATTGTTATGTTATTGTTTTGCTATGTTTGCATCTTGGTAGTTAGGATGGTATTATGTTCGAGACTTGGTTAAGGTCGGTATCCTGGTATATAGGATGATGCTATGCTAGTGACCGGTTAGGTCGGTATCCTGGTTAGGAGGATGTTATGTTATGTGATCTGTTAGATCGATTGATTGAATGTGAATTGTTATATGATTGAATGTTATTTGCACATGGTTGTTGGACAGGGGTTGGGTTGAGGCGGGTCCTGCTTTGTGCTGTAGGCCAACATACCCAGGGCGGACCGGTTGTCCCGAAGGCCCAGCGAGCGGTCCGGATAGGCTGTAGGCCCTAGGAGGGCGGACCAGACATGCCGAGGCTCGGAGAGTGGACCAGACCGACTGAAGGCCCGGTGCGGGCGGACCAATCATCCTGTAGACTCGGAGAGTGGACCAGGTGGATTGAAGGCCCGGTGCGGGCGGACCAATCACACTATAGACTCGATATGTATGGCTAGACTCGGAGGGTGGACCAGGTGGACTGAAGGCCGGTGCGGCAGACCAGTCACACAGTAGACCCGAAGTGCATGGTTGTTCTGTGTTCTGATATGATATGGCATGTTATGCGTGTATGGTATATGTGGTTGGTATTTTGGGGGTATCTCACTAAGCTTTCGGGCTTACAGATGTGGTTTAATGTTGCAGGTTCTTCAGGAGACCGTGACAAAGCAAAGGCGTGATCGTACCGCTCCTCACGATTATATTTTACAATGTGATTCTGGGAAGGCTCTGATAATAATTGTATTGAAAACATTTTTGTAAAAACATTATGAAAATGGGTTGTTTTTGAAAAGTTAAATTTTGTTGAAATTTTATGGTCGTTACACATATTGACGTTTATT
Organism: Lactuca sativa; assembly: GCF_002870075.4. NCBI lineage: Eukaryota > Viridiplantae > Streptophyta > Magnoliopsida > Asterales > Asteraceae > Lactuca > Lactuca sativa. Next base: position 158,832,435 of record NC_056629.2, on the reverse strand, counting down.
CATATTCATAATTTCAACCAAGAAATTTCTAGATTTTTAATGAAAGGATAAAAGAGTTAAAGTAAAAAAAGGTTGAGGCTTTCCATAAACTAGATCAAATAATGAGACTTTTCTGGAAGTAACCTAACAAAAAATAGTTTATTGGTCAAAAAATGGCTAATTTGATTTTTTTGTTTAATCCGATGATACGGACTTTTTTGTCAACAAAATAAAAATCTAGATTTTTGATCAAAATTTTGAAACTTTTCTGGAGATTTTCTAATAAATAATTCTTAATTAGAATATGTAAATGCAAAAAGAATCTTTTATTGCACCAATGTTTTTTGTCCAAAAGATTCTAAATCAAGATCAAATTACATACTCAAGACCCTCTTTTGTTTCTTTAATTGGCTTTTCATTTCTACTTTTTTTGTTGGTCTATTTCAAACCTGTCCATGTAAGTACAATACTCACCTGCATACACTCTTGCTTTTCTTTTCTATATTAGCTTTTCAAACCCTACATTCAAGACTCCGATAATATGTCTATCATGGGACATAGGATGTTAGCATTATAGAAATCGAAACATAAGTTTCTACACATGCAATCAAGATTCAAGTACCAAGATGCTTCGCCTTCTTTTTCGAGTGTTTCTTAGACATGTACATGGTTCACATGCAACTTGTTAGGGTCTTTAAGACATCTTTCATAGTGATTGAACATAGAAAAAATAAGTAGCAAAGACTCCTAACAACTTTAGTACAAAATAGTCATATTTTTGTATTTCTAAAGCTTAATCGAGAAACAAGCAAGCTTAAGTTTGATCCTTGTGTCAAAAGAATTAACTCTTTTTGAAAACGTAATATCAAAATTGAAAAAAAAAAAAAAACAAAAATTTCATTTTAAAATTAAAAAAATCAAAAACTTAGTATAATTTTTGTCATTTTATTTCGAGTTTGACACATTATAATGTCATATCATCACTAAATAACCAAACAATTTTATGTCAATAGTGGCAACCGAATAACCCAATAATTGATCAATATTGCTAAAATTAGAAAAAATAGTGTTTAAATTGCAATAATAATAATAATAATAATAATAATAATAATAATAATAATAATGATAAAAAACTGTTAAAAGTCCAAAAACAATAAACATACGATGATTTTTGTACAATATAAAATATAGCAAAAGAAAAAAAATGATTATTTTATGATTTTATCATATAATCCAACTAATTTGGAAAATTGAATAAGCAACTCATTAAATAATAACAATATTGGTTGTTTTATTAGTCAAATAGTTTAATTAACATCTTTTAATTAATAAAATAATATCATAAATTATATTTTATAATGATCATCAAATTAGGAATAAATAAAGTACAATAAATTAGTTCGTTTAGGAAAACAAAAAGCAAATTAACAAGGTTAATCGTCAAAATGTGTAATATATATATATCAAATATTTAACATAATACATAAACTAACTACTATTTTACGAAAATTTTATATTTAAAAAATAAAAATAAAAATCCAAGCACATAGCTAGAATTGATCGGAGATGAGAGGAATATGAAGTTTTCACCATGAATTCAGTATCCTCGTTGCTTCATAACAGAAGTGATCCCTCTTGAAATCTCATGAACACTGCCTCCGCCATTGTTATGGAACCCCAAGCAACCTAACAACCCAGATTTATACGGCAAGAACGTCTTCTTCCTCATCTCTTCCGCCACCGCTCTGTTCGCCGTGTAATGTATTTCATGCGCTGAAACCTTCCTCATCACCCTCCTACTCGAACCCAAACTCTCTGTACTTCTAAAGCTTGAATTCCTTACATCCTCACCGGCGTCGCCGCCGTCTTTCCTTATCCTCGAATATTTATTCACCGGGTCTTTGCTCCTCCTCGCACTTCCCTCCGACGTACTTCGAAACAATAGCAGGTTTTTAAGGTTCCACTTATTGTACCACGTTAACGAAGACGATTGATTTGTTGGGTTTCTCTGGTTGTGATGTTCTTCTTCGGATAAAATATCGGAGATTCTAAACGGTGATGACGACGGTGATACTTTGTCTTTAATTTTGGTTTTTCTCGTCGATTCCCTTCCTCGTTTAGATGGTTTTTGACTGGTGTGCGTTTGTTCACCAGATGTTTGTGTTAATGCCTCAGTGAAAGCATCATAATCTTTCTTTTTACGGCGAGGGGAAAACGCTTGAGTGAAGCGTGAGGGTGGGGATTTAGGCGGGTCGTCGGAGACAGAAGGCTTTAATGGCTTGATTTTTCCGCAATGAAAGAGCTCGTCGGCGGCGGATATAGAAGGTGGTTCCAGTTCTCCGGTGAAATTGAATGCAAAATCCTTATCGTCATCATGACGATTTTCATCTTCCTGATGAAAGGAGATGGCGAGGGAGTGGATGGGGCTTGTGGGTGCGGTGTAGAAGAAATTGGGGAAGCGGTGTGGGGTAGAAGGTGCGGTGACGTACGGCGTAGTATTGGTGCTTTCGCAGCTGAAATCGACCGCCGGCGACGGTAGCATGAGTTGTATCTCCATGTGAAGATGGAAGCTCATTATGAGCAAAGTCTACCTCTTTATATGTATTTTGAATCATGATTTAAATTGACAAAAAAAAAAAAAAAAAACACCTTAAATTATTATTTATTAAATTAGCTACAATGTAATAAAAAAATAGTGATACTATACAGCCATAGCACTGCTAATTTCTTTCTAATATCAATTAAATTAATTTTTTATTTATTGAATCCTCCCTAATTACATATTATATCCTATAATTACTTATTTTACCCGGTTATTGAATTTTCTAAAGTGTCATTCTTAAATCATATGGTAAAATAAAGGATTCTAAAAGAATAACCATTTAAAATATTGAAATAGAAGAAAACTCCTAAATTTTATTTTTGTTATAACAAAATTACTGCCATATCTAGAATGAAATTTTTTGAACTAACTTTATGTCATATCAAAATTCTCAATGCATAATTAAATTTTTAAATTTCAAAATAAGTTTGAAATCTTAATCTCCAGAAAATGTTTGGATTTTTACTAGGGAAATCTGCAAAAAAGTCTCAATATTTTAGGTCAGTTTACGATTTAGTCACAAATTAATTTTTGTTTACAAAAAAGGACAGATTACCGGCTAAAACTTCGGATTAACCCTTCGTGGCCGGTTTCACAGATTTAGCCGGTATCTCGTCTTTTTTCGTTAATTAATCCAAATTTTGGGGTTTTTTCATTAATTAATCAAAATTTTAGGGTTTTTTCATTATTTATTACCAATAAACCAAAATATTTGGACTTTTCTGAAGATTACCTTTAAACTAATATATATTATATGATCTAATTTAATATGTACTATTCCATGTCTTCTTTCTTATCCTCTTCTAAGCTCACCGTGTGTTTTTATCGGTGTCGTCAAACACAACAACAAAAATTTCACTCACTAGTCTCGTTAACTCCATGAATTTTCCAAAATTATTCATTCACAACTCTATGATCATCTTTCAATCTCCAAATAAAGAACATAAAAAATCCTTGTTGATTACGTGTTTGTCCCTATTACCTAACCATGACTTAAACCGTGGTTCCAACACTTGGATGTTCCTATTACCTAACCATGACTTGAACCCATACACTAATGGCGTTGTCCATAGTGTTGTTAACAATAGAAGACGAATCTCACATGTTCAACCACTGATACATTGACTCAAGTCTTACTTGACCCTTGTTTCCTTACAACACTATAGAAGCCCCAACGTAAGATGAATCCCACATGGTTCATCATTTATTGGTTTTTTTTTTGTCAAAAGTAAAGCATTTTCAAAGCCCCAAATAAACTAAAACGTAATAATGAAAATTATTGCAATATCACACCAATTGTCATTATGACTTAAACATAATATCACAACAATTGTCATTATTACATTTTAGTCTATTTGGGGCTTCCAGAATGCATTAGTTTTTGGCAAGACAAAAACCAATAAATGATGAACTTTTTGATAAAGATCGGAACACAATCTTATTAATGGATCCAATATCTCCTTCTCGTCCCAAGCCTTTTTCTCCTCAATCTTCTTCCAAAAAATGCACTACAATATGCAATATTAGCCCCTCTTTCTCTCCTACAAGCATATAGCTCAATTAGGGTTTCTCTCAGAGTGTAAAGATGATAAGGGAGGCGGAAATGAAGGCTTAAGGTCCTTTAAATAGGACACAAACCCTGAAAATTACGGTTTTCACACTCAGCTCTTACTCGTCGAGTTGGGGTCCTCCAACTCGTCGAGTAGACTTTAGAAATTACGTGACCATTAACACTCTCTACTTGGCGAGTTGGGGCCTCCAAATCGTCAAGTTGATCGGACAACAAGAATATAAATTAATTAAATATTATACTTGGGAGTCGGGATGTTACACCTATTGTAAGGAAACAAGGGTCAAGTAAGACTTGAGCCAAGGTATCAGTCGTTAAACCATGTGGGATTCGTATTTTGTTGTTAACAAAACTATGGACAATGACATTAGTGTATGGGTTCGAAATAAGGTTCGAGTCATGGTTAGGTAATAGGAACATCCGAGTGTTGGAACCGTAGCTCGTAGGTATACCAAATTAATATTTTAATAGTTTATGATGGAGAGCTTGTTGACATTTTTTTACAATTAGAGTTAACATTCTTCATGGTTTTCAGTACATAATATTGAGTTGATTTTTTTTACCTATGTTGAGTTTTTTAAGCTTAATGATTCATTCTTCATGGTTTTCAAGCCCTATTGTAAGGAAACAAGGGTCATGTAAGACTTGAGCCAAGGTATCAGTGGTTAAACCATGTGTGATTCGTATTTTGTTGTGAACAACACTATGGACAATGCGAATAGTATATGGGTTCGAAATAGGATTCAAGTCATGGTTAGGTAACAGGAACATCCAAGTGTTAGAACCACGGTTTAAGTCATGGTTAGGTAATAGGGACATCCACGTAATCAACAAGGATTTTCTCCGTTCTTTATTTGGAGATTGAAAGATGATCAAAAAGTTATGAATGGATAATTTTGGAAAATCGATGGAGTTAACGAGGTTGTGAGTGAGATTTTTGTTGTTGGATTTGACGACACCGATAAAAACACATTGTGAACCTAGAAGAGCATAAGAAAGAAGACATGGAATAGTACATATTAAATTAAATCATATAATATATATTAGTTTAAATGTAATCTTCAGAAAAGTCCAAATATTTTGGTTTATTGGTAATAAATAATGAAAAAGCCCTAAAATTTTGATTAATTAATGAAAAAAACCCCCAAAATTTGGATTAATTAACGAAAAAAGATGAGATACCGGCTAAATCTGTGAAACCGGCCACGAAGGGTTAATCCGAAGTTTTAGCCGGTAATCTGTCCTTTTTTGTAAACAAAATTTAATTTGGAACTAAATCGTAAACTGGCCTAAAATATTGGGACTTTTTCGCAGATTTCCGTTTTTATTATAACCTAACAAAAAAGATAAAGAATCGTATTAAAATGAGAATTATATATGAAATAAAAGCTTAAAATATAACATTTAATTGAAAATCGGTGATATTATATATTTGAGTTATTGTCATTGTAGTCCAATGAAGTAAAAAATTCTGTTTTAAAAGATCCATCGTGTTATTATTATTATTATTATTATTATTATTATTATTATTATTATTATTATTATTATTATTATTATTTTGCATCATAAGAGCATAAACTTCTATTTAACGGTTTTAATAGGACCCTTATAAAAAAAAGGGGGTCATTCCGTGAACCCCTTCCTAATCAGTAGTATAAATGGCTCGTCACTTAATGAGACTTGCCATGTCATCTACCATGCATTAGTTTGAGACATTAAATGACCAAATTTCTTCCCATTGTTTATGTTTGTATCCAATGACACTGTGCCTCACAAACCATTCTCTTATTCTTCGCTCTCAAGGGATCATCTGGTTTCGTTGTAATGAAGTTTACATGAAGTTTGTGGCTTTTCTAGAATGGACAAGAACAAGTTTGTGGCTTTTCTGGAAAGATACACTTAGGAGAAATGTGAAAATGTGTATTATTGTTAGTCGGATATTGATTTTCCTGGGGGGGGGGGGGGGGGAGGGTTGACGATAATAGCAACAGGAAATGATTATATGGAATTCATCGAAATAGGATATGCTTGTGATGTTGTACTCCCTACGTACATAGATCATCTTCCTGTGAATATACAAGACTGGCTTATTGATAATAAAGTTGTAGTCTACAGTGTTGATGACAACCATTCATGTGCATGGGATTTTTTTGATGATTAGCAAGGAGGTAAGGATGTTGGCTTTGACCTATATGATTTGAAAGGAGATATGGATGTTGACATTGACCTAGATGATTGAATTCCTATGAACAAGACTTGTAATGATATTTTTCTGAGTAAGCTTTGCCCATGGTGAATCTAGCCCCAGATAGTACACCTCATGGAGCCATATTTTAAGATGGATTACAATGAGGAAAAAGTTGATGGGAAGCCAACCTATAATGAAAGTATTCACTAGAAGAAACAGAAGACTATACTAGGTATGATATTTGAAAGTCCTAAACAATTAAAACATATAGTGCGTAAGTATGATGTTGCTAATGATTACCAGTTACGTTACAAAAAAATGATAGTAGTAGACTTTTGGTTAAATGTTGTTATGGGAAATGCAAGTATAGATAATGGGCTTTATGGATGAGTGAAACAGACTCTTTGGAGATTAATACTCTTAAAGATGATCATAATTGTGTAAGGAATTTCAAATTGGGGCCAATAGTTTTCTATGCTTGGATTAGAAGACATTACACTACATAAATCTTAAACAAATAAAAATTAAGTGTTAGGTAAGTTAGGGAAGAGATTATAAACAAATTTAGTATAAAAGTGAGTATATGATAAAGCAGGAGAGCAAATAAATATCCAATTCAACTAACTGAAGGTATACTTGTGGAGCACTATGCAAAACTTTGGTCTTATAGTGAGAAGATTAGAAGATTAAATCTTGGGTCAATAGTCAAAATGGATGTCAATTATATGCTTGATAGTAAGAACTATTTTAGCACATTTTACATTTGCTTTGAAGGAGTCAAGCAAGGTTGGAAAGGAGGTTGTAGAAGAATCGTTAACTAGATGGATGTTTCTTAAAAGGTTTATGAAGTGAAGAGTTAATATGTATTGTAGGAAGGAATACTAATAATTAGATTTTTCCCAGTTACATGGGCAATTGTGTATGTAGAAAAGAAAGGGAATTAGAAATGGTTTTTGGAAAATCTAATAGATGATTTGAGTCTGGAAAATAGTTTTGGTCTTACCTTGATGTTAGATCAACATAAGGTATGTAACACACTATCACTTATCAATTTCATTTTGCAATATTTATCATGTATATTAACGTTTAACATTTTTTTGTATAGGTCTATTGGAGATAGTTAAAGAGTTGGTGCCTAATGTTGAACATAGGCAATATGCATGACATATTTATGCCGACTTTAGGAAATGATTAACCCGTGTACACTTTGACCAGATGTTTTGGAAGGTTAGAAAAGAATCAACCGAACCTCTTTTTAAAGTATCTGTGAAGGATATGCAGCATTTGCATATCTTATGGAAAAGAACCCAAAGGCATAGTCTAGAGCATTATTTGAAACATATATGATGTGTGATGTTGTTGAAAATGGGCTATCTAAGAGATTTAATGGTGTGATTAGGGATGCAAGAAAAAATCTAATCACCACAATGCTAGAAGAAATTAGAATGTATGTCACGGAGAGGATCTTCAACTTGAACATTAAAGGTAGTACATGGCCTAACTCCAAATCATGTGCAACTATTACACTCCTATTAAATGAGTTGCAAAGAGAATTAAGGTAGCTTATAGTTTCTTACTTATATGTCCTTATTGCTAAATGGGTATGCTAACTTTTTTACATTGTCCAGTAAGTACTAGAAAGTATTACCAAGTAGTCTAAACTAATTTGAAACAATGAAATTAGCAGAGTCATATGTTGTTGACTTAGATAATAAAACAAGTACTTGTAGATTGTGGAAGCTAAATGGTTGTGGTTGTCTTCATTCAGTGGCAACTATCTTATATATTAATAACAATGTTGCTCTTTATGTGGATCCAATGTACTTTGTAGCCTTTTATATAGACAATCACAATTATCCATTGCATGGGACGAATGGTAGTAATATGTGGCTAGGTAGTGATTACATACCCTCTTTGCTACCATTAAAGTGAAGAATACTAGACATGCCAATAGTCAATAGGAGGAGAGATTCATCTGAAAGAACTAGAAGACACTCTATGTCAAAGGTAAGAAAAAAGAATATAATGTAGTGTTCGTAAACAAGTGGGACATAATATGGTAATTTTTCCACAACTGGAAAAACCTACCAAACTTATAATGAAAAGATCAGTAAGGATTATGAAAAAGAACCTAGATAAGAAGGTTGAGGGTAAGAATAGAAAATGAAACAATGTTGCAACACTTATGGATTTAAATTAAGATTTTTGATTAAAGAGTTGTCCTTGGAATACAATTTAAATTCATTTTGTGTTTTAATGTCTTGTTATTGTAATAATGGATTGTCGGTGTTCTGTTTGGATTAGTGTTGTAGTATGTTTGTCTTTTGGATCAATGCATGTTCTTTTTATATTTCTGCAAACTAAAATGAATTACATGACAGTAGACATGTAACCATGTGGTCAAGTGGCAGTTCTTAAGTGGTTGACTAGGTACTTTCTACTAGTTTTTACTTGGAACGCTACACCTTTATGCTCTTATGCAAACAATAAAAAAAAGTGGTCCATTATCTTATATAAATAATAGATCATATGTTTACCATTTTTTATAGTATTTCACTACCTGTCTTGGAAGAATTTCATATACAAGAAGGGTTGATGTACTTGCAAAATAACATTTACAGTACACTAGCATTACCATTTTGGACAGTACAATAAAATTATCCAATAACATATATAACATTAATTTCTCAAAATTTTGGTCAAAAATATACCCTGTTTATCAGAAAAAGTACTTCCGCTTTTTTATCATAAAAATACTTCTACCATTATAAATAATGTGTATATTCATAATAAATAGTCGATCATAATGTAAAGACTACTTAAGATTATATTAGCAACATACCAAAGTGGGGTTACATCCAAAAGAAAAGATGTAAAATTGCTTGATTTATATATGTCTTCATCATCATTATCAACAAAACTAGGGTTGATGTACTTACACAAAAGATTACCAAATAACACACACACACACACACACACACACATATATATATATATATATATATATATATATATATATATATATATATATATATATATAACCTTATAAACCCATCTTCACCCCAAAAACCTAACATTTACTAGTTAAACATGACACAACTGACATAACTACTACTGCTACCACAATCAATCACACAAAGTAAGCTTGACACTTCCACATGTAAATACAAATCTCAACCTGAAAACGCATGAAGTCCGCCTTCAAAATGAGGAAATCATGTCACATCCCATATTTTGGTTTTTGGATCTCGATGTGTGTCTTCATCAGTTTTCCTTCACAGTCACAGAAGATCGAACACAAATCATTGAAGGTTAAATAGTTTGTTGATGAATTTAAAGAAGAGGGTCACGATGGTGGTGGCGTAGGATCCATATTCAATAACATTTTTAAGGTTCCAATATTTTGGTTTGTCTGATATGGGTAAGAAAGTGTTGAGTAGTGCTAAGATTAATCGCTACATGAATGGATTTTTATATTTAAGGGACAACTCTTATGCTTGGGCTCCAAGGGTTGCTGACGAGGCATACATGTTAGCATCTACTAGGCTCCAACTATTGCTAACTAAGCTACAATTCATCATTTTCTAACCTATTTAGCTCACATAGACAACTATAATGAGTTATATGCCCAAAATAGCTAGTAAAACACAAGTTTCCCCTAAAAGCCAAAAAAAAGATGAAGGGCCTTTAAAACAGAATTGATAACTTCGTTGGGTTATAGTGACAATAACTCTATATATTTTGGAAATTGGTATAGAGACCTTTTAAAATAGAATTGAGACACAATGGTCATTTTGATGAAATCAAATACATTTATGCTACGATAAGATATGATCATTTTTTTAAATATCTCTAATATAAAATAAAAATGTATTTAATTCATGGTCAATCATATAAATTACATTAAATTCTTAATTTATAGGCATGATAACAAAGTTTAAGAAAAAAAGTATGTAAATAATCATTCATATATTTCCTAGTTTACATATAAGTTAACTTATTTTCATCACCTAAACAAAGTTTAACGACATATTTAAAAAATATTGTGACCTGAACCAGGGGTGGCTCAACCAGTTAGGGGCTCTAAATGAACCAAAAGTATAGGCACATTTGGCCTTTACTAAACTTAATGTTATACTCTCCTCATTTGTCCAGGCTTGGGACGGACAATAATAAACTAAAAAGTTTATAAATGGAGGAGTTAATTTTTTTTTATTATGTATATGTTTTTTTTTGTGAATCACCAAGACAACTACAAATGAACAAACATAATACTAAAAGTAATAAATTAATGGTAATATCTGATGTTTGACAACCTTGACTCGCTGACTGCTTTCTTGAGTTTATTCCAACCCAAATTCAGAAAATTCAAAGGCAAAATTCACACAAAAGTATTCAAGACTTGACAAATGAAAATATGTATTCTATAATCAGTGGATAATTGAGAAATGAGAATAATTAATCTTAATCGACTAACCCTAATAGATAATGGAAAACTGGAAAACAAGTGAAACACATACAGTTTAGTGTTGAGGATTTGAACAATTGAGAATCGAGATAGAAGAATAAAAGATAAATGTGTCATTTCAGTTTTCAAGATTGCATTGACGTATCACATTTGTTTCGTCTTCAAAAATCAAGATTGCTCACTTGAGTGGCCCATCGGACAATTAGTAATGAAGAAATTGATATTTTAGATATATTAATATTGGGCAAAGTTTGGAAAATAAGGGGCTATTTATAATTGAGGGTTGTAAACCTAATTTAGAAAAATATAAGGCTGAGCCGCCCCTGCTATAAACATATAAAGGAATGGATTAAAAAGAAAAGAAAAACATTATTAGTTTATAACATTATATCATAAAATAAAGTTAAAAACTTAAGATATTCACATAATTACAAATGACAAATTTTTTTAATAAATATATTAGAATAAGCTATTTTTCGTAAATGACTATTTTGGTTAAAAAAATTTGTTTCATACTCTAGAAAAACTATATCGAAGTGTCATCTTTCTGACAAGATGTAATATAAATTGTTCCGGACTCAAACACTCAAACATTTCAGACATTATTTTCAGAAAGTACATTTTGGTATATACTTTATTCGACATTGTTTATTTCAAGCTCACATTTTGAAATGGAATTTTCGGAATGTATAGTTTTTTTGTAACTTATATAGGTTAAGATTTTGACAAACTTATCTCAATCACCATCGATACCATTGTCTTTAGAAATAACTTTTTTAGTTAGAAATGATTTCACACAACTGAATCAACGAGGAAATTTTTTCCAACATTCCTTTGTTCTGTTACAATCTAGAAAAAAAAATGAATTTTGAAATAGTTACCCATATCAAGAAAGATGAATTCGATCAATTGTAAGCTCTTATTTTTCACCCTCGGTTACATGTGCCGATTAAAACAATTAATTATATCAAGAAAGATGACTTTGATCAATGTTAATTTTCATTAATTGTTGTCATTAATGATCCAATAATTTATATATTCAGAAATTTCTAAATTGCTTTTTCCTACTGACCTTGATGGGAAATGCCATATCAAAGGGAACTATATCGGAACCATGATCTTAGCTGTTGGCATTGACAGAAAGCACCAAATCTTTCCCTATGCCTATATAGTAGGCAAAATAAAGAGTGAAAAAACGTGGTAATGGTTTTTAATAAGGCTACAAGAATGCCTTGGGAAAGGCTAGTTAGAACTTATTTATCATATTCGATTTGGCCAATTCTATCTACGTGGTCATTAGATATGTCTTCACAAATGCACATTGCGGGATTTGTTACCAGATATTGATAATAAATTTGTGAGTTAGGATAGGAAAAATCGAATAGTGAAAAGGGTTGTTCTAGGAGACATGAAAATCTTATAGAAAACCTTATTTCAATAAGATATTGGCTAAGGTATGCCATGCAATTTTGAGTCAAACTAAATGGCTTGCAACATTGGTTATTATAAATGGGCAAAGGCGTACTTCCCGTAACATTTGATATAATATAAGGACCTATATAAACTAATATTGTTGATTTCATCTACATATTATTTCACAAATGAACAAAATATCCTAATAATGGTTGCTCAATGAAGTTTTCCATGGCACAATTCAAAACTAGTATTCAAAAGGTTGTAACGGCAGAGGTAAATATACTTTGATATAACACTACTTATTTTCATTTTATGATGAGAACCCTAAAAGATTTTACAACAACACTTTACAATGATATCACCCTTTACGCATATATTGTGCTTAAAATAAGGATGTTCAAGTGTGAACATTGGAAAATATACCCCATCGATTATGTTGGCTTTAAAGTACATATTATATAAATATGACAAAATTGTAAAAATGGTCCCTGTGATATGCATTTTTTGGGGGTTTTAGTCCATACCATGATTTTTTTGGCTTCGTGGTCCTTTTGGACTAGTTTATATGTGAAAATAGTCCTTCCGAAAACTAAAATGACTAAATTGTCCTGTTCATATGTTTTTTTCTATTTAATTTAATGTTTTATTAATAATAAAATAGATCTCTCTCTCTCTCTCTCTCTCTCTCTCTCTCTCTCTCTCTCTCTCTCTCTCTCGTTAGAGTCTAGTAAGACCTTCAAGAAATGTATTTTGGGATAATGGGAACATACACATATACACACTGATGAACACATAAATACACAATCCACAATCGAGTTGCAAGTGTATGTTTGTGCGTGTTCATTCTTCTCATTTATCTATGTAGAAGATCATGAAATCGACAATTGACAACCCTCACAAAACCCATAACAGTGCACGGTGGTGGCAGTGTAAGCAGGTGGTGTTGAGATGGTATCAACGGTGGTTAATGGGTGGTCGACAAAGCTATAAGGTGGAAATGGTGTTGCACTTCTGGGGCAGCGGAGAAACAGGTAAGAAGGTGGTGTCCTTCCATTCGATTCAAAATTTCGAAGAAATTTATAGGTGTGTCTCAAATCTGATTTCCAAAAATCAAACACCGGTGTTCTTTCTTAAAATCGCAAAATAGGTCTAAAGGATTTGACTTTTAACCCAGAAATCGAATGAGGATTTATCTCTTGTATTCTGCCATAACTTAAAATTTTAGAGAGGTTGAACTTCAAAGAAAAATTAAATTGTAGAACAGATCTAAAATCTGAAACTCTGATTTATATCCCATTGTATCTTTTTTCCCGGTTCAATTCCTGTGATCTCTGTAAATTGTTGTTGCTTTTCAAGCTTTTAGCATAATACCTTTTGTGTATCGTTGTCATTACTAATATGATTTTACATCAGTCGGGGAAGGCATTGAAGGTGTTCAGATTGTTGCATTGCTTTAACTTTTAACAAATCATATCCTAAACAACCACCATCGTTGGTGTTGGGGAAATTTTACACTATGTATGAGGCATTGATGATTTGAAGTTAGTGACTCCAAGGATTAGGGCAACGCTCTGGTATTTGATCCTCATTGAGCATTTTCTGTGCAAGGTATCGATTCTTGAATTTAGTAATTGCTCAATCCCACCACCAGCTCATCGTGTATACAACAAATGGATGCTTTGCTCACCATGTCTATTGATAGAAGAGAGCAACTCCTCATAATGACTCCGATTTACATGATGAATCGATCGATGAATGGGGATATCTTTAGAACGGGAAATGACACCAAGAGAAGACGGGAAATGGTATCAGGGGAAGAAGATGTGGTAGAGGTGAGTAGTTACGTTTGGAGAGAGAGAGAGAGAGAGAGAGAGAGAGACAAAGAGAGATGTGGACCCAATTTTATATTTAACAATAATATAAATTTTAAAAAGTGAAAGAAAAATGAAAACTAAATTCATTAAGGGTATATTAGTCTTTTTAGTTTGGATAGGGACCAAAGCTACAACTAAACTAGTCCAAAAGGACCACGAAGCCAAGAAAAGTCATGGTTTGGACTATAACCCCAAAAAAATGCATACAACAGGGACTATTTTTGCAATTTTGTCTATAAATATTGTTGTTGTTAATCTACGAGGACAAAATTTCAAAAATGGTACTTGTTCTTGTCAAAATTATGTGTTTTTGGTCCAAAAAAATTTTAGTGATGCATCGGTGGTCCAATTTTGGATACCATGTGTGGTTTTAGTCCCTATGGTTGGTATTTTTGTGTGGTTTTGTTCCATACCCCACATGAAATGAAAAATGTGCCCTTCATTACTTCTTTTTATTTTTTTTATTATTTTGATTAAAAAAAGAAAATAAAATATCACCCACTCACTAGTCTATCTCTCTCTCTCTCATAATAGTACCACCATCTTCCTCTGTTAATGTTTGTAGGTAAGAACACCATCCACCAACATTCCTTTGAATCTCTCTCCCCCTATCTCTATTCACTATTCTGTAGTGTGCTCGAAACACCTTAACTCTGGCAAGACCCAAATCCAAAAACCGAGGGAAAAATTTCTAAACGGGATATATGCATACACAAATTTCTAGACTAGATCTGGTGGGGGATAAGGGTGGAGAAGAATGAGAGGTTTCTGGTTAATTGCTAGTGACAAATCATCATCATTATTCATCTTCTTCAATTATACCTGACATTGACACTTTTATTTACCTTCCATCTATAGTTATGGTTGAATCTCTCACCATACCTCCATGAAACCCACTTTCATTTCCTATTCCCAAATCTTTCATGTGTACGGCAATTTCTACACTAGATCTGTGCATATACAAATTATATGAAAATCATAGATCTTGATTGTGTTGGCGATGCCGATGACAACAGAACAATACCAGATCGAGGCTCAAACACGTACAATGTCGTTGAATAGTTGTTCCATCTCTTTGAGTTTTGATCTGATCATGTTTGTTATAGAAACCCAAGTTCAATCCACAACACTGTTGGGATCTTGTGTACCTTTTTTGAGATCCGTTTTCTGAATTGATGTCAATCTTGGGTTGTTTCTTTAAATCTACATAACTTAGGAACAATTTCGTCATCATTTCATTCATCTTCTTTGTTGATTTGAGAAACCTACATGCAAAACCCTTGTTTTTCATCATTTAACCTGAAAAAATCAAAAACACATAAAACAATATAAATGGAATCACTATAAACATACATTTGTGTGAGTGTAACACCCTATTTTGAGTTTTATCTTAATTTGGGGTCATGACTCGAAGATCAATTGTTATAAGGCTTCAGGCCTTGGGGAAAGAGAGGTTTAGACCCATTTGGATGTGAGTAATGTGGATTTTAAGATCCAAGAGTTCAGTTTGTGATTTGGAACACATGGATGTATTGGTCAAGTAATGGTTCAAACCTTTTATTTAATTTAAGGATTTTAGTTCGATGTGTTTTAAGTCAAAAGTAAATAGATAGGGTTATAGAGCTCCTCAGCACCTTTACGTGGATATAAGGATCGTTGAAACCAAACTTGGGAAACAGATGGTATTGCCTATGACAGTTACAATGGTAAAAAGGGTTAGCCGGGAACGTTGGGTGTATAAGCAACGTACGTTGGGTGTTCGTGGTTGGGTGATCACGAAGGTTCCTTCGGGAACATTGGGCATACCAAATAAATGTTGGGCATTTGTGACTTAGACACAAACCCTATTCTGGGGCCTTCGACTCTATTTAACGTCCTTAACTCATTTCCAAATCTCCTTACCTTCAGCCTCCACCCTCTTAAGATGTTTCCTCAAAACCTGTTGGAATAGTGTCTAAGGCTGCAACTATATTAGGCAAGTATTTGACCCGGTTGTGCATGGTCCTTTTGGGTTGCCTTCACCATAGCAACTTGATAGGATGATTTATTAAGAGAGAATAAATATTATTAATATATTATGAGAATAATATAAAGAATAATAATATTGTTATTTGATTAATATAAGTCATAGAATTAATTGGAATTAATTTGGTGACTTAAAGAGATTAATTAAATAAGAGGGTATAAACTGTCAATTGTTTGATAGTTAAACTTTAGACTGTAAATCCATATTAGATAGAGGTGGACGGATTCTAGAAGCTATGGATAGCTTCAAATCTTCCAAAGGGTTATCTAAGGAATGGATTTGGATTGCTTTAAGAGAAGATTATCCAATTAGGGTTTAAGTTGTAACCCTTAAGGAGTCTACAAGTATATATAGACCCTATAGCAAAGGGAAATTGGCACTTGATCAAAAGTAGAGAAGCCCTGTCCGATTTCCTCCCCTCTCCCACTCCCAAATCATCCTCCTTGCTATTTGGTGTTTGTAAGCCATTAGAGGAGTGACAATTGTGACTCTAGAAGCTCCAAGACAACAAGATCAAACAAGGGATTCAAAGGTATGATTCTATATCTGTTTCAATATTGTTCTTATACCTAAATAGTCATTAGAAGTCTTGGATTCAAAGCATGTTTAATTAGAAAGCCTAGATCCAAGAATTAGGGTTTTGCATGCGCACATAGGAAAGTTCTTATGGCTAAAACTCATCAGTGGTATCAGAGCCTAGCTTGGTTTTCATTAAATTGTTGCTTATTTGTTTGAAACTTAACTGCAAAATTCGAATTTCGTGTTTCTGAGTCATGGAATCGGCGAGTTCCATAGTGGACTCGGCGAGTTGGCTTGACTCGGCGAGTCCCTTGGTGCACTCGGCAAGTCCAAGCGTCAGGAATGGCCAGATTCGGGATTTCTTCATGATTATCTTATGGAAACTTACCTTAATCATATTAGATCATCCCTAATCCGATTTTTTGATATATATGACTATTATCTTAATCTAATTAAAGATATTTATCAACTAATAAAATATTTAATTTCCTTATATGATAATTAATTAATTATTTTGATTATTTTGGTAATTATCTTGAAAGAAATCTTGAATAAATCAAATATAGATAATTAGGAAATTAATTGTTAATTAAAATTATTTGTTATTTGATCCTCCATGTTTTAAATGTTTAAAACTTGTCCTTAAGTTTTGAAATTTATATTTGTGATTTAAAAGTTTTAATTTAGACAATTTAAATTTCAAACCCTAGATTTTGAAAGGTTTAAAATACAACCCTATACTAATATAATATTACAAGAATAATATATATATGTATAACTAAAATGCTAGTCTTACCGTTTGTAGGCCTCATTCACGAAGCCGATCTATAAGGTGAGTATAAGGTTGCAACCTATAAAATGGCGCTTAATGGGTGTACACTCACACCCACCGCTTGCTTGATCGGTGGAGGGTCGTTAGCCGAACAGGTAGGATAAGGCAATCTCATCCTCTCATTAAAAGTATAATAAGTAATACAAAGTAACTACACATTTTTAAAATTTCCCAATCTTAGTTACTTTAGGAAAAGTGAATTGATGCAATCCCATGAAATTACACTTTGCACCCTTGCTAAGAAGTTAGTGGAGCGTGTGTGGTTTACCGGCACACTAATTGGTTTTAAGCAAAGGTGGAAAAGGGTGATTCATTGTTTATCATAGTTCGATGGAGCGTGTGGTTTACCGGCACATCGAATAGGTGATTGTTGCATGGTAATTCACACCCGCTTTGTGATCCTCGGTATCCCAGTCACAAACAAGAGGGGCATATCGAGATTTAAACATGCCATTGAATAGTTTCAATGAATCTCATCCGAACCTAGGAATTCTCAATACATTTAGGACTTATAGTTAGTTTTTATGGTGGAGAATTAGTGAATCGTCATTCACTTACCTTCAATTTATTTGCATGTTAGATTACGGCATCCCTTTTCTAATATGTAAATGTTGTTGTTGGATCCTAACCCTAATTTTTTTGGGTGATAATTAGGGATTCATATTCTAATCTATCTTTGCCGTTTCTATTTGTAGATGTCAAATGCAAACAACGCTGCTGCTAGTTCTTTCACGTTGATGAGCCTTTGCCAAAAGGTCACCTTCGATGGAACGAACTTTAGCAAATGGATAAGATACATTCACACCATTGCTCGCTATGAGGATAAGGAGTATGTCCTCGATGAGAAGCTCGAGAAAATCAATCCTGAAATCGCTACTACGGTTGAAATTACCGCTTTTGAAACTCATAAGCGAGATGCAACGAAGGTACATTGCATCATGATAGCCACCATGAACTCCGAATTCCAAAAGTCCTACGAGGACATGTACCCGTACGAGATGCATCAAGACTTATTGGAGAGATACCAACAGAACGCGAGACAAGAGCGTTATGAGATTTTTACCAACATGATTTCCGCTAAGATGGGTCATGGAGAATCTCTTACCGTGCACCTGCAAAAGATGCAAAGGTATGTCGACCGCCTTCGCAAGTTAAATGTTGACTTTGGGGAAGACTTGGCGATCGACATGGTGCTTCACTCTTTGCCTCCAATGTACAATCAATTTAGGATGACCTACCACATGAACAAAGAGGAGGTCACCCTAAGTAAACTCCAAGGTCTCTTGAGGGTCGCTGAGAGCAACTTCAAAGACAAGTCTGTTGCACCAACTCCCAATCCACCCGCTGCTCTTGTCTTGGCTATTGGTCAAGGAAAGGGAAAGAAGAGGAAGGCTTCGTCTAAGAACTATCGCAAGGTTAAAGCCCGAGATGGTGCCTCTTCTAGTGGGACCAAAGTCGATCCCGCTAAGCCCTGCCCTAACCCTAAGGAGGCAAAGTGCCACCACTGCCACAAGATAGGACATTGGAAGAGAAGCTGCCCAGAGTACCTGCAAGCCATCAAGGAAGGAAAGATCAAGCCATCTTTCGTAGGTATATACACAATTAAATCTAACGATTCTAATCATGCTATTTCTTGGGTTCTTGATACCGGTTGTGGTTACCACATTTGTTCTAATGTGCAGGGACTAAGAAAAAGTAGGGATGTGGAGCAAGGAAGGATCAATCTAATCATGGGGAACAGAAGATCGTCGAATGTGACCAAGATTGGAGTGTATTCTTTAGTGCTTAGGAATAATTTATGTTTAGATTTGAACAATTGTTGCTACTCGCCAGAAATGGCTAGAAACATCATTTCATTTCATGGTTTATATAGACAAGGTCTTAGATTTTCTTTTAATAATGGGAATGGTTCTATTTTGGCTTATCTAAATGGTGTCTTTTACTTTGAAGCTATACCATGTAATGGAATTTATGAAACTGTTATGATTGTTGATAACTTAGGAAATGATGTTTTGAACATAGATTCTTCCACTAGTATGGATAAAACATCCTTGTGGCATTGTCGTCTTGGACATGTCAACAAGAAACGCATAGCCCAACTCCAAAAGGATGGAGTGTTGGAGTCATTCGACCTTAGGGAAGATGACACGTGCGAGTCTTGTTTACTTGGAAAGATGACTAAGTCACCCTTCACGAGTACGTGTGAAAGGGGTGAGGGTCTATTGGACCTAATACATACCGATGTATGTGGACCGTTTAGATCAACCACGAAGGATGGGAACCGCTTCTACGTGACTTTTACCGATGATTATAGTAGATACGGGTATATCTATTTAATCAAGCAAAAGTCAGAAACCTTTGAAAATTTCAAAGAGTTCAAGAATGAATTGGAGAATCAATTGGGCAGGAAAATCAAGATGCTTCGATCTGATCGAGGAGGAGAGTACCTAAGTCTTGAATTCCACGATTATCTCAAGGAGTGTGGAATAGTTTCACAATTGACGCCTCCTAGGACACCGCAGTTGAATGGTGTGGCAGAAAGGCGTAATCAAACCCTATTGGATATGGTTCGCTCTATGATGAGTTGTGCTTCACTATCAATCTCTTTTTGGGGGTATGCCTTAGAGACTTCCGCCCATATCCTTAACCGAGTCCCTACTAAGAAGGTTGCCAAAACACCTCACGAGATGTGGACAGGGAAAGCTCCCTCGTTGGCACATATCAAGGTTTGGGGTTGCGAGGCTTTCGTAAGACGAGATACTCACGACAAGCTCGAACCTTGAAGTGAGCGATGTATTTTCATCGGCTACCCGCAGGAATCCTTTGGATATCTCTTCTATAGACCGAAGGACAATGTTGTCTTCGTTGCGAGGAGAGGAGTTTTCCGAGAGTGAGAACTCATAGGCCAAGGTGACAGTAGGAGGCAAATCGAGCTTGAAGAGATTCAAGAGTCGATAGATGAAGGAACCTCTACCGCTGGCACTCAACCCGAGGAGGAAACTCCGGTTGAACCGATTGACGAGTCATTACCTCTTAGACGTTCCGATAGAGTTAGAGTTCATCCCCAGTTTTATGGTTTTCATATTACTACCGAAGGGGACACGTATATTAGTGATGGTACACTAATAAATATTGATGAACCTAATAGCTATAAGGAAGCCATGGCAGGCCCGGAGTCTGTGAAATGGAAAGAGGCAATAGATAGCGAGATCCAATCCATGTATGATAAACAAGTTTGGAATTTGGTTGATAATGTGCCCGGATGTAAGACCGTTGGGTGCAAATGGATCTTCAAGAAGAAGACCGACGTGGATGGGCACGTACACACCTATAAAGCACGATTGGTTGCGAAGGGCTTTACTCAAACTCCCAGAGTTGACTATTATGAGACCTTCTCACCAGTTGCGAAGATAAAATCTATTAGAGTGATGCTAGCTATTGCCGCATTTCATGATTATGAGATTTGGCAAATGGATGCCAAGACCGCTTTCCTTAACGGAAAGTTGGCTGAGGATGTTTACATGGCTCAGCCAGAGGGTTTGTGGATCCGAAGCATCCGAATAGAGTGTGTAAGCTTGAGAAGTCAATTTATCGACTTAAGCAAGCATCTCGCAGATGGAATCTTTGCTTCGATGAGAAAGTCAAAGAGTTTGGATTTGTACGAAGCGAAGATGAATCATGTGTATATGTCAAAGCCAGTGGGAGTATAGTAAGCTTCCTCGTTCTATTTGTCGATGACATATTACTCATAGGAAACGACATCCCGACTCTGCAGGAGGTTAAGTCCTAGCTCGGGAAGTGCTTCGCTATGAAGGACCTCGGAGAGGCTTCTTACATTTTAGGAATAAGGATAGTAAGAGAAAGAAGTAAGAGACTAATAGGACTTAGTCAGAACACTTACTTGGAGAAGGTACTAAAACGTTTTAGTATGGAAAACTCGAAGAAGGGAGAATTACCGATACAAAGTAATGCCAAGTTGAGTAAGACTCAAAGTCCGAGTACCGAAGCTGAGATAGCAGAAATGAGCCGAGTACCATACGCTTCCGCAGTTGGCTCAATCATGTACTCTATGACTTGTACTTGCCCTGATGTAGCCTTTACTTTGAGCATGGTTAGCAGATATCAAGGGAATCCTGGCAGAGCCCATTGGATTGCGGTGAAGAATATCCTTAAGTACCTTCGGAGGACGAAGGAATGGTTCTTATTCCTCAGAGGGAGTGATGACTTGAAGGTGCGAGGGTATAATGACGCCAGTTTTCAGACCGACAGGGACAACTACCGTTCGCAAGCAGGAAACCGTAGCTAATTCAACGTAGCTGATTCAAGCAGGAAACCGTAGCTGATTCAACGTGCGAATCAGAGTACATTGCAGCGAGCGAAGCGTCGAAGGAGGCAATATGGCTGAAGAACTTCATCGGTGATCTTGGAGTTGTACCTTCCATAAAGGAGCCTATGGAGATTTTCTGTGATAACGAAGGAGCGATTGCCTTGACCAAGGAACCAAGGGATCATGGTAGATCATGACATATCGACATAAAATATCACTTTATTAGACATCGTGTAGAAGAAGGACAACTCATAGTGAAGAGGCTATCATCAGAAGATAACTCAGCAGATCCGCTTACGAAGGGACTGAGTAGGGTTAAGCACTTGCAGCATGCTAGGAGTATTGGGTTGAAGGATGATATTAGCATAGATTAGATAGTATTAGAAATGTGTAATAGATAAATGTAATTAACATTTGATGATTAAATAAAGGAGGTTTATTTATGAGTAATGTTACTGTCTTATTTTAATTGTTTAACTATTGTTTCACTATGCATGTTTTGACTTCCAGAATAATTGAGTTTATTAGGAATAATCGAATTGTTCAAATTGTCCACAATCGTTCATATGTTGGAAGTAGATATGAATGAAGATTGTCATGAATTGGTGTGTAGATTGGCTAAATGGTGTTAGACATAGCAAAGGGTTGCTGCAACATTCATGAGTGCTTATGAACTAGTTTTGAGCATTGGAACAAACCCGCGCTTGCTGGAATCACCTTATGGAATATGATATAAAAGGGTGATCGCAAGACAATAATATCATATAGTCTTAAAACCTAGATATATGGTTTGTTATTTGTTAATTGATTGTACATTAATAATGCGAAAATGCATCAGTAACTCGGTGTTATAAAACGCATTGTTGTGTATAGTTGGTTAATGAATAAGTAAATGCATATAAGTCGAAGTTTATCTGTAACTTTTATCTATGAAGGTAAAAGCGATATCTCGGCCACTCGATGATTTGATTTGACTTATGTGTCGGGCCCGGTCAGAACTGAATTGATGTGTTCAATTAAGTTCTATGTCAAATAAATCAGAGATCGAGAAACCTAAATGCTTGACTAACCATTCCATAGGATTGTCAACATGATATCTAACAGAGAACTGTACGATCCCTTATCTAAAGGACAAGATGATTAGATCAGAGTTTGACAGCGTCTTTGAGAGCTATGATTGCAAACCGAATTGTATTTGTGCATATAGTTACTAGACTTATCCAAGTGGGAGACTGTTGGAATAGTGTCTAAGGCTGCAACTATATTAGGCAAGTATTTGACCCGGTTGTGCATGGTCCTTTTGGGTTGCCTTCACCATAGCAACTTGATAGGATGATTTATTAAGAGAGAATAAATATTATTAATATATTATGAGAATAATATAAAGAATAATAATATTGTTATTTGATTAATATAAGTCATAGAATTAATTGGAATTAATTTGGTGACTTAAAGAGATTAATTAAATAAGAGGGTATAAACTGTCAATTGTTTGATAGTTAAACTTTAGACTGTAAATCCATATTAGATAGAGGTGGACGGATTCTAGAAGCTATGGATAGCTTCAAATCGTCCAAAGGGTTATCTAAGGAATGGATTTGGATTGCTTTAAGAGAAGATTATCCAATTAGGGTTTAAGTTGTAACCCTTAAGGAGTCTACAAGTATATATAGACTCTATAGCAAAGGGAAATCGGCACTTGATCAAAAGTAGAGAAGCCCTGGCCGATTTCCTCCCCTCTCCCACTCCCAAATCATCCTCCTTGATATTTCGTGTTTGTAAGCCATTAGAGGAGTGACAATTGTGACTCTAGAAGCTCCAAGACAACAAGATCAAACAAGGGATTCAAAGGTATGATTCTAGATCTGTTTCAATATTGTTCTTATACCTAAATAGTCATTAGAAGTCTTGGATTCAAAGCATGTTTAATTAGAAAGCCTAGATCCAAGCATTAGGGTTTTGCATGCGCACATAGGAAAGTTCTTATGGCTAAAACCCATCAAAACCCTAGCCTCATATGCAAGATTATTGAGCTTTTGAGTGACTTTGTGTAACGCCCGTAGATTTAGGCTAGTCAATTAAGAGAGGATAAGCCTCAAAAATGAATTTTTAATGAAAGATTATTTAGATTGAATAATCTTAACTAAGTTATAGTATATGTTACAAGGATTCCGTACATATAAAGAATGTCGAAATCCGAGTTATAACGAAGAAGTTATGACCTGTCGAAGTTTTGTGACAGAACCGGCACGATGTTGAATGACAAAAAATATGAATTTAAGATAGAGCGATATCTAGCCTCAATGATCTAAAAGACAATCATAGAATACGTTAAACCGAGAGCGTGCATAAAAAGAATGCCCAAATCTGACTTCGTATGAGGAAGTTATGACTTTTCGAAGTTTCGACTTAGCGGTATGCAGCCCGAATACTCGATTTGAGATCGAGCAGTTTTTAGCCAAAACAATCTAAATGAGAATAGAAGATCTCGTCGATAGCAGTCCAACGGTAAAAAGACAGACGAAAACGGACGTCGGATGAAGAAGTTATGAATTTATAACGGAGTTTTCCTGTCCCGGCCTACTAAAAATAATATAATAAAAATAAAATGAAAATTAGCCGACAGAGTCTAAATGAAAGTTGTAGAGCATAATCTCACCTACGTTTGGATATAAAGAACGTCGAAAACGGAGCTCGTATGCGAAAGTTATGAATTTTTGAAGATCGTGGCACGCATACCAAAGCTTATCCGTTGTGTACGCCCAACGTAAGGCTTATTACGCCCAGCGTACCTGGATTTACGCCCAACGAATCGAGGTTTCAGCACCCTATAAATAGATGTCGAGGGCTGCCTATTTCTTTTGTTCAAACTCTTCCTTCTCTCTCATTTTTGCATCGTTTTGTGTGCAAGAAATATCCCGAAGCCCCGGTATCATTCCCGAGCCCCGAAGCAAGTTCCGAAGCCCCGAATATCGAAGATTCCTGAGCCAAAGCTCTACCCGCTTGAAGCCTGGTTTTGAAGGAAAACATCTCGGTTTCGTCGCAAAATATTATTTTAAGAGACGAGGCACTGTCTGATCATCCTCTTATCAAGTGAGTGTATAGTCACTTTCGTCTTACACATAAATACGAAGTATCTTATAAAATACGTGCTATGTGTATATATATTGTTTTTTATATGTGTGAGTGTGTGGTTATTTTCTTCTAAAACATAAATATGAAGTATTTGCTATGAAATACATGCTATGTGTTTATATATTGTTGTTTATTGAGATTAGTGTGGAATAGATGTTTTATATAGTTTTTCAATGAGTTAAACTGTATATGCATTTTATATCTACAAATATGTTGGGTAGAACATCGGTAGATGAGATAGTTGGTATGTGATAAAATGATGAGGTATGAAAGATGATTAAGAATAATGCTAGCAGATGCGCTTAAGCATAATATTTGTAGATGCGCCAAATAGAGAATGTCATAATACTAGTAGATGCACTTTAGCATAATATTGGTAGATGCACCTAAAAGAGAATGTCATAATGCTAGAAGATGCGTTTAGGGATAATATTGGTAGATGCACCAAATAGAGAATGTCGTAACATCCTGGCAGATGCGCTTAAAGGATAATGTCGTCAGATATGCCTAAAAGAGAATGACATAAACCTGGCAGACGCGCCTCGTGTAGCAATGGATTTAGTGTCAATTCCTTAGGTCAATCCTTAGGAATGAATGAATGAATGATAGTTGAATTCTTAGGGTAAAACCTTGAGAAATAAAGAAGATAATAGGGATGGGTAATTGGGTTGATTGTTTGATGGTTGAATATAATAATTATATTATTGTGGGTTGAAAACCCTATATGCTCACCAGGCTCCCAAGCCTGACCCACTCAGTTTTCTTTGCATTACAGGTAATGACACAAGAGTATAAGTTGGTGGACTTGACGAGAGATTTTGGATTATAGATCGGTAGTTATAAATAAATGTTGTAAGGTCTATTTTATACTGTTTATGCTTTTGGTCTGTATCGGAACATGACATCCCGAGATTTTGTTATTTAATGAAAATACAATTCTTTAAAGCAATGCTTTGATAAATTCTTATCATATTTTGTTTTGGGAACAAATTCTGCAACTATTTTCTTTAAAAGATTACTCTGATTTTAAAACAAAGCATAAACAAATCGGTCTTTTCTGGCCGAGAAAAATGGGGATGTCACACTTCGGTGGGTTTTGGTGCATTTTGAAGAAGAATTCATTGTAGAATAGTTGGATTTCTTAGAGCTTTTAGATCTAGACTTGGTTCATCTTGATCCTTCCTTTAGAGGTATAAATCTTGAATCTTGATGATGCATATGTTAGATCTAACTAATTTTGGGTGCTATGAGCTTTTGGTCATTTTAGTGAATAAAGTTTAGATCTTGAAGTTTGTGACCTTGTTATGGATAAAGTTATAAACTTTATCCATCGAAACGTCATATTGATTCAGATCTAAAGGTTGGAGACTTAGACTTAATGGATTCAGTTGGAAAAGATGCACTTTTGGTCCCTTTCAGACTTAAAGACTAGATCTTGGTGGTTTGGACCATTCCAATAGATAAAGTTGGAAACTTTATCTATTATTGAGTTATTAGGAACCATAAAAATGTGATCTTGATTGTAAGTTTTCTTCCATGCATGAGTTACAAGGTCTTAATGGGATAAGTAGTTAGAGTTTTTGTGTTTGGGCAATTTATGGCCATAAAAGACCATAAAGTTGGAAACTATATGGTTAAGGACATTATTTTAGGGTTGGATCTGGATTATGGATGAAAGAGCTTAAGGATTAAACTCTTAATAAGAAAGGAATAAAGCCCTCACGAACACAAGGCGTTCCTCAGGAAAGGTGGGTGTTCGTGGTCAACCGACTCGTTTCTTTTGGTCAAGCCATTTACACTTAGCATACAAGCTAAGTACGTTGGGCGTACTCAACACTGTTGACCGAGCTTGACTTTTTACTTTTGGAACATTGACTAGGATTTGACCAAGTTTGAACCAAGGGTATTTTGGGTATTTTGAGTTATATTTGAGATTGGTCAATATTTGATGAATGTGTAGCGAGTTGAGCTAGTATTCAGAGTAGAGATTTATTCAGATATTGTTCAGGCTGAGAGATGAGTTTCCCTCACTATACTTGCGAGTCAAAGGCACCAAGGACAGCTTATTGGTTTGATAACTTGTTATATTGATCGGTATTATGGTGAGTATGGGGTAGATCTGTATGATTATATGATAGCTGATGATAGGCGTTGGACTGGTAGATCTATAGATATACCTGTGATTACTAGTTGTATGAGTATTTGTCTACTGAGTATGTTTATTATTTGTTATATGTCGATGTGACCACCCGAAGTTTGTTTCATTGCCGTAACTCGTTTCCGTCCATAAAACTCATCTTTAGCAAATTGTTTCGATTTCATTTTTGGATTAAGTCATTTAATTTCAGACTTTTATTATGACCTCGTAAGTATCCAAACCCGTTAGAAACACATGAAAATGCCCCAAATTATTATTTGGAAAATTTTTAGTTTCGACCACGTCGGGTTACAACAATTAAATCGGGTACGACCAAAAGCCCCGTCTAACGTCAGTATCGGGTAGATTTCCTCCGAGCCTCAAACTCAAGCCATATATAAAGTAGAGTGAGCCTCATTTGAAGCTTTTTCACTCTCTCTCCACAAATCCAAGTTGTTGATCCAAAAACCATCCAATTCAAGCTCCAAATCGGTAAGATAACTCTCCTAGCTCATAGATTAACATCTTTAGCCTTCAAATTCGTGTTTAGATTATGAAATAGGACCATAAACATGTGTTTACGGCCCTAGAACAGCCTTAGGCCGCAAACACACATAAATGGGGTTTTTGCGCCTCAAAATCCTTCCAAACCACCATTGGAGCTTAGATATGACTTAAGGGCTTACAAGACCGGACATGGAACACCAAAAAACTCATCATTTAAGGGGTAAACATGATTTTATGGCCCAAGCACATGCTTGGACCGTAAACACCCTTTCATAGGCCGTAAACCCCTTTTTAGGTGTTAAGATGCCCCTTAAACACCTCCTAAGCCTTGGAATAATGTCTAGAAGCAACCAAAAATGTGTTAGGAACCTTAAACTTAATAAAAACTATCCCCTTAGGAGTTCACGGCCATAAACCCCCCAAGGATGGGTTCCTGGGCCGTAAACTCCTATAAATGGGTCAAATGGTGCCTTAACTTCATCCTATGACTTGTATATTGAGCTAGAAACACTTGTGATTGACCTAGGACCACCAAAACACACTTTGAATGGGTACATAAGAGTTTACAACCGTAAACTCCTAGTTTACTGCCGTAAACTCCTCAAATGGCCCTTATGTTGTTCAAGTTCCACTCTAATGCCTTAAAACCAAGCCTAACATTACCCCACAAGAGTTGTAAGACCATTAGGCACCCAAAAACACCCCCACCATGATTTTACGGCTGTAAACTCATGGGGATATGGTCATTAGGGCCGTACACTCCCTTATGAGTTTACTCTTGAAGAGCAAACTCCTTATCTAGGCCATACACATCCATAGATGCCACCCGGGTCACTCCTAAAACTTGGAATGAAGTGTTTTCGCGTCTCGGAGTGTATATTCTCAATTAATTAGTAGTACCAAGCCTAATTAGATACAATTATGTATCTTTTCATACTACATAGGAACCTCGCACGCGTTCAAGCCCAGAACTGACGTTTAGCATCCAAACCGACACATTCCTCGATTGGTGAGTTCATACCCCAACTCCTTTTTCCATGTTTTTCAAATGTTTTCAAGGGGGAATACAAGAAAAAGTACAAGGAAATCTTGTACGCAAACTTATTATTTCAGTTCAAATGTTCATATTCTGTATGTTCTTAATATCGAAAACCGTATTAACCAATAGTTCAAATTGCAAAGTTAGCTCTCAGACTAATTGTAGATTTCTTTATAAAATGTTATAATCTATGTTACATTTTATAATTTGCGAAGGATTCATACTAATCATAAATTAGTATTAATACTAATAAGATACGCCCTCGGATAGTAACAGAACGACGAAAGTACAGCTAATGCACGCCTTTGGATGGCGCAAAACTTCGAAATTACAGCTAGTGTATGTCTTTGAGTGCCACCAGAGTTTTGGAAATAATTCGAAAGTACGCCTTTGGATATCGACAGAGTTTCGAAAATATACGCCTTTGGATGTCGACAGAGCTTCGGAAATACGTCTAAAGTACGCCTTTTGGAAGTCACCAGAACATCGAATATACAGCTAATGTACGTCTCTGAGTGTCTCCAAAGATTCGAAATTATGGATAAGTAAAGTAGATATTCGACATTCGAGTGTAGGATAACCAGGCTATCAGAATACCTAACTAATACTACAAGTATGGTAGATACTAGTACATTACATTCCGAACCAAGAACTAACCACGACTTTTAGGAAAATAAGGGTTTTTCCTGGGATAACATGACTGCTCTTAACCAAACTGTGTAACGAATGGATAACTAAACTTTCTTTATAAGAAAATATGGGATTTTCTTGGATAATGACTTTTTCAGAAAACTAAAGGAAACTTATTCTTTTTTGAAAATAAACCGCTTATGAACTCACCAGCTTTATGTTGATTTTTAAACTGCTTGTATTCTCAGGTCCGCATTAGATAGGTACCCCGCGATCTTTTGGAGAAGATGGAGCGTATAGAAGACTCGTCTTAACTTTTGTTCATATGATATATATGTATAACACATGTAACACTTTGTTTTCAGACAATGTAAATATTTCTATATAATGTAATGGTTGTGTTTAGTACGCTTACTATGTACATTGGTTGCGATACTACATGACGTCCTCCGCCCCGGAACGTTTCCGCCATCGGTTTCGGGGTGTGACAGTCGACATGTTATGTTGGGGTTGAGACTAGTGCTTTATGTTATCAGTCAATAGACCGGGGCAATTCAACTGTAAGGTTGTGGGCTGGGGCAGTGCAACCGAAATGTTGTAGGTCAGGGGTAATCTAACAGGAGGTTGTGGAACCGTTATGTGTTGGGCATTCCAACCGTAAGGTTGTGGACCAGGGCATTCCAACCGAAAGGTTGTGGTCCAGGGATAATCTAACCTTGTAGCACCTGGTCCTTGGTATGTATTCTTTTATTAATTCTTTAAAATGTTTTGCATTTTGGCCTTGGACTTGGCGAGTTGAAGGACAAACTCGCCGAGTAGAAGGGGGATGAAACGTGGGGTTTAAGCAGTGGACTCGATGAGTCGGGTCCCGGACTCGGTGAGTAGGCCCTGTCTGGACAAAAACCCTAATCCGAGGGTTTGCACCCTATTTAAACACCTTAACTCGGCCTCCTTCGTCCCATTTGCTCCCAGAAGACCCCCATAGCAAACCCTAGCTGTTATTGAAGCAATCTAAGGCATTTGGGGTGATTTTGGTGCTTTGTGATCCAAGGAAGGAAGGAAAAGCTTGAAGGATCAAGAGGAGGCTAGAAGGATCCGATTTTGAGCATCATTTGCAGTCTACAGAAGGTATAAAGTCTATACCTTGTTTGTTCTTTTGATACATCCCATTTTGTGGAGATCTAGGGCTTTTCTAAGCCATTTTGGTCACCAACCATGAATGCAAGCATGGTTAGGGGTTGATGTTTCAGATCTAGGTCCTTAGGGGGGTTACAAGGCAGAAAGGAGTGGCTTTTGCACTCAAAGAAGGCCCCATGCATTGTAAGAGCTTGTTTTAGGACCTTTTGAGCTCAAATTCCCATGCAAGCATGTAAAGGTTGTAACTTTACGTGCTAGATTGATTGTAGAAGCATAGATCTATCTTTTGATCAAGGGTTGTACATCAGAAATCGAAGATTTAGTGAGAGGATGTGACCGACTCGACGAGTCCATTCTTGGACTCGGCGAGTCCAAGGTTTCTGTCCCATATCAGTTGAGGGTCAAAAGGACCCAGTTGAGTGTGGAAAGGTTTTAGGGGGTCCCGGGAAGTGACCCAACGTTATGGACCAAGCCATTGTTCTGGAAATTCATGGGACTCGACGAGTGCATGAGCAGACTTGACGAGTCCAAGGCAATCTTCTTAAGGATGAAGATGAACTCAACGAGTTGTTCATACAACTCGGAGAGTCAAGGACAGGACCTATGTATCAGTTAAAGTTGAACTCGACGAGTTGTTCATACAACTCGGCAAGTCAGGTGAAGAATCAGTCGATGTTCAATTAGAAGGAAAACACGTCGAGTTATCGCCTAACTCGACGAGTAAAGACGGGTATAAGGACAAATGGGAGGATAGGGACTCGGCGAGTCAGGTGAACTGGAAGTTGACTTTGACTTTGACTTGGTCAGGGGTAAAATGGTCATTTTACCCTAAGAACAGTTAGCAGTGTATGACTAAGTGTTTTGTGGGAATTATAGCTGGAGGATTTTCGGAGCAGCAGCGGCAAGAGTCAGAGGATTCCCACACAGATCAGCAGCTACTAGGAGGTGAGTTACCTTCTAGTAGCGGTGGTTCTACGGCCACAATGCTGGCCCACCAGTAGGATTTGTACGTTAGATGATTGTCTTTGTGATATCATCTAGGTTTGCTACCACCTTATATGTTATATGCTGGCATGATATGTTATATGTGATAGTAGCAGAGTTCGGTTGTTAGGACCGAAGGGTAGGTCAGACACCCCAGATATGTCTGACAGTATGTGATGATATGTTTATATGCTGGCATGATATGTTATATGTGATAGTGGTAGTAGGAGGGGAATATTCCCCAAGTTTGGTTGTTAGGACCGAAGGGTAGTTCGGACACCCCAGATATGTCTGATAGTACGTTTATGTTATGATATATATGATAGCAGTAGTATAGGTGGATTAGCCCTCAAGTGTTAGTTGTTAGGACCGACGGGTAGGTCAACACCCTAGAATGGCTTGACATGGGTAGGTCAACACCCCATAATGGCTTGACACGGGTAGGTCGGCACCCCAGAATGGCCGTACCGAGTAGGTCGAGCACCCCAGAATTGCCCGGCAGTATGGATGCTATTGGATTGTATGGTATGTGGTACGATGGGGGAACTCACTAAGCTTCGTGCTTACAGTTACAGTTTTGGTTTCAGGTACCTCTTCAGCGAAGGGGAAGGAGTGGGCGCGGTAGCGGCACATCATACACACACTCTTTGTTTTCCGCACTATGAGTTATTCTAGGATTTGTACTCTGACATTATTATGTTTTTACGATTCGGTTTTCAGATACGAGACGTGTTTTGATTAAATGATATGATCGGATAATATTTTGTTACAAATGTTTTGCCAATCACTCAATCAAAAATGAAATTTTTTGACGTGAAAATTGGGTCGTTACAAACCGGGAGGTTGTGGACCCGATATTTGTTTGGTTATATGTTTGTGTGGTGGTATTTGGGTGAACTCACCAAGCTTCGTGCTTACAATTTTAGTTTATTGTTTCAGGTACTTGAGATGATCGTGGCAAGGTGAAGGCGTGCTTATGCACATCCTTTGGTTTTATGTTGTTTGGATTTTGGGATAATCTGATTACTAAATTGCACTTTTGAAATAATGGTTTTGTAAACATTTTATGGTTATGTGTTGTTTTTGAAAATTTAAAATTTATTATGATTTTTGGGATATTACAAGTTGGTATTAGTGCCCTGGTTTGAGTGAATTGGATGAACATTCGTATGAATCTAGACTTAACTAAGGATCCGTGAAAGTTTTTAAATTATTTCCAAATTAAATTCAAATTATTTTCAAAAGTAACAAAGGAAGGATGAGATGTGTACGATCAGCCGCGGCAAGAAAGTATACCCCAAGTTACCACACTGTTACTTGTTTATGATGATTATGGTAGAAGTGCATGCTAGTGATCAGCTAGGAATCTTCAGGAAATTGATGATAGACTTGCCTGATGTATGATTTTTGATAGCCTAGGAGGACTTCTTATATGCTAGATGAAATTGGCATCATTACTGAAGTCGCTTAGTGTGCATCATAGTTGTACATAACAATGATTCTATAGCCTGAGAATGTTAGTTTTAGCTTTATTTCCCTCTCATGTATGATTAAGGGGTTATGGTAGAGTCAAGTATTCGACTGTCTATGGGATCTAACGTTGTGTATGATTAGCATGCACAAGTGGCTGTAGGGTTGGTAGAAGTTTCATAAGTGGGTGTAGTTTATAACAGATCATCATGATGAATGATTACCCACTCTTGAGATAGTAGATTCATGATGATTGTCTATCCTAGATGCTCGAGCCTAGTGGTTGGGAATTCCATACAAGGATCTACCTGATTTTTTATTGTGTCTTAGTGCTAGTCGACTCCACTGCTCGAATGTTGCTTGCTTTGTGCTTTATGGGAATCATATTGATGTTAGATAACTATCAAATGAATATGTTAAATTACATGCTACGAAGGTTAGGTCATCTTAGAGTGAAGGATTTTTTTTCCTATTACATAGCTCTCATTTGAGTCTAACCATTGTAGGGTTGAGTCTTTTAGTTGAAAGATTATTTAAGTTTTGTTGCATGTAATTGTATTCATGAACTTGTTTGCTGACATTAATAGGGGTTCTTCAGCAACTGATAGCAGGGGAGGTGGAGGAATCCTAGGAGAGCCTAGGAAGTGCTTTAGTGAGGGTATTATGATGTAGAGCAGTTATTAGGAGTATTATTATAAGTAGATGACTTAGAAGATTCATGATGATTCTTGAGGAAAGTATGGATAGGTGTGGAAGATAGTATTGGGCCCATACTACTGGAAGCACATGATCCATACTCGAACTGAGGAAAATTTTGGGGATTATAAGGACCTAGTTGGGGAAGATAATATGGTTTGATACCATGATTCGTGGAAGTGGTTCCATATTTGTCGATCTTTTGAATATGGTTGTTCAGACATGAGGATGGGTCTAGTAATTGTTTTGGGCCTCTGTGGTGATGTCGTATGGGTTTGAATGGTGCAGATCTAAGTAAGTTAGTTGATTTTAAGGTCTCCAAGGCCTTGCTCAAGTGGTGCCAGTTGGGCCATGGGACTCAAGAAGGAAGTGGTTGTCGTGAGCAGGTCGAGAATTGCAGCCAAAGGGTGAGTGGTTGACAGATGGATTGAAATCTCTCTATCTATGGCAAGGGTTATGACCTTCTAGTGTTCCGAGTTCTGAGAAAGTGTGAGCAGGCTGGTGACTTTCAAAGTTGGGATGTAAACCCAACATGGGGCTAGTTGGCTGTGGTGTTTGGCGATAGTATGGCATCGTGGAAATGTGTAGGAGGATTGTTGTGGTGTGGATGTCTCATGATGAGGCCAACAGTCTGATTCTTGGGATATAGGCAGGTAAGGTGTTAGCTGATGGTTTCAGGCAAATCGGGGCGACAACTTTTGTTGTCTCTGGCATACCCCGACTATGAGAAAGATGCCTTTTATATTTATGAATGATTCTCATGATGAAATGATAGTTAGGGATTTCAGGCGAGGAGTGTGAGACTCTACTTGTTTCTAAATAGGAAGTTGGTGTTATGGATGGACTGTCAGATATATTGCTTGTGCATCTATGTGGGTGTAACACCCATAAAATTTGAGCCAAATTAAAACATTTTAATTCATTCAAAAATCATTAAGTTCATACATCCTATTTTCAAAATAGTTTAAACATCAGAATATCCCCCAGAACCATATCACATAAATCATAAAACATGAGGAGCGGTACAACACGCCTTCTCCTTGCCACGATCTCCTGAAGTACCTGAAACAATACACTGAACTGTAATCCTGAAAGCTTAGTGAGTTACCCCCAATATACCAACCACGCATAAACATACTCATAACATATCACAAATAGAACAACCATGCACATCGGGTCTACTGTGTGACCGGTCCACCCGCACCGGGCCTCCAGTCCACCTGGTCCACCCTCCGAGTCTAGCCATGTACATCGAGTCTACAATGTGATTGGTCCGCCCGCACCAGGCCTTCAATCCACCTGGTCCACTCTCTGAGTCTACAGTATGACTGCTCCGCCCACAGCGGACCTTCAGTCGGCCTGGTCCACTCTCCGAGCCTCGGCACGTCTGGTCCGCCCTCTTGGGGCCTTCAGCCTATCCGGACCGCTCACTGGGCTTTCGGAATATCCGGTCCGCCTTGGGTATGTTGGCCTACAGCACAAAGCAGGACTCGCCTCAACCCAACCCCCGTCAATCAACCATGTGCACATAAGCAATTAATCACATAACAAATCCTTAATCAGACAAACAGTCTAACAAATCACATAGCATATCAACATCCTAACCAGGATTCGGACCTAACCGGTCACTAGCATAACATTACCCTATATATCGGGTACCGACCTTAACCAGGTCACTAACATATCACCATCCTAAATAACAGGATGCAGATCTAGCATAACAATAACATAACAAACAATACCTGGATTTCCATCCGATAAAGGGTCGGCCTTGGTACAATAGACCCTATCGATATAGTGAGGATAACTCACCTGCCATTGCCGACTGAAGAGATATAACCAAGCTGCTCCGACCACCGACATGAACTTCACCACATAACACTACCAAAGAACCAATTCCATAAATACCAAAATTACCAAAATACCCTTGGAAGTCAAACTGGTCAACTGTTGGTCAAAGTCCTCAATCAAAGTCAACCTTCCTAGTCTACTCTACTCGCCGAGTCAACTCGTCGACTCGTCGAGTTCTTATACTCAGAAACTCCCATAACACGACTCAACTCGCTGAGTCGCCCCAAGACTCGTCGAGTCCAACGATCTTCGAGTCACATCCTGCTCAACTCACAGAGTCGCCCCTCGACTCACCGATTCGAGGCTTAAGTAGAAGAGGTTCGGGTTCCACGACCAGACTCACCGAGTCCAAGGCAATCTTCAATAGACTCTCCGAGTTGTTCTTCCAACTCGCCGAGTCCATGCACATGTTCATACAACTCGTCAAGTACACCCATGTGACTCGCCGAGTCTCTCCAGTTCTCAATCCATACAATGGTTTTCCGAGCCATGCAGGGTCTCCAAACCATAGATCCACTCTTCTACAGTCTAACCCTCACATAAAGTTGCAAACTTTACATGAAACCAAGGAGATATAGGCCCAAAACATACTAAAGCAAGGGTTAAGGACTAGGGGGCTTCACTAACAACTCTTAGACATGAGCTTTATGACATTCTAGGCCATAACAAGTCTATATCTGGAGTAGCAACCTCAGATCTAAACTCCAAACCCAAAATATATCTCAAACAAGCTAAGGAACTCCAAATCAACCACCAAGGATGAACCAAAAAGGAAATAGCTTAAGATAATGGCTCCTTACCTCTTAGATGTGCCCAAACTGATGTAGATCCCAGATCTACACAAGCCCCTTGATGCTAGCCTCTAATTCCTCAAGCTCCTTCCACCAAATTCCTCTTCCAATCTCCAATCTTCTCAACAATGAAGTCTCACAAGAAAATTAGGGTTTCTGGATCTCAAAAGGGTAGCAAAGAGGCTGAGGGTGGGTTATAATGTGCTTTATATAGGGCACAACCCCCAGGATTAGGGTTTTCTCTCTTCAGCACCAACCCGTCGAGTCCAAGCCGCCGACTCGGCGAGTTGGCAACTTAACCCGCGACAGAATCCCGCTCCAACTCGACGAGTAAGCATGCCTACTCGTCGAGTCCCTTTCCTTAATTTAAACTTTAAGTCCTTCAATAACACCTTTGGAATTTGGGGTGTTACAACTCTTCCCCACTTAAATTAGGCTTCGTCCTCGAAGCTTACTGCAGTATACTCTTCAGAACAAACCCCTTGCACTACAGACTCCGATTTCTCAATCAACTCATGCTCTTACAAACCCTACTTCTGCATCTCTCTTAAAATGGCTTATTCTCACGTGACATCCTTGACACTACTCCAAGCCGACCATCAGCCTTTAAACTCAATAGCACTACATGTTAACCACGTATCACCCGATGATACCATCTCTTCAAATCAGGAACACACCTTCGTGCCCTGCGAACGCTAGATACCACAAACAACCACTGAACTCCGCCAAGACACTAATCCATCTTAATTCGCCCAACATTGGCGATAACCCTGATAACTTGCAACCTGGAACGAATCTTGTTCCACCCTTTGGTTTTATCCCTTACGCGCTGACAGGATACTGCATCCCTCAGCTCCCATAACCCATCAACCAAACGTATCGTGTAACCACTCGTACCTGGCCCAATCAGCCTCGGTCTGGAATACCAAACACACCAGGTCCAATCAATCATAGGGTCCGGTCATCCTCATGATGAAATACCCCAGATTGGAAAACCTCCACATACATAGTGGATGTACAACTGGCGGATGCAAATTTTGGAGCCATGTGAGATTATTGAATTGGCCGTGGGAGCAGTGGGTTAGTGATGACTTGTCAGGAAGTAAAGAGTATATTTAAGGTTTTAGGCATAATTTCCGGATTTTGGGTTGGTTAAAATTCATGATCGATATATTCTAAGTATTCCTTCTGCATGTTTGAGTAGTGTTCCTAGTCAGTAATTAGGGGCGAGTATGCCAAATGAATGAATAGCAGTCTTATGGAATAATTTTTGGGGTTTTAAATTGATGGGGTTTGGACGGCAGGATTGGAGGATGGTCGTCCGTATGGGATGAATCTTCAGGTTTAAATGAAATTCAGGAAGTGCGGGCAGGATCGAATAGGATGCAGACTTAGACTTAATGGATTAAGTTGGAAAAGATGCACTTTTGGTCCCTTTGAGACTTAAAGACTAGATCTTGGTGGTTTGGACCATTCCAATGGATAAAGTTGGAAATTTTATCCATTATGGAGTTATTAGGAACTATAAAAAAATGTGATCTTGGTTTTAAGTTTTCTTCCATGCATGAGTTACAATGTCTTAATGGGTTAACTAGTTAGAGTTTTTGTGTTTGCGAACTTTATGGCCATGCAAGACCATAAAGTTGGAAACTTTATGGTTAAGGACGTTATTTTAGGGTTGAATCTGGATTATGGACACAAGAGCTTAAGGATTAAGCTCTTAATAGGAAAGTAATGAAGCCCTCATGAATGTTGGGGGTTTCGCGGGAATGTTCGGCGTTCGTGGTTAACCTACCCATTTCTTTTGGTCAAGCCGTTTACGCTTAGCGTACAAGATGAGTACGTCGGGCATACTCAGCACTGTTGACCAAGTTTGACTTTTGACTTTTTGGAACTTTGACCAGGATTTGACCAAGTTTGACCTAAGGGTATTTTGGGTATTTTGAGTTATATTTGAAATTTGTCACTATTTAATGAATAGGTGGCAAGTGGATTCGGTATTCGGAGCTGAGATTTATTCAACTATCTTTCAGACTTAGAGGTGAGTTTTCCTCACTGTACTTGTAGGTCGAAGGCACCAAGGTCGACTCATTGGCTTGATAACATGTTATATTGATTGATGATATGTTGCATATGCGGTAGATCTATATGATTATACGATAGCTGATGATACGCATTAGACTAGTAGATCTGTAGGACCACCTTGTAATTACTGGCTGTATGAGTATCTATCTGCTGAGTATGTTTGTTGTTTGTTATATGTTGATATGTTATGTTGGGTTTGAAACTACTTCTTTATGATTTCAATCAACAGACCGGGGAAATCCAACGGTAAGGCTGTAGGTCGGGGTTTCCAACCTAAAGGTTGTGAGCTAGGGATAATCCAACCAGGAGGTTGTAGACCCATTACGTATTGAGCATTCCAACTGTAAGGTTGTGGGTTGGGGCATTCCAACCAAATGGTTGTTGGCCAGGGGTAATCCAACCGGGAGGTTGTGGACCCGATATTTGTTTAATTATATGTTTGTGTGGTGATACTTTTGGGGAACTCACCAAGCTTCATGCTTATAGTTTTAGTTGATTGTTTTAGTTACTTTAGATGATCGTGGCAAGGCCAAGACGTGATCGTGCATATCCTTTGGTTTTATGTTGTTTGGATTTCGGGATACTTTGACTACTAAATTACACTTTTAAAACAATGCTTTTGTAAACATTTATGGTTATGGGTTGTTTTTGAAAAGTTAAAATTTATTGTGATTTTTGGGATGGTACAATGAGTATTAACAGAAATCAGAGATTGATTTCGGGGAATTGTTGAATAAGAATGTGAAGAAATGGAAGTTAAAGGAACAGTGTGTGTGTGTGTGTATGTGTGTGAGTGAGTGAGAGAGAGAGAGAGAGAGAGAGAGGTGGGCCCTTATTTTATTTCTAATTAATTAAAATTATTAATATAAATATAAAATAATAATAATAATATAAATATAAGGGGTATAATTGTATTTTTAAGTTGATAGGGACCAAAACCAATAAAAATGTCTAATTTTGGACCATTGGTACACCACCAAAACGTTTTGGACTCAACCACATAATTTTTCCAACCATAGAAACCATTTTTGTAATTTTGTCATCTATGAGATATCACTTTTACATATTAGAAATGGAAATTCTATGGTATACTAATTGTTCATGTGATAGCAATAGTGAAATCAATAGGGTTAGTTTGCAAATTATCACCATTTTCTTCATTTCTTTTTCATGTCAGTGGTGTATCAATCAAAATAAGAATGGAAATAGTGTATCCTCTTATAACTTGATTGGAATGGAAAATGTCGAATGAAGTAATGATCAACAACCTCCACCCATAAGAACCTCATTCCATTATATAATTGAATTATATTTTGTGGAGAAAAATATTACCTTCATTACAATTTTCAGAATTGTTGGGTTAAACCTAATTATTTAATGAGTCAACTATTATCAGTTAGCTGTAATATTAGCAAAGTTGGCTGCTTTAGTGTGTGTCTATGATGACAACCTGATAATGAAGATTTGAAGATTCTATAGCATGGCTAAGGAAACTTGTACATCAAGTGTTTGATCCTAAGTTTTATGATAACTATTAGATCTAATTCAATTGAGGTTAGAGTTTCCATATGTAAGGAAATGTCTTTGATTCTTGGAGATTGCTTATGATGATTGGACCTACTATTTATTTAATGTAGGGTTTATTGGTAGATAGTCTTTTTTATATTTGTATTAATATAATTTTCTCAGTGAAAATATTCTACAGAGTATGTTCTTTAATCATAATACGCTTCTGATTAACTCCCTTATATATGAAATTGATTTCATCAAAATAATTAGTTTATGAGTATTTATATGTGTTCTTTACATATTATTGTTGGAAATAATGTCGAAGGTCATAACTATTTGTAATATTTTTAATAATAACAAGGTCATTTTGGGTTACCCTTAAATCCCAATTGAGCAATAAAATGACAAATGGAATTTAGCAGAAATTAATTTATTAATTTGTCATGTTATGATAAATTAATTAGAGGCTATTTTGGGAATAATAAGAAGTTAATTAATTGTAGACAACTGATGTTAATTAATTAAAAGGTTTAATCAATTGGAACAATCCAGAGGGAGATTTCAACAAAAAAAAGGCAGTTATATTGGAAATACGCAACTCGATGCCTATAAATAGGGAGCTAAAGATCAAACCCTAATTGCTCAAAAATCCTAGCTCTAGAATTCAGCCCCTCCCTCTTGACGACACAACTTAACCCTCTTAGGGTTTGTAGTTAGTGATTTCCCTCACCTCTCCAAAAGGGTTGTCTTGTTGCTTAGTTTATGTTCTTAGGTGTGATTCCATTAGAGGGATTCTCCTTTGGATCCTTGGAAACCATTCAACGTGAGAAAAACAAGATCGCAAGCAATGAGATATTTGGCCAACAAAGAGGTATGTAATCTTAACTTTCTTATGGTTGCAAAAATAGTATGAACATAAGATCCTTGTAGGTTTGGATTGAACATTTGACTTGAAAATTATAATATGCGTCTGTTTCCATATGTTGTATTAATATGTTCAAAATCTTTCAGTGGTATCGGAGCCTTGAATCATAGCTATTTGCACTATTAGATCCAATTAGATTTGTAAAAAATCTCTTTTGCATGTTAGAATTTTTCAAATTAGGGTTTAAGGTGCTTTTGTATTTAAACTCCCTGAAATATGGCAAGTAGATAAATATATATGTACTTTTTTGAAAATGATTAAAAGTAGCATCTTGGATTCTGAAAATCCGATGAATATATGTGAAATGCGACAATAATGTTTTTTTGTTTAAACCATAGGATATATAAGAATAGAATATATAAGAAGGATAGAAACATATATAATGTTTTTTTAATAGATACATTAAAAACTAGTGTATCGGAGTATGCAATCCGAAGAACATGATGGGTTTTATACAAACAATCCTATGTGTGCATGCAACCCTAGAATTGGATCTATGTTTTCACTATTAGATACACAACATTATGAACACATAATAAAACCCTAATGAGTCATACTATTTTCGAAATTCACCAAGAAGATTAGATTACATACCTCTTGTTGTTATATAGCAATAACAACTCAAATCCTCCTTGTAATGGCTTTAGAAAGCTTAGAGTCACAAGTGTCATTCCTCTAATGGCTCACAAACACCAAGAGCAAGAGGATGAAGAATGATAAGAGAGGAGGCACCCAAAAACGTGTGGAAACCTTAAGGAAACTCTTAGCCACGTTTTTGGTGCTCTAGGGTTCCTTAAATAGTGAGGCTATTAGGGTTATCTAACAAGGAAACCCTAATTTGACTGCTTAGGCCCTAAGCAACCCATGGACTCCCTCCTTAGAGGCCTAGGACGATTCCTAATGGGTTTCCCCATAGAATTCGTCCACCCCTCTAATATGGAGTCCATTACCCCAATATTCAACTATCATACAATTGACAGTTCTAGTCCCT
This sequence comes from Lactuca sativa, assembly GCF_002870075.4. Classification (NCBI taxonomy): domain Eukaryota; kingdom Viridiplantae; phylum Streptophyta; class Magnoliopsida; order Asterales; family Asteraceae; genus Lactuca; species Lactuca sativa. Next base: position 158,790,747 of record NC_056629.2, on the reverse strand, counting down.
TAAGTTTAATTAATGTCTTTTAGCCACAAAATTAATTCTTAATTAATTATTGACTAATATTAATTAAACAATATGATTTCTCCTTTAATATATTATTCTCATAATATATTAATAAATCATAATTAATCCTCTCTCTCTCTCTCTCTCCATAATTCATCCTATCAAGTTGCTTTGGTGAAGGCAACCCAAAAGGACCATGCACCATCGGGTCAAGTACATACCAAAATAGTTATGGACTTAGACACTAATCCAACAGTCTCCCACTTGGATAAGTCTAATAACTATTATGCATATGACTTCAGATCCTGATCCGCAATCGTAGCTTTCAAAAGCCGCTGTCAACTCTGATCTTATCAGATACGCGTCCTTTAGATAAGAGATCATATATTCCTCCATTTTAGATATCGTATAGACTGAGACATGGATTTAAATCATTCTCTTTGTCTATGTGTTGTTTCCCGATTTCCGATTTATGACGACTGACAACAGACTACAATTGAACACATCAAATTAGTCCCGGCTTGGCCAAGCGCTTAGGTGTCATCACTAAATCATCGAGGGGCCCCAAGATATCGCTTTCATCCCACTTTGGATAAAAGGAATCGGATAAACTTTGATTCAATGCTTGCTTGCACTCACTCACCGAATCACACACAACAATATGTTTTATGACACCAAGTTACTGGTGCGTTTACATATTATCAATGCGTAACCGACTCGCAAGATACAACTCACACATCTCGGTTTCAAGAATATAAGATACTATCGTCTCACCAATCACCCATGATAAAATCCATGAAGTGATCCAAGAGATCGTGGGTTTAATCCAATGCTCAAATCATATTCATAAGCACTCATGAACGTTGCAGCAAACATTTGCTTATGTCTAATACACTTTAGACAATCCACACACCAATTCACGACAGTCTTCATTCATACCTACTTCCAACATATGAACGACTGTGGTCCGTTCTAATAATTCGATTATTCTGAAATAATTAATTATTCAGGAAGTCAAAACACGCAAAGTGAAACACAAGAATAATACTAATCCTATATGGTCCCAAACCCTTGAGTATAAATAAAACACCTTTTATTTATCACTATATCGATTACTCATTATTTGTTGTTTTGGGTAATCAACTTCTTACTTGAATTTTTACTACACTTGTCCCATGCTCTTAGCATGCACACAATGTTTACCTATGGTCCTTACTTTGTGAAATAGATCAAATGAACATATTTCCAATCATACTCATTTCACAACTCCCAATCCCTATCACAAGTGTAAGAATATCAAATTCTTCTTACTTATGCTAGATTCTAACATTTTATGCAATGATTCTTTCGTAAATTTATAGCTCAAAATCATCAAGACTTGGCTAATCTCTATAAGAAACAATTCTATAGATATGATGTCTCTCACTTAAAGAAAATTCCTTTGAACATCATTTCTTGCATAAAAGTTTTTAATCTAGATACAGATTCTCAATATCCAACTCCCAATATGGAAACATTTCCATATTTGCCATATGACAACTCATTCTTAATAGAATCTTATCTATTCATAATAATGTCGATATGGTCCATCCAATACCATACTTCCAACTACTCACAAGCGACCAATCCTCAGCGAGCTTTGGATCGTCCTTTGATAGTTGTTTAATTATCTTAGTCAAAACCGATTCTTGTCATTTTTCCCTCTAAATGCGCTAAACATTTGGAAAATTTTAGAATGGTCAAATATTATAGCACTTGCAATCAATCCTATACCCGAAGCGTATGGGACACGATGCATAATGTCTTACATAAAGATACGATACTTTATCAATCTTCTGCCATAATATTTAATGTGTCATGTTCTCACAATTCGAACTATGAAGAGGGATGCCATAATCATAATCGAATTTTCAGAACGCACTATGTATCCTTGACTAAATTTATTAACATTCCACAACCTAAGCCTTTAGATTTGAAATGAAGCATAATATTCTCTCCCTTAATTATAGCAAAACAACTTTTCAACCCTTACGACTTTTCAAAGTATAACTCTTGTTTTCATAATTAGTATTGCTAACTTGCAATACTTGCCTTAATAATCATACAAGCACAACATTTATGTTCCCACTATCATGATGATTATTATCATATAAGCATAACACTTATGCTCCCACTAGCTTTGACATGTATTCAGAAATAAGCTGAACTTTCAGATTTCTAATGTCAGATGCCTCGATAAGCCTTTATCTAAGCTTCTTAAACTTATACACCTTTTCCTAAGATAGTTCATATGTGTGTCTAAACAATTCAGACTAATTTCCAAATCTCACAATTCGAATCATGGAAAGGGATACCGTAACCATAATCAAATTCGAGAATCCAATTTTCACAATCACTATCTTCTTAACCTCTCTCTTAGTGAAAGTATTTCCTCACAGTCATCTTCATGAAGGAGGGAATCTTATGACACTTCGATTTTAATGGTGTATGTGTTCCTATCCATGTGAACTTGTCAAAACCAAGATTTGCAACAAATCCAAACTCGTATGGACCGAACTCTTAATCTTGATTTCTTGCCTTATTGTAACACGAGTGCCCACCATGTCTTCCAAGCAGTTAAGCAACTCATCCTTTCCTATCAATGTACTTTTCATTGATCAAGGTGCTTGCCTTTTATGCGTTCAAATGAGAACTCATAGAACTCACATGCATAATTAACTCAATTGGAACGGCACAGAAACAAGATAGTGTCAACACGATAGGTTGTGAACCTCAAGTCGTGTGCTAGTGATGATCGATAAGGTTTATTCTTGATTAGTTCTTGAACTTTTCAAGACCATTAAGACTCCCATTGACTCCTTGACATATAAGATTCTCTTGTCAATAATCATTTCTTGACAAACAAATATTCAAGAGTTAGTGTAGCTTTTATCAAGACAAAACACTTCACAAAATTGGTCCTAGTTGGTCTTTGTCTTATCCAAGACATCACAACTTTCCACATTTGGTGAATGTTATAAACCTTCTTAAGACTTGTCACTCAATGTCACAATCTTAACTCTAAGACTTGTTTTGGAACGAAGTATGATTGACTTCTTGATTTAACCATTTATTCAATTCTTGATTCCTCTTATCAGACATACAATTGTACTAAGACTCACTTAGAGGATCAATTGAGATATGGTTCTTAATCATTAAGACCTATCATAAAACATAATAAAAGGTACTCTCCCTTCTTCTTAGAATAGAGAAACTTTTATCTTTCTGCCTACTTGATTCTTCTTATTCGTTCTGCTATTGATTTAAACTCTTTCAATCAATTCAGAATTACACTTAATCTTATAAGTATAATCATATTTACTAAACCTTTAGTAAATCATGACGAATATCTTTGTTACTCTTGTGGTGGACTTGATCACCACACAACTTTGTGTACTCGATCTCCTAGTCCTTCACTTGACACTTTGTCAATGAATTAGTCTAATTTCCAAATATGAAATTTCTCATTCATCATGCAACCAAGTTGCATGATTCTAATTTTCTGTCCAATTGAAACTTGGGTGATGAGAAACTCTCCCTATTTGGTAAATTCTCGACATTTCCACATAATTAAGAATCAAATCCATTATTGCTAATAATAGAAACATTCAAAACATCAATTTTTTATACACGCCATCTCAAGGATAAATAAATAATATAAAATCAAAATTTTATTTTATTGCGGAAAAATTTGTTCTTACAGTGAAATTCTTTGAAAAACTATGTTAATACATATTTCTTAGCAATCTTAGTTTAACTCTAAGTAGTAGCTCAAGAATCTAATCTTCAAGTAATGCGATCGAAATCCATTTCTTCACGATTAGATTCCGCTCACTTCTTCCCTTAAGTTTCCTCTCTTTTCTTCGATTCTACAAAACATCAAATGTAATCTTATCACATCATGTATTAAGAATCTAGAATAGGAACTTAAAAGAGTTAGTTAATGGAATTTACCTAAAGCAGAGCCATACGGTTTGACTCTCCCATCTCTTAGATCTCTTAGGTAAATAGGACAGCTTCGTCTCCAATGCCCCTTCTCTTTGGCAATAAAAGCAAATTGACTCTTTTGGAATAGCACATGGAACTACTTCAGACTTTGCCTTTCTCTTATGATCAAACTTTTCGATCATGGCATGCCTTTCGTTTCCATTGCCTATATCCATGGAAATCTAGAAGGCAGATTCACCAATCAACTTTGCTTTTCCAGTGCGCCAAATCATTGTTGATTCAGTAGCAATAAGCATGTAGGTGAGATCTATAAGGGTCACGTTGTGGTTAATCATATAGTACTTTCTTACGAACTCACTATATGAGTTAGGAAGCGACTGAAGAACCCAGTCAACAGCCAGCTCCTCACAGACAACGGATCCCAACATTCTTAACCTATCAATGTGTGACTTCATCTCTACGACGTGTGCACACACCGACTTTCCTTCTTCGTGTTTACTTGCCAAAAGGGCTTGAGTGAGCTTGAACTTTTCAAGCCTTCGAACTTGTAGGTTAGGGAGAATAATTGGAGGAGGTGGAGGAAGTGAAGTATGATCTCTTGTTCCTCGATCGAATCATGGAATATAATCTTCATATGGAAAGCTTGTTCCAGGGGATTTGGGAATACCATAGTTGTCATTCTATGACGGGAGAAAACAAATTCAAGTTAGTTGATTGATTGAGTCCTTAATAAATCACCCAAATGAGATATTAAGGCTAGGACCCAACACAATATGCTACAACCTAGAAAAGGGATGCCATAATCTAGTTGCTGAATGTTTGAAGGTAGGTAAATGACGATTTACCAATTTCCACCATGAAAAACGAAAAAGAAATTTAAGTTTTAAATCTATGAAAACTCCTAGATCCTTTGAGATTCATTGAACTTTTCAATGGCATGTTTAAATCTCGATATGCCCCCTCTAGTTTGTGACTGGGATACCAAGGATCACAAAGCGGGTGTGAATAACCATGCAAACTTACATGGTGCCCCCACATGTTACAGTCACCTATTCGATGTGCCGGTTAACCACACACGCTCCACCAAACTATGACAAACATTGAGTCACCCTTTGCTACCTTTGCTTAGAACCATTTAGTGTGCCGGTTAACCACACACGCTCTAATAACGTCTTCGCAAGGGCACAAAGTGTAATTTCATGGAATTGCATCAATTCACTTTTGCTTAAAGTAACTAAGATTGGGAATTTTGTAAAACTTTTAGTTACTTTATACTTCATTATACTTTTAATGGAAAGGGTTTGCCATATCCTACCCGTTCGGCTAACGACCCTCCACCAATCAAGCAAGCGGTGGGTGAGAGTGGACACCCATTAAACGGCCATTTTATAGGCCATAACCTTATACCCCCCTTATAGATCGGCTTCGTGAATGAGGCCTACTAACGGTAAGACTAGCATTTTAGTTATACATATATAATATTAAACTTTTAATGTTATACATAGTATAAGGGTGTATTTTACACTTTTAAAATACTAGGTGGTTTAGATTATACTTTTAATTAACCAAAATCATTATGGTTTTATTAACTCTCTTTTAATTATACACTTAATTAACTTAATAAAACCATAAGGGTTTAATTTGAACTTTTCAAAATTAGGGTTTTGGAATTTAGACTTTCAAAATTAACTTTTAATCAACAATTTAAATTCCAAAACTTGAGGGCAAGTTTTGAAACTTTTCAAAACAATTAGGTTTTAATCTCACTTAAAATTTTCGAATTTAAAACATTTAAATTAAAATTTTAAATATTAAAACTCTTGATTTAATAATTACCAAAAATTAAACAATTAATTTAAATTATTAAATCACAAGGGATTGTCTAGATCATGAGGATAATTACCATTTATACATTTAAGATATCCTAATCCCTTGAATCCCTCTCTAAATCTCGAAAATAAGGGATGGGATAATTCAAGATCTTTAATTACCATATTTAACCATTAAAAGATAACTACAAGATATGGGATTATTCAAATCTCTAAAATATAGGATCTTATCTTGGGGAAGGAGGCTAATCTCGAAATCTAAGGGTTTGCAAACCCTAGATCTCGAAATCTTTGACTAATGGAAAGGATTCATAAAACCTTTTCATGATATTTTCGCAAATTAGGGTTAGGAAACCCAAATCTCGAAATCTATAGCCTCCTAGGGTTTATTGGCTATAAACCCTAATTTGTCAAGTTCATACAATTGAATAAACTAATTGAAAACAACTTAACCAATGGCTCTGATGCCACTGATGGGTTTTATACAAACAATCATATGTGTGCATGCAACCCTAGAATTGGATCTATGTTTTCATTATTAGATACACAACATTATGAACACATAATAAAACCCTAATGAGTCATACTATTTTCGAAATTCACCAAGAAGATTAGATTACATACCTCTTGTTGTTATATAGCAATAACAACTCAAATCCTCCTTGTAATGGCTTTAGAAAGCTTAGAGTCACAAGTGTCACTCCTCTAATGGCTCACAAACACCAAGAGCAAGAGGATGAAGAATGATAAGAGAGGAGGCACCCAAAAACTTGTGGAAACCCTAAGGAAACTCTTAGCCACGTTTTTGCTGCTCTAGGGTTCCTTAAATAGTGAGGCAATTAGGGTTATCTAACAAGGAAACCCTAATTTGACTGCTTAGGCCCTAAGCAACCCATGGACTCCCTCCTTAGAGGCCTAGGACGATTTCTAATGAGTTTCCCCATAGAATTCGTCCACCCCTCTAATATGGAGTCCATTACCCCAATATTCAACTATCATACAATTGACAGTTCTAGTCCCTTAAGTTTAATTAATGTCTTTTAGCCATAAAATTAATTCTTAATTAATTATTGACTAATATTAATTAAACAATATGATTTCTCCTTTAATATATTAATAAATCATAATTAATCCTTTCTCCATAATTCATCCTATCAAGTTGCTTTGGTGAAGGCAACCCAAAAGGACCATGCACCATCATGTCAAGTACATACCAAAATAGTTATAGACTTAGACACTAATCCAACAAAACATGTCTAAAACGCAAAAATAATATTACAAGAACTCTAAATGCTTTCAAAAATCGAAGTTCATTCCATAATAAAGGAATGAAACGATGTCATTTCGTTGAAAAACAGTGATACAGAAAGATGTGGGGATAGAAAGAGTTTCTTTAAAAGTGTAAGTTGCAAATGAAAAAGAACATACTTAATATTTGTTTGAAATCTGAAATATCCATATTTGGTGAGAGTGGCCATTTAGTTAAATTCCAAAAATGAATAAGTACTTTTTAAGAATGAGGGATGCATTAGAACCAATTAGGAAAGACTTAGCATGAACAAACAAAGACAATTTAGAAGTTACATGAAAGAAAAGGAGAACAACTCCAAACTTGTCGGTCTAAACAATAATTTGTCATATATATATATATATATATATATATATATATATATATATATATATATATATATATATATATATATATATATATATATATATATATATATATATATATATATATATATATATATATATATATATATATATATATTTTCGCCAAAAAAAATCTAATTATACAAATTAGGTTGTATATCGTCTTAGTCGTAATTTTAATCTTCTTAAAAAAGACTCTCTTGCTAGCTATATCAAATAAATATACTCTAGAATAACCCGTCTGTCATTTTTTTCTAATTAGCCCTCAGAAATTTATACACCAATGATTAACCTTATTAATATCATATTGTTTTTTAATAAATTATACTAACAAAAGCAAGTAAAAAATTAATAAAGAAGTATATTTTCCTAGAAGGAGCTAATGCATTTTATTCTTAATTTCGTGGTTTTGCTTTTGTTACCTAAAAGATGGAGAATATGATTTTCTTAAGAATGTTATGATTGCTGTATTCTTTAGAATATTTAAAAATGTAGAGAAACTAATAAACAGGAAAAGAAATATATGCGTTCAATGGTAGTAATGATGAGATGTGCGACAATGCGAGAATGATATGTTCATAAATGCGAGCAAAATATACGAACTCGACACAAGCTGCCCTTGTTTGACAAAGTTGTAAAAAACATTTATTGAAAATTTATTGTATGATAATTTAATACCAAATGCATCATCTCTGCCTATTTCTATAAAATTCTGGCTATTTTATCAGAATCAGAACAAGTAAATCTATGAGACGGTATGATTTTCATTGTTTCTTCTCACTTTTGGTCTTATTAATTTATGAGAATTGTGTATCAAAGTAAAAAACAACTATCAAACTAATTAAAAGTCCTAAAACCACTTTACATTTTAATTTTCAAAAGAATAGTAAACTGCAAATTTAATACCAAAAAATATATTCATCATCAATATCCCATCACATCTAATTATGGCATTCTGAAATAGAGTACTTCTGTAGTTAGAAATTATAAAATTGAATTGCATCTACTTTAGCATACAGGTTGTCACGAATTTTATGGACCACTTAAAATTATCTCTTGATGTAATAAGAACCGACTTTAATAGTCTTTTTCAATGAAAAGTTGGAATGATGGACAAAACTATGTTTTACTGTAAATGTGAAATGAAGTTTGTAGTTTTAAAATGTGTATATCTTGATTCATTATATATATATATATATATATATATATATATATATATATATATATATATATATATATATATATATATATATATATATATATATATATATATATATATATATATATATATATATATATATATATATATATTTGGCCAGTCCATTCCTTTTTGCTACTCGGAGCGAAATAAGAATTTTATATGTCTTTATATATAAAAAGTATAGAAAATTTTATAATCAAACAAACAATACAAACAAAAACCTCACCTAAACGATGTTTTCATGCATTTTTTGAAGTAAAAACATCTCTTATTTAACAATAATTAATATTTTTTAGAAAATCACTTTTAATACTTAAAATTGATAATTCATTCAATCTTTCTTGAGTCATAGTACTTCGAAGATATGATTTTAAAATATTCAATAGTGAAAAAACTTCTTTCTGCGGAAGCAACCATAACAAACACTGTCAACAAGATTCTATATGCAACCAAAACATTATGGAATATATCAATTATTCTTGCATACTTAATTATTTGAATAGATGTACAAGGACTTTCACATTTGTATGCTTTATACAGTAACATTTCCTACAAAATTTGTAATTCAATAAATAAATCAATTCTATCAATATCACATTCTTCACCATTTGTTAAGTTGGACTCAAGATTTAAACAACATTTTTTTAATTCATCATCAACTAAAGAAACTAATTTGGAACCATCAAATAAAAAACCAAATACATATTCAAAATATTGTAATTGTTCAAATCTACTTTTCAATTGAACAAGAGTCATATCTACAAGAACAATAAAATAATATCTTTTAAATGCTTCTTGAAAAGATTGATGTTCTCTTTCGGTATTTGGAATTTCATCAGATTATTTTTTTTTTCTTTTATAATCATGTTTTTTAAAGAAATTTTGGTTTAACTTTAACATTGTTTGCTATTTCTTTAGATTCACTAATAGCAAAGTCAAACTCACTTTCCCTTCTTCAAAATAATTATTAACCTCTCCAAATTTTTTACGACAACATCAAGAAGCATTTCTTTGGATTGTAATTTTATATTTACCAAATTAATTTTGTACAAAATTTCATACCATATAACTAAACTTAAAATAAACTTAAAACTAGAAAATTCACCATTTACTAGTGTATCAGCATCTCTACACACTTGTCCATTATCACTTTTTTTCGATAATTTTTTTAAAACTTTTCTTATTTTGGAAAATTGTGTTTTATTGCTTTAACACTTTCATTATGACTTTCCCAACGAGTAGCTGATAAAGATTTTAGTGTTAGGTCATCTATAAATTCAAGTAAAACACTTTATCTTTCTGTTGAATTAGAAAAAACATTATAAATCGTTTGACATGTACCAAAAAAAAAGTTTTTGCCTTATGACAAGAGTTTGTCATATCACACAAAACCAAATTTAAACTATGAGATCCGCTAGACATATAAAAAGTTCTACTATTTATATCAAGCAATTGTTTTTGAATATCTTTGTGTTTTTCTTTCATATTTGCTCCATTATCATACCCTTGACCATAAACATAATTAATATTTAAATCAAGAGATTTTAGAGCATCTTGTAAAACATTTAAAAGACATAGACCAAATGTATCTTCTATAATTAAAAACTTAAAAAAAACTCTTCTACTTTTAATGGAAAACTTTCCAAATCTATACATCTTGTAATCAAAGTCATTTGTTCTTGATGACTAGCATCCGGAATGCAATCAAGAATTACAGAAAAATATTTTACCTTTTTGATTTTTTTAATAATTGCACTTTTTACCTCGGATGCCAACATTTTGATTAATTCATTTTGAATTTTATGACTAAGATAATAATTATGTGTTTCTTTGTCTTTAATCATTCGAAAATGTTCTTTCATTACTGGATCCCACTCAGCAATTAATTCAATTACACTTGAAAATTACCATTTGAGTTTTCATAAATTTTTTCATTTGTACCACGAAAAGCTAAGTTATTTTTTGCTAAACATTTGACAACAAAAATAATTCTAACCATAACTTCTTTCCAATGTTTGGTATCTTTTTTAATTATTTCATGTAGCTCTTTATCAATTGTTTCATTTTTATTTAACCTAATACGCGTTTCAGTCCAAGCTCTTGGAGTGCCCACGACGTGGCCTATGGGTGGCCACGACGTGAAGGCCTGTGAACTTGACTTTGACCGTTTACTTTTGACTATAGTTAACTTTTGGTCATTTAGAGGATTTAAGGTGTAGACTGAGTGGGTGATTTTATTGTTGTTAGGTGTTTCTGATGGCTTTTCTACATAGCAAACACTCTTATGTGTGCATGCAACCCTAATTATGTGTACATGCAACCCTAATTTGAGGATCTATGTTTTCACTGTTAGACATACAAGCATTGAACACAAAAACTGGAAACCCTAGCATGCATCTAATAATTTCAAAATCAATATAAGAAAGATTAGATCACATACCTTTATTGCTATATAGTAATAACAATGAAATCTTGAAGATCTTGAGCTTTGAGAATATGTACCACAAGTGTAGTACCCCTAATGGCTTACAAACACACTAGGGCAAGATGATGATTATGAGAGAGAGGAGAGAGGAGATACTTGCTCAAAATTTCAGCTCTTTTAGGGTTTCTTGGAGGTGCCCGAAATCATGAGGGTTGGGGGTCTATTTATAGTTGAGGTAGCTTAGATCCAAAGCTAGGGTTTTGAGGTGGAAACCTTAATTCCTTAGCTTAGGGCCTAAGCAGTCCATTGACTCCCCTCCTTAAAGCTTGGATAAAATCCTCTAGAATCTTCTAAGGATGTTCGGACCTACCCCATAAGGGTGATCCAATAGCCCAAAACCACAACTATCAAATAATTACAAAACAACCTCTATATTTTTAATCAGTTCCTTTAATCCCAGAATTAATTCCAAATTAATTTCTGATTAAATAGTAATTAATAATATGATTTCTAATTAATATATTATTTACATAACATATTAATAAATCATTTTATACACAAATTTATTATTCCAAATAACAAATTCAACCTCTCTCTCCAATAGTCATCTTGTCCAGTTGTCAGTGTGAAGGCAACCCAAAAAGACCATGCTACTATCAAATCAAGTAAATATCAATTATAGTTATGGCCTTAGACACCTAATCTAACAGTCACCCACTTGGATAAGTCTAATAACTATGATTGTAAATATGACCTCAAAATTTGACTAGCAATTGTAGCTCTCAAAGCCGTTGTCGAACTCTGACCCAGTCAGTTACGTGTCCTAAGATAAGGGATCGTATAACCCTCCGTTCTGCAAGATATTGTAACATCGAAAATTTTCAAACAAAATTTTCATTTAAATTCACATAATTCTCATAACACTTTTCACAAAAATCTCATTTATTTAATTTACAAATCGCAACTCCATAATTGTTTGATTAATATTCCAGGATCTTCAAAACATAACTCTTTCACTGATGTGTACAATCAAGCCGATGCGGCGGTGCCTTCCCGTGATCCTGAGAAAACCCTGAAACACATATCACATAACACGTAAGCACGAAGCTTAATGAGTTCCCCAAAATACCACACACAACTCATTAGACACTCGAGGCTATAACACAATAAGACCCTCTGGTCAATGTGTCTCAGTGGGACCCTCCGATCCCACAACTCGGGTGGACCCTCCAGTCCTAACTTAGATGGACCCTCCGGTCCTAAATCAGTAAGCACAGAATAATACACAGCATAAATCACATAGACATAATGCAGGATATCACAGTACTCAATATAAACAGATACGACCCTCCGGTCACACAAGAATTACCACTCTGGGTAAAGTATAGTGAGAAGACTCACCTCGGATGATGAAAAACCCCTATAAACGTTGTTGTTGTGCAGCGACCTCTATCTCTGAGCCAACCCCACAATTAACCCAATTAGGAACTAAGTCCAAACTCTCACTCATTAGGTCTAAAGGTAGTCCACTAACCACCCCATTAATAATCTAAAACCCATTAGGCCCACCAAGTCCCAATAATAAATAGGCTCTCCCGATGCCCAACTCTCAAATCTAAATGGCAAGCCCAACTCAATGGCCCAAAGCCCATATATATATATATATATATATATATATATATATATATATATATATATATATATATATATATATATATATATATATATATATATATATATATATTCCTCTGGTCCAAAACTCTATTGCAACCAGCCCAACACTCAAGGCCCAAAATGAGACTTAGCCCAAAAGTCCACAATGAGGTTACGCAGGGCGTAGCTCCCTTGGTAGGCTCAACGTACTCACGAATCTAGATTGGCCATCGGGGACACTTGGTCAGTACGTGGGGCATACAGAGATTACGCTCAGCTTACGTGTGACAACCCGAAATTTCCATTCCGTACAAACAATATCACTTCAATAGAAGTTATAGCAGTCACAGTTAATTTTCAGACTTTTTCGTGTAAGTTTGAGTAATTCAGGGTTTACACTTCAGGAAATATCAGGAGAGTAGATGCACTAGGGTTTTGTGCAACACTGTTATTCCAACACTCTGTTATATGAGAAATCATTTCAGGAATAAAAATATTTTCTGCCAAAAATATCCCAGGACTATAAATAGAATTCTGAACCAAATTCATTCATTATTCGCATTTCCAACTAGAGAAAAGCCATTTTCTCTCTCGCGGATATTCGGGTTTTTATCCCAAAACATGAGTATCTCTTGCTAGTATTGTTAGATAGCTTAATATGTGTTAATAACACAGATTACATAGCTAAATATCGAGATTTAGGAGTTTACTCCCCAAGGTATTCTTGGGCGTTAAACTCCCAAAACAATGCCTAGACCTTCCCTTGTGTTATGCTACTACCTTAGACTCATATATATGTGTGTTAGGGACAAGAAAACAACCAAGAAACACAAAAACATGGGTGTTCACGGCCCAAGATGATCTTGGACCGTGAACTCCAGTAACTTGGATCAAAGGGTGCTTTTAAGGCACCTAAAGCCTTATACAATTACTAGGAATTGTTTTCACTTAAATCAAGGACCAAAACACATCAAAAACACCCCTCAAAGTGAGTTCACGGCCCTAATAAGGTTCTTGGGCCGTGAACATCAAAGAAGGGCACCAAAGTGTGCCTAAGGCCTTCATATGCTTGGGATAAAAGTTTAAGACCTATACTACATGTGTATGAGACTTGAAAGCATCAAAAACACCCATCCTTAAGAGTTTACGGCCGCAAACTCTAAAGGAAATGGCCTTAAGGCCGTAAACTCCTCAAAGGGGTGTTTCTATGCCTTAAACCCTTCCAAGAATTAAACCACCAAGTTGGGTTAATTCTAGGGATCATTTGGGACTTCAAAACACAAAATATCACCAAGATTGGGAGTTCACGGCCGTAAACTCAAGAGTACAACCGTAAACTCCATGTGTGATGCTATATGGAGAGTAAACTCAAGTATAGGGTCCTTTGGAACCCTAAACCCAAGTACCTTGTCCCACAATAGCTTAGATGTAATCCTTAGGGCTTAAAACACTTATATAAAGTGTTTATTATGTTCTAGGATGTCTTAACATTATCAATTAGTAATTTAAGACTAATTGAGTGCATATATGTGTGATTATATGTTCATTAGGATCGTAGTGTGTGTACAAGTCCTCATTTGACACCTAACAATCCTACACCGTCCAGTTCATCCAAACCACCATCTACAGGTGAGTTCATACCCCTAAATGAATATTTTAAATGTTTTTAAATGCTTTAATGGGGGGAGTACAAGTAGAAAACAGCATGTTATTAAATAACTCATATGTATTTTATAACTGTGTTTTCATCCAGCAGATTGCACATACTACAAAATGTGATGCATGAAATGGTTTTCTATCTTAAAATACCTTGATAACAAAAGTATTAGTTTTGAAATGTTTATTAACATGACATCAAGTCACTCTTAATTATTATTCAAAACTCTTAGATATCTTGCAAAACCATTACGTTTACCTTCTTGAACAAACAATTGCCTTTCAGTTAATTATCATAGGGATAGTTAGAAGATACAAAACAATATTCCTATTACAAGGAATCACACAAGAGTCAGTTCATTCATGAGTCTATACCAGTACATTACATGATACATGAGTACATTTATCTAGGATTACATGATACATGAGTACATTTATCTAGGATTACATGATCCATAAGTACGTTTTCATAGATACATTTATCTGAATATGCTTACATGAATACCATACATGAGTACTGTTACATAGATACATTATTCTGTATTCACTTACCTGGATACTTGTACCCAGAGTTATGAGGAAGATTTATTCGTACCTTCTGTGTAAATTTTCCTGCCTATCCCTGTTCGGCGGGATGTCTAGACGGGACTAACCATTCCGGAACCCAGCTGTTAGCACCACTGGGTGATGAACATCTACGGATGTCTAAGGTTATCACTTATAATAGATAGATTGATATCGGAACTAACCATTCCTCCATCCTGTTGTTGCAACAGAGGATGAGATGAAAATCTTCGGATGATCATTAGGTTACCACTTATATTAGGAGTCGGCTACGGGACTAACCCTTCCTCCAACCTGATGCTGCTACAGAGGACAATTGGACCATCTTCGGAGGTTCATTAGGTTATACATATCGATTACGGCGATGGCGTGTTAGTCCTGGTATCCAGGGATAACACTTACATGGTTATATTTTTTCTATTTACTTTATTTTGTGATATATTCACATAAACGATGACTTAGACTAATTACTGTTTGTAGTAGTCAAAAAGAAGGAAAAACTATCATTTTACTTACAAAACATTCGGGTCTTGGTAGAAGACTACATTATCATAACAAAACATTCGGGTCTTGGTAGAAGACTACATTGTCATAACAAAACATTCGGGTCTTGGTAGAAGACTACATTGTCATAACAAAACATTCGGGTCTTGGTAGAAGACTACATTGTCATAACAAAACATTCAGGTCTTGGTGGAAGACTACATTTCATACTAGTAGGAAATAAGGGATTTCTTAGGGTTTTTCATACTTATATCAACTGTCTTACTTAAAGGTTTTACATGAAATTCATAACAGCTATACAAAGCAAGACAATGACACTTAAATACTTATGAATTCACCAGCTTTAAAGCTGATACTCTCTTTCAAAATAACTTGTATTCTCAGGTCATCAGTAGACAGGTATGGTGGCTAGGTTTTGAGAAGACGGAGCAGACAAGTCTCTTCTTTTATTTTGATTGTATATTTTTGGTGTCTTATTACAATGAAAGAACACACATGTATTAAAACTTTACTTATAATGCAATGGATGATGTTGTTGCTTGTTTACTATTTTACACTGTTTTGATTTTGTAGATGATGTCCTCCACCCCTGAACGTTTCCGCCGTTTGTGGTTTTGGGGTGTGACAGATTGGTATCAGAGCATTGTTTATAGTGAATAAAGTATATCAACCCATAAAAGATATACTAACTATAAATACATAGGGATTAAAACACTCTGTCTAAGAGTTATACTTTTAAATAATAAAATATTTAACAAAGTATACGTGCCTGCATTCATACTAAAACCAGTGTCACAATGACAAGAACAAAAGTATTACGATTGTTGAATATCACAAGTAAGCCTGGAGATATATAGTCAGTCTTGGGAATGGCATAGCCTGATCAACTATGCTGGTCCGAGGAGTGATTAGCATATGCCCAAGAATGGTTGTGATATGGCAACAAGTCTAAAAACTTACCAACACAACCATAAAGAAATACCATAGGGGTATTTGGTCTTACTGTAATTATCTTAGTCAGTTCGTCTATTTAGCTATTTCTTATATCCCTTTTCTCACGTAGATTTTAATGGCTGGATTTCACCACAGCGATCCGTACTTCCCGAACCAAGGCAATGCTGGTTGGCTAGAGGCAGAACCAGAAGATGATCACCCAATCCCTTTGGATGATCACCATGCTGAGGGTTTTTCCGATAGTTCTGACTCGGAGCCTAAAGTCAACAACCTACCCTCAGCTGCTCAAAACCCAAACCTGAACCCCCGTCCCACGTTTCAAGGACCCACACCTCTGTGGGCCACTAACTTGACTAGATGGAGTCAGGAATAAGGTCAGCCCATTCCCTACAATGGAGACCGAAGTTTCTACAACCTCACTGAAGAAGGTTCTGCTGACAGGGTCCTACCCATCATGGTTCATAGAATTTCCATAAACACGATATTGGGTCAAGCAACTATTAACCGGGTCGTGGAGATTGAAGCCAACTCTGGCGTTAACACTGTCCACATTCGCCAACTAGAGTCTGCTCATGAAAGGACTCTGGTCCACAATGCAAATCTGCATAGGGAACTTGCTGAAACTCAAGCTGAAGTTAGGGAACTTCGAGCTCAGCAAGTGAGAGCTGACAGGCGTATGAGGGACATGAAACGTCTACTATCGGGATCAAGAACTCATGCTAGCAGTTCTCGTTACCGATAGAATCTCGTCAACTCATCTTTTGGATATAACCTAGTTTATGTAAAACTTTGGTCTAATTTCCTATCTTTATAAATCTTAGACCTGTTAGGTCTTGATCTAGTCTTAATTCTGTCAAAATTTTCCATCTTGGTTGATGTAAGGCCTACTTCTAGGCCATTTTTCCCGAACTTGTTACATCGGTAATTCCAGTATTATTGACAGATGTCTAATCTTATGGAAATTATTATCCAAATGTTGTCATCTTCATTTAGTCATTCTATTCATTCTGTTGTTGGACTATGGGGAGTTAGTCCATGAGACACATTCATTATTCATTTATTCTTATCCATGTCATCATCTTTTAAACGTATAGTTAAAGATGCCGCCACGTAGAAATACAAGGCGTAACCCAAACAACGAAACACCGATACCACCACCTCCACCACCACCTGAACCTCTTCAACCACCTACTCCTTTCGATGCCAACATGTTCCAGGCAGCTTTCACAGCGGCAGTTGCAGCTACTGTGTCAGCAATCAACGCTCCTGTCCCTAGTGGATCGGGAACAGGTGCACCTCCCTCGAACCACGGCGAAAGCCATGGACACCCTCGAGAATGCACCTATAAGGACTTCACGAACGCCAAACCCCGCAGCTTCAATGGTACTTGTGGGGTTATGGTGTTAAGGCAATGGATTGAAAAAGATGGAATCTGTCTTTGAAATCTGCGGATGCCAAGAAGGCAACAAGGTCAAGTTCGCAGCTTGTACCTTCTCTGACAGAGCACTAACATGGTGGAACGGCCATGTTAAGTATCTGACTTTGGTGGTGGCATATTCCATCAGCAGGGAAAAGTTGAAAGACATGCTGATGAAAGAATATTGTCCTCGAGGTGAAGTACAAAAACTCGAGCAGGAATTCTGGGGTCTACAAATGGTTGGATCCGACATCACGACCTACACAAATAGGTTCTGTGATTTGGCAAACCTATGCCCTAATATGGTTGCTCTCGAGAGCAAGAAGATAGAGAGGTATATCTGGGGACTGTCACCCCAGATCCAGTCAAGTGTGTTAGCCTCCAGGCCTATCACTTTTGATAGTGCCAAGGAACTGGCACAATCTCTCATAGATCACAGGAAACCTCAGAACCCAACAATCCCTACACACGTACCACAAAAGTCCAACCACGACCACAACAGGAAGGGGTGGAATAAGAGGAAAGAGGGGCTTCGCAAGGATCCTCCAAGAAACAACAACTTGTGGCGATCAATGCTGCCATAGTGACTCCCATTGTCCCTGCGAACCCCTTACCAACAAAAACATATGCTGGAACTCTCTCGAGGTGCACCAAGTGTAATTTCCACCACCACGGACCTTGCAAGGAGATGTAGTGCTCTAACTGCAACAGGAAGGGACACACAGTCCGTTTCTGCAAGACTCCAACAGCTCAGGCCGCCCAGATTCCTAACGCTGGTATGGGCCAAACTTGCTACGGTTGTGGCGAGGTGGGCCACTACAAGAGGAACTGCCCTAAATCGGGGATGGCTGGAAGAGTAGGAAGAGTTATGGCCCTATGCCACGAGGAAGCGGTAGCTGATCCTACGATACTTACTGGTACCTTTCTCCTCGATAACTCATATGCTTGCATACTTTTCGATAGTGGAGCAGAGAAAAGTTTTGTAAGCCAAAAATTTGCACACCTGCTTAAACAAAAACCATGTGCATTAGATAATTAATTCACGGTAGAAATGGCTAACGGGAAAACAGAGAGTACAAACTGCATATACATAGGTTGTACCTTAACTTTAGATAGCCATACTTTCAAGATAGACCTCATGCCAGTCCAAATTAAATGTTTCGACGTTATCATCGGCATGGATTGGTTGAGTCTTCTTCACGCCGACATCATGTGCTTTGAAAAAGCAATTCGTCTTAACCTTCCTAACAATGAAACCTTAATTATCTACAGCGACAAACCTAGTACGAGCCTTCGTATCATTTCGTGCATTCAAGCTCAGAAGTGCTTGCGAAAGGAGTACCATGCATTCCTCGCACACGTCTTCGATACCAGTCAAGAACTGAAAGGCATCCAGAACATCCCAGAAGTACGCGACTTTCCCGAAATCTTCCCAGAAGAACTTCCCGGTTTACCACCGCAACGCCAAGTTGAGTTCAGAATCGACTTAGTGCCAGGAGCTACCCCCATAGCCAAATCTCCTTATCGTCTGGCACCAGCCGAGATGCAGGAACTTTCCAGCCAGCTTAACGAACTTCTCAAGAAGGGATTCATTCGACCAAGCTTCTCACCATGGGGAGCACCGGTCTTGTTTGTCAAGAAGAAGGATGGATCATTTCACATGTGCATCGACTATAGAGAACTCAACAAACTTACCATTAAGAATCGTTATCTTTTGCCCCGCATTGACGATTTATTTGATCAACTTCAAGGATCCAACTACTTCTCGAAGATAGATCTACGATCCGGATATCACAAACTATGAGTGTTAGAGGAGGATGTTCCCAAGACAGCCTTCCGAACTCGTTATGGGCACTACGAGTTTGTAGTGATGCCGTTCGGATTAACTAACGTGCCCGCAGTATTCATGGATCTGATGAATAGGGTGTGTCGTCCTTACTTGGATCAGTTCGTCATCGTCTTCATTGATGAAATACTCATTTACTCTCGAAGTAAGGAGGAACATAGCCAACATCTCCGTAAAATCTTAGAAACATTGCGGTCGGAGAAGCTCTACGCGAAGTTCTCCAAGTGCGAATTTTGGATTTGGCGAGTCGAATTCTTGGGCCATGTTATTAGCGAAGAAGGAATACACGTGGACCCTTCCAAAATTAAGGCCATCAAGAACTGGTCAGCACCGAAGACACCTACAGAAATTCGTCAATTTCTAGGTCTGGCTGGCTACTATCGCAGGTTCATTCAGAACTTCTCCAGCATAGCGAAACCTCTTACAACCCTGACCCAGAAAGGCGTGGCCTTTGACTAGGAAGAGAAATAGGAAAGAGCGTTCCAAACGCTCAAACGAGCCTTGTGCACCACACCGATACTATCCCTCCCCGAAGGGATAGAAGACTTCATTGTCTATTGCGATGCATCCAATCAAGGACTCGGATGTGTTCTGATGCAGCGAGGTAAATTCATAGCCTATGCCTCGAGGCAACTGAAGACACATGAGGTTAACTACATCACCTACGATCTTGAACTAGGAGCAGTCGTATTTGCTCTGAAGATCTGGAGACACTACCTGTATGGTACAAAAAGCACGATCTTTACAGACCACAAGAGTCTACAACACATCTTCGACCAGAAAGAGCTCAACATGAGACAACGACAGTGGGTAGAGCTACTTAGTGATTACGAGTGTGAAATTCGTTATCATCCGGGTAAAGCCAATGTAGTAGCCGACGCCCTGAGTTGGAAAGAATATACTGGTCGTAGAGTCAAATCTTTGACTCTAACTATCCATTCACACTTGTCCATGAAAATCAAGGAGGCTCAGCTCGACGCTTTGAAACCTGAAAACGTGGCTGGTGAATCCCTTAGAGGGATGGATAAGAACTTGGAAGTCAAGGGTGGCGGAGCCTTGTACCTCGTGGATCGGATCTGGACACCGAAACACGGTGGCTTCAGAGACTTGGTCATGACGGAAGCTCACAACACTCGTTATTCCGTCCACCCGGGTTCAGATAAGATGTATCTGGATCTTAAAAAGTTATACTGGTGGCCTAAACATGAAAGCAGATATTGCTACCTTCGTGAGTAAATGCCTTACTTGCGCAAAGGTCAAGGTCGAATACCAGAAACCCTCTGGTCTCCTACAGCAACCGGAGATACCAGAATGGAAGTGGTAGCGGATCACTATGGACTTCATAACCAAGTTGCGCAACACGACGGGTGGACTTGATTCCATATGGGTCATCGTCGATAGACTGACCAAGTCTGCACACTTCCTGCCAATCAAAGAAACAGACAAGATGGAGAAACTTACCAGAACTTACATTAGGGAGATTGTAAGACTGCACGGTGTTCCAATATCCATTATCTCAGATAGAGATAGTAGATTCACTTCGAGGTTCTTGCAGTCATTACAAAGTTCCCTAGGAACTAGGCTGGACATGAGTACAGCCTACCATCCACAGACCGACGGGCAAAGTGAGAGAACTATCCAAACCTTAGAAGATATGTTGCGTGCCTTTGTGATTGACTTTGGAAAAGCTTGGGATACCCATTTACCCCTCGTCGAATTTTCCTACAACAACAGTTATCACACGAGCATAAAGGCAGCTCCATTCGAGGCCCTCTATGGCCGAAAGTGCAGATCCCCTCTGTGCTAGGCTGAGGTGGGTGATACCCAGTTAGCTAAGGGACGAGTTCCCGAAAGCACTCTCACGGGTCCGGAGATCATTCGGGAAACGACAGAGAAGATCATTCAAATTCGTGAACGATTGAAAGCCTCTAGAGACCGACAGAAAAGCTACGTTGACAAGCGAAGGAAACCATTGGAATTCCAGGTGGGCGACCGAGTCCTACTGAAGGTCTCACCCTGGAAGGGCTTGATACGCTTTGGAAAGCGTGGGAAGCTCAATCCAAGATACATAGGGCCTTTCGAGATTCTCGCGAGAGTTGGCCCTGTAGCTTACAAACTCAATCTACCGCACGAACTCAGTAACGTACATCCTACCTTCCACGTCTCGAACTTGAAAAAGTGTCTGTCCGACGAGACTCTTGTTATTGCACTCGATGAGATCGAGATCAACGAGAGCCTCAACTTCGTGGAGGAACCAGTAGAGATCATGGACTGAGAGGTCAAGCAAACAAAGCAGAGTCGTATCCCAATAGTGAAGGTTCGCTGGAACGCAAAGCGTGGACCTGAATTCAATTGGGAACGAGAGGATTAGATGAAACTGAAATACCCTCATATTTTCGCTTAGTTATTTGTAATTTCTTGTTTGCTTAAATTCTAATTTCGGGACGAAATTCCTTCTAACGGGGGGATGATGTGACAACCCGAAATTTCCATTCTGTACAAACAATATCACTTCAATAGAAGTTATAGCAGTCACAGTTAATTTTCAGACTTTTTCGTGTAAGTTTGAGTAATTCAGGGTTTACACTTCAGGAAATATCAGGAGAGTGGATGCACTAGGGTTTTGTGCAACACTGTTATTCCACCACTCTGTTATATGAGAAATCATTTCAGGAATAAAAATATTTTCTGCCAAAAATATCTCAGGACTATAAATAAAATTCTGAACCAAATTCATTCATTATTCGCATTTCCAACTAGAGAAAAGCCATTTTCTCTCTCACAGATCTACGGGTTTTTATCCCAAAACGCGAGTATCTCTTGCTAGTATTGTTAGATAGCTTAATATGTGTTAATAACATAGATTACATAGCTAAATATCGAGATTTAGGAGTTTAGTCCCCAAGGTGCTCTTGGGCGGTAAACTCCCGAAACAATGCCTAGACCTTCCCTTGTGTTATGCTACTACCTTAGACTCATATATATATATATATATATATATATATATATATATATATATATATATATATGTGTGTGTGTGTGTGTGTGTGTGTGTGTGTGTGTGTTAGGGACAAGAAAACAACCAAGAAACACAAAAACATGGGTATTCAAGGCCCAAGATGATCTTGGACCGTGAACTCCAATAACTTGAATCAAAGGGTGCTTTTAAGGCACCTAAAGCCTTATACAATTACTAGGAATTGTTTCCACTTAAATCAAGGACCGAAACACATCAAAAACACCCCTCAAAGTGAGTTCACGGCCCTAATAAGGTTCTTGGGCCGTGAACGTCAAAGAAGGGCACCAAAGTGTGCCTAAGGCCTTCATATGCTTGGGATAAAAGTTTAAGACCTATACTACATGTGTATGAGACTTGAAAGCATCAAAAACACCCATCCTTAAGAGTTTACGGCCGCAAACTCTAAAGGAAATGGCCTTAAGGCCGTAAACTCCTCAAAGGGGTGTTTCTATGCCTTAAACCCTTCCAAGAATTAAACCACCAAGTTAGAATAATTCTAGGGATCATTTGGGACTTCAAAACACAAAATATCACCAAGATTGGGAGTTCACGGCCGTAAACTCAAGAGTTTACAACCGTAAAATCCATGTGGGATGCTATATGGAGAGTAAACTCAAGTATAGGGTCCTTTGGAACCCCAAACCCAAGTACCTTGTCCCACAATAGCTTAGATGCAATCCTTAGGGATTAAAACACTTATATAAAGTGTTTATTATGTTCTAGGATGTCTTAACATTATCAATTAGTAATTTAAGACTAATTGAGTGCATATATGTGTGATTATATGTTCATTAGGATCGTAGTGTGTGTACAAGTCCTCACTTGACACCTAACAATCCTACACCGTCCAGTTCATCCAAACCACCATCTACAGGTGAGTTCATACCCCTAAATGAATATTTTAAATGTTTTTAAATGCTTTAATGGGGGGAGTACAAGTAGAAAACAGCATGTTATTAAATAACTCATATGTATTTTATAACTGTGTTTTCATCCAGCAGATTTCACATACTACAAAATGTGATGCATGAAATGGTTTTCTATCTTAAAATACCTTGATAACAAAAGTATTAGTTTTGAAATGTTTATTAACATGACATCAAGTCACTCTTAATTATTATTCAAAACTCTTAGATATCTTGCAAAACCATTACGTTTACCTTCTTGAACAAACAATTGCCTTTCAGTTAATTATCATAGGGATAGTTAGAAGATACAAAACAATATTCCTATTACAAGGAATCACACAAGAGTCAGTTCATTCATGAGTCTATACCAGTACATTACATGATACATGAGTACATTTATCTAGGATTACATGATACATGAGTACATTTATCTAGGATTACATGATCCATAAGTACGTTTTCATAGATACATTTATCTGAATACGCTTACATGAATACCATACATGAGTACTGTTACATAGATACATTATTCTGTATTCACTTACCTGGATACTTGTACCTAGAGTTATGAGGAAGATTTATTCGTACATTCTGTGTAAATTTTCCTGCCTATCCCTGTTCGACGGGATGTCTAGACGGGACTAACCATTCCGGAACCCAGCTGTTAGCACCACTGGGTGATGAACATCTACGGATGTCTAAGGTTATCACTTATAATAGATAGATTGATATCGG
Source organism: Lactuca sativa (assembly GCF_002870075.4). Lineage (NCBI taxonomy): Eukaryota > Viridiplantae > Streptophyta > Magnoliopsida > Asterales > Asteraceae > Lactuca > Lactuca sativa. Next base: position 158,766,396 of record NC_056629.2, on the reverse strand, counting down.
AACTAACCATTCCTCCATCCTGTTGTTGCAACAGAGGATGAGATGAAAATCTTCGGATGATCATTAGGTTACCACTTATATTAGGAGTCGGCTACGGGACTAACCCTTCCTCCAACCTGATGCTGCTACAGAGGACAATTGGACCATCTTCGGAGGTTCATTAGGTTATACATATCGATTACGGCGATGGCGTGTTAGTCCTGGTATCCAGGGATAACACTTACATGGTTATATTTTTTCTATTTACTTTATTTTGTGATATATTCACATAAACGATGACTTAGACTAATTACTGTTTGTAGTAGTCAAAAAGAAGGAAAACCTATCATTTTACTTACAAAACATTCGGGTCTTGGTAGAAGACTACATTATCATAACAAAACATTCGGGTCTTGGTAGAAGACTACATTGTCATAACAAAACATTCGGGTCTTGGTAGAAGACTACATTGTCATAACAAAACATTCGGGTCTTGGTAGAAGACTACATTGTCATAACAAAACATTTGGGTCTTGGTGGAAGACTACATTTCATACTAGTAGGAAATAAGGGATTTCTTAGGGTTTTTCATACTTATATCAACTGTCTTACTTAAAGGTTTTACATGAAATTCATAACAGCTATACAAAGCAAGACAATGACACTTAAATACTTATGAATTCACCAGCTTTAAAGCTGATACTCTCTTTCAAAATAACTTGTATTCTCAGGTCATCAGTAGACAGGTACGGTGGCTAGGTTTTGAGAAGACGGAGCAGACAAGTCTCTTCTTTTATTTTGATTGTATATTTTTGGTTTCTTATTACAATGAAAGAACACACATGTATTAAAACTTTACTTATAATGCAATGGATGATGTTGTTTCTTGTTTACTATTTTACACTGTTGTGATACTATATATGACGTCCTCCACCCCTGAACGGTTCCGTCGTTCGTGGTTTTGGGGTGTGACAGTACGACCCAGCTTCACTCTTTCTACTCATTTGGTCTTAATCAGTTAAGACCTTGGCTCATATCACAAATATGGACTCCCTAATAGCTCTTACTCCATAAAGTCAGCATGGAAGATAAGGTCACAAACACACAAAACTGTTACTCTTCTATCACAAAATGCTCATATCTCATGCATAGCTTGATTCCAACGTCCAAGTCTTGATTTTTATGACATTACACCACTAAATAGACTCAAAGGGGTTGATCAAATTCTCTGGGGCTCAATATCTCATAAAGTCTTCAACTTTTGGGACAAAACCCTAAAATACTATACTAAGATGCACAAATCAAAAGAGTGAGAAAGCTGGAAGCTTTATACCTCTATATGAAGCTCCCAACATAGATATGCTTAGATCCAAGGGCCTGGACTCTCAGTCCTTCTTCTCCAAAGCTTCTTCTTCACTCCAAGAACATACAAAAACACTCAAAGGCTCTCAAATGCACTCACAAGCTCCATGAATGAATGTTTAGGGTTTAAGAGGGTTTGCAATCTGAGGATGGTGGCCAGGAATGAGGCCATCTCATTCTTTATATAGGGTCACCCATTAACTAGGGTTTTTCATTCAGTGCCTAGTACGCCAGCGTACCCTCTGGTACACCCAGCGTACTAGGTGGATCCGCTTAAAAGTCACGCACATGAGTACGCTAAGCGTACACACACGTACACCTAGCGTACTCAGCTTCCATCTTTCTCAAATAAGGGACTTATCCTGCCAAAACTTCAAACTTCCATAGCTTCCTCGATATAACTCTTATTCCAATGAACCTCATACCCACGGAAAGGTGTCGAGATGCCCTACGCTTCTAGCAACTCGTCGCAACCACGAGGCTTCCTCATGCCTGGGTTTCAGCCCACAAACCCTAATCTCAGACGATCTGAAACAGGATGTTACAATTCTCCCCCACTTGAATTAGATTTCGCCCTCAAAATCACTCCTTATCAAGCCATAGATCAAACCCAAAAACCCGATAAGCACCACCGAAAGGACCTCACATCATACAACAATCTCTTCCAAAGACACCTGAACCCAACAAGAACTCCCAACCCCAAAGAAGGACATACCTTTCTGCCTCTGCGGTACTCGATCTGACTCTCCAGAACTTGGAAACTCTAGTGGTTTGTCTCTTTGTCAGACCACCCTTGCAAAATATCATCATGTTAATCGCTCATCAAATAACAGACTCTAAGAGCACTCTACCAAATCTGATTCTATAACCGATCCCGATCGCAACTTAAAAGGGGCGGAAAGGTCATATCCCACTAAGGACCCACCACCTGAACAACTATCAGAACTCTTCTGAAGGAATGATCCTCAAAACTCTGTCCTCAGACAAGAAAGCGGTCAATCCAGATCGGAACGATCCTTTGATATCCTTAATCATAAGCTCCAATTCATCTCAAATGTCCCTTCCAACACTGAGCACTAGGTCAACTCCGACCCAAAAGTTGAACCTCCAAAGGTTACCCACTGCACACCCAATAAAACGACTTACCGGCTTCCTTCTCATAATAACTATCTCGACTCATTGTGACACACAAGTCACGAAGTTCGCTTTACCCCAAGCGAATACTACAACCCCATCTGAAGTCGTCTCACCTCCGACCTCTATCGTCTACCATCGACTGGTTCCATGCGTCTCGTGGTTCTTCCCATACCAACGAAACTGACCCACTCCGGTCTGAGACATCAGATGGAGATCATTACCCCTCAAAATGAAACCCATCTATGAATTTGTAACCTCATCTCGCCTACTCAATACACGAATTGTCCAAAACTCAACAAGAGAGTCTAATTCCACAACATAACTGGAACCACTCATTTCCAATTTGATACTCAACCCGAACCTGCGATTCGCGAATTTATGCACACACCATCTCTCCAATTCTTTTCGATTATGATAATCCATCCTCAACCCCGGATACAACCATCCTCGACCGTTACAGAGACCCCAGTCTCGCCCATGGTCCGACAACCAGGTTCCCGAAGGCTCAAGTGGTAAGGCTACCCAAGCCTAAGAAATCCTCTGCGTCATACTCTGACTAGTGAATACTACAACTCCCGGCAGAACAATATTCACTCTTATCAACTACTTAGTACTACGGTTCCCCTCGTAGTCCTACGACACCCCTCACTGACTCGTGAATGCTACGGCTCCTGCAGCATCACAACACTCTCTCGCTAACAAGTGAATATTACGGCTCCCCGCAGTACCACGACCCTCTCTCGCTGACTAGTGAGTACTATGGCTCCCCGTAGTATCACAACACTCTCGCTAACCATTGAATACTACGGCTCCCCGTAGTATCACGACACTCCCTCGCTGACTAGTGAGTACTACGGCTCCCCGCAGTATCACAGCGCTCTCTCGCTAACCAGTGAATACTACGGCTCCCCGTAGTATCACGATACTCTCTGGCTGACCCATGGATGCTACGGCTCCCTTTAGTCTTACAAAACTCTCTTGCTCACTGACTCACCATGGTCTCACTCCATGGTTTTCCTGATAATCCCAAGCGGTTACTCCCACTCGGATCTACTTGCTCTCTTATCACCCCATAATCTCATCATCAAGCCATCACTACATTGAGTTCACCAACTCATGCTCCACAGCTTAACATAGATAGGTTCTTACAACCACCCAGCTGATGCACCACCATTCCTGATGTAACTCCTCGTAGGCAAGGCACTTTTCTCAGCACATATACACCCTTAGATAGTCCCACTCGGGCAACAATTAACTGATGGGTTCCCACTGGAACAAAAGTCACTAGGTACTCCACTCGTCATCCCACAACTCGAGTCTCAACATGACCAAAAATTAGGACACCATACTCAGGTACCTTGGTACACCATCAGAGCATCTCACGATGTCTTTCCTCAACAACTAATCTTCCACTTATGCAACTCGAACCCTCGAAATACTCCCATCTCACAAATTGAAACACAGAGGAATCGCCAACGACTGAAAACACGTTGACAAAAATCCAAAGCTCCACCCTCTACTGATCACCGCCCATACGAACTACTCATACCGACTCTGAAATTTGTTTACAAATCAACTGCTGCCCTTCCTGGAGTATAGATCACAATATATACCTATACCCACAAATCTCAGTTATTGCACCTTGAACTCAGCGACCCAACTGCCTCGAACTCAACATTTGCAAACCCGAAAAATCCCTAGCCACAATAAATTCTCTGACCAACGGCCACCTTTCGTGGATTCACTAATCCTTCCTTAAGCACATACTCATACATCATCCCGCCTTGCACCTCGCCTCATCCACCAATAACCCAGGTCTCATGTGTCCGCACCGCGGATCTCCATAATCAGTTCTCTAACTACACTTGAACGGATCGATGATCCCTCAATAGAATACTCAGTTCTCCCCCACTCAGGGTTCGACCATCACCAATTGGCATACAAACAATCTACTCCATAGATTGTTTCACCATGTATATCACACTTGACTCTTGGAACATCCCACATAATCACTTCAATGATCTTCCTGATGGAACCATGCAACTCCAAATATCCCATAACTCATACAAAAATCTCAGAATCCTCCCAACGTGACTGCCTATAGTCAAAGCCTCAGACCGATATACCACTGGGTACCCCAACTGTTCTGAATTAGTCCTGACTCTCTGTCTGGAAATAATGCACTATCACGCACTTCGTCTCTGACTCCTCGACCATCCTACCATCGCGGGAATCATCATAAAATCAAGATACCTCACTCTCACAGTCGATACACAACATAGACAAGAGGGCCACCGCCCCGATATACTTCTCTTAATCACCTGGAACTGCTGCTAAAAGTATGCCTCTCACAATAAGGCACCTCCTTGTTCTCTTCCATCTTAGTCCCACTAATGACTCTCTCATGGTATAAGAAATACCTCGCAGAAAATATATTGCCCAAATACTCTGATGAAAAGGTTGCAACCCTATGCTACCCCACGGGGTTTACCTCCAAACTCTGAAACCGAAAGCTCGTTATCTCTTTTGCTTCTCCCAGGAAACAAGGATAACGCAACTCTTGTCACAAAAGGTGACGACTCATCTATCAGTCGATTTCTCAACTTAGACTGCGATCCTCCAATAAGCATCATCTCTACTCATCCTTGAGTCTTGCGACTCCAACTGGCATCTCACCAAAATCTCTCGGAAACTAACTCGATTTCCCTTTTAAGGTATGCTCCATTGAAACTCGTTCAACATGGCCCTCTGGTCCCACACTGTATCATATCTGCTCTCAGTCTAATCAATCACACCGGGATAACTAGTAAACTCTGAAGCACTAACCGCCACGAATCATGGTACTCGAACCATGTTATCACCTCTCAATCCTCCACAAATCATGGTACTCGAACCATGTTATCACCTCTCAATCTGCTACGAATCATGGTACTTGAAGCATGTTATCACCTCTCAATCTGCTACGAATCATGGTACTCGAACCATGTTATCACCTCTCAATCTGCTACGAATCATGGTACTCAAACCATGTTATCACCTCTCAATCTGCTACGAATCATGGTACTTGAACCATGTTATCACCTCTCAATCTGCTACTTAGAACCTTTGGAATTCTCCCTATATCGAGTATGGGTCCTCTGCTTTCACTTGTATGGGCCCATACTACCTGCCACATCTATCCATACTTTCCACACGGATCATCCCAGATTTCCTAAGTAGCTGCTCAACCTTCTCTATCACCAATCCCGTTATACCTGGTCGCTCTCCAGCGAATACTCTCCCCTATTAGCGTACTCATCTGAATAATGTCACTCCCTAGGCTCTTCCTAGGTTCTCACACTTCTCTGCCATCAGTTGCTAAAGAACTCCTTATGATGCCAACCATTTACCTCTTGAATATCGTCATATTCACTTAGTAGCTAACTCCCATCATCAAGAGTTCCACAAAGCACGAAGCAAGCAGCATTTGGGCATCGAATAATCTCCACCAACACATAAAACCACTCTAGGTTAGAACTCCACTTGCTCTACTCACACTCAAAAGGTATCACTAAACTCAAGCAACCGTAACCCTCGCAGGTATCTAACTACTCCATTAGTAGGCTCCTCCAATGCTCATCTAGGTATCTCTCCTAGATTACTCCTCTACTCAAAGTTCTCTCTAAAAGATTTTTGTTGGATACTCTTACTTTGCACATACTCAAGGCACATCACAGATAGAAAAATTCCTAGGCTAAGGCATCACAAATCAAGAAACTCTATCCCTAAAATATGAAATACCTAGCCTATCTTCTAGCATGCATCACTAATATCTCAATAATAACCCATAACACAAATAAGTAAGGGTATTTTGGGAAATCACCGTTCGGGCTCTGGCTGATTGTACACACTGCTCCTTCTTGTTTTCCTCTTAGAAACTCTTGCTCATTTTAGAAAATTCATTTCTTTTGAATTTTTTTTTCTCAAATCCTCAGTTTGAGTCCAGATATACCCGAAGGTGCATCTGAATCTCTCAAACCAAGGCTCCGATACCAACTTGTAACACCGTAAATTTTCAAACAAAATTTTCATTTAAATTCACATAATTTTCACAACACATTTCACAAAAATCTCATTTATTTAATTTACAAATCGCAACTCCATAATTGTTTGATTAATATTCTAGGAACCTCAAAACATAACTCTTTTACTGATGTGTACAATCAAGTCGGTGCCAACCCGTGATCCTGAGATAAACCTGAAACACATATCACATAACACGGTAAGCACGACGCTTAGTGAGTTCCCGAAAATACCACACATAGCTCATTAGCCACTCGAGGCTATAACACAATAAGACCCTCCAGTCAATGTGTCTCAGTGGGACCCTCTGGTCCCACAACTCGGGTGGACCCTCCGGTCCTAACTCAGTAAGCACGAAATAATACATAGCATAAATCAAATAGACATAATGCAGGATATCACAGTACTCAACATAAACACATAAGACCCTCCAGTCACACAAGAATTACCACTCTAGGTAAAGTATAGTGAGAAGACTCACCTCGGATGATGAACAACCCCTATAAACGGCGCTACTACGCACCGACCTCTATCTCTGAGCCAAACCCACAATTAACCCAATTAGGAACTAACTCTAAACTCTTACTCATTAGGTCTAAAGGTAGTCCACTAACCAGCCCATCAATAATCTAAAACCCATTGGGACCACCAAGGCCCAACTCTCAAATCTAAATGGCAAGCCCAACTCAAGGGCCCAAAGCATATATATATATATATATATATATATATATATATATATATATATATATATATATATATATATATATATATTTTCTTTGGTCTAAAACTCTATTGCAACCAGCCCAAACTCCAAGCCCAAAATGAAACTTAGCCCAAAAGTCCACAGTGAGGTTACGTGGGGCGTACCTCCCTTGGTACGCTCAGCGTACTCACAAATCCAGATTGGCCATCAGGGACACTTGGTCAGTACGTGGGGCATACTGGGATTACACTCAGTGTACGACCCAGCTTCACTCTTTCTACTCAGTTGGTCTCAATCAGTTAAGACCTTGGTTCATATCACAGATTTGGACTCCCTAATAGCTCTTACTCCATAAAGTCAGTGACTTTAAGCCTTGGCATGGCTGATAAGGTCACAAACACACAAAACTCTCATTCTTCTATCACAAAATGCTCATATCTCATGCATGGCTTGATTCTAACGTCCAAGTCTTGATTTTTATGACATTACACCACTAAATACACTCAAAGGGGTTGATCAAAGTCTTTGGAGCTTAATATCTCATAAAGTCTCCAACTTTTGGGACAAAACCCCAAAATACTCTACTAAGATGCACAAATCAAAAGAGTGAGAAAGCTTGAAGCTTTATACCTCTATATGAAGCTCCCAACATAGATATGCTCATATCCAAGGGCCTGGACTCTCACTCCTACTTCTCCAAAGCTTCTTCTTCACTCCAAGAACACACAAAAACAATCAAAGGCTCTCAAATGCACACACAGGCTCCATGAACAAAGGTTTAGGGTTTAAGAGGGTTTGCAATCTGAGGATGGTGGCCAGGAATAAGGCCATATCATTCTTTATATAGGGACCCCCCTCAACTAGGGTTTTTCATTCAGTGCCTAGTACGCCCAGCGTACCCTCTGGTATGCCCAGCGTACTAGGTGGCTCCGCTTAAAAGTCACACACATGAGTACGTTAAGCGTACACATACGTACGCCTAGCGTACTAAGTTGCCACCTTTCTCAAATAAGGGACTTATCTTACCAAAACTTCAAACTTTCATAGCTTCCTCGATATAACTCCAATTCTAATGAACCTCATACCTACGGAAAGGTGTCGAGATGCCCTACACTTCTAGCAACTCATCGCAACTCCGAGGCTTCCTCATGCCCGGGTTGTAGCCCACAAACCTTAATCTCAGACGATCTGAAATAGGATGTTACAGATATCATGTGGACAAATGAAAATGGAGCATAATCATTCTCATTGTCCATCAGTTTGTTTCCTGATTTCTGATTTGTAATGATAAGGAACTTAACTGAACACATCAATTATGTCCTGACCGAGCTCGAAACATAAGTCAACACCAAATCATCGAGGGTCCCAAGATATCTCTTTTCCCTTTAGGGAAAAAGGAACAGATAAACTTTGACTTATATGCTTGTATATTTACTCATCAGATGTTACATAACAATACATTTTATAACATCAAGTTAATGATGCGTTTACGCATTATCAATGCACAACCAACTCGTAAACAACAACTCGTATATCTCAGTTATAAGATTATACAATATTATCGTCTCAGAATTACTCGTGATAAATTACATGAAGTAATTCACTGAGTGTGGGTTTAATCCAACACTTAAATCCCTATTTCAAAAGTACTCATGAATGTTGCAGCAAACCATTACTATGTATAACCCTTTAGACAATCTACAACCTGATTCATCACAGTCTTAATTCACTACTTGCTTCCAAAGTGTGATTGACTGTGGATATTTGAACAATCCAATTATTCGGGAAGTAAAGCATGCAAAAGAGAAACACAATGATAAACAATTGACAAAAGATAGTAAACAATACTCATAAATAAATCTCCATTAATTGATCATCAAATGTCAATTACATTTATATTGTTACAAGTTTCTAGGTATCTATCTAATCACTAAAACTAATATCTTCTTTTAGACCAATGATCCTCACATGTTAAACGTCCTTAATCCTACTTAGACCCATTGTGAGGGGATTGACAAGATTCTCTTCTGATGATACCCTCTTTACGACGAGGTGTCTATCTTCTACTTGATGTCTGATAAAGTGATATTTTCTATCAATAGGTCTAGATCTACCATGATCTCTTGGTTCCTTGGTCAATGCAACCGCTCCTTCATTATCGCAGAAAATTTACATAGGCTCTTTTATGGTTGGTACTAGTTCAAGGTCTCTAAAAAAAGTTCCTCAACCATATAGCTTCCTTTGACGCTTTGCTCGCAGCTATATACTCCGATTCACATGTAGAATCAGATACGGTCTCCTACTTGGAACTTTTCCAAGTCACTGCTCCTCCATTAAGGATAAACACCCAACCAGACTGAGAAAGGAAGTTGTCTCTTTTTGTTTGAAAACCGGCGTCACTATACCCGGTAACTCTTAAGTCATCACTGCCACCAAGCACAAGGACCCAATCCTTAGTTCTACGTAGATACTAAAGAATATTTTTGACGAGTATCCAATGAGCTTTGCCCGGGTTTCCCTGATATCGACTAACCACGCTTAATGCAAAAGCCACATCAGGGTGAGTATATGTCATAGCATACATGATTGATCCAACGACGAAAGCATATGGAACTCGACTCATTTCTGCTATCTCAGTATCAGTACTCGGACTCTGAGTCTTACTCAGTTTGGTATTACTCTGGATAGGTAATTCTCCCTTCTTGGAATTTTCCATGCTAAAACGCTTTAGCACCTTATGCAAGTAAGTACTTTGACTAAGTCCAATTAGTCTTCTACTCTTATTCCTCAAAATCCTTATTGCTAGAATATAAGCAGCCTCTCCTAGATCCTTCATAGCGAAACACTTTCCAAGCTAGGATTTAACTTCCTGCAAGGTTGGAACGTCGTTTCCTATGAGTAGTATGTCATCAACATACAATACTAGAAAGTTGCATGTACTCCCACTAGATTTGACATATACACAGGACTCATCTTCACTCCTAGAGAAACCAAACTCTTTGACTTTCTCATCGAGGCAAAGATTCCATTTGCGAGAAGCTTGCTTCAATCCATAGATTATTTCTCAAGCTTAGACACTCTATTGGGGTACTTAGCATCCACAAACCCTCTGACTGACTCATGTAAACATCCTCAGCCAACTTTCCATTAAGGAAAGTGGTTTTGACATCCATCTTCCATATTTCATAATCATGAAACGTAGCTATGGCTAGCATAACCCTAATAGATTTAATCTTAGCCACCAGAAGTTCTCATCATAGTCAACCCCTGGGTTTTGAGTAAAGCCCTTCACAACCAGTCGAGCCTTGAAAGTGTGTACCTTTCCATCCATGTCAGTCTTCTTCTTGAAGATCCATTTGCACCCAACTGCCTTACGACCTGGCACATTATCAACCAAATTCCAAACTTTGTTGGCATACATGGACTTGATCTTTCTGTCCGTTGCCTCTTTCTACTTGGCAGACTCAGGGCCCACCATGGCTTCCTTGTAGTTAGAAGGCTCATCCAAATTTACCAATGTACTATCACTGGTAAACGTATCACCATTTGTAGTAATATGGAAACCATAAAACTCAGGTGCCATTCTAACTCGAGTGGAACGTCTAAGAGGTAATGACTCGTCAATAGGTTCAACAGAAATTTCTTCCTCAGTTTGAGCGCTAGAGTTAGAGGTTCCTTTATCGCTTGACTCTTGGATTTTATCAAGATCAATTGTACTCCCACTGTCGTCTTTACATATGATCTCTCTCTTGCGAAATACTCCTCTTCGTGTTACGAAGACCACGTTCTCACTAGGTCTGTAGAACAAGTTTCCAAAGGACTTTTGTGGGTAGCCGATGAAAATACATCGCTCACTTCGAGGTTCAAGCTTGTCGTGAGTCTCTCGTCTAACAAAATCTTCACAACCCTAAACCTTATTATGTGCCAATCAGGGAACCTTCCCTGTCCACATCTCATGAGGAGTTTTGGCAACCTTCTTTGTTGGGACCAGATTAAGAATATGGGAAGCAATCTTTAAGGCATACCCCTAGAATGATATCAGAAGTAAAGCTCGACTCATCATGAAACGAACCATGTCCAACAAGGTTCGATTTTGCCTCTCAGCCACACCATTAAGTTGTGGTGTCCTAGGAGGTTTCAATTGCAAAACAATTCCACATTCCTTAAGATAGTCGTTGAAATTTTTTATTAATTATGAAAAGTATGATAGTTGAATCATATTAAATCCATAACCTCAATTAGGCTAAAGGGTGTGACGAACTCTTTATTGTCGGGAAGCCAACGTGTCACCTCCGTGTCACCTTTACCGGCGGTGAACACCACACCCCAATGATATTATTACCGACAGTGAGTTTCCACCGCTCACTTTCTTCCTTTGCCGTTCAACTTGACTCGCTTTCTTTGTTTCTTTTGCCTACTGTAAACATAAAACACCACACCTCAAGCATTTTTAAAAATTGTAAAATTAGAAAAGATGTCACCATCATCCTAGGTGGCAAATGATAAAAACGGTATGACATTGTTTAGTCTTATATCGTAACACATATAAAAAAGATGACAGTGACACAGCTTCAAGAATTCATGAAAACTTGACATTCAAACTTCAAGAATTCATGATTGCAAGTTACATCCTTGCCATCTCAAGGAGATACAATACCGCAAAAATATATGGTCAATTATGGACAAATTTGCCCTTGATTATGGGGTATTGATAGAAATTACATGCAGAAAAATTTATCAAGATATGGACAGTTATGCCCCTGACTATGAACACAGAAAAAAGCAACGAGAAAAAAAAAACAAACCTGTTGATGCGTTGCTATTGATCACCGAGACTATTGTTGTGGATGATTCACTGCAATGCTTTTGATCGATAAGGGAAAAGCTGTTGGCTTCGTCGATAGGAGGTTAACGGGGGGAAAGGAAGAAATCAAAACCTCGTAATAGGGCAGCAACGTTTTTTTTTTGGGTTCTATTTTTCCCGGTCCATCTAATTGAAAGCAAGGACCGAGTCCTATGTTTTTGTTGGACCGAGTCCACATGTTGGTCCCATTCCTATCCCTATCAAACATGCCAATTGATATTTTTTGGACCCAATCCCGCTTTGGACCCAGTTACATGTCATATCAAACGACCCCTAAGTCCTAAATTAAATCCATCAACGAGCATTATCTCAATTCAATATAAATTCTATGCAAACCCTTTACACGCTCACACACCATCTTATACTCCAAAAAAAACATCTTATGGTCAAAGCAACTAATCAAGGAAGCATGTGGGAAATCCCTTTTATTGGATAAACATATAAATAATTTCCATGCAAAATCTTCATACTAAAAGTTAAATAACAATTAAATCCCATTACCAAATCAATACTACCCATTTCCCAAATCGAAAATCCCATCACGTAATGCTCATAATCGAACCTTTAGTCACCATCCTCATGTCAATAGCAACCAGACCAGTCCCTTTGGGGAGACAAAGAAGAGGATGAATGGCATGAGGTTCGATCAAGAAGAAGATACAAATAAAAACCACACTGCCATGTCAAACACACAACTGAATTGCTAGAATCACAACCACATAATTTATCTTCAATCTACGAGTGGTATGCACTAACGCAAGAATTTGGAAAAGCTTTTGGGATTTTGGCCACCTTGTAGATGCATATATTAATACTATGCGAACAATTTTTTCCTTTATTAGATTGCTAGAATTCGGGGATATTAGTACATTTGAGGTCTCGATGAAGTCAATATTGATGCGTCCAAGTTATCAGCTAACATAGCCAAATTAGACATTGATGCATCCAAGTTATCAGCTGACATAGCCGAATTAGACGGATGTCACACAAACACTATCCTCATCAAACCAATGACATCTTCTTCTGAAATCCTAGCTATTCTTAGCATGATATTGGGGAATCTCATTGCTATTACTCAAACAAGTATGAAACGTATGTTTGCATATTCGTCCATCGGTCAAATCGGATATGTATTTATTGGAATAATTGTTGGAGACTCATCCCCCAAAAATGGTGAAATAGAATCAACCAATGCCGGACGTCTCAAAATAAAGATTTAAACAAATGGTATTCCTCTGAAAAAGACCAATTACTTGATTAAAAAAAACAAAATTTGAAAGTCTATTTATTACCAAATAAAGAGGATAATTTAAAAAAAAAAAAAAAAAAAAAAAAAAAAAAAAAAAAAAAACTATAGATATTATCTTTTATCATATAAATATATTCATTCTGAAACTAAAAATAACTACTATATTTATAGATCATCATTAGAAACAAATAATAACCAAGAAAATTCCACCAGAAATAAAGAATTTTTTTTAGCATACTCAAGAATATTCTTAGCAAGAATTATTTAGGTATTTGTATTCTTATGAATCGGATAATACTATGTTATTCCCACTACTTATATTGATTCTATTTACTTTGTTCGTTGGATTCTTAGGAATTCCTTTCAATCAAGACATTTATATATTATCCAAATGGTTATAAGAAGGAACCGAGAAGAAGGTATCAGCAACAACTGGTTTTATTACGGGACAGCTCATAATGACTATCCTAATCTCTAAGAGTCGGAAAGATAAACCATTTGGAACAACAAGAACAATGAGACTACCGTGTAGACATACAACCTATACATGAATACCCGCGCCAAAAGAACAAGAAACGGATCCATTTAACAACTTATACCTCACCTTGTCTTCAAGTTTGGAGTGTTTAATAGGGAATGAAGAATGCTATCTACTAGAAAACATAATTTTGTTGATGTTTAATAGGGAATGAACAATGCTATCTACTAGACAAGGTATAGTAAAGTTATGGGGGGTATTTCTCATCAAATTAAAGTCCTCCCTTATCAAATAAGAGACTTCTAAATTGTTTTTGGGTTGAACTTAGTGGCTTCTTTTGCAATAAATGATGGATTAATCCATCAAAAGAAAATTCATATTCGAAAACAAACCCTTATAAAATTTTGACGGGTTATAACTTATTATTACCAATAATAATAATAAGGTTCTCATTATAAGTTGTATGTTTGTTTTCTTTAACTTATAACTTAGCTATCCAAATGAATGACCAATAATAATAATAAGGTTCTCATTATAAGTTGTATGTTTGTTTTCTTTTTTTACTTATAACTAATAACATCCAAATGAATGACAAAGAAATATGAATAATAAGGCCCTCATTATATAAGGCTCTCATTATAAATTGTATGTTTGTTTTCTTTAACGTTTGCCTCCTAACACATAATAATAGTAAGAGAGGACGCATAGCACCTGTAATTGGTATTTACATACTCGTATGTTGTATGGAAAGACAATCATAATCGAAAGAGGCAAATAATCAAATTGCAAAAATCACAAAAGTAACTAAAGACCTAATCTCCAAACACTTTGCATTGTTGTCATATAGTTCTTTAGCGACAACCACTCATAAACATACCTACATGGTTCAACACTACGTCCAAAACAAACAAAAAATAACCACTCACAAACATAAAACAATAAAAGTGACTCTTATTCTTTAGATTTATATTTCATTTCTTAGGAACCATTCGAATATATCTTAAATGCTATTCCCATTTCCAACTAATAAAGTGTGCACACAAATGTTTATTGATGACGATGGACAAGATAAGACATTTCCTCTTGCATATATATTCAGAGTCATATCAAGTATTTTGTTAAAATACCCAAAAAAAAAATAAAAAAATTATGTAGTGATGTAACTTTCTAACTTTCTGTTGTACTATGATACATCTACACAAACAAACCAAAACAAATTTAATTTAAAAACAACACAGAATAATCCCCAAAATTCAAACTCATTAAAGACCCCAAACAACCTCCAGTTACATTTTTATAATCCATAAATAAAAAAAAAAAAAAAAAAAAAAGAAAAAAAAATGGTATAAGTCTTTAATATCTCATCATCATCATCTTCTTCACTAACACAAACACAATAATTATTATTAGCTTACAGGCTGCTGATGATTTCCATATCCATTCGACCCGTAACCCGAAGCATCACCACCGCCATACATTCCCGCATCCTGGTTACCGTACCCATAACCACCACCGCCGCCGCCGCCATAACCACCATAACCACCGCCGCCTTGCTTCCCCTGGTAGCTTCCACCCATGTTCTGCATCATGTAAAATTACTTATTTACCCTTCATATAAAAAAAAAGAGAATCAACGATCTATTTTCATACCTGTCTGCCCGCGGGAGTTTTACCCCATGATATACGGACCGTCTGTTTTCCGATTACTGTCCCGTGCATGTTCTGAATTGCGTCCTCCGCGCTGCTTCTATATTATTATTACAAAATAAAATAATAAATAAATAAATAAATTTTGAATATTAAATAATAAAATTGTTGATTAAATATATAAACAAATAATTACCTGTTTGCGAATCTAACAAAACCACATCCTTTTCCTACGGGAATTTTAACGGATAAAATTTCGCCACATTGGATAAAGGTTTGTCTTAAGTCTTCATCGTTGACTTCTGAGTCAAGTCCACCTACAAAGATCTATGAAAAAAATTAACACGTCAGCAAAAACTGGTCCATGGAATTGGAATTGGTGATTCCATTATGTGGAGTGATTGGTTGTGAAATGGACAGAATTGAATTGCATGTTTGATGGATTTCTCATATAGGTGGAAGGAGTTGCATTTTATTCTTCCTTTTTATGAGAAACCAATATACCATTTTGAAAATTATGAAACATGTTTAATTTTTACAAAGGAATGAACCAATCCATTCCGACATACAATGGAATGAACATTCCATTCCATCTTTTTAAGTAAGACAAAGGAAACTTACTGTTGTATTGGAAGAATCTTCATCAGACTGAGAGCTTTGAGGCATGGCACCAAATCCACCTCCACCAGCCAATATCACAGCTAAAAAAGTTCACAATAATGAGTCTAAACGCATCATACTGAATCAAGAAAATCAAACAAAACACATTCAAGAATCAAGAAAACAAACCTTGTGATGAATATTGTTGTGGTTGTTGTCCATATTGTTGTAAAGTAGAAGCCTTCTTAGGAGTTGCAACACCAATTCTCATAGGTCGACTTGAACAATATTGACCATTCATTTCATTCATAGCTCTAGATCTTTCACTTTCATCACTAAACCTAACAAATCCATACCCTTTTGAACACCCAGTGTTTGTGTCAAAAACTACTTTTGCACCTTTCACTGATGGGTATCTGCTTGCAAATGTTTCATTCAACATTGAATCAGTTACATCTGGAGCCAAATCTCCAACAAATATCGATAGATCTGAACCAGTGCTTTCTCCACGCTTTTCTCCTGTGCTAAAACTCGCCCAGTTTAACCGGAAAGCTTGATCGGTACTTGGCATCATGGTTCCATTGTAGGTCTGAAGGATTTTCTCAGCGGATGAATGAGAAAGAAACTCGATGAATCCATAACGTTCTGATTGGCCAGTCTGTTTGTTTCGTATCAGTTTTATAGATTGAACCTGTAAATGTAATGAATAGAGTGTCACGAACGTGGTAGGGAAGAGATACGGAGTAATTGATAGCAGAAATTGATGTGGATCTTGAACATTGTTGAGTAAAAGTTGAAATTCATGACTAATTGAACTTGTAGACAGACATTAGAAGTACAATTCTTGCTCGAAATTGGATAAGGAATGTTTCGTACATGTGTTTTTTCTTAAATTGGTTACATTCCAAAGGTTAACAAGCAACAGAAGTACAAATTGAGTGGATACAGATTCAAGATATAACAAAGAAGAAATAAAAAGAAGATGAAAACACTAACCTCGCCGGTTTGCGAGAAGCATGACTGGAGATAAGCTTCGTCCATCCAGTGTTGTAGATCACCAACCCAGATCGTCTTATTATCTTCGCTAGAACTTTGAATCTGGTTACTTGTTTGCTGTTGTTGAGCCTGCTGTTGATACTGTTGTTGATGACCTTGTTGATAAGGATATGGCATATATGCTGTTGGCGGCGGTTGTTGGTACATCATCGCCGGGTGATGCATAGCCGCCGCCGCAGGGTACTGCTGCATCGCTAACCAATGTTGTTGGTATTGTTGCATCGCTAACCACTGCTGCTGTTGTTGTTGTTGCTGTTGTGGAGTCAAATCGGCGCCGTTGCCGGTGACGTTTCCGTTGCCGTTGGTTGACTGCATCTTGAGTACGTTGTGATGATTAAATATCTATCTCCTCTATTGTGATGTGATTAACCTCCGGGAAGTTCTTTGGTGGAGGATTGCGGCGCAGAGAGGATGAGGAGGTGGGAGACCTGGTGTAGGAGGCAAACCAGGGTTGTTTGAGGGAGGTGGAAAAGAGTGGTCAAACAAGGCTCTCGAAGATTTAAATCATGGCGTTGAATTTACACTTACCCCCTTCATGATATTTGAGAGTTACATTTCATCCCCTCTTGTTGCAAGGTCTAAACGGTTTTCTAATAAAATGCAAAATTTCCAAAGGGTTTTTTTAATCAATGATAGTTGGGTTGAATATGCTTGATTTTGTTTCTATGATTATAACATAACAGCAACAATGACAATAACATAATCTTAAGTCTCATAAGAATAAGGTAAGGGAAGAGGTAAAATGGTGAGCAATCGAATAGTAGCAGTAATGAAGAGACCAAGCATTTAGCATAACATTTCAAGTAAATACTACCACATGCAACATACAGTGAGAATGAAAGCAAATGACTAACTTACAGGGATACAAACACAAACAAAAGTCGTCATGAAAGTTGAAAAGTTTACAGATATAAACAATATAAGCAAAATACCAAAAATAAAAGCATGGAGCAAAACACTAGCCACAAAGTTGAAGAAAGTACTAACAGGTACAAACAGATAGTAAAATGCAACAAATTTTATATTTGCATCGTGCAAATAAAGGCACACATGAAGGACCACTACATGTACAAACAAAATGTTAAGTTCTTAGGATTATAACATAAAATGCAATAACCTTGGTTATATAAATTTACAAATTAAGTTGTTTAAAATGTTGAAATTGGCAAAGGCAATTAAAGTTAATGTAGTTTCACTAGTTTGATAATTTGGGTCAAATCTTTATAAAATTCCAAGCATATAATATATTATCCATTTTGGACAATCCCATATGAGAACTTTCTACAGGTCAACCATTCAGGTACAACTTTTGTCTATGTACCTTAAATTTAAAATTCTTATGTGATCTGATGCCTTCGTGGTTTTAAAACATGTCATGAAATAAAATGTATCTACACCGCTAGTACCCTTGTATTTATATACTTTTACTTTCATCCACCCGTGGAAAAAAAACCAACAACATGTCAGCATACTCGGTTTGTGGCATGGCTCTACGTAATTTCTAACATCTTATGTAGATTTACCGATTTATTTTATGTTTTATATATCTATCACAAAAACCTTGCGATGTCAAAAATAAGGATATTCATTCAAATATCCATAATTCAAAAGTTTTTACGAGATCAACTGTCTTAAAAAAAGAAAAAAGAAATGTTTTACAGTCGGATGCTACACAACACAACCATAAAGTTTCAAAATATTATATTAATATTTTTCTTTTTATAGTTAAAACAGACATGAATAAATTTATTTTGTCTAGTTACATCTTCCAATCATGTTGTGCTTTATAAGGGAATTTTTTGACAATTAAAAAAAAGTAAGAGGACTATATTTAACAAAGCCAATTAGAAAAGAGGTGGTTTGGATCTGGGAAATCGCCCTCATCGGCTCTGGTGCTGACGAGGATGGTTTACAGCCGTAGATTGGGCGGTGGTATTTGGCGATCAACCGTACTAAAGGAAAGACTTATGTGTGACTCGGTGAAAGCTACTTTCAGTGGGGACCAATGATCGTAGATCTTGATCATAAAACTAATCCAAAAGCCAAATTGAGAGACGAGGATAACCGTTGATTATTAAAGCCGTCTAGATGAACGGTGGAGATTGAGTTCAAGTGGGAACAAGAGGAATAAGTCAGGTCAAAGTTTAGGGCTGTCTTGGAGCACGTAACATGTGATGAAATGGGCCTCCATGTCTCGTCTACCGCTGCATGGTACACCTAAAATTGACCAAATAAATTACAAGTCAAAACCTTTCAAACGTTTTATGATTATCACATCTTCCTTCACCTTTTTTTTTTCTTCATCTCAACGCTACGTTTATTCCTTGTCATTCTTCCTTCATTTTTCATTTCTCATAGAGAATCGTCGAGCTTTCACTTGTTATGCTAATGGAATTTACACCATACAAATAAGTAAGCAAAAGAGAAAAGAATACAAGAGAGGGTTGGTGCGATGGGATTTCACCATGTTGGATTCGTCTTTGAGGTGTACGAGGTGGACGACCATATATGGCCTATGGCCCATGTCGTAGAGGGGGGTCATTTTTTACATACATTGTTATAGTAGACTAGTAATTCAGTCCCGAAAATAAAATTGATTTCAAAACCTCAAAGGTATAGTCACCAAGCCAAGTTGAGTCCATCATTTGATTCTCGTCAATCCAAGTTAGAAGTCACTACGACGCTATACTCCGTCTCTTAAACTTGTTAAGTTGTTGAGGGTGTATGTGTTTGATTATTGAATGATTGATTCAAAATCAATGCACCATATGATTTAGAAATCAAAATTGTAAGTTTCAAAATCCACAACCACTCAATTTTAGAATTGCTTTTGGCTTTCAATTTAGATTATTTATTAATTGATGTTTCATTTTAAGAAAATCATAATTGGTTTTCTAAGAAATCTGATACTCGTCTGTTTTGTTTCGATTACATAATCGATCGACTTCTGTTGTAGCTTGTGTATTTGATTGTTTCAATTTCAAACGACGACTTCTCTTAAAACAAGATTTGAACAATACAATAAGTATAAAAATAATTTTGGTTTTTTGTTTCCAACAAAGTGAAGGAATTTGATGACAATGATCTTAAGTTGTGTTGTAGCCGTCTTGAAATCACACTAAGTATGGTGAATGATTAGATATTGACACCAATGAACTTTATCTAGAGTTAAAGTTGTTGTCTAATTCTTAAGGATGTTTAAAAATATATGAAAAAAGCCAATTGTTTTCCTAATACAGTTAATGCATATAGAGTCTTGTTGACTATTATAGTATTGTTGCATCTGTAGAAACAAGTTTCTCAAAATTAAAACTGTTAAAGTCTTACTTACGGTTCACAAAATCACAAGAAAGATTTAATCGATTTGAAATGATAGCTATTGAGAACAATATATTGAAGATTATTGATTATGAAGAATTGGTGAACAATTTTGCTTCTAAGGATGATATGAGAGCATCGTTATTCATATAACTATGTAAGATTAGATTTTAAATTACCGTTTCTTCTTATTGTTTTTCTAACTATTATTGACTTGTCGTGGTGTTAATGAATTTTGCTTATATATAAAAAAAATTATATTCAGAGGCTTAATTTTATTTTTTGCAGAGGACCCTCAAAATCAATGAGACATCCTTGTTGGATTCAATAGCACGGTTAAAAAAATAAAAGGGGTAGGGTGTTCACCATGTCCACCGCAACCATATAAGCTTTCTACAACAACCACAAGAGTAAATTCAACCATAAAACATAAATTGGTTATTGTTTAATACTAAAATGACGTTTGTATTCTAGCCAAACACCGAAATGGTGGTTTTTAGAGACCATGTATTTAGCATTCATATTTGGTGTGTGAAATTATTAGCTATTTCAAACACAAACCGATGATTTTTAGAGTTTATTTGGAATGAAATACCATTTTATTAACTTTTGTAATATTGTTTTTGTATTTGGTTGGTTGGTCTTAGGACAAATCCTCCGGTCCCTTCATTTTTGTGATTAAAGGCCAATATCAATTCAACAGTAACGCAAAATGACATTCATTTTTGTGTTTGCTCATTTTTTAACACAAATTATGAAGGCAAAATGTGAAGACCCCTAAAACATATTATTTTAGAAGTTGAATAAACACCACCATTTTGATATTTGTGGTTGGAGAAACTCTTTAGGGGTTGTCCTTAAATAAAGTGAGGACCCATAAAATGACCATTTGTAGTCTTTAACTCATTTTTAAAATATTTGTTTAAAAGATATTAATCGTTTACCCGTGTCAAGCATCGGATACGAAGGTGGCAATGATGATGCTCAATGGTGATTCTAGTGATTACTACTGTTTTAGTTGGTTTGTTTTTCGGTGAAGGCAAGTGTACGATGGTGCAGAAGACGGTGCAACCATTTAGTTAAAATTAAAAAGGTTGTCATTGTTTTGGGTTGAAACTTTATTTATGCTGTTTTGTTTTATAAAAAATATATAAATTGTTGATTTGGCTTAAATATATACCTATGATATTGGTTTGGGTTAACAATTGTCATTTTTAATTAATTATTATTCATTTAAATAAATAAAGACAAAATTGCACAAATGGTCCTTGTGGTTACCTGAAAATTATCACTTTTGTCCAAAAAAGTTTGGATTAACACCAAAGGTCCAAAGTTTTCATTTTGTTGTTTGTTTGGTCCAATCTTTTTTTATTTTTTTTTTCAAATGATGGATTTGCCCATGTTAATATGATTTTCTCTTTTTTCTTAATCGTTTTTATGATTTTTAGATTTAAAAAAATAAAAAAATAAATTTTCTCTCTCTCTCTCTCTCTCTCTCTCTCTCTCTCTCTCTCTCTCTCCAAACAAAATTAATACAGATCTGGAAGTGGATTTGTAAAATGTACAACTCTCACTTTTATCAGTTTTGTTCAATTCATTGTGTGAAGTCTAATAGAACTAAACACATACACACATATATGAATATGAATCTTAAGAACAATTGTTTTTTTCATGAGTTAAAGAACAAGAACATCATATTCACGAACCCAAAAATTGATTTCTAATGAACTGCCATCACCACCACCTGAATAAACATGAAGATGAGGGCAAACTGGACCCCTTTTATCCCTCTCCCTGAATTGCAGACACCGTATACCCCAAATCAGTGCAAGGAAAAATTGACACTAGCCAGCCCTATAAAACACAAATCGAAAATTAGAAATTTAGGAGGTGAATCAAGGGGTTGGGAGATAGACACATGATTTTTTCTTTGACATACCATAACCCTAAAATACTTACTTGATGATGCAAGGATTGGGATGCAATTTCCCGCTTTCTCTTAAACTCCATTTCTCCAATTTGAAATCTGGTGAAATACTTGATTGACTGACGAAGAACGCCAGAGCTAAGTAGCAAATTGAGGTCATGAATCTGCTTGGGATTACGATTTACAGGTGGCGAAAAAGTCCAAACACAACCAACAAAGCTCTAATACCAGCAAATTCAAGCAACAAGCTCAATGATTCTGTGTGCTTTAATGGCGAAAAAGTCCAAACCCAACCACCAACAACACCAAATCTCCCCTGAATGATGAACAAGTTATGAGATGATGAACTGGTAACATAGTAATCCACTTCATCTTTTACATCCTCCATCTTCAACATCGTCTTTTGTATCCTATTTGATCTTCCCCCATAATCCATAATCCCGATTCTTATTAGGATCCAGAAAATGCGTGGTGCATGAGTTTACCATTATCAGTAAGGATCAGGGAAGAATCGTGAATAGGGGAAATAGTAGTGATGGCAACGTGTTTTGAATTGATGCAACCCATTTGGATTCACCCCAAAACCAATCATCGAATTGATAGATTTTGGGTAGACCCGGATGGACCCGAAAAAGGAAGAAATCTGATTCCATGGTTTGTGGTTTCAGGTGAAGCAATTGGTGGTGTGGTGTGGGCGATGGAAGTGGTGAGTAGTTTTGTAGGTCTCGATGGTTTTGAGGAACGAATGAGCGGGAGTCGTATCTTTGGAGGTTCACCAAAATAAGCTTGACATGAGATTTGGGTTTTGTTGGAAAAAGCTTGAAATGAGATCTAGTGTTGTTCTAGTTCTGATGGCAAATTCTTGTATCTAATTTGATGTCCTTGATGAATTTTTGGGGAAGAAACTATTAAATAGCTTTTGTAAAGGAAAAGTATTGAAGAAGGAAAGGGAATTAACGAGAGAGAGAGAGAGAGAGAGAAAAAGAGAGAGAGATTTAATTTTATTTTTTATATTTTTATTTTTTTAAATCTGAAAATTAGAAAAACAATTAAGAAAAAAAATCATATTAACAAGGTCAAATCCGTCATTTTGAAAAAAAATCAAAATAGATTGGACCAAAAACGCAACAAAATGAAAACTTTGAACCTGTGGTGCTAGTCCAAACCTTTTTAAACCAAAGTGATAATTTTGAGCAAACCACATGGACTATTTATGCAGTTTTGTCATAAATAAATGGCATTAAATATTAAATACCATAAATTTTGTTTTTATTTAAAATTCAGCCTTATTAGGCTATGTGAATAAGTTATGTAAAGAGATTATTTGTACTTTGAAACTAAATGCATATGCTATGGACTTATGTAAAGTGATTATTGTATTCTTATATATTTTCTAATTGCCCTAATGGAAATAACAACGTCAATTAAAATATTAACCAATTTCATTCGGCTCTATAATTAAATAAATCAATATGTTAACATATATCTTTAACTAGTTTATAACTCGTGAGAACAATGGTTACAAAATTAATTAAATTTTCTTAATAAAGATTCATAATTATTAATCAATTATTTTAAATAAATTATTAATTAAGAGTTATATCAAATTTAAAGTTATTATAACTTCAAATTTAACATATAATTAGAATAAGTAAATTTGAATTTTGAAGTAATTTGCCTAATATATATCCATGATATATGTCATAATATTAATGCAGAGTTGTATTAGAGTGACACATGCTAAAAAGATATTAAAACTATATTTTTATTAGAAATATGTCTATGTAAAACTTACACAATCTTGGACAAATGATAGTGTGTAAATATAAAAGTAAGGGGTTATTCACTAAAACTTAGAATAATTTGTAATTACTTTATGATAAATAATAATAAAAAAAATCATTTTTGTGATAAAAATATTTTTATCATTTTAGTGACTATCCTCGAGAATAAGAATTCAGATAAAAAAAAATGAGTGTTTTGTAATGAAACAATTAGGTGGCCCTTTTGCACTAAACAACAACATTTGACATTTCGGATGCATAATTTTTTTTTTTTTAAGTTTTTGAATTATAATCAAAGGGTAAGTAGGGATGTCAACGGGGGCAAATGGGACGGGGATTGCGTCCCCCGCCCCCGCCCCCAAAATTCTCTCATTCCTCCGCCCCGCCCCCGAAATCTCCATCATTTCCACCCTCGCCCCCGCCCCTGAATTCCCCTTCTTACCCCCACCCCTGCCCCTGTTCCCCCGCCCCCGATTAATTTTGGGCTAGCTTATTTGGGCTAAAAGAAGTTATTGTTTAGGCTAAAAGAAACTATTTTTTGGGTAATAAATACTTAATTAGAGCATAATTTTACATGTTACAAGCATCTTAAAAACATGTTTTTGTTGAATTTTAGTACATAAAAATCATTCTATTGTTTATTATATTTATATAATTAATATATGTAAATATATATAATTTATTAACAGGGTCCCCCATGGGGGTTTCGGGACGGGACTGCCAACCCCCGCCCTTCCCCCGAAAGTAAAACGGGGGTTAACCATGCCCCCACCCCCGCTCCCATCCCCGAATTTTTTCAAAAAATACCTCCAAATGGGACGGTGCCCCCACGGGATTGGGGTCTTACGGGACTTTTTGACATCCCTAAGGGTAAGTGATGAATTCATAACCTTCTTTATCTCATAGAAAAAATATTTATGTTTGGCATGCCTGCCTAAATTGAAAAAAATCAAGCATATATTGAATGTGAAGAAAGTTTAAAAAGTTATTTGAAACTAAAGTAGTATAATAGACAAAATTGCAAGAATGGTCCCTATGGTTAGGTGGAAATTGCCACTTTGGGCCAAAAAGGTTTGGGCTAGCATTGATGGACCATAGGTTTGCATTTTGTTGCCACTTTGGTCCAAAACCTTAACTGCCGTCACTTTTTCCCCGTTACCATCCATTTGACTTGTCAAATGGAGGGTATTTTCGTCATTCCCTATTTTACTCTCTATATTTAATTAATAAATTCCCTTTACGTATCCATCCCTTACCGCCATACGGATAAAAGCGTCGATCATACTCACATTTATAGTGTTAATTACATAGATAGTCGTTTCCACTTCGATTTTCATTAACTGAGGATCAAGAACCCTAAACCCATTTCCAGCTTGTGCGCTTCAATCAAGTGAGTTGATCAGTTAATGCAAGTTCCAATGTGGAATGTAAGGTTGTATGAGAAAGCATTCAACGCAAGGGTGGTTTATGGTATGTAATTTTTATTTTGCTCACTAAGTTACCTTTTTATGTGAAATCCTCTCATCTGAAACTTCTTTTTTTTTCTTGTTTTGAAGATGGATACCCTACTCTGTTTACCATCAAGCTACATCATGGGGGAGAGTTCACAAAGTTTCCAGATGTGAACTACATTGATGGAACTGTGACATATGTTGACATGGTCGATATAGAAGAGTTTTCTGTTCATGAAATGGATGCCATCATGAAAGGGTTAGGATACTCAGTTCCCCCAGTTATCTATTATCATTTTCGGTTGCCCAAAGGAGACATGCATTTTGGACTACGTGCCCTAGGAAACGATGATGATGTTCGTAATCTTGCCCAATATGTGAAGGAGCATAAAGTCATAAGGGTGTACACTGAACACGGTTTTACAAAATTGCTTACTTACTTTATGGCTCCCAAACCTGTTAAAAAGGTCACTATTGAGCAATTAGATGAAATTGAGGAACATGAAACCACCACAACTGATAACCAAGCTAGTGATAGGAAAAGGAGTTGGACCAAGGACAAATCTTTGTCATTATCCCCTGTTTTACATAATGAAGGTGCTTTGTTAATATCCCCTGTTTTACATAATAAATGTGGTTTCTCATTATCCCCTGAGTATAATAGGAAAAGGAGTTGGACCAAGGACAAATCTTTGTCATCATGCAATAAGAAATTGGCCATGGGTGATGTTAGTGAAGCTAATATAGATGGGGATAAGGATCATGCACCTAATGATTTTGATGAGGCAGCTAATGAATTTGATCTTGGATTGTACCAACAGATTTTAGAATCTACTTCTGAATTTGATAATGGATTCAATGAAGAGAAGGAAGGGGATGAAGGGGAGGAGGTAGTTAATGAAGTTAGTGCTAATGTAGATATGAGGAATTATGAGAAGGATGCTAGAGTTGAAGATGATGTAGATATGGGGGGTTATCAGATGGATGCTGGAGTTGAAGATGAAGTTAATCTTAATGTAGCTGAGGATGAAAGAGGTGATGGGGAGGAGGATAATGGTGAAAGAAGTGATGGGGAGGATGATAGTGATGAAAGAAGTGATGGGGAGGAGGATAGTGATGACAGTGACTTTTGGGTAGATGAGGATAACATAATTCCTGAAGTAGATGTAGATATGAAGGATTTTTACATGAGTGTTGATCTGGAAGCTGAATTTATGGAAAAGAGAGTAACAAATCCCATGCATAATGATAGTGATGAAGACCCTAAAGACCCTGAAGATTTGGATGTAATTGATAATGACCGATGGGATTCAATGGATGAGGGTTCTGATATGGAAAGGAAAAGGAGAGTTTTATTAAAAGAATTAGGGAAAGAGACAAGGTGCTCTCAAGGGGAGATACATAAAGTTACTTTTAGGATAGGACAAAAATATAAAAGTAAAAAGGAGTTAAAGGAAAAAATACAATTGCATGCATTGGAAACCAGGAGGAATATATTCTTCAAGAAAAACGACAAAACAAGGTTAAGAGCTTTATGCAAAGGGATTGTAGCCTTTAATGAGGGTGATGTTGGTGAACCTACCCCTTGTCCTTGGGTGATACAAGGTTCTAGATCAAATAAAGATGGTAGTTGGATGATTAAAACATATAACCACGAACACAGATGCTTGCATACAAGAAAAGTGAGATCTGCAACTGCAAAGTTCATTGGGAAGCAAATAATGGATCAGGTTGAATTAAATCCAACAATCCCTGTGAAAGCTTTAAAAGAGCAACTGCAAAAGGAATATCAAGTGGGTTTCTCTATACATCAGATTTTCAGGGCTAAATCTAATGCAAAAAAACAAGTGCAAGGGGATTACAGAAAACAGTATGAGGTTCTCAGAGATTATATCTTAGAGCTACAGTCTACCAATCCAGATACAACTGTGAAGTTAGAATTTGAGTCTGAACCTAACTCCAATGCCACCTCAAGGAGATTTAAAAGAATTTATGTGTGTCTGGGTGGAATGAAGAAAGGGTTTAGAGCTTGCCTGAGGGATTTTCTTGGTTTTGATGGGGCATTTATAAAGGGCCCTTTCCCAGGACAGATATTGACTGCAGTTGGGGTAGACTCAAACAATGGAATATACCCCCTGGCTTATGCTATTGTTGAGTCTGAGAATACTCAAAGCTGGAAATGGTTTCTTGAGATTTTAGGAGATGACCTAGACCTATATGCAAACTCAAACTTCACATTTATAAGTGATAGACAAAAGGTATGTAATTGGTATCTTAAATATATTTGCATGAAATATACTAACTATGTTTTATTTCCTTACAGGGTTTACAGGCAGCCATTGCTCAGTTGTTTCCATGTGCTGAGCACAGATATTGTCTCAGGCATATACATGATAATATGAAGAGAACATGGAGATCCAATGAACACAAAGAACACTTGTGGAATTGTGCCACAGCAACAACAGTCCAAGAGTTCAACCACTTAATGAATGAATTCAACTTATTTGACAAGGATGCATATAATTGGTTGAAGCAGATCCCCCCACAACACTGGGCAAGAAGCCACTTCACAGGTAATTTCCAAATTTGCCCCTGAGGTGTATTACTTTGTTAGTACACTGTCTTACTTACTATTTTTGTTTTTGACAACATTTCAGGGAGAGCAATATCAGATATGCTTTTAAATAATATTTGTGAAGTTTTCAACAGCAAATTGGTTGAAGGAAGGGATAAGCCACTAATAACTTGCTTGGAGTACATCAGGGAATACATGATGAAAAGAATCTGCAATGTAATCAAGGTGCAAAAAAAGTGTGTAGGGCCTCTAACTCCTTCTGCAACAAAGATTATGGACAAAAATGTCTATTTGGCATCTCAGTACACAACTAGGTGGAATGGTTCAGACAAATACCAAGTGAAAGGGCCATGGCAGGATCAACAAGTTGTTGACATGGCAGAAAGGGTATGCAGCTGCAGGAAGTGGGAATTAACTGGCCTCCCTTGTAAACATGTCATAGCTGTCCTAAATGATAAAGCAGATAATGGTGAAAAGATTGGAGAGTTACATACTTATGTCCACAGGGTGCATTGGCTAGAAACTTGGAAAGCAGCTTATGTTCATAAGGTAGAGCCTATTAAAGGGAGAGCAATGTGGCCTATAAGTGATTGCCCAATTAAAATCACCCCTCCTCTGCACCATAATCAGCCTGGGAGACCCAAGAAAAAGAGAAGGCAATCTGCAGGGGAGAGAAGCCAGAAGAAAGGAGAGAATGGTAATGGTGCTAGTGGGAGTCAAACTGATGGGGCTAGTGGGAGTCAAACTCATGCTGCAAGTGGGAGTGGGAAGTTAACAAGGAAGTTTATTAGTGTGACTTGCAGCAAGTGTAAAAATAAAGGGCACAATGCTAGAACTTGCAAGGGCCAAGTAGGAAATTGAAGGGGTTTGAAGCTAGTTTGATGTCTTTTGGGTTTTACATGTCAACTGCTTATGTTTATTGTATGTTATGTACTTGATGTCTTTTGGTGTGGAGGATACATTGATGTTCTTTTTGGTACTTGATAATATGTTACTAAAAACTGTATGTCTTTTGATTTATGGGAAAAACATATCAGAAATTTAATGGTATGGTTTATGGTATGTTTAATTTGATGTTAATTGCATACTTTACAATGTTTAAATCATACAATTGGATGTTATGGTTTATGGTATGTTTAATTTGTTGTTAATTGCATACATAAATGGAATGGTCAAAATATAGATACCAAATATAATTTCCATTGACATTTTGTTGCAAAACATGTCTTACATGGATTACATTGCTTACATCTTGAACAAAATACTACTTTCATACAACTTACCAAAATATTACACTGCTTACTACTCACAGCTTACATCTTCAACAAAAAACTACATACCCAAACTATTAAATTTTCAAACTACTTGTAAAATAGAACATACACAAAGAAAATCCAACTGCATAACAGGTAAATTTTGAGTCTTGTGGTCTGAGCCTTCACTTTGTTTATTGTCCTCAGCAATCCAGGTATGATGGCTTTTGAACGTTCACACATTGGACCATCATACCACCCAATAAAGCGACACTTCGATCCCTTCAAAAAAAAAGACAACACATGTTCTTAACATGTAATGCGACAACAATGATGCAAATACAAAATCCATTTGCTTACCTCAGTCGGGCATCCCCAGAAACGACGACCTGGGTTTTTGTCGGTCCACGAAGTGTGAACAATAGCCATTTTACCACAGAAACACAACACCATTGTTAATTTCTTCAGAGGGAAATTGTGAATAGTGATCTGTTAGGGCTTGTGAAGAAGACGAGAACGAGGGGATTAAAGCTTGAGGACAGCAGTATCAGCGATTGATCTTATAGGAAGAGGAATTAATTAATTAGATATAAGGAGTAAAACAGGATAGGGAATGACGAAAATACCCTCCATTTGACAAGTCAAATGGATGGTAACGGGGGAAAAGTGACGGCAGTTAAGGTTTTGGACCAAAGTGGCAACAAAATGCAAACCTATGGTCCATCAATGCTAGCCCAAACCTTTTTGGCCCAAAGTGGCAATTTCCACCTAACCACAGGGACCATTTTTGCAATTTTTTCAGTATAATATCATTCAATTCAATAAACAAAACCGTGTAAGTTTATTTGTAATGATAACAAAAAACAAATACAACATTTTAACTAAAACGCTTCTTTAAGAGATATACTACATATTCTATTAAAAATCTAGTATTGTTTGACTAAGAAGCAATATGACAAAAAAACATTAAATGATGCATTTTACTATGAAAATAACTACATATAATTAAAACATTTCAGAAATTCAAGCTATGAGGATGATAAAGCTCAAAATTCATCAAACATGTTGAGAATGAACAACAAACAAAATATGAAACAATTATATTTTCATGCCTACCTTTCAAAATTAACACCATCAATTTAACATACAATCAAGTATCCCGCACATATAGAAACATGTAGAAGGAGAGAAAAAAAGAAGATTTTGGAAGAAGCAAGAACTTTACATAGAAGGAAACATGGTTTGTAGCAACAAAATGCATACAGAGTCCCATATGTTACACACAACCATATATACACATAATCAAATACTCACATCCTCACAGGGTTACAAACTTTCATATTCTAATTATATAGCACCCTACCTTAACATAAACACAGTCATACATGCTACAACATTGTACACATAGTAAAGTAAGATGATATAATAAAGAAAATAATGAAAATTTGATGATATTTTCTACTTTGTAAATACAAAGCAGGAAATAACATCGTACTTTTACTGTTTCCTTTGATATAGCATCTATTATTTCAACAAAAGAATATTACAAAAGTATTTCTTTCTAATTAGCTATTTATTTTATTTTTAACCCAAAGTATGTAAATATACTATTTTATAATTAGAATACTTAATTGACTAACCCCTAATATATGTATTGTTGATCTATTAGGTGAGCAGCATCTCAAACCACTTCCAAAGATTGAAAATGCTTCAAGATCATCAGACTTTGAGCTAGGCTGCATAGGAGAGATTATAAAAAATAAAAATAAATCCATACAATAAAAAACTAACATATTAACATGTTTTAAATATATTTTAAGAGATAAAAAGGTAAAAAGTAAATAGTACATAAATAACACTAGTTGTGTGGTTGGCTTTGTGTGAGACTAATTATGTATGTCTGTTCGATAACCAATTGTAATGAGTCCATGTCCATGTCACCCCTCATTCTTGAGCATGAACCTCCAATTTCATTACCTACATACTAATGGATATTAAAATTTGGCAAATAAAATGCACCATCAACCACAAAGATCTACCATGGGTTCGTAGTCTATTGAAAAACAACAATTCATCCATAAATCAACCACAAACCCTTACTAATTGTACCCTTATCTTCTTCCAAAATAATGGCAGTTATTAATAAATTAAAAAAAAAGAAACAACAAAGTAATCAAAATTCCACATAACTCAAGACTAAGATTAAAGATACAACAAAAAAAGGCAAGATAGATTCGAGATGAAGAACCCTATACCTAAAACTGTCGAGGAAGAAAAATTTCTGAAGAAAGTCATACAAACAATGGAAAAAAGATCATCAATGAGAAGTATGAAAAGAAGAAAATCTATAAAATTGAACCTTTACTCAATTCGAAATTATAAGATTTGAATCAACCACCATATCATTTACTCAATTCACAGATGCTTCCTAATTCCTAGTGAACGGTTGCCAATATGGGTTAGATTTTGATTCCTTGATTTTGTTATATATTGTTTTGCAGATGAATATGTGAATCAAAGATTAGCATAACAAATTTGCAATGAAGGAAGGTTTTTTTTTTTTTTTGAGAGGGGACTTTAAACATTCAAAATTTGATAGATTTTTCATAAATGTTGATCGGATTTGATTTTATAGCATAAATTCATTGTACATGATGCAGTAATGGCGTGCACCTCTTAGCTTTCGGTCTTTGACCAAATATGTATGTTAAGGTATATAGATATAAGCAAATGACCACCAACGTTACCAAAAAAAAAACCTTCATGATTTTAAAGTTAATTTTTCCAATAAAAAACATTTTTTAGGACAAAAACCTGACGAATATACTTTAATTTTCATCGATTAAGATATTTTTGTGAATATTTAATATTTTCATGAATTATTCAAAAATACAAATGAATATTTTTTATTTAAGACATTTGTTAAGTAATGATCCGGTGCACTAAATTTATTGTTGGACCAACAAAGCCCATTTTTTACATGTATTGGCATGTTTGGCACAGAGCTTTTGGAAGCGTTTGAGAGCTTCTAGCTTTTAGCTTTTGATAAAACACTTTAGTTTAAACAAAAAGCTTCGTTTGACAATACGAGCGTTTAACTTTTAGTTTAAACAAAACGCTCCAAATCTAAAAATTTCTTCATGTAGCGTTTAACAAAACGCTACTGAGCTTTTGAAATCAATTTCCATAATTACCCTTAAAAATATATTTATATATTCATTTACTAGTTGTGTAACCCATATATTATACGGGTTAATTAAAACAAAATGTTATAAATGATTAAACAATAAGTTTATTTGAATTTGAAAAAAAATGAAATTTACGGAAATAAAATATATTTAATAATTATAGTATTGATTATCACATTTAATGCAATGAATACTTTACATATATAATAATAGAAGTATTAATTAATGGAATTATAATTTTTGATTAATAAAGAAATAAAAATCCACATAATGACATGTGGAATTTAAATAATTTAAATATCTTACATAATGACATGTGGCAAGAGTGTATTAGAAGATGACATGTGGCAAAATCATTTTCATTTATTATGGAGGATTTTTAATCAGTTGTCATTTTATGTAATTTTATACATTTCAAAAGCTTCCAACTATTTTTGCCAAACACTCATATAACAAATAAAAGTTACAGTTTCCCGCTACCAGCTATCCGCTAACCGCTTCCAGCTAACAGCTACTTTTACCAAACACGCCCATAATATCCTTTAAACAAAACCCTATTAGATATACATTTACGAGAGAGATTGTGTCTATGTTCGTCGTGTTTCTTGGTACTGATTCTTCCTCGTTCCTCCACCAAATAGTGATTATTTCTTCATGTATAGTTGTCGATTACTGCTTTTTCCTTGTTCCTATACTAAACTTTGACTGTGTTTCCATAGATGTTTGTAGGTTACTACTTCTTCCCATCATAGATGTTTTCTGGCTAATGCTTCTTGGTTATTCCTCCATCATAGAATCTTTTTTGTTGTTGAATTTATTTTGCATCAAATACGTAGACTATTGTACTGAGATAGAGCAAAGATATATTTTTAGATATGAGAAGTTTGTTTAATTTTTTCTTTTTACTCTTCACCATTAATGTACCTTTTTTTTTGGAAATGAGCTAAATATATGAAAAACAGATCGTGAATCACGAGTCTATCTCAGCAGACTTGATGCAAAAATATGGTCAATGGGTAATATAAGGCTTTAAAATGGTCATTTTAGTGAAAATGATTTTTAGTCATATTTTTAGATAAGTTTCTTTAAAAATATAGGAGTATATTTTTAGACATGACAGAAGCATGCTATGTTCCTACATCCATATAAGTTTTTATTTGTGTTAGGTTAAACATTACATTTTTTAGATGTTACATTTTAAAAGTAATTTTTTGAAAAAATATTTTAATTTTTTGAAAAAGTATTTTAAGGGTGACCTTGGCGTAGTATCTCACACCTTCGACAACCCTGAATTTTGTAATGTTCATCCAAAGCCTTCAGATCTCTACTGGAAAAGTTTGTTGTTCCTTAACGAAGCCTTAGGATACCATCGGATCTACAAAATCAATATTTTCACTATTTGTTGTTCTTTTGTTGGTGGTTCATTTACTTTTACATAGTTCCTTGAAAACAATTGATTCTTACAAATTTCTTTGTTGATTCGAGACACTTTTTCTTTAATTTTAATGGTCATTCAAAATGAAAGCTATTGGAAGAGGTGTTTACATGTGACATCCTTTATTTCCGAGAACCAAAAAAAACTTTTATTTACGTTTTAAAATCATAATATATTTGTTTGGTGAAAATCTCAGTACAATAAAATATTTTGCAGAAACTGTTTCGTTTTATTAAAATATATTTGAGTAAAGATGTTGTTTCAAAATACAAAACTCTAAGGATGTCATAATCAATACATAATATTGTTACAACGTAAAGACCTAATGATTCTGAACACTAGTGCATGTTATCTCTTAATCATTCGACGTCCTAATCAAGTTCTAGCAGCTTTAACTATGTTACACGTGATGTGTATAGTTTGAGTGGGTTAGGTTGGGAAACATTGTGAGACATATGGTTTTTAATCCCACAATATTATTATGATAATAATTTATAATTATCAAACCTGCAAAACCAATTGTTACCAAAATATAGATATATCCCTTAACTTTGGTATCGATAAAAACATTACACTCATTCATACCCATCCCAACTGATTCTCACAAATCCTAGTCCACGATTATCAACTCGCCTAATGAATCGTTTAGAGCAATGGTTTGAATACACATCTAGGGGATTCCTTGACTGGTGTAAGTCCATTTAGGCAATTTAAGCAATCAGAGTATTTGACGAATATGATATCGCATTTCATCTACATCTATGGGTATGATCCCACACTAGAACTGTAATTCACAAGATTGTCTAGAATGATCAAGTGTTGTCATTTTACTCTGGGAGATGACCAGATATACCGTTACTAATATTGCTCTATTTATTCATATAACTCACACAATAGCTTAGTATTTTTAGTTACATTTGGTCCTTATTATAGATAAAAGGTGCATATAATGTTTAGAATATGTTTTGCAGTAGCGAAGACATGATTGGGAGCAAAAGGAATGCAAATGTGGAGCTGGATCGGGATTATTGGATTCAATCAAAAAAAGATAGAAGGTGATGATTTTGAAGGCCCACGACGTGGACATATGAATGCCACGATGTGGCGGATTGATTTTGCCTGTCTAGAACTTGTCAGAAGGATCACGAAGGAAGACTTGGAGGGCACGTGTAAAAGACTTTTCCATGACGTGGACGACTTTTTTCCACGGCGTGGAAGCTGATTTTTGGAAATTATAAATAGATCATTTTTTTTCTCTTAACCTAACTTTTGTAACAAGTCTCTCTTGACCATTGACGACCAGAGAACCTTTTTGGAGCATGTGGAGATTAGAATTCGTTGGAGAAGCTAGTTTTGAAGAGATCGATAACACAATCATGTTTAATTACTCGATTTGCTTTGTTTTAATCATGAAGTTCAAAGTTAACTTTGTTTTTGCTTGTTTTTCTGCAATAGTTATGGGCTAAAACCTTTAGCTTTTGTTTAGGGTAGAGAAGCTTTGAACCTATGTGTTGATTCTATGATTTTGGGTTTTAATCTAGTTGATTATTAGTTATGTTTGCTTGATAAATATCCTTATGTGTTAAAGTTTCAATATTTTTTGTTTATTTATGAGTATTGTAGGGTTAGATGATCATTCTATCTTGATGTGCTTAAATCATATGGATTTATCATCATTAGATTTATATGACTAGAATTTTGACCATAAACCTAGGGTTAACTAGAAAAGTTGGCAACTTTAATCTTTGAGCTTATATATGATGACCATTCATGCATATAATTGGTATTATGATCATTAGTATCAATTTATAATTCAAGTCTTGCATAATTCGAACTAAATATTGATTCATATGACCATTTGTTCACTTGAACACCGAGTTCATAATTGTGTTAAATCAAAGGATTGGTAATATGATCATTATTACTTGACATAATATGAATCGGTAATCAATGGAATTAAATCCATTGCACTATCATTAGAATCAGCCATATGGGATAAGCTAATCAAACCTAAACGAAAGTTCTCTTTAATTATTGTCTTCAAAATCGTTTTCTACTTGTCTTTAGTTTGAGTTACTTTTGTTTTATATAAGTTGCATGCCACTAAGTTTTCTGAACTTGCAAAATTAGAACCAACCCCTAATTTGCTTATTTAATTAGTTAACTTTTAGCAGTTATTTTAATCTATAATCATTCTCGTTCCCTAAGTGTTCGACAACCCGTGCTTACCATCTCTATATTGTCAAACGAATATGTACACTTGCCTAATTGTGTAACAATATAAGTGGGTAATAAGTGAAATTTATAAATATAAAACAAGTATCTTTCTATACATCAAGTTTTTAGCGTGGTTGCCGGGGAAGAGTTTAATTTTAGTTAAAATTATCTGCCATTAGTTATCGATCCTTTTTGTGGGGTTAAATCCGGAGGAAGTTAAATTTCAATTTTTTGATTTTCCAATGACCACGCCATGGAAACTCATTTTCCACGTCGTGTAAAGTGTGCTTTTAGTTTTTCTTCTTTTGTTCGTTTTTACACGTTTATTTCTTGTTTGTTTCAGTTAGTACATGGCCAGGGGATCATCCTCGAAAACCGTTCCACCCTTTGACGATCCTGAATTCGAATTTGACGGGTGAAAGGACAAAAAGATAGATGAATCAAGTAGTAGTTTCAAATCCGACTTAGTATCAACTTTTGAGAGGACTTTCAATAACAAGGGAACCTGGTACGAACCAGAAACCGAAAGCGACACAAAAGAGGACAAAAGAAGCGAATCCGACAACACAATGGCAAACATTATGACCATGACCATGGAGGAGTACAATCGGTTTATGCGAGGCGATAATGGGTCAGGTCTTGTTCCACCTAAAATTCCATCCACAGCGAATTTTTAGATTAAGGAACACATCCTTAACATGCTCAAGGGCATTCCCCTCTTTGGGAAGGACCACGGGGATGCATATAAGCACATCAACGAGGTGTTGGAGATTGCAAAATAATTCAACATTCCAAATTTTACAAAAGATGTGGTTATGTTACGACTACTTCCAGTCACACTAAAGGACGTGACGAAAGATCGGATGAAATCACTCCCACCTGGAGCAATCAAGACATGGGCTAACCTTCTAAACGAATTCATCTAACACTTTATCCCTCATTCGATGATAACAAGGCTTAAGAATAGCATCCAAAAATTCCAATAACTCGATGGGCAGTCTCTATACGTGACATGGGAACGCTACAAAGGATTGCTATGAAATTGCCCACAACACGATCTAAATGTTTTAATGAGGTTGTTAGACTCACAAGGACCAATAACGAATGAAGCTTCGGCCACTAATAAGGCATTAATAGAGAAATTTGCTAAGCACTCGCGAGAGTATCACAATCCAAGGGATGATGTCACAAGAAGTAAGGCAAATGGAGATGAAGCTTCGAACAATTTGGGGTCTATAGTCGAAAAGCTTGACATAATGGATAGAAGGATTACAAAGATGGGGAAATCTATACATGCAATCCAAGTTGGGTGAGATAATTGTAGTGGTACAAACTTAACAAAAGATTGCAACTTGGATTAGAATGGGAGCTAAAAAGCTCAAGCTTGCTACTCGAGTGGCGATAGATAAAAAAAGATTAGCGGAAGCCTAAAAGGGAGTGGAAACCATACGAAAAATACAAGAAGAAGAAAGAGGAGAAGTTTAGACAATAGGGTCGGAGATACTATCAAAAGGAGAAGCCGAATCCCGAAAAGAAATCCGAGTTTGAGGCATGTTAGCTCGATTTGCAACAACTTATGAGAAGATACATGATGCAACTGATGCTACACTTAGAAACTAACAAGCATCAATCCTAAATATCGAGCAATAAGTCAGGAAACTCTCAAGGTTACTTCACGAGCGTCTACCGAGAACACTTCCTAGCAACACGAAGACTAATCCAAAAGCTCACATCAAGGCGGTGACAACCAGAAGTGGTAAGGTTATTACACCTTTAATTCACTTAACCAACGATGAGTCATCTAGTGTGCAAAAACTAGAGGAAGAAAATCAAGGAAAAGAATCTGAGCAGATTCCACAGGGTGGAAAACCCACCTCCACGGTATCACGGTATGGATATCTGAAAAATCTGGTGAACAACCTCCTGTTAAATCCTACAAATAACCTCTTCCTTACATGAGTCATGCAAAGCAATACAGGCAATCTAAAGATTACTAGTGACGGAGATTGAACTTTTTATTTGGGTGGGGATGGGGGAGGGGGGAAGTATAATATGTATAAAAATTGGAGAACAGTGGGGGTCACAGTCAAATTTTATAGTTTTAGGCCTAATATGTAAAATTTTTAATAGTTATGGACTAGTTCTAAAAAAAACAGGGGGGCCACAACCTCCCAGCCCTTAAGAAGATTTTCCCCTGAAGAATACAAAAAGTTCCTCGAGCGCATCAAATCGCTTAAAATCAATATGAATTTCGTTGAATTCGTAGGTCAAATGCCCAAGCATGTAAAGTTATTAAAAGACTTACTCACAAACTGGAAGAAATTGAAGGAAGCCTCGAGTGTCATTCTGAACGAGAAATGTTCAGATGCTATGTTAAACAAATTACCTATGTTAAACAAATTACCTATGTTAAAGAAGTCACGAGCTTGACGATTTTTGGAGCAAGTGTGAATCTTATGCCTTACCCATTCTATAAGAAGCTAAGCCGCCTAGATCTGAAGTTGATCCGAATGGGAATCCACTTAGCTAATAACAAGGTCACATTTCCACGAGGAACTGTTGAAATTTTTTTAGTTAAAATTGAAAAATTTGTGTTTCCAACCGATTTTGTAGTACTCGATATGGAAGATTATAACCAAGTGCCAATAATTCTCGGCAGACCATTCCTTAGCAGCGCACGAGACTTGGTCGATGTTCGAGAGTCAAAGCTGACACTTCACATTGGGTCTGATGCTATCACATTTGGGGTTGATCAAGCAATGAAGCACTCTAAGATTGGTGATGATTCAGTTTTTTAGGTTTACATTTTCGATACTTTTTTGGAGAACTAGATGAAAGAATGGAAGGTGGAAAATCCAGAGGGGTTCATAGCATTAAAAGAAGATGATTTTGATGTTGAACACGGCCTCGAAGATCTAGAATAATTACCAAAAAAAAGCGATTTCGAAGATCAAGAGAATAAGAAGCTACAGTTCCCACAACCTGGAAATGCATTGCCACGGTGTGGAAAGTAGAAGAATCGTGACTTGCAGAGTTTGAAGAACCTCCACGGTGTGGTACACTAACCTACCATGTCGTGGTTACTGAACAACCTCCACCTCTTGATTTAAAGCCCTTGCCCGCACATTTGGAGTAAATCTTTCTAGAGGAGAACGAATAGAAGTCGGACATCATTGTATCAGACTTGTTGCCGAAAGAAAAAGAAGGTTTGGTTGGAGTTTTCAAGAAACACAAAAAAAGATTCATGGAAGAGGAAGCAAAGCCAGTCATGCAACCTCATAGAAGACTCAATCCTAAGATGTAAGAAGTTGTAAAGAAAGAGGTGGTGGAGTTGATGGATGCATGGATTATTTACATAATTTTTGATAGCCAGTAGGTGATCTCGATACACGTAGTGCCAAAGAAAAAAGGAATGAAGGTGGTGACAAACGACAAGGAGGCACTGATCCCAACTAGGATGGTAACCGGATGATGAGTGTGCATTGATTATCGCAAGTTAAACGATGCCACTTGCAAATACCACTTTCCTTTGCCTTTTATTGATTAAATGATTGAGCGTTTATCCGACCACCTTTTCTATTGTTTCTTAAATGGTTTTTCAGGATACTTCCAAAGTCCAATCGATCCAAGGAACCAAGAGAAGACGATATTCACATGTCCTTATGAGACATTTTCTTACCGCTGAATGCCTTTTGGGTTATGCAACACACCGGCCAAAGATTCATGACCTCCATTTTTAACGACATGGTGGAAAAGTTTATGGACGAATTTTTGGTTTTTGATTCTTCTTTTGAAAACTGTTTATCTAATCTTGATGTTATGCTTGTTAGGTGTGAAGAGACCAAATTGGTTTTAAATTGGAAAAAAATCCACTTTATGGTCGAAGAAGGAATTGTATTAGGACATAAAGTTTCCAAAGTAGATAGAGGTGG
The DNA here is from genome assembly GCF_002870075.4 of Lactuca sativa. NCBI lineage: Eukaryota > Viridiplantae > Streptophyta > Magnoliopsida > Asterales > Asteraceae > Lactuca > Lactuca sativa. The sequence continues at coordinate 158,726,179 of NC_056629.2, read as the reverse complement.
ACCGGACAAAAATTGACATGATTGCCAAATTGTTACCTCCAAAAAACGTGAAAGGGGTGTGGACTTTTCTAGGACATGCAGGTTTTTACTGCCGTTTTTGTAACGTCCCAAAAATAAGACCCAAACATTTCATTTTTAAATTAATAAAACTAGAATCCCAAAAACATCATTATACAAATACAGATAAAACAGAAGTATCAATCATCATATCACATTAGAGTAAATCAAGAAAATGTGGAATGAGTGGTGTGTGCTCTACAATCATCCCGAGTTCTTCCCTTTGGAACTGGAAGTACTTGAAATATAAACTAAAAACCGTAAGCACAAATCTTAGTGAGTTCCCCAAAATACCACATACCATACGTAATAAACGCATAATGGGACCCTCCCGAAGAGTGTAATGAGCCCCGCTCAGACTCGCATAACAAGCCCCACCTAAAGAGTATAATGGGGCCCGCCTAAACTCACATAATGGGCCCCGCCCAGACTCGCATGATGGGCCCCGCCCTCATACAAATCATATAAGCATAATTGATCATAACATACAGAACAACCATCGGGCCCCACCCCGTAAACGTACAAGCACATGCACATACAAGAGTCACACAAACATCTAGTATTCAAGCATAACAGATCATGGGTCGACATTGGTGCCTTAGACCCCGCTAAACACAGTGAGGAAACTCACCTCACACTGCTTAATCATACTGATAAATCTCTGGCTGCTGGTCCGACAAATCCCCGAGTAATCAATACCAAATAACATCCAATTAATAATTGGATTCCAATTCATAACCATCAGTCCAAAATTAGGGTAAAAAGACTATTTTAACCCCTTACCTAGTTTGGTCCAAGACTAAGGCCCAAATCCACAATCCAAAAGGCCCAATTACCAAAATAATCATCCAAGGCCTAATTTTCCAAATTGGGCCCAAACCCTTTCATGGGCCTTAATCTAATGTCTAAAAATATTCTTAGCCCAAAACGCTTGAATTCTGATGGCCCAATAGGCCATAAACATCTAAGCCCAAACTATGGCCCAAACCAAAGACCCAAGATTCTGAGGCCCACCCTACTGAGTATACGGGGCGTACTTAGCTCTTACAGACAACGTACTTGCCTTAGGGCTTGTACGTTAAGCGTACCTGCTTGTACGCCCAATGTAGTTCCTTATTCAGCCAACTTTCATTTCCAGCTCTTAACTGATTAAGACATCACTCCACAACTTAGATATGACTTCCTTGGGCTGGTTTATCATGTAAAGTTGCTAACTTTACGTGCATGCATGGCTTAATGAAGCTCTTAAAGCTCAAAAGGACTTAATAGATGACTTAATGAATGCATGAGACCATAAACACCATAAAGCTTGCACCTTTAAGCTTAAGAAACTCATAATATGCACAGATCTAAAAGAATAAGCCCCTCAAACGACTTAAATCATCAAAATAAACCAAAAAGGGACCAAAAGCACAAAAACCATGACACAAAGAGATCTAAACACACAAGGATAAAGGTTGGGAATTTATACCTAAAAAGTCACCAAAATATGGAGCTAAATCTGGATCTCTTTGCTTCCTTCCAAAGAATGAGTCCACCAACTTCTTCTTCTTTCACTTCAAGGAGCATAAACCAGCAAAATCAAGATCAAGGCTCACTTCAAGGAGCATATGCCCAGCGTACGAGGCTTCCACACTGCAATTAGGTGCCCTCCTTAGTATGTTAAGCATACCAAGTGGTACGCCCCGCGTACCCAATGGTACGCCTCGCGTACTAACTCCAAGGACTAAATTGCAATAAATTAAATATAAAGGGAAAAAAGAAAGATAACCAAATCAAGTGTTATAGTTCTCCCCACTTGAATCAGACTTCGTCCTCGAAGTCCACGACCCCAAATAACTCTAGATAGAGCTCCCTCATCTCATCTTCCGACTCCCAAGTCCACTTCGAACCCTTATGGTGCTACCATTGCACCTTCACCAACTTGACAACCTTATTCCTGAAGGTTTTCATCTTTCGATCAAGGATCACCACCGATCTCTCAATATAATTCAGACAATCATCCACTTGAATATCCTCCCATGGTACCACAATAGGATAATCCACTAAGAACTTCCACAGCTGAGAGACATGGAACGTGCTATGAATCTGACTGAGCTCAACTGGAAGATCCAAGTGATAAGCAACCCGACCCACCCGAGCCAAAATCCTAAAAGGACCAATATACATGGGGCCCAGGTTGCCCCGCTTCCTAAACCGGGTGACACCTTCAAGAGAACCATATCTCCCACCTGGAACTCTAAATCTGACTGCCACCTGTCGGCGTAACTCTTCTGCCGACTCTGAGCTATCTGGAGCCTGCTGCGAACCTGATGAATTAGCTCAATGGTCTTGAGTACCACCTTGGTACTCCCCATAACCTGCTGACCAACCTCGCCCTAACAAATCGGGGTCCTACACTTCCTCTCGTAGAGCATCTCGAAAGGAGGTTGACCAGTGCTGTTGTGATAACTATTGTTATATGAAAATCCGCTAAAAGAAGATATGTATCTTAACCCCCCCCCCCCCCCCCCCGAAATCTAGAACACACGCCCATAACATATCCTCTTGGGTCTGAATAGTTCGCTCACTCTGACTATTGGTTTGTGGACGGAAATGTTGTGCTAAAATGGAGACGAGTGACCAACTCGTCATGGACCCTCTTCCAAAGCTTGGAAGTAAACCAAACATATCTGTTAGAAACCACCGAAACCGGCACCCCATGATGTGCCACAACCTCTTTGATATAAACCTCAGCCAAATTTTCTGCAGAAAAACTCTCCTGAGTCGAGATGAAATGCGTGCTCTTGGTCAAACGATCCCGATGACCCAAATCGAATCCACTTCGCGCGCGGTAGCTTCGTGATAAAATCCATGGTAATATCTTCCCATTTCCATATGAGAATCTCCAACGGTTGCATCTTTCCATGAGGTCGCTGATGCTCGACCTTGACTTTCCTGCAACTCAAGCACAACTCCACCTACCAAGCCACATCTCGCTTCATGCAGGGCCACCAATAATAAGGACGAAGATCCCTATACATCTTCGTCGCCCCGGGATGAATGGAGAACCTAGACTTGTGCGCCTCCTCTATCAAACCTGACGCACACCGCCCCAATATGGAACCCAAACCTGCCAATGCAGATCCAACAATCCACGGCTATCATAATTGAAGGAAGCCACCTGAACCACAATATACTCACTCTTTCGGTGCTTTTCCTTTATAGCCTCGACCTGCGCCTCATGAATCTGATCCAAAACCACTCCAAAGACCATAACTATTTACAAAACATTGTTCCAAAGGTAATAATCATAAATCAGAGTATCCCAAAATCCAATAACATAAAATAAAAAGGATGTGCACAATCACGCCTTTACTTTCCACCGATTATCTTAAGTACCTGAAACATAAAACTTAAACTGTAAGCCAAATCTTAGTGAGTTCCCCCAAAGTACCACACACAACCAATACAGATAATAACATGCGTATATGAGCCTTTAGCCTATGTGGACCACCTCGCAAGGCCTACAACCTTTCTAGACCGCTCTCCAGGCCTTCGGCCTGACAGGACCGCCTCTCAGGATTTCAGTCTATCCGGACCGCCCCAGGTATCATGGTCTTCAACACAAAGCAAGACCGCCTCAAACGAACAACCATAACATGTCGACATATACAATAACAATCGATAACCAGCAACACATGTAATCATACAAATCTACCAATCTAACGTATATCAGTTGTAACAACGTAAATTTTCAAAACATATTTTCATTTTTCAAACATAACATCTCTCATACAAATCATCTCAAAACAAAAGTGTATCAAATGTTATCACGGTAAAACATATCCCAAAATCTCAAATACAAAATCTTCTGCCAATGTGTACAAATCATGTCGGCGCCTTCCTGCGATCCTCGTTGGTACTTGAAACACATATCACATAACACGGTAAGCATAAATGTTTAGTGAGTTCCCCAAAATACACATACAACACATAACCCACTCGAGGCTATAACTCGGTATGACCCTCCAGTCAATATGTTTCAGCGGGACCCTCTAGTCTCGTAGCTCGTTGGACCTTCCGGTCCGGTCTAGCTCGTTGGACCCTTCGGTCCGGTCTGATCGAGGACCCTCTGGCCTCATGAGTTGTTGGACCCTCTGGTCTGGTCTATATAACACATAGCATACATATTACACAATGCACATAAATCTCAAACATACACATACACATAAGACCCTCCGATCTGCACATAGATACCATTCAAGGTAATGTATAGTGAGAAGACTCACCTCGTAAGATGTATAGAAAACTCTTGTGCTCGAATCCCCGATCTAGCCTCCTCCTATCAAAATGATAACATCTCTAATCAATACACTCCTTACATCCTTCCTCTCTAAGAATGGGTAGAAGACTATTCTACCCCTCCCTGACCTCTCTTAAATCAGTTTGACCAACCCTAAGGTCAACCGAAGTCAACTCAGTCAACGGTCCAACTTTGACCAGACTCGCCGAGTGCACTTGGGTGACTCGGCGAGTCCATACGTGTCCTCTGACTCCTCCTAAGGCCTCACTCGACTCGTCGAGTTAACCTCTCAACTCAATGGGTTACCACTGGTCACGAATCGCGGGGCAACCCGGTCGGACTCGTCAAGTTCTCTCATGGACTCGGCGAGTTTCCTCCATGACATTACTCATTTGACCTTTTGAGGTCAGATTTGTTTCTCTAACTTATAGATCTGGCCCTCTAACACCCAAAAATCACGTAAAGGTATGAACTTGGTGTTCATGCATGGTGTATCTTGCATTATATACCATAGAAACCCCATTATTGCTTCCTAGCTTCAAACCCTAAGGTTTACTCTACTAAGGCTTCATACTTTCGGACTCTCTGGACTTAGAAGGGTCCAGATCTATAACACAAACTCGCAAGAGGGGTTTGAGGGATTCCTTACCCCAAAAATGAAGTGATTCAAGCCCTAATCCCAAAAACGAAATCCACACAATAGGGAAGAAAATGGGTTCGATTTGGTACCTCAGAATGAAGCTCCTTGCTTGAATAACTCAGAACAACAACCTCCTTTGGTCCCTCTTGTTGGAACTCTTCTCCTTCCTTGCAAAATCACACCAAATAGCTCAAGATAGCTCTTTCTCTCACTCTCTATGCTCTCAGGCTCGCTAGGGTTTCTCAAGTGTGTGTGTGGCTGCCAATGAAGGCCATAAAGTCCTTTATATAGGGCACATGCCCAAAGATTTAGGGTTTCTGTCCACAGCGCGGACTCGTTGAGTCCACTCACCGACTCGTCGAGTCCATTTATTAATCTAGTCATCGGTCGCGACCTTACTCGACGAGTTGAGGCGTCAACTAGTCGAGTCACTCCTCATATCTCAAAAATAAATACTCAAATTGGCATACCTGGAAATCCGGATGTTATAATTCTCCTCCACTAGAATCAGATTTCGCCCTCGAAGTCTTGCTCCATAAATAATTCTGGATGCTGCTCCCGTATCTCCGACTCCGGCTCCCAAGTCAGCTCGGACCCCCTCCGATGTTGCCACTGGACCTGAACCAGAGGCACCGCCTTGTTTGTCAGAACCTTAACCTTCTGATCCAGGATCACGACCGATTTTTTGATGTAATTCAGGCCTGCATCCACCTGAATATCCTCTAGTGGTACCACTTCCGTCTCATCAACTACACACTTCCTCAACTGGGATACATGGAAGGTATCACGCATCTGACTCAACTTCTTGGGTAGCTCTAAATGGTATGCTACCTTACCCACTCTCACGGTCACCCTGAATGAACCAATGTATCGGGGCCCCAGCTTTCCCCTCTTCCTGAATCGGATCACCCCTTTCCAAGGAGATACCTTCAGGAGAACGAAATCTCCAACCTGGAACTCTAGCTCGGATCACTGTCTATCCGCATAACTCTTCTGGCGGCTTTGGGCTGTCAGCAACCTCTGTCTGACCTTTTGTATCTGCTCGGTCGTCTTAAGCACTATCTCAGTGCTACCCATCACTCTCTGCCCTACCTCTCCCCAACAGATGGGAGTTCGACACCTCCTCCCATATAAAAGCTCAAAGGGAGGCATACCTGTACTCGAATAGTGGTTGTTGTTGTAGGAAAACTCAGCCAAAGGTAGGTATGTATCCCAACTTTTAGCGAAGTCCATAACACATGCTCAAAGAATGTCCTCGAGCATTTGAATCGTCCGCTCACTCTGCCCGTCCGTCTGTGGATGATAAGCAGTGCTGAAGTGCAATCTCGTACCCAACTCCTCATGAAACCTCTTCCAGAACCTGGAAGTGAAACGTACATCTCGGTCTGACACAACCGAGATCGGCACTCCATGCCGCGACACCAACTCTCTCAAATATATCTCTGCCAACCTCTCCGCAGAAGAGCTCTCACTGATAGCAAGGAAGTGAGCGCTCTTCGTTAACCGGTCCACAATCACCCAAATTGCATCAACACCCCTCATGGTCCTCGAAAATTTGGTGATGAAATCCATATAAATTTGTTCCCACTTCCACTAGGGAACCTCTAGCGACTGCAACTTGCCATGCGGATGCTGGTGCTCGGCCTTAACCCGACGACATGTCAATCACCTCTCTACAACCCACACAACATCCCTCTTCATACAAGGCACCAGTAATCTCTCTTCAGGTCTAAATACATCTTAGTGGCCCCGATATGGATCGAGAACCTCGAATTGTGTGCCTCCTCTATCAATATGCTACGTGTCCCGCCCATAAACGGCACCCAAATCCGACCGTGAAAGGTCATAAGCCCTCGGCTATCAGTAACAAACTCGGACACCTGTCCAACCACCAGCTCTCTCTTGTGGTTCTCGAGTCTCACAGCCTCCGCTTGGGCCTCTCGGATGATATCCAGTACCGGAGTCGTCACCGTCATCCTCATGCATATATCTCGAATCGAGGCACTCTCCACCCTGCGGCTCAGAGCATCGACTACCACGTTAGTCTTGCCCGGGTGATATAGGATCTCACAGTCATAATCCTTTACCACATCCAACCATCTCCTCTGGCGCATGTTCAGGTTGGGCTGATACATCAGATATTTCAAACTCTTGTGGTCTGTGTATATGGTACACCGAACCTCATACAAGTAATTGCGCCATATCTTGAGGGCGAAAACCACTGCCCCCAGCTCCAAATCGTGGGTGGGATACCTCGTTTCATGAGGCTTCAGCTACCTCGATGCGTATGCTATCACGTGCCTTCTCTGCATAAGCACCGTACCCAACCCCGATATAGACGCGTCACGGTACACCACAAAATCCTCCATTCCCTCCGGAAGGGCTAACACCGGGGCTTCGCACAATCTCTGGCGAGGAGTCTCAAACGAGGTTTGATGCTCGGGACCCCAAGTAAAAACAACGCCCTTCCGGGTCAATCTGGTGAGGGGAACGACAATCTTGGAGAAATCCCTGATAAATCTACGATAGTAGCCGGCCAACCCCAGAAAACTCCTGATCTCGGTGGGGGATCTCAGCACCTCCCAACTCATAATAGCCACAATCTTGGCCGGATCAACCAATATCCCATTCTGATTAACGAGAGCTCCCAAGAACTGGACCTCTCGTAACCAGAAATCATAATTGGAAAATTTGGCATAAAGCCTCTCCGATTTTAATACTCCAAGAATCTCCCTCAGATGCTCCTCATGTTGCTCTCTGGATCTCGAATACACTAGAATATCATCGATGAATATAATCACCGATCGATCCAACATCGGCCTGCATACTCGGTTCATGAGATCCATGAACGTTGTTGGTGCATTGGTGAGCCCAAAAGGCATCACCATGAACTCGTAATGCCCATAACGAGTCCTAAATGTCGTCTTCTGGATATCCTCATCCCGCACCCTCATCTGGTGATATCTAGACCGCAAGTCTATTTTGGAGAACCAAGAAGCTCCCTGCAACTGATCGAACAGATCGTCGATCCTCGGTAGTGGATAACGGTTCTTTACCGTCAACTTGTTCAATTCCAGGTAATCAATGCACATCCGATGCGTACCATCCTTTTTCTTGACAAAAAGGATTGGTGCTGCCCACGGCGAGCTACTTGGCCGGATGAACCCCTTCCCCAATAGCTCCTGAAGCTGCAAGGATAACTCCCGCATCTCTGGTGGTGCAAGGTGATAAGGTGCCTTGGCAATAGGCGCTGCCCCCGAAACCAAATCGATGTGAAACTCCACCTGCCTCTCGGGAGGCACACCCGACAACTCCTTGGGGAAAACATCCGAAAACTCTCGCACTATCGGAACCTCACCGATAGAACTTGGCCTCTTCGCAGCAACTCGTGTATCCATTATATAGGCTACAAACCCTCTATAGCCCTGCTGTAGACTCTGTCTCGCTCTGGCAGCCAAGCAAAATGCTGACCTAGATCGGGTACCCTCACCATATACAGTAAGTACTCCCTCACTAGGGTCTCGTATTGTCACTAACTGACACTCACAGTCGATAACAGCTCCGAATCGGCTCAACCATTCCATGCCCATGATAACACATACATCCCCCATCACAATCGGTACCAAATCTATCGGAAACTCAACACCAATAATCTCGAGTACACATCCTCGAATCTCATCCGCAGCAAGAACCGCTCGCTCTTCAGCTATAGAAACTCGCAGAGGTCGACTCATCGCCTCTCGTCGAATATTGATGTGCTGACTAAATGCTAAAGACACGAAAGATCGACTCACACCTGAGTCAAATAACACCAAAGCAGGTACATAATTCACAAGGGAAGTACCTAAGCATACCACAATATAAGCACAATATCTCAAACTCAGCATATGTAAATAAAAGAATACATACCAGCCACGACATCGGACGCTGCACAGACCTCCTCCGCTGTCAACTGAAAGGCTCTCCCGCGAGCCTTCGGTGCCTCGACCTTCATTGGCCAGGCCTCGGTGGTTCTAGTAGCAGCAGGTGCAGATCCCTGAGCTGATCTCTGAAGTAGCTGTGGGCACTCGGCCTTCCGATGGCCAGTCTGGTTGCAGTGGAAGCAAACTACAAACCCCTTTGGGAAATCCCTCGCGAAATGACCCTCCTTGCCATACTTGTAGCACACCCCCGTCCTGTACACTCCATCATGGCTCTTGCCGCACTTCCCACAAGTGCGACCCTTCGGTCCTCCAGATCTCGAATCAGCGGGCTTTGCCCGCTTGGCTGCCGGCTGCGACTATGTCGGCCGCCTATCCCTCCTCTGAGACTTCGGCCTCCTCCCTGGCCTGAGTCTCTAGCTCGATCTCCCTCTTCCGGGCATTTTCCTGGAGCTCGGCAAACGTCTGGTATGTCGAGCTCGCCATGAACTCACGGATGTCTCTCCTCAGTATGCTCAAATATCGACTCATGCGTGCCTGCTCAGAAGACACATGCTCAGGGCAAAATAACTCCCTCTTGTGAAACATCCGTGTAATCATAGTCATGGACTCCGTCCCCTTCTTGAGGACAAGAACTCCTAGGCTAGACGTTCCTTCTCCATAGGGGGAACATACTCATCTCGGAACATGGTGGTGAAACTGTCACAGGTCACCGCTATAATCTCTGCAGGAGTAATGTCAGCCGTCACAAACTTCCACCAATCCTTCGCTCCTAAGCGAAGCTGGTTTAGTGTGAACCATACCCTCAGATGCTCAAGACATGAACATGTGTAAAAGAATCCCTCGATGTCAGAGATCCACCTCATCGCGGCTATCGGATCCTGAGTCCCGTCAAACTCCGGTGGCTTCGTGTTGTTGAACTCTCGGTACAACAACGAGTCACCCACCTGCGGCCTCATGGCAACGACAACCGCAGTAGCTGCAGCAGCAGCCGCCTCAGTCAGAGTAGCATATCGCTCGTCGAATATCTCAATCAGCATGGTCTAGAAAGACCCAAACATCTCCGGTATCTCAGCTCGGATGGCGGCGGCCACCTCCTCGTGAATGATCCTACGGATCTCCTCATCACTAGTACCACTGGTCCCACTGCCTCCTGGGTTGTGGCATGTCCCCACCATGATGCCTCTAAAATATGACATAAAATAATCAGAGACTCGACCGAGATTACTCACACTCGATCAACCGTTCCTACTTGTTCCTTAGTACCCTAAGGATTCTTACTTGGGATGTTTACCGATCCAGTGCTTTCAGTAGTACGAGCCCAATACTACCTTCCACACTGTATCTATATCCAAACCTAGTCCTCCTCCTAGGATCCTAATTCGCAAGTACTCTATACTGTCACAACTAGCACTTTTGGCTAGGAAATTCCACCCTCGGGTAAGTAAGGACTATTGTGAGATTGTGCTAACACTCCTAAGTGTTCAATATGAGTTCCTAAGGAGCCATAAAGTGTTGAATCCAAATCTCTCTAAGTATGCGAAATCTCTCCAAGAATAGAGAATTTGTCCCAAATCTCAAGTATAGTGAATCTCTCCCTAATCTCTCTAAGTATGTGAAATCTCTCCAAGAATAGTGAATATCTCCTAAATCTCTCCAAGAATAGTGAATATCTCCCAAATCTCTCTAAGTATGAGAAATCTCTCCAAGAATAGTGAATCTCTCCCAAATCTCTCCAAGAATAGTGAATCTCTCCCAAATCTCTCCAAGCATGTGAAATCTCTCCCAAATCTCTCCATGGATCTCAAATCTCTCTAATATCTCCCTAAGTACCTTCCTCAGTCGAAAACAGCTCAAAAACCGGAAGAGGAAACCCCAAAAGGACCCTCTTGGTCCGGACTCCTCTTGAACCTGAACCTCTTGGTCTGGAACCCTCTTAGTCCGGAACCCTCTTAGCCCTGGAACCCTCATAGTCCGGACACCCTTCTAAGGAATCAGAAGGTTCTCACCTTCGGAACACCCATGTGCTTCGGACGTTCTTGCATGACTCCGGAAGGATAAGCTCCGGAAGACCTTACCTCGCATCACTTCGGAATTGCCTAGTTAGTTTGCGCACCTTCGGTCCGGACTGAGCACCGCGCTCCGAACTTCGCTTGCAGCTCCTGACCCGCTCCTGACTTCGAAATCCGAGAAAAGCCTTCCGGAAGTTCCTGTTGGCTTCGGAACTTCACTACTTGCTTCGGAAATTTACTCCTTTGCTCCGGAAGTGGAAGAATGACTCCGGAATGATGAGTTTAACTTCGGACCCTCACAAGAACCAAACCCCACTCCAGATTTTCATTATTTTCGGACTTTTTCACCATTTTAAGACATTTTGACGCCGGAAATTACACCAAACTTGTATTTTTCCTATCCTAAACCCCTTAGACCCCTATTTTATGCTAAAATTAATTATTTTAAGCATATTCTTCATAAAAACAAATGGAGGACAAAAGGATTGACTTTGTGATTTGATGAAATTCCTCATTTCCCATGCAAATCACAGTACTCCATGCTTTACCCACCAAATATCCATGCATGGACCACCAAATACCCATGTATCAAAGATTCCTTTCCCTTTTCCTTATACTCCAAAGCAACGACAGTGAGGGAGTTTAGACTCCACTTTTTCTCTCACTTTTCTCTCAAAAACTCATCTTCAAGCAAGAACAGGGGATCTTGCTGAAAGGAAATTTCCCAACTTCTTCCTGAGAAATTTTAAGGTAAATTCCTCCACCCATCTAATATTTTATAATATTTCAAAGATGAATCCATATTATTTTATTCATAACATGTGATGATCACCCTTAGGAAAGCATCCCTCCCAGGGAAGTTCCTCATCTCAGCAAGAGTTAAAGCTTGAGATCTTCACTCCATAGCTCCAAACAACTCCTCAACCAACTCAAGGTGAGCTTCATACCCCCACCTTTTTCCATGTTTTAATGTTTTTGGGGGAGAGTACAAGTCAAATCTTGTCTAAACTCTTAAATGATTACATATATACGTATGTTTGTATGTATGTGAAATATTATTAAATTATTATTTAATAATATATTCATGAACGAAGGATTTCTAAATTTCACAAAGAACAGAGGATACTTTGAACAAAAGAGCCTCCCAACTATTGAGTGTGTCCAACTTAATCCCTTTATCTATGCTTCCATGTTTAAAGATAAAAAGTTATAAAAGGGATCTTACTAAGTGGACACCATTTCTATTGATTTTTTGAAAATAGAAACTTTGTGACTGTTTTGCAAACTATCAAGGAGTATTTTATAAATATTCAACATAAAAGTTTGTGTCAAGAAAATATACAAATAGAGCCTTTTATGACAGAAACATTTGCATGTCATAAGCTGCTGTCATAAAACTTCCAAGAACATAAGTAATGTTATATATGTCATAAAACAGAAACTGTGTGTCATAACCGGCAGTTATAAATTTATATAAATTATAACTTGACACTTTTTCTCTTGACTAAAATGACTTATTTTTCAATAAACGAAAAGGAACGAACACAAGCACTTACTTAACGAGCATAATCAACGATATGGAACGAGAACGATATTTCTATTCGATAAGTACGAGTTTCATTATTTATCTAACAAATAATGAATCTCTAAAGATTGCTCAAAAGGTTGTTAATATTCTAGTCAGAAAAATCTCAAAAGTACCTAAATATAAAAATATTAGTGTACGTCTAAGTCCTGTAAGAAGTTATAGCTAGAGTCTCCTGGAGGGAGAGCGAGAATTTGTGTATAGATTTATACGGGGTTGACACCCCGCACCTTCGTTGTTCGCTACAGCGAGACATGCCAGTCTAGGGTGACAAATGTCTTTTCCAAACCGAGGGCGCCTGAGAAACACCAAAACAGGCACTCCGTCATGATTAGTATGATTATAACGACTCACTAGAATATGTTATATTAACTAGAAATTTATGTAAGGAAAACCTCATAAATAAAATTTGGCACGTTGTGTTGACTGTTCTATACGTGATAGGTGATGGCCCGCATTTGTTGCGTTGACTGTCCTTTCTTTTCACCATATAAAATGTCCACAATTGCCATGATTATTTCTCCTAACGAGCATAGAGTCGAAATACTACTATTTTACAAAGTAAAAAGTGTAGGACTCTATGGAAAACGATTTTCTACGATTTCGATAACGATAAACTAGAACTTACGAATATTTTATAGCATGAAATATAGGATTTTCTACGATTTCGCTAACGATAAACCCGAACTTATGAATATTTTATAGCAGATAATATAGCATTTTCTGGAGAAAACGACTTTCTACGATTTCGATAACGATAAACCAAAACTTACGATTATTTTGTAGCAGAAAATATAGGATTTTCTGGGGAAAACGATTCCTTTACGATTTCGATAACGATAAACTAGAACGTACACACTCAATTTTACTCGATAAGAGAAACATGATTTTCAACCATATTTCTTTTTGAAAATAAGGGATTTTTCTTGAGACGGTTGATTGTTACTATTCAAAAGAACTATTCCCGGACACAACTCGCTTTTACAAATCACACTACTTTTCAAAATCACTCCCTATAAGGATGAACAAAAGTAATGACATGCACACATATATCCATGATTTTCAAGGCAAGACTTCAAACGATTTCATAGAAAATATCTGATTTTCTGAAAGTACAACGAGAACGATTCTAAACAACTGCAAACGATTTTATACAAAAATGCTTATGAACTCAACAACTTTTTAGTTGACTCTTTTCAAAACGACTTGTATTCTCAGGGATCTAGTAAGCAGGAAACAAGGGACACTGGTGCAAGATCATTTAGCTGTAGTTTGGATTCTTTTCTACTTATGTATCTTTTGCATAACTCGAAGCACAAATACAATATGTAAACAATGTAAGTTTGGTATCTCAATGTATGATGTTTAGATTGCTCTGTTTCATTTATATTCAATTGTTATGATACTGCACAATGAAGTCACCCGCTTCCGGACGTTTCCGCCGTCTGGTCCGGGGGTGTGACATATACCCCCTGAATTCTGCCTACTCTCAAGCAAACTTCTCACAAGCCACTCTCTGCTACCTACATGCACTCAAAGCTACTCACAGCAGCATAAACTCCTAGGCTAAGGCATCACATATCAGGCCACCCCTAGTCCTAAAATATGATTTACCTAGCCTACTCTAGCATGCATAACACGTCACATAATATCTCATAACACATAATGTAAGGGTATTTTGGGAAATCACCGTTCGGGCGCTGACTGATCGTACACACTGCTCCTTTTTGCTTTTCTCACAATCTTTTACTCTTTTTAGAAAAATTGTTTCTTTTATAAAAGATATTCTCAAATCCTCAGTTTGAGTTCAGATACGCCCGAAAATGCATCAGAATCCCTCAAACCAAGGCTCTGATACCAACTTGTAACAACATAAATTTTCAAAACAATTTTTCATTTTTCAAACATAACATGTCTCATACAAATCATCTCAAAACTCAAGTGTATCAAATGTTATCACGGTAAAACATATCCCAGAATCTCACAAAATCCTCTGTCAGTGTGTCTAAATCATGTCGACGCCTTCCCGAGATCCTCGTTGGTACCTGAAACACATATCACATAACACGGTAAGCATAAATGCTTAGTGAGTTCCACAAAATACACATACAACACATAAGCCACTCGAGGCTATAACTCGTTATGACCCTCCGGTCAATGTGTCTTAGCAGGACCCTCCAGTCCCATAGCTCGTTGGACCTTCCGGTCCAGTCTAGCTCATTGGACCCTTTGGTCCGGTCTGATCGAGGACCCTCTGGCCTCATGAGTCGTTGGACTCTCTGGTCCGGTCTATATAATGATGGGTTTTATGCATAATAACAATCCTATGTGCTCATACAAACCATAATGCTTGGATCTAGGTTTATCTATTATACATGCTTTGAATCCAAGACTTGCAACCTTAGATCTATCAGATATAATTCGAAAATAACATCATAAGAATAGATCTAAGTGTTTACCTCTTTCAAATAACTTGGAATCCTTGTAGTCTTCTTGATCTTGAGCTTAGAGTCACAATTGTAACTCCTCTAATGGTTCACAAACCCCACAAGCAAGAAGGCAATATGAGAGAAGGTGAGAGATGCTAATTTCGGCCCTAGGGTTCTCTTGGAATCAAGTGTAGCCGATTTTCATAGCCTAGGGGACATATTTATACTGCAGGTTGCTAGGGTTTCAGTCTAAACCCTAATGGACAACTTAGCCACCAAGCAGCCCAAGGAACCTTCTGGAACAAGGCCTTGGACGAAAATATGATGGATCCCCATCATAATTTCGTTCCATCTTTAGCCCATTTGGTTTCCTAGTCCAAAACTCAACTATCACACATTTGACAGTTTATGCCCCTTTATTTAATTAATCTCTTTTCGTCACCAAATTAATTCCTAATTAATTTATGACCAATACTAATTAAATAAATATGATTTCTCCTTTAATATATTATTCTTATAATATATTAATAAACCATAATATTTTCTCTCTCTCCTTAAATTACCTTGCCAAGTTGCTTTGGTGAAGGCAACCCAAAAGGACCATGCACAACCGGGTCAAGTACATACCAAATATAGTTACGGGCTTAGACATTAATCCAACATATAACACATAGCATACATGCAACACAATGTACATAAATCTCAAACATACACATACATATAAGACCCTCTGGTTTGCACATAGATACCATTTAACTAATGTATAGTGAGAAGACTCACCTCGTAAGATGTATAGAAAACTCTCGTGCTCGAATCCCCGATCTAGCCTCTGCCTATCAAAATGATAACATCTCTAATCAATACACTGCTTACATCCTTCCTCTCTAAGAATGGGTAGAAGACTATTCTACTCCTCCCTGACCTCTCTTAAATCAGTTTGACCAACCCTAAGGTCAATGAAGTCAACTTAGTCAACGGTCCAACTTTGACCAGACTCGCTGAGTGCACTTGGGTGACTCGACGAGTCCATACGTTTCCTCTGACTCCTCCTAAGGCCTCACTCGACTCGTCGAGTTAACCTCTCAACTCAACGGGTTACCACTGGTCACGAATCGCGGGGCAACCCGGTCGGACTCGTCAAGTTCTCTCATGGACTCGGCGAGTTTCCTCCATGGCATTACTCATTTGACCTTCTGAGGTCAGATTTGTTTCTATAACTTATAGATCTGGCCTTCTAACACCCAAAAATCATGTAAAGGTCTGAACTTGGTGTTCATGCATGGTGTATCTTGCATTATATACCATAGAAACCCCATTATTGCTTCCTAGCTTCAAACCCTAAGGTTTACTCTACTAAGGCTTCATACTTTCGGGCTCTCTGGACTTAGAAGGGTCTAGATCTATAACACAAACTTGCAAGTGGGTTTTGAGGCATTCCAAACCCCAAAAATGAAGTGATTCAAGCCCTAATCCCAAAAATGGAATCCACACAATAGGGAAGAAAAGGGGTTCAATTTGGTACCTCAGAATAAAGCTCATTGCTTGAATAACTCAGAACAATAACCTCCTCTGTTCCCTCTTGTTGGAACTCTTCTCCTTCCTTGCAAAATCACACCAAATAGCTCAAGATAGCTCTTTCTCTCACTCTCTGGCTCGCTAGGGTTTCTCAAGTGTGTGTGTGGTTGCCAATGAAGGCCATAAGGTCCTTTATATAAGGCACATTCCCAAAGATTTAGGGTTTTTGTCCACAGCGCAGACTCGTCGAGTCCATTCATTAATCCGAGCCATCAGTCGCGACCTTACTCGACGAGTTGAGGCGCCAGCTCGTCGGGTCACTCCTCATATCTCAAAAATAAATACTCAAATTGTCATACCTAGAAATCCGGATGTTACATCAGTAAACATAGGTAATTATACAGATCTACCTATCTAACATATACTCAGCATAACATCAATCCAATATACCTGGATACCAAATCTAGTAGGTCGACCTTAGTGCCTTCGACCCATATGCATAGTGAGGAATACTCATCTCTCAGTCAGGAAAGATAGCTGAATAAGGCACTGCTCTGAATATAAGCTCTACAAGTCACCTATACATCAAATAGCGACCAATATCAACTACAACTCAAAATACCCAAAATACTCCTAGGTCAAACTTGGTCAAATCCTGGTTAAAGTCAAAAGTCAAAGGAATCAACCGAGTCAACTTAGATGAGTACGCCCAACGTACTAAGCCTCTTGACTAGATTAAGAGTTGTTGACCACGGACGTGCAGCGTACTAAGCCTCTTGACTAGGTTAAGAGTTGTTGACCACGTCTGCCAGCTTCTCTTTCTAATAAGAGATTAATCCCTTAAGCCTTTTTGTCCATCCAGATCTAGTCCTCAAATGACGTTCTTAATCATAAAGTTTCGAACTTTTTAATCTTGCATGGGTATTAAGTGCCCAATACCAAAAACCCTAACTTCTTAATTCATTAAGACACCATAGCCCATGCATGGAAGGAAACTAAGGACCGAGATTGCATTTTTATGACTCTAAACACTCCAAAATGTTTGGAAGTGTCACAACCCAAAATTGGAATGGTGGAAATGTTCGGGGGTGGAGGACGTCATGCTTAGTATCACAAGACATGTATCATAGTAATCAAAGTAATGAACAACCATTTCATTAGAAAGAAAGTGTTTACAAAGTATGTGTTCACAAAACATAGAATACATAAGTAAATAACAAAACAAGACTTGAAGCTATACTGCTCCATCTTCTGAATTTCCAGCGCGAGTACCTGTCTACTAGTTTCTTGAGAATACAAGTTATTTTTAAAGAGTTGATAAGCAATTAAGCTGGTGAGTTCATAAGATTTTAGTGATGTAAGTATGTTGTAGAAAGTTTTAGTAAGTTGTAAATTTTGTTTAGAAAAGTTCGTCTGTTCCTCCAGAAAATCCTATATTTCTTGCTTTGTTGAAAGATAAGTAAAAATGACTCTACAATCCTTTCTATGAGTACTAAATGGATACAAGTTATATAAAACTCGGAGTAAAAAAACAATCGATTGTGTGTATCTGCCCTAAGCCCACAACCAAACAAGGAATAGGGAATGAGGCGGATGGCACACATCCCATTGGTTGTTAGATCCTTGTTGTATAAAAATGGTAACCACAATGGTTACTTCTATAATCACTTAGTTTATACTAGCTATATATAATCTAATATCGAATAGATAGTTAATTGTGTGAATCTGCCCTAAGCCCACAACCAAACAAGGAACAGGAAATGAGGCGGAAAGCACATATCCAACTACCTATCAGGTATTAATTATATATAACCCTGATGAATAAACTAAGGTATTATAGAGTTAACCACCTAAGTTCCTTGAAGTTATACTGGTTTAATAAAATGGATTAAACAATTTACTGGTAAGTTTCTAGTTTTATATACCAAAAGTTCTGATTTGAAAAGTATGTTTTGTACTAGAAAACTGTGCATTGAATTAGTGTCCTATGACTTGACCCATATCTGGTACCCCTTATGATGACTTAATGTATACGGAACATATATATAACTAAGATCTAATTGATAATAGGCTGGGTGAATCCGCTCTAAGCCCACAACCAAACAAGGAACATGAAATGAAGCGGAAAGCACACATCTTATTACCTATCAGATCCTATTAATATATATCCCTTGATGTATACATTAAGGAATCATAAGGTTAGCATTATGGTCCCTTTCTATTGAATGTACTAGACCCGACTGTTCTGTTTGTCATTTGAAAAGATGTAAGTTTCCCTAGTTTATAACTATCTTGACTCAAAAAAAAGTTTGCATTAACTTTCAAGTGGAACTGTCACAATATGAAAGTAATCGGAAAATGTAAGTACTGTAGTATTGTATATAGTAACTACTATTGTACTAACTACCTTAAATCAACTATTAATTAAGGTAAAATGTGATATGTTGTAACCATACTTGATCGACATAGTAAAACACTACGCTCGAAGATGTTGAAATGGTATGACATTCGTCACCCGTAGACCTGCAGGTCCCACTATAGCTAGCAGCAAGGTGTAGGACGGTTAGTCCCGTATAGATCTATACACAAACTCACGCTCTCCCTCCAGGAGACTCTTGTTACAAAACGAGCCATAGCAGTGATGTCATGCCCCAAGTTATTGACTCACATTTATGTTATAGTATTCTTGTATATGTATTGTATGTACTAGTGTAGTGTATGTTTCTCTCTGTCTAGTATGTAGTATGTTCTCTTTGTTTGTCATCATAGTATGTTCTAGTATCTATTATGAACTGAACCTCTAAACTATACCCCTTATAGTTTACTAATGTTTTACTTGAACTATTATTGAAAAGACTCATTTATCTACTAAGTTATGCTTGTACTTTAAAAATGGAGTTTTGTTAAACTATAAAGCAACATAACTTTAAAAGAGTTTTTGAAATGTTTTGATCACTTATAAAAGACATAAGAAATCTTTTGAAAGATGTTTATAACAAACAGTTACACAATTAACATTGTGTTCAACTTGTATTCCCCCCCTTTAAAAGCATTTAAAACAGTTAAATGATTCATTATAGGGATATGAACTCACCTGATGTGGGTGATTCAAACGAATATGCACGTAAGGATGAGAAGTTCCATGAATGAAGTTCCAAGACTTAACGAGTCCTAAATAACATATAATGACATATATTGGCATAAATATAGTGTTTAGAAGCAATCCTATGCAAGGAAACACCTTTAGGGACTAGGAAACACTTGTAATGAAGTGTTCAATCACATGTGATTGATCAAAGGAGAGTTCACAACCACCATTGGAGTTTACGTCCATGTGTTTACGGACAAGGGAGTTTACGGCCGTAAACTCATGGTCAAACATGCCAAAGTGTGTGGTTTAAGGTCCTACAACATCCATTAAGGGTTCAAGGTCAATGGCTTGGACTTAGGAAGGGTTTTGTGGCCAAAATGGCACACTAATAGCGTGACAACCCGAAATTTTCTATCATTTATAGTCAAACACTTCATTGCAAATCAAACTCATTTCTGCTAACTTTTAGCCCGTTTAGAGTCAGTTTGAGCGTTCTGAGCCTAGTACACTTAAGGGATAAGTGTTGGGGTTTATCTGCTGAAGCTATAGTACAATGATCAAGCCTCAAACACCATCACCATGAGTTCATGGCCACCACATTGGAGTTTACGGCCGTTAACTCCATGTGGGCCGTAAACTCACCCCATATATACAAGATTTGGCCATTTCTTTCATTTCTTTCCTTCTTTGGCCGATTTTCCCTCATTCTCTCTCAATTATCATCCCGATCTTCACCTTAGATCTTCAAAACTAGTAAGTATTCTTCCTTGACTTGTTGATACACCTCTTAATCTAGCATTCTCTCATGATTTTATCCACAAAAATCATGTTTTCATAGATCTTCAAGTTTCACCAAGAACACACACTAGTGTTCTTGGCCAAAATCGACCCTTTCAAGCTCCTATATCGTAAGTACTCTTGTCCTAGCTTGTTATGTACTAGATTGAACTTGTTTAGGCCTTAGAAACATCAAGAATCATGGGTTGGAAGAGAGTTTACATCCAAGAATCTCCCAAGGCCGTAAACTCCCTATAAGGGTGCAATGTTGCCCTAATTTCCTTCCTTATGCCTAGAACTTAGCCTATAACCAATCACAGTTGAACTAGGGACCTTAAACATTAAAAATACCATGAACATATAGAGTTTACGGCCGTAAACCCATGAGGAATGGTCCATGGGCCGTAAACTCTATAAAGGGGTGAAATTGTTCCACCATGACTTCCTAAGGCTTAGACTTGAAGTAAGGATGCTTCTTTATGACTTATAAGACCTCAAAACACAAAATGGTACCAATTACCATGAGTTTACGGCCGTAAACTCATGGGGGAAATGACCTTAGGCCGTAAACTCCTTAAGGAGTGGTCCTTGGGCCATAAACTCAAATGCAATGCCATACAACCTTTAGATGCAACCCTTTGGTACCTATAGCACTTGAATCAAAGTGTTTGCATGTCCTAGGGTGTCTTAACTTAGTTAATTAGTTGTTAAATGACTAATTGGATACATATATGTGTTATTATATGTTATTTAGGATCATTGTGTGTGTTTAAGTCTTCACTTGACACCTACCACCTTGTCCTACACTTCCGTCCAATCAACTCACTACAGGTGAGTTCATACCCCTTAATTAACCTTTTAAATGTTTTACATTGCTTTTATGGGGGGGGGGGAATACAAGTTGAATCAGATAGTTATTATATCAATCACATGTGATTAATAACTATCAGACTATGGATTTACTACACTTGTAGCTGTTTTACTAAGTAAACTACTTCAAAATGATTTCTCAAATGTTTTTACATGTTGAACTTTTTATCAAACTGTCTTATATACTATATCTTTCCTTTCAAACTTTGTTATAATTGTGTTTCAAACAAGGTATTTCTTATATTTTAAACTGTTTATATCAACGAACTGCTTTTACATCGTTTTATAAAGTGGCATCAAGTCATCGATTTTTACTATTAAACTCTTCAAATATTTTACAAAACTTCTTTTAAACTTTTATATTGTCAAATGCATGCCTATATATGTATAGTTATATAAGTAATGTTTAAAGGACTTAGGACTGCTAGTTCGCTTTAATTCCTTTTCCTTGTTTGGATGTGGCCTTAGGGTATCGGTTATTTGTTTGAATGTCATCTAAATATTAGTTATATATTATGTATACATATATAGACATAAAAGTTTTATAAGTCAATTCAGTACCTTTGGGTAACAAAGGCATACTTTCAGTTATATTCGTAGATTACTAGTAACTATAATAGGTATAGTTAGGAGATACTATTTACTATTCCTAGTGCAAGAAATTACAAAAGAGTCAGTTCATTCATGAGTCTATACAAATCCAATACATATAATATGAAGAGATACTAATACATACTATATGAAGAGATACTAATAGATACTATATGAAGAGATACTAATACATACTATGAAGAGATACTAATACATACTATGAAGAGATACTAATACATACTATAGGAAGAGATACTATTACATACTATATGAATAGATACTTATACTTACTATACGGGACTGACCATTCTACACATAGCTGTTAGCTACAGTGGGAAGCTGCACATCGACGGATGTCTTCGGTTGTACAGTTCGGCAAGTTACCACGCTGTGTTTATCCTAATACAAAAGGATATGATTTCAATAATTATATTATTTTCCTTATTACCTTTATTTTGTGACACATTCACATAATCGATGAGGTAGACAAGATTTTAATAATAATAGTTGTACAAGGGAAAAACCTTCATTTTTGCAGAGGTTCAAACCTTCAAAACAGTCGGGTGTTGGTAGAAGACTACTTTTTATACTAGTAGGAAATATGGGATTTTCTAGGATTTTTATACTTATACAAATTTTTTCTAAAACAATTGCAAGTCTTTCATTATAGTTTTTACAAATCAATGACACAGTGACTGTAACGACCCAAAAATCACGACTAAAAATTTCTTTTAAAACATTACTAAAAATATATTTATAACAACGTTACATAAGTCAAACATAACTTTTGAGTATTAAATTCAAAACATAATATCATTATCAAAGTCAAACATTCCCAGGCTAACTGACTATGGTGTGTGCTCTGCAATCTTCCCGAGCTCCTCTTTTGAAAACCGAGTACCTGAAACCAAAACTGAAAACCGTAAGCACGAAGCTTAGTGAGCTCCCCCAATCTACCACATACCATACAATACATATATAAAGCACATACTGGGCCTTGCCCCCTGCATCAGATCGAAGTCTGGAACTAGCTGCATCAGACCGAAGTCCGGAACTGACTGGGACCTTGTCCCCTGCATCGGACCAGAGTCCGGAACTAACTGCATCGGACCAAAGTCCGGAACTGACTGCATCGGACCGAAGTCCGGAACTGACTGCATCGGACCGAAGTCCGGAACTGACTGCATCGGACCGAAGTCCGGAACTAACTGATCATGGCATAGCATAAAACATAACAACTATTATAATCACATATACTGCATACTGCATCGGAACAGAGTCCGGAACACATAACACAAATATTCTTGAATCACAAAGACATCAAGCACTCTAGCTACTGCATCAGACCAAAGTCCGGAACTACTGCTAATTAAACGGGCCGGCATTGTGGCCGTAGACCCGTTCCTACTGAAAGGAAACTCACCTGAACTGCTGAGCTCTGCTGATAAACCTCTGGCTGCTACTCGACAATCCCCTGAACCGCTGCTCCTCTAGCTCTCCGAGCTATCAATATACATATAACACTTAGTCTGACAGACAACTAAGTCAACTCTGGTCAAAGTCAACCTTCCAGGTCAACCTTACTCGCCGAGTCCTCCTAATGACTCGCCGAGTTCTTAAGCTCAGGGTCTTTCTATTCGCGACTCGACTCGCCGAGTCATTCTATGACTCGCCGAGTCCAACTAGTTCCAAGGCCTGTCCTGTCTAACTCGTTGAGTCACCACCCGACTCACCGATTCGAGTCTCAACTCGAAGGGTTTGAGGTTTCACGACCTGACTCGCCGAGTCCACTAATAGACTCGCCGAGTCCAAGTCAATCTTCAACCAACTCGTCGAGTTGCTCGTCCAACTCGCCGAGTCCATGCCTAACTTCAACCAACTCGACGAGCTGTTCATCCTACTCGTCGAGTTCCTCCTCATCTTCAAGCTACTCGCCGAGTCCACTCGAAGGACTCGCCGAGTCTATCCAGTCCTCAATCCATGCAGTGGCTTTTTGAGCCAAACAGAGCTTCCAACTCATAGGTCCATACTTCTAGGGCCTATTCCGCACGTAAAGTGGCAAACTTTACGTGTAGATTAAGAGATCTAGGCTCAAAACACACTAAACTAGGGTTTATGGCAACCATACTTCTTCAACATACCAAGGGCTGATACTTAAGGGGGTTCAATGACCAAAACAAACATGGATCTGAGGTAGCAACCTCAGATCTGAACTTCCAACTCGAATTGATTACATACCATGCCAACAATAACCAAAACTCACACATAAGAATAGATCTAGGTGCAAAAAGGGAGTCCAAGCAACAGCTTATTACCTCCAATTGGTCTGAAATGTCTTCTCAATCTCGGATCCACAGTCCCTTCTTGCACCTCCAAGGCTTTTCTTCCTTCTCCAAGCTTTAGTGCACTCTTCAAGGCAAGATCTAGCTCAAAAACGGATATGGCGGCTAGGGTTTGGTGTTCTGGGGTGGAGAGGCAGTAAAGGAACCCTAGGAAAGAGATTGAGACGCTTAAATAGGCTCCAAGTCCCGGATTTAGGGTTTTCCTCGTTCAGACCCAACTCGTCGAGTCTCCTTGGCCGACTCGCCGAGTCGGTCGCTTACACCTCGACCCGGATCCCGCTCGGACTCGCTGAGTCCCTCCATGGACTCGCCGAGTCCCTCCTTAAAATTGAGGTCTTCTTTCTTTTCTTGACTTTCCAAACTTTAGGGTGTTACAACTCTCCCCCACTTAAACTAAACTTCGTCCTCGAAGTTTGCTATGACCAACTGTCCTGCGAACTGCCTCCAACTCTCTATCTGGAAAACTAACACCCTTTTGTCCATCACTCCAGCCACTCACAGCGCTGGTCACTACTGTTGGTACATACTGAATTCTTATCCTTTCCCTAATTTCCTCAATGTTACTTCCTCCGATTGAGAATTCTGTACCCCTCATCCGCCTACTGGATGCACTGAGATCACTCTGGTCCAACTAATCTACCGATATCTGAGTTACCGGACTCCCACCGGTCACTACACTCCATCACAATCTCCTAGTCGCTTCCAGCGACTCCTGAAGATACTTCGACTATTTATAACTGTTCTATCCATTCTTCCGCTCATACTGAAACGATGTTGCTGGAATCAGCTTGCTTATATCCCATCTGATTACTCAACTCCTA
This sequence comes from Lactuca sativa, assembly GCF_002870075.4. Taxonomy (NCBI): domain Eukaryota; kingdom Viridiplantae; phylum Streptophyta; class Magnoliopsida; order Asterales; family Asteraceae; genus Lactuca; species Lactuca sativa. The sequence goes on along the minus strand of NC_056629.2, from coordinate 158,701,244 downwards.
CTAACTCGAGCCTTCCATCCTGAAAGAAAAGCTACCTGCCTAGCTATCCTTACAGATCACTTACACTTGGCAGAAGGCTCAACTGATCCTACTGAGAGAGACTTGCCATTTCCAAATCAACCAACTATACCGTCAGCACTTGCATTCCAACACAAATACTAATACTGTCCCAAAACTCTGAAACCTTCCAAACACTGAACTGCCTGCAGTACTGAACATGCCTGAAACTCTAAGCTGCCTGAAACGCTGAACCGACTGAAACGCTGAACGGCCTGAAACACTGAACTGAATGAAACACTGAGCTGCCTGAAACACTGAACTGGCTGAAACACTGAGCTGCCTGAAATACTGAACTGGCTGAAACACTGAACTCCAACCCAACTGTGGAGTCAAGGGACTCCTCACTTAGTCGCTTCCACAACTTCTGAACGAAATCTTCCTCTAGGACTAGTTTCCACTAGTTATCCTGTCACTGCGGCTCTAACAATCTTCCGATCCAACCGGCCGGGTCCATACGTCACATCCTGACATCATCTATTCCACGACTAATATCATGATGGCTCCCAGACTGACGGTAGTCCTTAACATACCTGAACCCAACGATCCGCTGCTACTCTGATCTCATAACTGATGCGACGATCTACTGACAAATCGCCGACTTAACCATAACTGAACCATTTGGGAAATCCAAAATCTAACCCGTGGATTCCCATATCCTCCCTGCTGCACTCGAACTGGTGGGTACTACTGCTTTCCTGCGTCCAACACACGCTCATGCTACCTACCAATCTGATAAAGGCTGCGACTACGCTCGCGGACTTACAACTCTCTAATACTATCTGGCTACTAGTGAATGCTACGGCTACCCCCGCAGACTTACAACACTACTACTACTATCTGACTGCTAGTGAATGCTACGGCTACCCCCGCAGACTTACAACACTACTACTACCTGACTGCTAGTGAATGCTACGGCTACCCCCGCAGACTTACAACACTACTACTACCTGACTGCTAGTGAATGCTACGGCTACCCCCGCAGACTTACAACACTACTACTACTACTACCCCAAGGACATCCTGACTATCCCTAGTCCCGCTAGTGATTCCTCATCCCGATTTCTCAAAAACAGCCCTTAGTCTTCGAATACTGCATCAACCTCAACATCTTATATCCTTGATATTCTTAGCGCTTCGTCGAGGAATTCTTCGGCTTGGTTCCCAAACCAACCGTCTACTAATCCGGATACAAGAAGCTATTGTTGGGAAGTTTCCAAATTCTCAACTCCTGAATCTACACAATCCTGCATGCTGACGCTGACACTGGCTACTAATATGTAGACATCTCTTGCCAACCGTTCTCCGGATCCTCATTCCGACTCACTTGAGCCTCTACAGGTGGTCCTCCAATCCTGGATTCTCAACCAGCTTCTACCCATCTCGATTACATGAACTAACTGCTGGGAAGGTCCTCGAACTCCCAATTCTGAACTTCCCGATCCATCGATCACTGTGCTATTATCATTTCCTCCCAGAGGCCGCGCACTCATTCTGAGTCCAAGTGGCTCTTATCCTTGCATACTCGGAGGGTTCTCCCCCACTTGGATTCGGCTAGATCCTCACTGCTCACTAGTCGAAAGGATTTCCAACCTTCCTTCCATAAAAAGGGCGACATGCTGCCCGCCGACGTTTACCCTTGCCAGCGCTCCAACTAACTCTTACCAGATCCGCACCCTTCTTGCTTTCTGACTGAACACCCTTCGATCCTTAACTGCATTTGCTTTAGGGACTACCTCCCGAGAACCTGCGTTTGGGGTGCACATCCCCAAACCATTCCCTTACTGACCGCTAGCTGCTCCACTAGGAACTCTGGACTATCACTACTGAGAATATAACTGATCATTACCCGACTAACGCCTTCCGCAAGTAGTAAGGCACTACTGCATCTTACACATACATGCTACAGTTACTGTATCCGGAGTAACCCGATCTACAGGGAACGACCTCCATTTCACCATTCTAATCCCATGGTATGCAGATGGCATAAATCTCCAACACAAGCAGATAACATAATACCCAACACATAAGCTTATTGACATCAATGCAGCAACATAGCAATAATATTGTGAATAATAAAATAGAAGGAAAAGAATCATACCTGCAACCTGCTCTGAAGGATCCTCAAATCCCTCTGACTTTCGAACTCTACTATGACAATGAGGTTGTCCCAACCGCTGAACGGGGCAGTTCACCCTAACATGGCCAGGCTGATGACAACGATGGCATAACTCTACTTCTACTGTGCATTCTTGACGTTTGTGACCCTTCCATCCGCATCTGCCGCACTTAGACTTGCTGCGCACGCCAGCCTGTGCTCCCTTCTCCCTCGTGCAACCATCTCGACCTTGCGGGCCCCTGACACCCACTACGACAGTGTCCGACTGCCCATCTTGCCGAACTAAACCGGAAAACCACTTCCTCTTCCTAAGCTGACTATCCGAGCCAATCTCCCGTTCATGGGTCATAGTGACCATTTCACCCATTGCCTGGACAACTGAGGTCCGCCTTTCAATCCCGTCGACCACTCTATCGGTGATACGCCCAATGGTGTTTGGTAACTCTTCCTGGAGAGCCCGTGAAACCTCTGCAGCAATCCAATCCTGCAGGGAACCCTCTTGGGGGTAAGGTGGACCACTCACTCCCGACCCCGGATGACAAGTGCTAAAAAATGGGACTCCCCTTCCTGATGGATCCCTGGGATCCATGAGAATCGGGCTCTAGATGAACCCTAAACTGTCCTGAAACTGCCCCGGCCCCTAAGGCCTTAAGTCGGCTGTCCATAAGCTCCATGATGGCCTCTCTAACCGAACCGAAAATCACTGGAGTCAGATCGATGATGTTGCATATGATCTCTGCGGAAATGAAATCCCTCATCTGATCATCAAGCTGCCCGGCTCCAAAACCCGAGCCAGATCCCTCCTCGACGCCTGAACTGCTAACTGGTAGCTCGCGCAATGTCACCATGCTGAAAATATAACAAAATCCTGATCAATTTACACACTCCTACTGAGGGATTTCTCACTCACTACACCATTCCCTGGTTTCGTCTTGGCCCCTCTTGAATCGAGTGCGGATCCTCTGCTTTCAGTAGTATGGGCCCCTACTACCTTCCACATCTATCCGCACTTTCCTCAAGAGTTACCTCAACTCCACCAAATCACTTCTACTGATCTCTGCTACTCCCATCCTAGGCTTGCCCTAGGGAATCTCTGACTTTACCCAACCAGTCCTCAGCTGCTGAAGGCCTCCTTGTAATGCCAATTAGCCACCACCTGAATACCATCACATGCAATGAGGCTCGGATAATCCTTCGAGTAAAAGTCTCGTCCCTACAACGGTTAGACTCAAACGAGAGCTGCGCAGTAGGGCCAAATCCAGCACTCTGAGATTATTCAACCCTGATCACATGTGATGAGACGTATTCACCTAATGGCTAACTCTCATCACTCAGAGTCCCACAAAGCACAAAGCAAGCAGCATTCGGATAAGGGAAACATACTCAGGCAAAACAATTCTCATAACGAGAAACTGCACTAGCATATAATGCTAAGCTCATACTATCAGGCATAACCTACACAGGCTATCCTACTACTGTCTACTCAATACTAGCATCCAATTCTCATCAAGCTGGAACACATAAAGCAGGCACATAAGGCATCATCCTAGATCCTTAGTCATATTCTAGCATGCTGTTCTACTGAAGCTGGAACGAAAACTGAAACTGAAACTGATACTGAAGCTGATACTGAAACTGATACTGATAATAATAACATAACTTGTATGGGTAAATTGGGAGTACTTACTTGAGCTCGGCTGATTGCATGCACCACACCCTTTTCTCTTTTCAAAACTCTTTTTACCTTTTTCTAAAACTCTTTTCTTTACACTTTTTCTAAAATCGTTTTCTTTTCTCAAAATTCTTTTGTAACTACGATTTTTCTTTTGAAAACTCTATACCAATTCCTTAGTTTGAGTTCAGGCACACTCGGAAGTGCGTCCGAATCCCTCAAACCAAGGCTCTGATACCAACTTGTAACGACCCAAAAATCACGACTAAAAATTTCTTTTAAAACATTACTAAAAATAGATTTATAACAACGTATCATAAGTCAAACATAACTTTTGAGTATTAAATTCAAAACATAATATCATTATCAGAGTCAAACATTCCCAGGCTAACTGACTATGGTGTGTGCTCTGCAATCTTCCCGAGCTCCTCTTTTGAAAACCGAGTACCTGAAACCAAAACTGAAAACCGTAAGCACGAAGCTTAGTGAGCTCCCCCAATCTACCACATACCATACAATACATATATAAAGCACATACTAGGCCTTGCCCACTGCATCAGACCGAAGTCTGGAACTAGCTGCATCGGACCGAAGTCCGGAACTGACTGGGACCTTGTCCCCTGCATCGGACTAGAGTCCGGAACTAACTGCATCGGACCGAAGTCCGGAACTGACTGCATCGGACCGAAGTCCGGAACTGACTGCATCGGACCGAAGTCCGGAACTGACTGCATCGGACCGAAGTCCGGAACTAACTGATCATGGCATAGCATAAAACATAACAACTATTATAATCACATATACTGCATACTGCATCGGAACAGAGTCCGAAACACATAACACAAATATGCTTGAATCACAAAGACATCAAGCACTCTAGCTACTGCATCAGACCAAAGTCCGGAACTACTGCTAATTAAACGGGCCGACATTGTGGCCGTAGACCCGTTCCTACTGAAAGGAAACTCACCTGAACTGCTGAGCTCTGCTGATAAACCTCTGGCTGCTACTCGACAATCCCCTGAACCGCTGCTCCTCTAGCTCTCCGAGCTATCAATATACATATAACACTTAGTCTGACAGACAACTAAGTCAACTCTGGTCAAAGTCAACCTTCCAGGTCAACCCTACTCGCCGAGTCCTCCTAATGACTCGCCGAGTTCTTAAGCTCAGGGTCTTTCTATTCGCGACTCGACTCGCCGAGTCATTCTATGACTCGCCGAGTCCAACTAGTTCCAAGTCCTGTCCTGTCTAACTCGTTGAGTCACCACCCGACTCACCGATTCGAGTCTCAACTCGAAGGGTTTGAGGTTTCACGACCTGACTCGCCGAGTCCACTAATAGACTCGCCGAGTCCAAGGCAATCTTCAACCAACTCGTCGAGTTGCTCGTCCAACTCGCCGAGTCCATGCCTAACTTCAACCGACTCGACGAGCTGTTCATCCTACTCGTCGAGTTCCTCCTCATCTTCAAGTTACTCGCCGAGTCTATCCAGTCCTCAATCCATGCAGTGGCTTTTCGAGCCAAACAGAGCTTCCAACTCATAGATCCATACTTCTAGGGCCTATTCCGCACGTAAAGTGGCAAACTTTACGTGTAGATTAAGAGATCTAGGCTCAAAACACACTAAACTAGGGTTTATGGCAACCATACTTCTTCAACATACCAAGGGCTGATACTTAAGGGGGTTCAATGACCAAAACAAACATGGATCTGAGGTAGCAACCTCAGATCTGAACTTCCAACTCGAATTGATTACATACCATGCCAACAATAACCAAAACTCACACATAAGAATAGATCTAGGTGCAAAAAGGGAGTCCAAGCAACAGCTTATTAACTCCAATTGGTCTGAAATGTCTTCTCAATCTCGGATCCACAGTCCCTTCTTGCACCTCCAAGGCTTTTCTTCCTTCTCCAAGCTTTAGTGCACTCTTCAAGGCAAGATCTAGCTCAAAAACGGATATGGCGGCTAGGGTTTGGTGTTCTGGGGTGGAGAGGCAGTAAAGGAACCCTAGGAAAGAGATTGAGACGCTTAAATAGGCTCCAAGTCCCGGATTTAGGGTTTTCCTCGTTCAGACCCAACTCGTCGAGTCTCCTTGGCCGACTCGCCGAGTCGGTCGCTTACACCTCGACCCGGATCCCGCTCGGACTCGCTGAGTCCCTCCATGGACTCGCCGAGTCCCTCCTTAAAATTGAGGTCTTCTTTCTTTTCTTGACTTTCCAAACTTTGGGGTGTTACAGTGACATCCCCAATTTCACGGCCAGAAAAGACCGATTTGTTTATGCTTTGTTTTTAAAATCAGAGTAATCGTTTAAAGAAAACTGTTGCAGAATTTGTTCCCAAAAACAAAAATATGATAACCATTTATCCAAACATTTCTCAAAGAGAATGTATTTTCATTAAATAATAAAACCTTGGGATGTCATGCTCGATATAGACCAAAAGCATAAACAATATAAAATAGACCTTACAACAGTTATTTATAACTACTGATCTATAATCCAAAATCTCTCGTCAAGTCCGCCAACTTATACCCTTGTGCCATTACCTGTAATGAAAAGAAAACTTAGTGGGTCAGGCTTGGGAGCTTGGTGAGCATATAGGGTTTTCAACCCACAATAATATAATTATTATATTTAATCAGCAAACAATCAACCCAATTACCCATCCCCATTATCTTCTTAAGGTTTTACCCTAAGAACCAACTATCCTTCATTCATTTATTCGTAAGGAATTGGCACGAATTCCATTGTTGCCAAAGTTTATTTATCAAGTACTAAATCCATAGTTATCAGGCGCTAACTCCATAGTCACCAAGGTTCCCTTAACAAGCGCTAAGTCCATAGTCGCCAAGGTTTACTCAACAAGCGCTAACTCCATAGTCGCCAAGGTTTACTCAACAAGCGCTAACTCCATAGTCGCCAAGGTTTACTCAACAAGCGCTAACTCCATAGTCGCCAAGGTTCATCAAATAGGCACGAAGTCACATCGTCACCAAGGTTTATACAATAGGCGCTAACTCCATAGTCACCAACTATCTCATCTACCCAAGTTCTACCCAACATTTTCGTAGATATAAATACTTACACAGTTTAAATCATTTAACACTTGTATAAAACATCAACTCCACGCCCATCTCAAATAGACAAATAATATATAAACACATAGCACGTATTTCATAGCAAATACTTCATATTTATGTGTTAGAAGAAAGTAACTACACTCTCACACATATAAACAACAATATACTTAATACACTCAAACCATACTTGTATTATTATCGTGTTTATGAAAGGTAGTATACACTCACTTGATCAGAAGATGATCGGACAGCACTACGACTTGCAGAAGTAGTAATCCTCAGCAGATCTGGAAGATCTCTACAAAAATCGAGCTTCTCGCGGGCAGAGCTTCGGCTCGAGAATCGCACTTCTCGGGATCTTCGGGATCTCGGGACTTGCTTCGGGGCTCGAGGATATTACTGGGGCTTCGGGGTACTTCTGACACGCGAAAGGATGCAAAACGGGAGAGAGAAGAGAGAAAGATAGCAAAGGAGTCGGCTGCCTTCAGATCCTATTTATAGAGGCTGGAACCTCAGAGTACGCGGGGCGTACGCCTGTACGCGGGGCGTACTGGTCCGAAATTGTCATTGCGTTCGTCATCCGAAGAACTCGAGTGTGAAGGTCGTCATGCTTCGATGTACGCGGGGCGTACAGCAGTACGCTGGGCGTACTTCGGATATGCCCGGTGACTCCCCCTTCGGATAATACCGGGTTTTATAATTAAATTTAAATATTAATTATTTAATAAACTTCAGAAATTCATATCTTCTTCATACAAACTCCGTTTTCGACGTTCTTTATATCCACATGTAGGTGAGACTACGCTCTACAACTTTCGTTTAGACTTCGTCGGCTAATTTTGACTTTATTTTTATTATTTATTTTTAGTAGGCCCGGACAGGAAAACTTCGTTATAAAATCATAACTTCTTCGTTTGACGTCCGTTCTCGCCTAACTTTTCATCGCTTCGATACCAACAACAAGATCTTCGATTCTCGTTTAGATTGATTTGACTAAAAACCGCTCGATCTCAAATCGAGTATTTCGGGCTGCATACTGCTAAGTCGAAACTTCAATAAATCATAACTTCCTCATACGAAGTCAGATTTGGGCGTTCTATATATGTACGGAATCCTTGTAACATATACTAAAACTTAGTTAAGATTATTCATTCTAAATAATCTTTTATCAAAAAGTCATTTTTGACGCTTATCGTCTCTAAATTGACTAGCCCTGATCTACGGGCGTTACAGACACTAAAATACTTATGAATTCACTAGCTTTATGCTGATCTATGCTTTAAAATAACTTGTATTCTCAGGTCACCAGTAGACAGGTATGATGACCAAGTTTTGAGAAGACGGAGTAGTCAAAACTCGTCTTTTATTTTGATTACTTATTTTCATGTCTTTTACTACTTTACACTGTTGTGATACTTTACATGACGTCCTCCACCCCAGAACATTTCCATCGTTCCTGGTTTTAGGGTGTGACATATAGGGGTTTACGGCCATGGGAGATTGCTTGGCCATAGACTCCTTTTGTTCTTGAATTCTTGATGGTTTCAAGGCTCTAATCAGGTGTTTCAGCTAGATAACGAGTTAAGGAAAGAGTACTTACGATATAGAGGCTTGAAATGGTTGATTTCGGCCAAGAACACCAGTGTGTGTTCTTGGTGAAAGTTGAAGATCTAGCCAAAAGTTGATTTCCATGGATGAAATCAAAGAGTGATTCAAGAGTAAGAAGGATAACAACAACTAGGGGGAAGAATCACTTACATTTTGGAAGATCGAGAATGAAAATTTTGATGATACTTGAGAGAGAAATCAAGTGTTCTTGAGGTGAAAGTGAACTAATGAATGAAAGTTGAAGGATATGAGTCTTTATGGAGGAGTTTACGGCCAACCTTGAGTTTATGGCCGTAAACTCTTGTGCCTTGTCCGTGAACTCCTTTTTTGTGATGCTTAGGCTTTGATGACGCTCAATGACTTTAGCAGGTACTTCCCAACACTTATTCCTTAAGTGTACCAGGCTAAAACTAGTTAGAATGACCTTTAACAAGGCTAGAACTCATTACTAATGAGTCTGGCACTCAGTTGAGTGGACTGGCTGGGCTTTACAAGGCAAGAATTTTTGGGTTGTCACAGAAAGGACAACTCACACGATTTATAGTAAACCATACTCATAAACACCAAGCTTATAGGACGAAAATGAACACAAATGCATGGTTAACAAGATCTAGTCAAAAGCTTCATCAAGATCATAGCTTTTTACCTCCAAGTGGTGTAAAATGATGATGTGCTTTTGGATCTAGGTTGTCTTTGAGCTCCCAAGATGATTCCTCTTCCTTCCTCCTCCTTCAAGATCACCCAAATACACACTCAAGGTGAAAAATGCCCACACAAGAGATTAGGGTTAGCTAAGGTTGAGTTGGGAGATGGAGGGTGATGTAAGAAAGAATGTTGAAGCTATAAAGGTGTTTAAATAGTGCATAAGCCCTAAATATTAAGGTTTTGGTCCATGCCTCATACGCCTCGCATATAAGGAGTATGCCTAACATACCAAGTGAAATAAGCATTTCTGCAAAACGCTACAAGGGACCAATTTTGCAAACAAAATTTCATACCAGGTGTTAAAGATGTAAATTACCCGAATCAAGATATTACACCAAGATTAATTCGATGAGTGCTTTTGCTACAAGAATTTGACATCGAGATCAAGGACAAGAAATGATTGGAATATGTGGCGGCCGATCATCTCTCAAGATTGGAAAACCCGGAACTTGAAAAATTAAAAGAGGAAGAGATTGACGATAATTTTCCCAATGAGTATTTGATGGTGATAGCGGGAGAAGTACCTTGGTTTGCAGACATCATGAACTTTTTAGCGAGTGATACGTTGAATAAAAATCTAGCGAGTGTACTCCCGGACAACCTTAATGAGCGTTATTATTAGTAAATTACATTCATAAACCAATAAAGTTTGGATGGATAATAGAATATCAAGGTTGATTAGATTCCAGTGAATGCTAAGACAAAAAGGGTCTTGTCCATTTAACATGAAAAATATTGGCAGACCAACCATATGTAGTTCTTGCCGTATGTTGCACTCGACTAAATTTTTCTTCAGAATTAGATGTTGTCTATAGTTTACATGTCCTCCAGAAAAAAAGATTAAATGATCTACTTCGACCAACTCTAGAGTGCACAACATTAGTCACACTCTTACAACAATATCGATGATATGAATCAGAGACTACATGACCTAGGGAGGGTCTAGTTGTTTCTATACATAACAAGTGCTATGAACATTGGGGGTAGGTAGTTTTCTTTCAGAAGGACACTACCTATAAAGATGACAGATAGACTACATGTGAGGAATGTATGAAGCTACATTTTTTAAAAATAAAACAATTAATTGTAATAAATTAATAAATTTAAATAAAAAGTTAAAAAATAGAACAAAATTATCTTACCACACGTACAATAGTGATAAAACAGAGTGGAATCGATCCATAACATATGTTTTGATGTTAGTGTAACTTTGGGGGTTCGTTCTTCCAAGGTTATGCAAGTAAGCAAGCAAGTTGGCAAAACTTTCTTCGTGATCACTATTTGACAAATTCATTTTGAAAAAAAAAAAAAACTAAAACGTACAAAATTATGAATAATTGATAGTGATTAAAAGAAAAGAAGATTGAATACATAGTATATATTGTGGAATGACGGTTCTTATTAAATGTATGAAATTCATAGTTGAAGTGTATATTTTCATCGTTAAATTGACATGGTAACTCCTTGGTGAAATGACAATCTTTATTAAATGTCTGAATTTTGTAGTTAGAGTGTATATTTTCATAGTCAAATTTACATGACAACTCCCTCGTGAAATAACAAGTTACCGGTCGAATGATTATTCTTATTAAATATCTAAAATTCATAGTCAAAGTGTACACTTTCATAGTCAAATTGACATGATAACTCTCTAGTGAAATGACATGTCACTGGTGAAATGATAATTCTTATTAAATGTATGAATTTCATAGTCAAAATGTACATTTTCGTTGTAAAAATGACATGACAACTCCCTGGTGAAATGAAAAGTCATTCATAAAATAACAATTCTAATTAAATGCCTACATTTTGTAGTCAAATTGATATTGCAATTAACATCCCACATACACATGCAAATAGTTTTACATAAGGAGCATAAAATCATTGTAATTCAATACTAAACTTTCTTATAACTTAGCATTCATAAAAGTGGGGTTTTGCTTGAAAAAATTTCTTCATCTTTTCCTTTTAAAATACTAGTCTAAAATTGCTAATTCAGTTAAGAACCCTTTTAGCTCTAATAATACTTCCAGACCTTGGAAGATGTCAAAAGAAATGAAGAAGGATGTAGAGGCCAAAGAAGAAGAACCAAAGAAACATAATCACAGTATTGGTCCACAAAGGGATGCGATTGACAGAAAAGAAAAAGAAATCAAAAAAAATGAAATGAATAAAACAAACGAAATTAGAAATAAAAAAAAAAAGCAAATGATTAAGTAGTCTAAAAAATCTCTAATACTGGAAGAGCGAGAGGTGATGTTTGATGTGAATGAGATGAATAAAAAACAAGCATATTAAAATAGACAAAAAGAAATTCAAGTTGCATCACTCCGAAATGAAAACAAAAGATCATCAATACGATGTAAATCAATACGATGTAGTGTATTAGAATATGATATTTTATTAAATAATATGTAGTTTTTTTTTGTTAGTATGACACTAAGTTTTATTTGGTACTATTATTTAGTAATGATGTGTGTAGACTATACTGTGTATTATCATATATCTAATCAATTTCCATCTAACACACAACCTATTACATACAACCATATAAAATAGCTATATCTATAGACTATTTATGTGATAACTATTTCGTATCAAAAGATGTCTTTCTCTTCGTCTCCGATTAAAAAGTTCTCTCAAATCATCTAAAATTTCAAACATCCTGGTGATGAGTAAAATATAATATGAAGGGTTTCTAATGAGGCCAAGGAGGCCATATTAGTGACGGTTGTGTATTATACAAATCTAATAAAATCTCTCTTTACTTGGACAATGTGAACCACATAAATCATTTAGTTATTATTTTCGTATCCTTTATCGTCAGAGCATATCATTGAATAATATTTTAGTTTAATGTTTTTATGAACAAGATAAATTTAATGATGAGTTATGTTGTACGTTTAGCTTGTCGCCATTTTATAAGTTATTATGGTAAACTAGTATAAAAATTATTCACTACAAAAAGGATGCACCCTTAAACTGTAATTTACAAAACTTACATAATAAAAAAAAATCTTAATGAAAATACGCAATAACTAAATGTAATTAAAAACTCATTAACAATGATTCATACGAATAAGAAGTATATATTATTTTAGAAATTATTGTTATAGTAGGGTATGAATATTACTTTGATAAAAGGCTAAAACAAAAGATATCAATGGTTTGCATCATCTTTATAACTTCCATGAAGATAACGCCTATTCATTAAATGGTCCTTGCAAAAAATCAACATTGGCTCATAGAATAGCATCAGATCCATGAATTTTCATTGTAGGGGACACAAGGTTAACAATAAGTTGGTTAATATAACTTTTTGTTATTCAAAAAGTAAACATTCATAGGTACCAATCACTGATAGATTAAAAATGAAAATCAACGAAGTTTGTCATATGTAAAATATTAAAAAAAAAAAAAAAAAAAAACATCAATTTTTTTCTGAAAATTTAAGAAGTTTTAGACCTTTTAAGCAAAAAATTGTACAAAATTGGGGATATTAGGCAAAAACCAAGAACCCAATGTGTGTGCCCTAAATACAATTTTTTATAAAGGGCCTACAATCTTTTTTTCTTTTAATCATATTTATCATATAATTAATGTATATAATTTCATATCATTGAGGCACCTCCCGCCTTCTCTAAGCCTTAGGTCAGCCAGTGGGCACACATTAATTGTCCTTGCAGGAGTTCAACATGAGCACACACAAGTTCAACATCAGCATACATGAGTCCTGATCAAGCCTCTGCAAAAAGTCACCATTGATGATATTGCTTCTATATGTACATCACTCTCATTGACACATCAATCATCACCAGAAAATAAAAAGCTTCTCCTTTAATTACTCTCAACGTTCATGTCAAACTCCCTAGAGTTTCCTATTCATTTCCATGGTTTGATCATACATAGTGATGGACGATGGGTAAGATCATTCCCAAATGATACAATCCCAGCTGGAACTAATACTTTAACTGGAGTCCAATCAAAAGACGTGGTTATCTCACACGAATCCAACGTTTTTGTAAGGCTTTACATTCCCAAAACACCAATCCCTACTCGGAAACTTCCAACTCTGATTTACTATCACGGTGGTGCTTTCATGACTGAATCTGCTGCTTCACCCACTTACCACCGGACACTTAACTTGATAACGACAGAATCCAACGTGATTGTCGTGTCTGTAAACTACAGGTTGGCTCCAGAATATCCTTTACCAATTGCATACGAGGATTCATGGGAGGCAATTAAGTGGGTGGCTAGTCATGTTGGAGGAAATGGTCCAGAAACATGGTTAAACGACCATGCTGATCTTCAGAATGTGTTCTTAGCTGGAGATAGTGCTGGGGCTAACATCGCCCACAATATGGCTATCCGGGTCGGGTTGAGCCATGAGAAAGTTTTTAACGTAAGTGGTGTTATTATGCTCCACCCGTATTTTGGGGGTAAAGATCCAGTTGGAGCTGAGGCCAAGAGATTTAAACTGCACAAAGAGTTCATAGATATGATGTGGTTGTTGGCAAACCCATCTGGGAATGGGTTAGATGACCCGCTGTTTAATCCGGGCATGGACCCGAATATTTCTGCTTTTGGAAGCTCCAAGATACTTGTGTGTGTTGCTGAGAAGGATGCACTGAGGGAAAGGGGTCTGAATTATAAGAAGGTGATGGAGAGGAGTGGGTGGAAAGGCAAAGTAGAGTTGATGGAGAGCAAAGGGGAGCTGCATATCTTCTTTTTGTTTAATACTTCATGTGAAAATTCTTGTTTATTACGCAATAGAATTTGTAACTTTATGAATCCGATCCGATGCAAAGCTTGATGATATGTGTTAGTTATTGGCAAGCAGTTATTTGCCATGCTTTGCTCGAATAACTATGAATAAACTATGTAATATTAACATTCATTATCTCGTGTAATAGTGACAAAACAGAGTGGAATCGATCTATAACATATGTTTTGATGTTAATGTAACTTTGGGGTTTGGTTCTTCCAAAGTTATGCAAGTAAGCAAGCAAGTTGGCAAAACTTTATTCGTGATCACTATTTGAAAAACTCATTTTGAAAAAAATGCTAAAACATATAAAATTACGAATAATTGATAGCGATTAAAAGAAAAGAAGATGGAATATATAGTATATATTGTGGAATGACATTTCTTATTAAATGTATGAAATTCATAGTTGAAGTGTACATTTTCATAGTTAAATTGACATGACAACTCCATGGTGAAATGACAATTCTTATTAAATGTCTGAATTTTGTACTTAGAGTGTTAATTCTCATAGTCAAATTTACATGACGACTCCCTCGTGAAATGACAAGTGTAAAATATTGATAGATTGACCACACATCTAATCGTGTGTATTGATATTGTATAATATTGGAAGATTACAATAATGAGATCCTATAATGTAGGATCTATAATATACAAATATACATTAAATAATAAATGACATAATTATCTAATATCCCCCATCAAGCGAATGGGTGGTGGACCAAGACGAAGCATTGCTTGAAAATGTTCAAATTGAGCACGCTAAAGACTTTTGGTGAAGATATCTGCCACCTGAAGCTTGGTTGAAACGAACTTGGTATAGAGCTTGCTAGAAGTAACAAGTTCTCTAATAAAGTGGTAGTCAAGATCAATGTGTTTGGCAGGCTTGTGAGCAACCGAGTTATGTGTCATAAACAACACACTTTTGTTGTCACAAAAAAGAGTGGGACGATCAGAAGGTAACGCATGAAGCTCACGAAGTAGATGGGTGATCCAAACAATTTCAGTTGCCGTGTTTGCCATTGCCCGATACTCCGACTCACAACTTGATCGAGAAACAGTTGGTTGTTTCTTGGCACTCCAGGAAACTAAGTTACCACCCAGGAAGATTGAATAACCATATGTAGACTGGCGGGTTTTAAGACAACGTGCCCAATCAGCATCAGAGTAACCAAGAATGTTGTTTATTTGAGGTTTACAAAAAATAAGCCCATACGAGATCGTACCTTTAACATATCGGAGTATCCACTTAACAGATTGAAAATGAGCATCGGTAGGGGCATGGAGGTATTGACTTACTTGATCGACAATATACGAGAGATCAGGTCTAGTAATGGTTAAGTACTGAAGAGCACCTACAAGAGAGCGATAAAGTGTTGGATCAGAGAACGATGGCCCATCAGGTGTAAAGGTTTAATGGGTAGCCAAATGAGTTGAGACTGGTTTACAATCAAGTAAGTCGGCACGAGTCAAGACGTCTTTGGCATAATTATATTGACTGAGAAAAAGTCCATCGTCAATATAGCTCACTTCTAAGCTGAGGAAGTAACTAAGATCACTAAGATCTTTGATAGCAAATTCATTGTGTAACCGGGTAGTAAAGGAAGTAATGACTGACTCCTTAATTACTAGTAAGAATAAGATCGTCCACATACACCAGGAGATACATGATGCATGAATCTTGGGCAAACACAAATAAGGAGGTGTCTGGACGACTGCAAGTAAAACCATTTGCAAGTAAGAATGAGCCGAGGTGTTGAAACCAAGCACGCGGTGCTTGTTTCAAACTGTAAAGGGCCTTAGAGAGCTTGCAAACGTGGATAGGAAAGTTAGAATCTGCGAAGCCGGGTGGTTGTTCCATGTAGACCGTTTCTGTAAGATTTCCATGGAGAGAAGAATCTTTTACATCTAATTGATGAAGCCGCCATCGATGCAAGACAACAAGAGAAAGAACTATGCGGACGGTTGACGCTTTAACAACATGGCTGAACGTATGCGAGTAATCAAGGCCATGTATTTGACTGAAACCTTGAGCAACAAGGTGAGCCTTGAAACGTTCAATAGAGCCATTCGAGTTGTATTTGGTGCGATAAACCCATTTAGAGCCAACAACATTGGAGTTAGTTGGACGAGGAATTAGAACCCAAGTGTTGTTTGTGCGTAACGCCTCCATTTCTTCACGCATAGCAGCCATCCAAAGAGGATCTTTTGCAACAAATTTAAAACCTTTTGGTTGAGTGGATCAACATGCCAATCCGGATGACGTTGGTTCACATGACACTTGGAATGAAAAGCATGGACTAGGTTTGCATCTGATGGGATGGCAGAGTTGGTTGCATAAGTGTGAAGACTTGGACAAGAGGAGGCATAATGCCCATTTAGACGGCACATTTGACAATGAGGAGGACGTCTGCCCCCACATCCTCTTCCTCCACCACGAGACCCACCACGAGAATAGTTTGATGACCTTCCTTTATTATTATTAGAACAAGACTAAGAGATAACCGCAACAGTAGGGGCAGCGAAACCATGCATAGATTGTAGGAAAATCTCATGATTTTTTGCCTGAGACAATAAATCTCGAAAAGCTGGAGATGGCCTGGAAGTTCGAATGGCTATAGAGAAGGTCTCAAATGAAGAGCCAAGGCCACAAAGAAACCAGTGGATCTTGTCCATATCATCAACAGGTTGGTCGATTGCAGCCAACTGATCACATATAGTTTTAAACTTTCGTCCATACTCAAATATTGTGTTGGTACCTTTTTGCATTTGTCGAAGGCTGTCACGAAGGGAGTGGATTCTTTCAACAGAGGAGCTGCTGTAGGCAGCCTGCAAAGCAGTCCAGATAGATCGAGAATCAGGAAGACCAAGAACTTCAGCGGCTGCTTCTTCAGTTAGAGAGGAGTTGAGGAGAATAAATGTCTTCTGATCAAGATCAGCCCAAGAAACATACGCTGGATTTAGGACAGATTTACTATCAACTTCAACGTTCGTTGGAGGTGGAAGAGGGGTGCCGTCAACATGGGGCATAAGCTTCTGATAAGAGAGTAAAGGAAGCATTTGATTTCTCCACAATAGGTAATTAGAAGAACTTAATTTGATGGGGATCATATAAAGTATGGTATTCATTGGAAAAGTATTATCGGTCGAGGTAGACATGACCATGTTTCAGGAGAAGAATAGGGTTAGAGAAGAAGAAGAAAAAAAAGAGAGGAGGGTAGCGTAAGTGTTAGGCTGATACCATGTAAAATATTGATAGATTGACCACACATCTAATTGTGTGTGTTGTATTGTATATATATTGGAAGATTACAATAATGAGATCCTATAATGTAGGATCTATAATATACAAATATACATTAAATAATAAATGACATACTTATCTAATAACAAGTCACTGGTCGAATGAAAATTCTTATTAAATATCTAAAATTCGTAGTCAAAGTGTACACTTTCATAGTCAAATTGACATGACATCTCTCTAGTGAAAATGACATGTCACTGGTGAAATGATAGTTCTTATTAAACGTATGAATTTCATAGTCAAAATATACATTTTCGTAGTAAAATTAACATGACAACTCTCTGATGAAAAGAAAAGTCATTCATAAAACGACAATTCTGATTAAATGCTTAAATTTCGTAGTCAAATTGATATTACAATTAACATGCTATATACGCATGCAAATAATTTTATATAAAGAGCATAAAATCATATTAATTCGATACCAAACTTTCTTATAACCTAGCATTCATAAAAGTGGGTTTTTACTTGAATTTTTTTTCATCTTTTCCTTTTGAAAGACTAGTCTAAAATTGCTAATTTAGTTAAGAACCCTTTTGGCTATAATAATACTTCCTACCTTGGAAGATGTCTGGATAAATGAAGAAGGATGTAGAGGCCAAAGAAGAAGACCTAGAGAAACATAATCACAGTATTGGTCCATGAAGGGATGCGATTGACAGAAAATAAATAGAAATCGGAAAAAATGAAATGAATAAAACAAACGAAAGTAGAAATAAAAAGAAATAATAAAGCTAATGATTAAGCAGTCTAAAAAATCTCTAATACTAGAAGAGTGAGATGTGATGTTTGATGTGAATGGGATGAATAAAAAACAAGCATGAGTTAAAATAGACAAAAAAAAAAACTTCTTGCAAACAACTATACAACAAAAAAAGGGAATTAGTGGCCACAAAAGTCGCTGCTAAAGCCTAGAAGACTTGTCGGTAAAGTTAATAGCGGCGACGCGTCGCCAATAAAAAGTCGCCGCTACTATTCTGTCGCTATTGCTCAAAATGTCGCCAGTAAAAATATTTATCGCCGCCAATGCTCTTGTCGCCGGTAATACCTACTGTCGTCAGTAATAGTGTCGCCGATAATAACATTTTTTATTTTTTTATTTTTTTTAAATCAACGATTTTGGGTGCAAAAAACCGATACATAACGACACTAAATACATAAACAAATTACATAATAACATGACAAAATTGCAAAAATGGTCCCTGTGGTATGCATTTTTTTGGGGGTTTTAGTCCAAACCGCGACTTTTTTGGCTTCGTGGTCCTTTTGGACTAGTTTGTATTTGAAAATGGTCCCTCCGAAAATTGAAATAACTAAATTGCCCTCTTAATATATATATATATATATATATATATATATATATATATATATATATATATATATATATTATATTTTTGTCTATTTAATTTAATGTTATATTGATAATAAAATGGGGGCCGCACCTCTCTCTCTCCCTCTCTCTCCCGCTCTCTCTCTCTCTCTCTCTCTCTTGATCACACACAATCGTTTTTATTATACTTGAGAATACACAAGTTCTTCAACAAATACACACATAAAATTTGGAAAATGATTCACATGGGTTCATATTTTGGTAGGATCTATTTTTTGTTTTTGGAAATCAATTCACATGTTTTCACTTTAACGTATACTGACACATACATGAACAATCAAAAGGGGGTGCATCTTCATCTGATCAGGGGAAGAGGAAACGAATCGGCAGCAACGATAGGATCGACGTGGCTGATGAAATCGTGAGGAGGGGCGAACGTCGATCTCCAGCAACGATTCGCGAAGGAAAAGAGGCGTAGACGACGTCAATCGTCTTGTGGTGGTGAGGGAAGCTGCTACGGAGGCTTCCCTTGGTTGTTTTTCAGATCCGACAAAAATCACGAACGAAAATGGCAGAAGAAGTGGTGATTCTCAGGTGGTGCTTGGGCTGTTCAGATCGACAAGAAGGGGGAGGAGTCGAGTCCTCATTGTCGTCAACAAATAGGGGGGAGGAGGAAAGGTTGTAATGACAGACGATTCTAGTGGGGCGGCGGAAGTGATTGCTCGACGAAAGGAAGAGGCGGGGTAGAGGTGGCAGTTGGCGTCTCCGACGAGCCCTTCGTGGCTTGTTCTTCGTCTTTGGTAGCTTTCGGTGCGAATGAGAAAGTATCTATGTAGAAAAGGGTGTTGGGGTTATTACTTGACAAGAGAAAGAGGTGGAGGAGGGTTATGGAGGGCTGTTGCACTTTTTCGGTAGCTGGTTTCCACCTCCGGTGGTGGTTCAATGAGAGAGAGAGTGAGAGAGAGTGAGGGTCCTCTCTTTATTTATAAATTATCAAAAATAGATAAATATATATATATATATCAAATTAAAAAATGAAAGAAAAATAAAAAATAAATACACGAGGGGCATTAAAGTCATTTCAGTTTACCGAGGGACCAAATCCACAACAAAACTAGCTCAAAAGGACCACTAATCCAAAAAAGTCGGGGTTTGGACTAAAACCCTAAAAAAATACATACCATAGGGACCATTTTTGCAATTTTCTCTAATAACATCTAGTTAGATACCAAATAGTGGTATAATTAATTTCATACCACAATTAAACAACCAAAGTTTTACAATTCTAACAAGCAGCAGAGTGTCACGACAAGTGTAACATACAAAACACAGATTAATTATCCACCGAACCATCATCTCCATTCCCATCATTTCCTCCTTAATCTTTCCCCGATTAAAAAAAACGCATAAAGCCCCCCTACATGTCGAGTCGTTGAGCATTGCCCGAAGATTTTCCAACTACATAATCAATAACAATGTATGTAAACTTATAAATTAAATTATCAAACATAAACAAAAACTACCAAAGTACATTGCTATTTCTTGCACTTAAATACAAGAAATACCAAAAGTACATTGTTATTTCTTGCACTTGTGACAAAAACACAATTACCAAATCACCATGCATTTATCGATGCCAAAGTACATTTCTATTTTTAAACTAAGAAAAAAAACCAAAGTACATTGCTATTTCTTGCACTTGGGACAAAAACCCGATTACCAAAGCTTTTAGCAAATAATCACCACAAACTAAAATTACCAAATCAACATGTATTTAATGATGCCAAAGTACATTGCTAATATAAATTAGGGACAAAAACCCAAAGTACATTTCTATTTGTGCTAAAGAATCTTAAATACACGAAATACCAAAGTACATTGCTATTTCTTGCACTTAAAATACAAGAAATACCAAAAGTACATTGTTATTTCTTGTACTTGGGACAAAAGCATAATTACCAAATCAACATGCATTTATTAATGCCAAAGTACATCACTATTTTTAAACTAAGACAAAAAAAAACCAAACTACATTGCTATTTGGTACACTTGGGACAAAAAATCAATTACCAAAACTTTTTAGAAAATAATCACCGCAAACAAAAAATTAACAAATCAACATGCATTTATTGAAATTAAATAACCTTGTTTTACTTGTGATGGTTGTGATGACTGTGGTGTTGGTTACAATGGCTGTGAAATCTGCGGGATGGCAGTTCCGGCTGATGCCTATATATGGTCATGTCGTTCTCATAATACTTTCTAGAAAGTAACTCTTTCTTAAGCGGGTGTTAACTCTCTTTTACCCTCCAGCCCTTGCGTTTGTTATAAGAACTCTTCCATTAACCAATTCCGTGTTTTTCAAAAGTGATTAACAATTAAGTATTAATTAAACACTTAATTATATGATAAAATTATAATTAAATACTTACGTATTGTTGTTCTGTCTCGATACTAACAAATACACCACTCCTATCGCTATGAACCTTGCGAAACGTTTCCACTCTCTTAAGGTTCTATTTAACATTAAAAATTAGATTATATTTTAAATAAATAATTACATGTATAGTACGTTACCTTCTTATACCAAGTACTGCTATATGAGCTATAATTCCCAATGTCATTTGAAATAAAGAAGACACAAACGAATAGAATCTTGAAGATTTTTTTTTTGTTATTTATAACGTTTTACTTTTTTATATTTTTGTTATTTATGGTATTTGGTTTTGTTTTAAGTGACATTGTAAATTATATCATCCTACTTTTTTTTAAATGAAATTATTAGTTATAAAATCTTACTTTTTTTTTTTTAATTATAGCATTGTAATTTTGAGGCTTGCCTAATTAAATCATAACATTATAGACACATACATTTTTGTTTGCATATAAATAAACATATATATATATATATATATATATATATATATATATCCATCATACATATACATATATACACAAATACACAATATATACAAATACACATATGCATACAGTATAACACATACATTATAGATTGCATACCAAATACTAAGCATATACAATGAACACATAAACATAAAAAATAAACTAATAAACATGCAAAAATCCAATTAGACATATAAACATGCGTATACAAATTAAATACAATCACTAAGTTGAAATTAGAACACATTTTTTTATGTGCATCATAAAGACATGTTTACTATACTCAAATACACATACTTTCACATACATATACCACATATACATAATTTCACATATATACATAATAGCATTCTACTTACACAAAATACACATGTTTTTTTATATACATATTATACACACATAGATACACCAAATACACACATTTTCATATACATACACCAAATACACCAAAAAAATACTTGATGATGAAAAAATACACTATTTATATACACATATGCCAAATTCCACATAATATATACAAACACATATTTTGCAATAAAATCTCGAAATTCAAAGTAAAAAAGAACCTATGGTGGCTAGAATTTAAGAGATGGTGTAGTCGTTGGTGGTGGTCCTCTGTAGTCACACTCTACCCTACGGTAACCAAGACAAAGAAACCAAAAAAATTGAAATTGACAAGTATTTTGCAATTAATCACAAGATTGAGCTGGAAATCGATGTTATAAGAGAAAGAGAAAGAGAAATCAAAAGTTGAAGCTACCTTTTACAGGAGTTGCACGATTTTCGCCGGAGTTGAAGCCCTTTTCGCCGGAGAAACTGAATCCCTTAACCCCTTCGATGGTAATCTCACAATGGGGAGTTCCCCATGGTCAGAATCGATCTTGGTGGAAAGAAAATGAGGGAAGAAAAAAAACAGAGCTGAACAAACCAAAGAAGTAGAAAGTGAAGCTTCTACGTCGTTTTTTTTTAATTTGTGGAGACCTTTACCGGCAACACTTTTACCGACGACACTTAAGTTTTTAGCGGTGATAATCATCAACAACAACGATAACTCTGGAGGGAAGGTTACCATGTCTTTTTTATTCCACCTTTAGCGCCAACAATTGTTACCTTTAGCAGCGGCAAATTATCGGCGGTGTTGACTTAGTGCGACGATGAACCCCAGTCGTTGGATTAGATCATCGATCGAACGATTGATATTTACCGGAAGGTGTTAGTGTGGATTCGGCCTTAAGGCATTACCGGCGACATTGTTAGCGGTGAGACTAGCTTTTAGCGGCAACTCTAGCTAGAGTCGCCGCTAAATGCTAGTGTCGTCGCTAATAACGTCGCCGATAATGATTTTTTTTTTCTTATAATGAAAAAGATCATTAATACGATGCAGTGTATTAGAATATGATATTTTATTAAATAATATGTAGTTTTTTTTGTTACTATGATACTAAGTTTTATTTGGTACTATTATTCGGTAATGATGTGTGTAAACTATATTGTGTACTATCACATATTAATCAATTTCCACCTACCACACCACCTATTACCTACAACCATAGACTATTTGTATAATAACTATTTCGTACCAAAACATGTCTTTCTCTTCGTCTCCAATAAAAAATTTCTCTCAGATCACCCAAAATTTCAAATGTCCTAGCGATGAATAAATTATAACACGGAGGGTTTCTAATGAGGTCAAGGATGCCATATCAATCAATTAAAGAAAAATTGAAAGTCACTCTTTCAATATCTATGTTCCAAGGGAAAGTCTGAGTTATATTGAAGCTTGAAAGACTAACATGAATAAAAGATGCAAAAAAGTCAAAAAAATAAAAAATAAATACGAGCTACAAAAGTAGAGCTTTCAAAGAAAGCACGTGAAATGGGGGTTGAGGTGTTTGAGATGAATGAAAAAGTACAATGTGTTTCTATGAGAAAATAAATTTCTCTAAGAGTTTCATGAATGGAAAATTGCAGATGATGAGGGGTAATTTGTAGGGGGGGGGGGGGGGGGGGGTGGGGTGGGTGGGGGTGGGGTTAAATTTATATATGTTACTTTTTAATTTAGATATGTTATGGGTTTATCGGCTTTGGCAGAGAAGATGTCATTGGCCTACAACTAGTATTGAGTCAACTTTTATTATCATAAACAGACATGTCATTACATTTGTAACCATAAGCATAAAATATGTTTAGAAAGTGTGTGTGACCGTTGTGTATTCTACAAATCTAATAAAATTTGTCTTTAGTTTGCCCGTAAATTAGCATGATTACTTGGATAATGTGAACCACATAAATCCTTTAGTTATTATTTTTGCATCCTTTATTATCAAAACATATCATTGAATAATATTTTAGTTTAGTGTTTTTATGAACAAGAAAAATTTAATGATGAGTTATGTTGTACGTTAACTTATCGCCATTTATAAGTTATTATGTTAAACTAGTATAAAAATTATTCACTACAAAAGGATGAACCCTAAAACTTTAATTTACAAAACATACATAATAGAAAAAAATCTTAATGAAAATATGCAATAATTAAATGTAATTAAAAAGTCATTAACTATGATTCATACGAATAAGAAGTATATATTTTTTTAGAAAATATTGTTATAATAGGGTTTGAATATTACTTTGATAAAATGCTAAAACAAAAGATATCATTAGTTTGCATCATCTTTATAGCTTCTGTGAAGAGAACGCCTATTCATTAAATGGCCCTTGCAAAAATCAACATTGGCACACAGAATGGCAGCAAATCCATGAATTTTCATTGCAGGGGACACAAGGTTAACAATAAGTTTGGCTAATATAATTTTTTGTTACACAAAAACTAAACATATATACGTACCAATCAAACCAAAAAATGAAAATCTACGAAGTCTGTCATACCTAAAATATATATATATTTTTTTAAAAATCATCAATTTTTTCCTAAACATTTGAGAATTTTTAGACTTTTTAAGGAAAAATGGTACAAAACTGGGGATATTAGGCAAAAGATGATGCCAAAAAGTATTATTTATGTAACGTCCCGTTACTGGTACGTATTTGATCTACTTTTATATCATTTGTATTAGTGACTCGACGAGTGGCAGCCCTAACTCGTCAAGTAGATGTGAGGTTGGGATGCGGGTTTAAGTAATCTACTCGCCGAGTCTGCGCTTGGACTCGACGAGTAGGCCAGTATGGATGAAACCCTAATTAAAGGGTTTGCACCCTATTTAAACCATATCATGAGCTTCGGGTCCAGCCTCCATCACCTCCAGAGCATTACTTTCGAAACCCTAATTCCCTTTTAGCAATATTAAGCTTTCTTAGTGACTTAGAGGGTTTTTGGTGCATTGTGTATCTAGTAGAAGAGTTGGAAGGAATAAGGATCAAGGGAGAAGGACTAGATCCAGGAGAAACATCAGTTTCTCTTCACTTTCAGGTATTCAAGCTCAAAACTTGATTTGTGGTTTTATAGATTTCCTCCTTTGCCCTCTTTATGGAGTTTTGGGGTCAATAAGCCTGATCCTTAAGACTTGGACGTCCCAAGTCGATGCACCTTCAGATCTAGACTCTAGAACCAAGTTCATGGCATAAAGATGCAAGCTCTATGGCCATATTAGCCCATGCACTTCTTTAGACCTCTTTTTGGGTCCTTAAAGCTTATACTTCCATGCGTGCACGTAAAGTTCATAACTTTACGTGTTAGATCAACCTTAGAAGCCCGGATCTACCTTTTGGACGAGAGTTGTACATCAGAAATCAAGTTATAGACTTGGACAATAGGCGACTCGACGAGTTGTTCTTGCAACTCGGCGAGTCCGAGGCTGGAGTCCCCAATCTATTGTGGTTCAAAGGAGCCCAGTTGAATGTTAACAGAGGTTTAGGAAGGTCCCAATGAGTGTTTCTTCATTTTAAGAGTTAGCCATAATCTTGAAACCATGGGACTCGGCGAGTATAAGAACACACTCGACGAGTCTAAGGCAATCTTCTTAACCACAAGAACAGACTCGACGAGTTTTTCATACAACTTGGCGAGTCGTAGACTGGACGTGTTCATATGATGAAGGAGGACTCGACGAGTTGTTCATACAACTCGGCGAGTCAGATGAAGGTTGACCCGATGTTATTATAGAAGGAGAACCCATCGAGTCTTTGATAAACTCGACGAATAGAGTCAGGTTTGGGAATAGAAGAAAGGATAGGGACTCGGCAAGTTGGCGGCCCAACTCGGCGAGTCAGGTTAACTGGCAGTTGACTTTGACCAAGATGTTGACTTTGGCTAGGGGTAAAATAATCACTTTACCCTAAGATTAGTATCAGTGTGTGACTAAGTGTCTTTATGGAAATTGTAGCCGGGGAGTTGCCGGAGCAGCAGTTAGACAGTTCCCGATCAGCATTTCAGTAGTCAGCCTTACGAGGTGAGTTTCCTTCCGGTAGGAACGGGTCTACGGCCACAATGTTGGCCTGTTTAGATAGTAGTAGTTCCGCGCGGTCCGATGTCGGGGTGGTCCCGAGAAGTAGTACAGTATGCTTGATGTCTTTGTGATACAGGCATGTCTATGTGTTATGTGTTCCGGGCTGCGGCCCGATATAGTATGCAGTATATATGTTATTGTTATATGCTATGATTATGTTATGCTATGTTCAGTCAGTTCCGAACTTCGGTCCGATACAAAGGACAAGGCCCTAGTCAGTTCCGGACTTCGGTCCGATGCAGAGGACACACATTGGGTTCTTGGGGCACTTCCCGCTTTCTCTAAGCCTTAGATGCCTGGAAACTTTAAGTGTCCATGCAGGAGTTCAACATGAACAAGCACAAGTTCAATATCAGTATACATGAGTCCTGATCATGCCTCTGCAAAAAGTGACCATTGATGATATTGGTTCTATGTAAATATCACCTTCATTGAGACACCAACCATCACCAAAAAATAAAAGGCTTCTGCTTTAATTATCCTTAACGTTCATGTCAACCTCCCTAGAATTTCCTATGCATTTCCATGGTTTGATCATACATCAGGGGCGGCTCAACCAGATTTGGGGCTCTAGACGAACCAAAAACTTGGGGCCCTTTCGTTTCAACCCTGACTGTAATAAAACAAATATAAAAGTGAAGATTTTCTTTTGTTTCTGTTTAAACTTGTAGTGTTTAAACTTGTAGGATTATTTTAACTCAAAAATGCACAACTCAACACAAAAATCAATGAATAAGCCGTTAGCCACATACATAGAAATCGATCAATAGACACTAACCAACATTCCTTAGACTGCTCATAACACGAGAAGCATTTTCCCTATCCGGGATCAGATTGATTCTATCATGTATAACAATACTTGGGTATTGTCTAATTTACCGCCTGGTTGCAAGGCATTATGATGTAAATGGATCCTCAAAAATAAAATAAAGGTGGATGGCACAATAGACATGTATAAAACTAGATTGGTTATCCAAGGCTTTAGGCAAAAGGAAGACATTGATTTCTTTGATACTTATGCTCCTCTTGCTAGAATTTACACTATTAGAACATTCTTAGGTCTTGTAGTTATACATAATCTTGTGGTCTACCAAATGGATGTGAAAACTGTTGGATTAAGATGTCTAAGGTCATAACTAAATTTGTATATTCTTGTGATTAAAAGTAAAGTCGTTTTTCGATTGCCCTCAAAAGCTAGAAATAGCTAGAAATGACTTTAGGAGAAAGAGATAAAATGATTTGTTAATTTATTATGCGATTATTAAATAGTTAATAATTAATTGTGAATTAATTAGAGATAGTTAAAATTGATTAATTATTAATGAGAATTAATCTGGAATTAATTTGGGATTAGTTGAAATTAATTTAAAGTGCAACGGATGAATTGTAATTGTTCAATAGTTGAACAAAAGAGGCAATGATAGAAGTATCCGTCTGCAAATTACCTAAACAATAAATAGGACCCTTGGACATCATATTTTCATGACTTCTCATACCTAGAAGGTAGAGAACAAAAATTCTCTCATCTCTCCTCTCTTCATTCTAGGGTTTCTAGGGTTTGGGTGTGAGCCTTTAGAGACAACTATATTTTTTGTGCTAGCTTTCTGAAGATCAACAAGGGAATAAAGGATATTGTTTACTATAACAATATCAAAGGTATGTAACCCTAACTTGTAATTTTCCATTATAGCACAGTATTCATGTAATTTCATAAGTATGTTGTTATTAATGTGTAAAGACGTAGATCCTTTAAGTTGCATGTACCCTTAAGAGTTTAAGTGATTTTTCGCATGTACATAGAATTTGTAACCTATAAATTCTATCAGTGGTATCAGAGCCATGTATTGAAATTAAGAGTGCATAATAGATGAAAAAAATGAATTTACGAAGGGAGCGCCGCATTTTTTCAAAAAATCGTTTATTTATGTTTGCTTGCCTAATTAGATTATAGAGTTTATATTAGTCATTATTTGAATTTTAACTGTTAAAATACGTTTTGCATAATGCTTTGTAAAATTAAAACCCTAATTCTTGTTTTAAGGCATTAAATAAGGTAACCTAATTTTCATTATAAGATAATTGAATACAATTGCCTTTTATGGATTTTAATATTAAATTAATTAATGGTTAATAAAAGATAAAGATAAATCATATAAGGGTTTATAAGATTAATTAATTAATAGTTAACTTAGATAATTAACATTTAAACCTTGAAATTTTAAAATGTTTAAAATACGCCCCATACATATATAAAAGACCTTGTTACTATATGTATCATTAAAATTTAATTGAATCTCCAGTATGTCTCATTTACGAAGCCATGTTATAAGAGAAGTATAAGGAAACAACCAATAAAAGGACCATTGAATGGGTGTCCGTTTCACCCACCCACCGCTTCTTTGTGTGGTGGAGGTTCGTTAGCCGAATGGATTTGATAGGACATAAATAAAAATAAAAGTATAATAAATAAAGTACTAGAACATTCTACAAAATCCTACTCTAGTTAGTTTAGGAAGAAATGTGAAATTTATGCTAATCCATGAAAAAAACATATCATTTCATTGTGAGTCATTAGTTGAGCGTGTGTGGTTAACCGACATGTGGGATTACAAAGTTGAAACGATGGTACAAAATCAATTTTATGATTGTTAATGGAGCGTGTGTGGTTAACCGACACATCAATGTGACATCATTAATGACATCGAGAGTGTAATGTGGGTTTGCATGGTTATTCACATCTCATTTGTGATCCTTGGCATCCCAGTTAAAAAAGTGAGAGCATAATATTGAAATTGATAAGATTCAATGAATGTAAAAAGATCTAGGAGTTTCATAAGATTGAAATTGGTAAAAGCCTTACTTATCTAAAATAGATTCGTAATTTGATTACAACATCCCTCTTCAAAGTTTAGGAATATAGATCCTAGCCTTAATTTAAAATTAGGTTAATAATTAAGGAATGAATCAACTTATCTAAACTTCCTCCTTTAGGTTAGAAGCAATCGTATCCTACCTCTCCACCCACTTTCTAATTCTAGCTTCGCCTTGTTCTCTATTAAGAATTGCTCATTTTCTATGGAATCTTCCTTAATTTTTATATTGGGAAGGATGTTCATGATAAGCATATCCCTCAGATCAACAATACATCAATAGTAAATAAGTTTTTATTCTCATTATTATGTATACTTTTTTAAAAAGGTCTCTTGCATCATTATGTCCATGTGCTCGATGTTTTAAACTGATTTTTGTGAACATTCAAACATATGAAATGCATTTGCAATTAATGAAATACTTTTCACCAAAAGGCAATACAAGAGTGAGTTGAAAAATCAAAGAGGATCCTAATTGAATTTGAATTAAAAAAAGGAGTTTTGCATGTAATCAATGAGAGTTACATAGACAAACGTGAAAATCTCAATGTTGCCCTAAACAAGAGTCTTGTTACAGATCTAGTTCTTATATCTCTCACTAATTCTTATGATATTTTCAACCTGATTTATCCTATGAATAGTATGGTCAAAACATTGCTTTTCTGAATGTTGATGGAAAGAAGAGGAAACGTTCGAATCCTAAATGGAAAGGAACAGTGTCGGCCAAAACTTCACATTATGAGGTAATAGAATTGGTGCGTCCTCTATTCCACACAACCATTATTCAGAAAAGACATGCAATTAATGCAAATACAAGGATCATAGGAAACAAAGTTGCCCTAAGTATTTTGAGATGGTAATGTCAAATGTTTGACTCTACATCAAGTACTTGAATAATCGAACTCCATAATACTTTCAATATTCGTGGTTCCTTAGTGCATGATGTGGTAACCACATTTGGATGGCATTGTAGGATTTGAAAGAAAGAAAGTAGTTAAGCATAAAAAGCTAAATCTAATCATTCGAATAGACAAGTGTCGCATGTCTTGATGTTTAAGGTTTTCGAGTTCATGCTTAGTAATGGAGTTACGGTATATCTAGTTATTTGCTATTACTCTTCGAAGATGTCTAGAAAAACAAATTTTCATATTATGCCTTGCATAATCATGAATATCAATTTTCATTTCATAATGGAAAGGTGACAATTTTAGTTTATAAAGATTGTTGTTTTCTGTTTAAAACATCTTCTTGCAATTGGCATTCATGAAATTGTAGTTTGTGTTTCTAGTAATAGCAATAATGACTTGAGTATTGATTCCTATAATAGTTTAGTTATGATTACACTTATGGCATAATTTCCTTGACCACATATGTAAGAATCACATCACCAAGCACCTATTGGATCAGACTTGGAATCATTCGACCATTACTTGGATGATGTATGTGAATCTTGTATATTGGAAAGACGACTTAGTCATCATTCACATTGACATGTAATTAAGACAAAGTATTTTTGGATCTTGTACACACTAATGTGTGTGGACCCATCAGATCCACCATAAGGGACAACATATATTACTATGTCATATTTATTGATAGTTTCAATAGATGTGGTTATATTAATATGATTAAGCATAATTCTGACACTTTGAAAGGTTTCAAGAGTACCATAAAAAAGTAGGGAATCAATTAGGAATGAAGATAAAGGATATCCAATCTGAAAAGAAAAGGAGAATGCCTTCTATTAAGTTCTACGATCATCTTAGAGATTGTGGAATGGTTTCCATAATAAGCTTCTCCAAGGACACCATAATGTGATTATGTTGCTAAAGGAGAATCGAATGCTATAACATTCGATCTTTGATTACTCGTGCTTCGCTACCATTCACACACTATTGGGATTATACACTTGAAACAGTTGAGCATATTTTGAACCTTACAACCAACTAAGTAGGTTTTGATAAACACCTCATGAAATGTAGACTAGGAAAGTTTCCACACATTCGGATCTGGTGATTGTGAGGTTTTTCGTTAGACGAGAAACCAATGACCAAATTGAATCGAGATATGAGAAATATTACATTGTTGAGTATTCACTAAAGACTTTTGATATTAGTGGTGCTTGTAGGTCAAAAGGAATGTTCCTTGAGAGAAAGAACATATAGATATCAAGAAGTCAGTGGGAGTGATATTGAACTTGAATAAATTCGAGATATGACCGACAATTAACCTATAGTTGGTTCTAGCTCTTAACCTGAGGTAAGAAAACCAATTAAGTCAAATAACATTACCTTATCTCTTTGCAAATCTAGTAGAGTTAGAGCACCTCCTAATTTTTATGAGTATCATCTAACTATGGAAGGAGATACGTTGATCAATAATAAAACATTGATCAAATTTGGATAAGCCTAATAGCTACTAGGAAGCAATGGTGGGCCCTATAGCTTCCATTAGAAGAGTCTAAGGACAGTGAAACTTAGTCCATGAAGGATAACCATGTTTGAAACCGATTGATCCTAAACCTAGTCTTATAACAGTGGGTTGCAATTAGATCTTCAATGTGTAGACTAACATGTATATTAGTATACACACATTCCAATCTAGTATGGTGGAAAAGAGTTTCATTTAGACTTAAGAAATTGATTATGTAGAAACATTCTCACCAGTAGCTAAGAAAGGGTCTATGTGGTTATTTGTTACCATTGTTTCCTTCTTTGATAAAAGATATGGTAAAGAGGATGTTTAAACTAATTTTGTTAACAAGAAACCTTCTAGGGGTGGGTGACACATCCTAAAAGGATTTAAACATAAAAAGTATCCAAATAAGGTGTGTAGGCTTGAGAAATCTATTCATAGATTTTAACAAGCATCATGTAGTAGGAATATATTCTTCCATGAGAGAGTCAAAGAGTGCTATCTTTCTTGAAGTCCAGATGAGTCCATGTCAAAGCTAGAGGGAGTGTCGTCTTCCTAGTATTTCATGTTGATAACATTACTACTCATAGGAAACAATGTCTCTAAATTACAAAGTGCAAAATCTCGGGAATTGTTTCGCTATGATGGACATAGGAAAGCAACATTAATACTTGGTATTAGGATCTAAAAAAGAGGGTATAGTTCAAAAATAGGATTCAGTCAAAGCACAATGTGTCGAAAGGTTTTGGAAATTTCCTAAGGGATTGTTAATATGCTTCATAGCAAGGAGTTGAATGAATCTTAAAAGTCTTTTTGTTTTGATCATGAAAATGATAGATTAAGATGAGTCTCATATACTTTGGATATAGGATTTATCATGAATGATATGAATTATGTTGATGTATAATATGATCTGAGCATCGTGAGATTGTATTAGAAATTTGTATGACCAAATCTCTAGATAACTGTCAAGAACATTCTAATGTATTGAAAGATACCGATGAATGCTTGCTTGTAGACAGTAGAGAAAATGATGAATTTTTGTCATAGCCTAAATGGATATTCATTTTAAGTTGTATCGTGAAAGGTTTAATGTAGGAGATGGTGGTAGATTCGAAAATTTGGGTAAGACCACATTAGTGCGAGTGAAATATCCAGGGAGCATACCAGGATTAGAAAAATTCATAGTTGATCTTGGATTTATTTTGAGTAATAAATTGGAATTAGAAATATTCTGTGAAACTGCAGTCAAACTAACTAAGGATTCTTGAGATCACAGAAGGTAAGGAGGGAATTCCACTACATCCAAGAAAAGGTTGAGGATGGATATCTAGTTGTAAAGTGAATGTTTTTCGATGATTCACTCATAATAGTGATGTCCAAAGGAAAACATGATATGCATGCTAAGAGTATTGACACATTGGCATGAGAAATTTTGACAAGTTTAGAAGATATATAAGTCGATTACCTCGAAACATTTATGCAATAGATAAATCTTTATTTGTTTTGGTGATTAAATAATAAAGATTTTTTTATTAGTATGTGTATAGTCTTCTTCAATTATTTATTATTGTGTTTCACTTTGCATGTTTACATCCCGAATAATTCTATTATTCAAATTTCACAGTCGGTAAGAAGAGTATTCAAGTATTTGAAAGGATTCGAGTATTATGGTTTAACTTATAGTGGATATCCTTATGTTTTGGAAGGTTATTCAGATGCCAGCTGGATTAACAATTAAGAGGGTCACTTAGCTACTAGTGGTTGGGTGTTTTTTCTTGGAGGAAGTGTCATTTCTTGAGCATCCAAGAAACAGACTTGTATTACTAACTCAACCATGGAAACTGAGTTTATTGCACTGCTTGTTGTTGGTAAAGAAGCTGAGTGGTTAAGGAATTTGATTTATTAAATTCCGTTATGACCCAAACAGATATCTACCATTTCTATCAAATGTGATAGTATTGTAACCTTGACTAAGGCTTTTAGCCAAGTGTATAATGGGAAGTCTAGACATGTAGGTGCTAGACATATCATGATTTGTGAGCTCATCATGACCAGTGTCATATCTGTGGAGTTTGTGAGAACTCAGTAGAATTTGGCCAATCATCTAACCAAAGGGTTATGAAGAGATCTTGTGCACAAGGCGGCTATAGGGATGGGTTTAAAGTCTACATAAAAATTTTCATATTGAGATACCCAATCCCCATCTAATGTAATATTAGATGTTGAATTCAACGTGGAAAGCTTGATATTTGAATATTGGAACACATTGTTATCATCATCCTAAGGTATGTGTTCAGTACTACAAGTAAAAGTTGTTGAAATTTTATTTCTTAATAGTTCTTTGAAAAATTGCATTTGCAGGTCCAAAAACAAAAGAACTACATATACAAGCATGAAGTTTAGCTGCTTAAAGAAGTTGAGACTTGGATTTGATAGGCTTATTGAAGGATTTAACACAAGCTAGTAAAATATGTTGTCAACTTAGAACTTAGGAGAATGTAAACTATTGTGTGTATTATCTTCATGTATTCACTATGAATAGAAATGGTTATATCCTTAGTGACACCCTGATATTCATATATTTGGAATGAATAATATACCAATGTGAAGTTTAATCATCACGACATTTCATTTATGCACCATTTTATTGTTGTTATGTTTTGTTTTAAGTTAATCAATATCACACTTAAATGATGGAGGTTTGTTGGTGAATTGTTTCACTAAATGTATTTTAGTATAATGGATTAACTAGTTGATCAAAATCAATCTTGATGAATATTAAATGAGTAAGGAAGGTGTGCAGTGCACACTTGTTTAAGTTTATTCAAGATTCAAAGTAGAATTTCATTTAGGGGTGAAGCCAATAAACGAACAGGGTCTGAGGGCAGCGCCCCTGGGAGCAAGGTTCAGGGGACGGCAGCCCCTGACAGGGTCCAAGGGGCAGAGCCCCGACTGGGGTTGAAGTTTGTTTTTCTGAAAATAACCTAATTTTGACCCTTCTTGGAAAACACAAATTTATGATAGTTTTGTTGGTTACTAAAACTATGTTAGGACAGTTTTTGGAAATTTTAAAACATAGAAGACTGCATCGTGGCAGTTTTCGGACCTGGATGGTTTATAACCAATTTTTGTCATAATCTTCCGATACAAGACACGAATTCATAACCACTCATTCTCTTCTTTTGTTTTCTCTCATTTCTGCGTCTTATCCAATTGAGGATTTCGAAAATACCACCAAAATGCTTTAACTTGAAAGTGGATACACAATTCTTAGAATTCTAAGTGCTTTTAAATCCCAAATTTCTAACAATCTCAACTTTATTCACGAAGGAACTAGAACACAATATGTTTTTGCAGCCTATTCGTGTTTATGGATTATTCGTAAGCTTAAAGCTTAATTGGCCACTTTTTGGTTGAAGCTCGGGTCCATGCAAACAACAACCTACAAAGAAAAGTCAATCTTGTTAATGATATACATGCAAGATTTCTATCAAGTTTGATTGTATTGTATGTGCATACTTTTCCAATGCTTTTTCCAGAATGGATATATTCAACTGCATCAACAACAGATTGCACACCCACAAAGCTCTTAGGGTCTATTCCAACCTAATATGATTGCAAAGAAAGAGTAGCATGTGAAATCTATTAGAAAGAATTATCCCAAAGATGCTAAATAAAGTTATGATATATATGATGATACCTTTAGCTTTCCCATAGAGAAAAGATGAACCATATTATCTAGATGTCTTTTCCATACGTGCTGATAATGGCCTAGGTTGAATCCAATCTGCAAGTTTATCAAATTTTTACCATGAAAAAGCAAAAAAAAAAAAAAGAAAAAAGAAAAAAACATATGCACTCAAGGTTCTGAAGTTATAATTTTCCGATTAAAATTGCAATAATTTGCTACTTCCGAGTAAAATACCAATTTGACAAATAATATTGCTCTAGGTTACCAAGATGTTATGTATCCATAAACTTATTCGGTTTTTTTTTCCTTTAAGGGTACTTTGGATATTTGACAATTAATTAAACACGTTTCTTAAAATGCTAAAATATGGTTCATTTAGACATTTCATTTTCATGGGATGGATGTAAAACTTGAAACCATTACATACCACAGTCTTGCTCTGTTGGTGAAGTATATCACATATTCCTGGATAGTTTCTTGGTTCATGTCCGATCCCTTCTTTATACTGAAACAAAAATAGGAAAGATAAGTGTGATAATTAAGGGAGAACTATTTAGAATTATATAAAATCAAATAAAAAGAACATAAATACTAGTACAATTTATTAACTCAATTACCTGAGAGGTCGTTCCAATGACAAGCATTCTTCCGAAAGTTGCTAATGCATCGAAGCATGAATCAAACATGTCACCACCAACGGATTCGTAAACAATATCAACCCCTTTTGGGAATTCCTTCTTAAGAACCTGACAATTTAATTTGTATATATAATTATATAACCTAATGAACAATGTGTATACGTATATAATACTTAAATCGACTTTAGATGATGGAAATTAAGGTACATACATCTTTTACGGATTCATCTTTGTAGTTGATGACTCGATCAACTCCCAAATCCCTTAGAAATATAGCCTTATCCTTACTTCCACATGTTGCAACTACTTTGTTTCCAGCTAATTTTGCAAGCTATATCATCCCAGAAAATCAATCATGAGTAATTCATCACATATACAGTTAGATGAGATTATTAATTAGAAAAGCTTTAGATAATTACTTGAACTGCAAATTGTCCGGTTCCTCCTGCAGCAGCAGTGACAAGAACTGTCTCTCCAGACTCCATGTGTGCTGCCTATAGGAAAAAGGTAACGTGCAAATGAAGTCTCAATCAAAAAAATATGCATATTACATTTTAATTAAAAATTTTAATATAAACAAACCTCTAGAGCAACGGATGCAGTAAGTCCAGAAACAAGCATGGCAACAACTTCTGGGTAGGGTGATTCGACAGGAATAATGAGTTCTGAGGGTACCTAATAATATAAGATGGTAATTAAAATCAGAAAAGAAATTGTTCCTACACCTTGTAATTTTGCATTTGAGTAAATAGTTTATCTAAAATACTCGAATGTAAACAGATAAAAAAGAAATTAATTCAATATACAATCATATACCATGGTAAATTCAGAATAAGCTCCAATATTAAGTATTGCTGCTGGAGTGCCGACTTTTAGATTTTTAACTTCATCACCCACTAGAGCAATTATTCCTACAGCCTTTATTTTTTAAATGGTCAAAAACATGAACCAAGTATATATCCAAAATATTTAAAACAAATCCTCGAATCCAGAAATTTAACTCCAATTCTAAAAAGTGTCTGTATGTATGATTGTTTAATTATACCTCAAGTCCAGGATAAAATGGAAGTTTAGAGCTGATTTCTTCTTTGGTTCCACTTAAGTAACCATTATTACTATATTCCACCTGTCAAACAAAAGATGATTAGATGGGTGTGTGATTTAGTTAGTTAATAAAGAAAAGCATTAGTATGTGATTTATTGTTATTAATATATTGGAACCCAAAAAGCTTACATCGCCTGCATTGACTCCAGCATATATGATTTTTAAGAGAACATGATCTGCTTTAATCGGCAATTTCAATGGTGCACGCACTGTACGTGTAGCATTCCGAAAATTTCTACTAAGTGTGTGAATAATTCTGCATCACAAGTGTCAAATGCCACAAGTACTTGAAATCAAAATATTGGAAATATAATGATGACGAATATATATTTACACACATACACACACTTACAGTTGCTCAAAGCTATGAGGGATCTCGACAGTAGAATTAACAACTGATGAAACGGTGTTCTTCAATCTTGATGGGATCACTGCCAAGTTTTTTGCTTCTTGAGATGAAGTTGGCATGTATTCCAAGCCTCCATTGTTTGTGATAAGTAAACAAGAGCCAGCTTTACTTTCATCGGTAATAAGCTGAAAGGCACCTGTTTCATATGATGACAACTCAAGCAACTAATTAATTTCCTAATTTAAAGAATCAGTTTCCCTCTATTTCTCTCCTCTGATGAAGTAATACAACATAGTACCTTGTATGATTGTATCCATGGAAGTAGAGCTTCGATTGAGGTTAAGAAACTGAAAACCCACATGTTTAGCCTTCTCAGCTCGATTAATCTGCATATATATTAATATAGTATTACTTAATTAATGGATTTAGTCAAACGCTTATTATTTGCTAAACTTAAGGGAAATATTCAAGTTTTCTTATTTAAAACAAACTTTTACTTTGTATTCTTTCTCTCTACCTTTCTTTATTCGGGAGAAATACCACACAGTAAAATTTATTTGTTTATCTCCTAATTATAGCCTTCATGAATTAATTTGCATGTACTTTTTTTAATTTAATCCAACAATATTACAATAAAAAGAACCATATGATTGCAAACCCTAGGCAAGTCGCAGGAAATAACTTATTAAGTATAAAATATATGGTTTTGTAAGAGATTTTAATCATTTTATCATCTTTAATTACCGTGAAACCAGAATCTTAAATAAGGAGTTTGGTTTGACCTCTGGGCAAAGCACGTTGACACGGATTCCTTTTTCCTTGTAAGAAGAAAGTGATCGTGTAAACATAACCACACCCCCTTTAGAAAAAAGCAACACAACAAAACAAAAAGTAAACATCATAAAACATAATATATATATATATAGTAATGTAATTATACCTTTGCTGGAAGAATAGATAGGGTCAGAGATCATTGGATATGCCGAACCCAAATTTATCACCACACCAGGTTTTTTTGCAGCTTCCATTATTTTGATCTGCATTTTTTTTGGAAATAGATGATTTATTAATGTACTATATAAACCAATTATCTTTTAAATAAATTGTAAGCAATGGAACTTTAAATTGACTATTAATAATAAAATTATCTATTCAGACGGCAATTAAGAAAATATAATATACATGTTCATCTATTGATTTAAAGTTCAACATGGTTAAACATCACGCATATATACCGCTTTTTGGGTGCAATCAATAACTGCTAAAAGATTCACATCGAATGTATGTCTCCATGATTTTGATCCATCTGTTTGGTCTTCATAAAATGGCACAGAAGTTTCGATATCAGCACAATTAATACAAATATCCAAACCCCCGTATACTTCCACGTGCTTTTCAAATGCAGCACCCACTTCTCCTGTTTATATCGAATAAATATGTCAATGAACTTCACAATTTCGATAATAAGTAGGAAAAAATGAATTAACTCACCTTGGTTAGTCACATCGCATCTTACAAAGATAGCAGAAGGGAACTTTAATGATCCCGAATGAAACTTGAGATTTTCTTTTTGTGAAAGTGATGCAACCTCTTCCCCTTTCTCAACAGAAGTATCAACCACAGTGACGAATATACCCTTTTTGGCAAGAGCTACGCAAAGAGCCCTACCTGCATGTATGTATATATATCACAGTAGAGAATCACGAACATCATCCATTTGAAAATAACTACTTGAATCAACCACATTAATTGTCTCCATTTTTATGAAGAAAAAAAAAAATTTGTACACAAAGAAATATACCGATTCCGGAGGCGCCCCCAGTAACGAAAGCAGATAGGCCTGACTTTAGCTCCATTATTATTTTCGTCTTGAAATTATAATGTTTCTTTGTAATAAGTAGTTTCTATACACAACTCTGTGTTACTCCTTGGCGATCTACCTACCCACCAGTCATAATTTGGACGTCGACACATCTAATTAAAAAATAAAATAAAACACGTTGAGCGTTATTAAAATAAATAATTGAAGATTCCGAAGACTTTTATTATTTGCTGGGGTACTCTACTTGGACAAAATACTGACTCCGTCCATGATATATTATCCTAAACTCTAATCATCCATTTTGAAAATATTTATTTGGCCTATACATATTGTGTCCATCTTTTTACATAAAACATGTACACTAATTAGAAACATACCGATTCCGGAGGCACCCCAGTAACCAAAGCAGATAGGGCGATCTAGCAAAACCGCTAATTAATTAAAAGGTAAAACACATGGGCAATTATCGAAATATGAAGATAGCAGATTTGCTCATTTGCAGCGATTTATATTATTTATTGGGGTATACTAATTGCTATAAATACAATAATATGGAACCATAGATTTATATTATTTCTTGCGGAGATTTATATTATCTTGGCGTACTCGTCTCTACTTGCCATAACTGCAATAATATTAATATATTTTATTATTTCTCGGTGGGTACTCTATTTGGCATATATAAACCCAATAATATGGGTAGGTATTAAATTTAATGGTTTATTGGCAATTACAAAGATTTCTTTTAAAATGGTTAACTCGTTCAACTAATGTTCTACTCTAATACCGTTAGGCCTCACGCAAATAGAATAGGGGCAGAAAATGTTCCTCCTAATTAGGACCGATCTGTTGATTTTGAGGACCCTATACTAAAAGTAAGAATGGACCCTAAATGTATTTTGTTTTATATAAGAAAAATCGTTAATACTATGATAAGTAAATATTTATAAATTTAATCAAAAAAAATTGTCATTGATTTATCACTAACCCGTCATTGATTGGTTACTAATTCTAATGTATATAAAAAACTAGGTCCCCTAAACAACGAGTATATGTGTGGTCGCACGCCCCATATATGTCTATAGCGGCCATGCACCATAAAAATTCGCACCTATCGCCTTTAGCGGCAACATGTCATCGTCATTGAGTTGTCATAGAGCATATCTCTTATATTATGTATGAAATATATGGCTTCTATTGTTGTAAATCCACTCACCTAAATTCAAGATGAAATGAAATTCTCATTTGGTAGCAAATGGTTATTCATTAAGGCCAAGCGGAGTGGCTCGCCAAATACCATTACCAAACTCGCTAAGCAACTTGGAACACCACCGCCTAGCGCTTGCTAGGGGGCTCACCACCGGAGACTCGTCACCGTGTTAACGGGAAGAGAGAGAAGGTGAGAAACAAATGTGAGTGGTCTGTTTGTGGACCCTAAAACAATAATTCATCTTCTTCTCAGTTCTTCATTTCGTCTGATGCAAAACAGATCAATACCCGATTCATGGTTAATAAAACCCGAATTCGCCACCACGAATACCTTAAAACAATCCCAATAAACCGTAAATTCAACCCATTACCGACATATTTGTCACCTACTCAATGTCAACAGTTCACGTATTCAGTTGGGTCTTAGATCGTCTCATTATCCGTTGTTAAGAAAAACTTGGTACGTAAACTGGTTTCTTACTCATGTTAACGCAAACCGACGCGTTTCAGATGAAGGAGATGAGTCATGGCATAGGAATAGCTGGAATTTTGCTGCAGTTTCGTCTTTTGGTGATAGTGGAGAAGACGAAGAAGAAATTGTGAGTGAGATGTCGATGATAGAGAAGGATTTGGTGGTGAATGAGAGTATTTGGGATCAATTGATGAGTTTGATTGATATTGCTACTGCTTTAGGTACATTAATTTCTTCATTTTCTTATGCTCTGTTATCGAGTTTTAAATTGTGGGGATTGAAGGCACTGCCTGTTGGCTATAATTTTCCAAGTGTAATGGAAAATGTTATACGTATACCACCAGATTGTTGTAGATAATGTGTGATGATGATAGTAATTTAATTAAAATAAAGTAATTTAATTAAATTAGAAGAAGGAAGAAATAGAATGGTAAGAGTGTTATCACTCCATACCAAATGCTAAGATTAGGTGTTAAATGGTCAAAAATGATATGACACTCCAAAATCTGACGTGGCAAGATGTTAAGAATGTTACCACTCTCCTTAGCCTAAACATAGAAAATTGCTAATACTTTGTCAGTAATGCTCATATAACGCTATGTCACTCCTAATGGTGTCACCATACAGTGACAGATTTAGACAAAAACATATTAGGATATACAGGGATGTATCCACAAGATAATTCAACTAATGTTTTAATATATATATATATATATATATATATATATATATATATAGAGAGAGAGAGAGAGAGAGAGAGAGAGGTTCAAATTAAAAACAAAAAAGATTAAGAACTTCAGGAACCCCATTTCATAGTTAATAAACATGTGAATACATATCAAATATGTAAAACTCATGATTTTTTTGTCTTTTTGGTAAGAAAATTTTAAATTCATAATCTTTACAGTTCACTATATTCATTTATATTTTAATACAAATTATTTATATATTACACAATTTTATACAATCCATTTCCAGTTTAATACATTAAATTCACAACTTTTTATACTCTATTTTACAATAATTCAAAATTTTAAAGAAGTTGAACTCCAACTCATCACCAACACCAACTACAACACGCCACTAACAACCACATGTGTGATCGTTGCAACCTCATTCATTCCAAACCATATATGTATAGAAAATCATATATTGAGAGCTTAAATACTATA
Source organism: Lactuca sativa (assembly GCF_002870075.4). Lineage (NCBI taxonomy): Eukaryota > Viridiplantae > Streptophyta > Magnoliopsida > Asterales > Asteraceae > Lactuca > Lactuca sativa. The sequence goes on along the minus strand of NC_056629.2, from coordinate 158,659,476 downwards.
TTCACAATTTAATAAACCTATTAATTCACTTATATAGAGTTTAATGCAAAACAATTATAAAAACTACCACATTCTTAGATATTTGTAAAACATAAAAAATTAATATACTTGCAACAAAATTAATATAAACATTCATACATAAATAATTCATATTTTAACACACAATTTATAATAATTTCACAGCTAAATATAGTCAATGCACGGTTTAATATAGTCAGTTCACAAATTATTACACAAAATTCACAGTTTAATATAATAAATTCAAATTTTAATACAAAAAGTATCATATTCTTAACTTAAAAACTTACATTTATACATTTAGATATGAAGGCTAATGTTTCTTTTAAAGTTTTATTTACATAGTATTCACAGTTTAAATTTTATATAATTTATTTAATGATAGAGAAAATCATATATGTGTATAATGATTATTTTTTCTCATATTTCAGAAGAAAACACAAAATTCTTAAAAAAAAAAAAAGAATCACAACTTAATACAATTAATTCACAATTTAATATATAAAATTCTTCATTTAGTATTATAAATTCACAGTTTAATACATAAAATTCGCAACTTAATACAATTTATTTATAGCTTAATACAGTCAATGCACAGTTTAATACAATCAATTCACAGTTTAATACATAAAATTCACAACTCAATGTAATAATTTACAATTTAATACATATAAAATATACATTTACGGTCATATTCTTAGCTTAATAGACTAGTTCAAACACCAATTCACAGCTTAAATCATATAAAAACTAATGAATTCACAACTTAAAACTTATTTGTTCTATATAAGAATAATTAAAACTAACATTAACACAACTAAAAAATAATTAACACATCACAATTCACACCTTAAAAATACTTAAATTCACATTATTTGAGAAAAAAATATTAACATAATAGCACACATTCAAAATTCATTTCACAACATAACAACTATAAAACATAAATAGTGTAAAACATTAAAGTCATACATTAGCAAATAAGAAAACAAACTAGGATTCACAACTTAATAACATGTAAAACTAAGATTAGCAAAAATAATAACAAATGGTGAGATTAACATATTAAAGTCACACTTTAACAGAAGGGAAAA